>NC_134692.1:105092827-105745327 GCF_050947455.1 Rhinoderma darwinii | reverse complement strand
TCTGAAATTTATTTTAAGTAGGAATTATTTTGTGTTTGACTCCCGCTTCTTCCTACAAATCCAAGGAACGGCGATGGGGACAACCTGTGCACCTACCTTTGCCAACTTGTTCCTTGGATGGTGGGAAGAAGAAGTTGTTTTTGGGGAGCCACTCCAGATGTACATAGATAAGATTACGACATGGCGAAGATACATTGATGATATCGTGTTCATCTGGAGTGGGACAGAGGGCGAACTGCTAGACTTTATAAAGGAACTTAATACCAACGATTTGAACTTGAAATTAACCCTTAATTACAGCAGACAGGAGGTCACATTCCTAGATATTAGAATTGGTACTGATCTTAATCGTGATATTGTTACGAACCTGTATCGGAAAGAGACAGCTACCAATAGCCTGCTAGACGCTAATAGTGCCCACCTCAAAAGAACAATTAGAGGGGTCCCCAAAGGGGAATTCCTGAGATTAAGGAGAAACTGCTCTACCTTTGAAAACTTCAAGGATGGAGCAGTAGATTTGAAACAAAGATTGAAGGATAGACATTACTCTGGACATCAGATAAAACAGGCTTATAACATTGCACTCAGGACAGACAGGGACACACTGCTAGTCACCAAGACAAAGTCGAAAAGTGACAATAAAGTAAGGTTTATTACCACATTACACGAAAAATGGCAAGAAATGTATAATATCATGGCAAAACACTGGCAGATTTTACTACTGGACGAAGACCTTAAAGAACATCTCGATACAACAATCTCTTCAGGTTATAGAAAAAGTAACACTATAAAACAACATATTGTAAAAAGTCATTTTTCAAGGGATTGTATAAAAAAGAAAGAACAAAAATACCCAGGGTTTTATCCATGCGGCCTATGTATAGCCTGTCAAATCCTGATAAAAAAACAGGGTTTCAAGAATGGAAAAGGAGATTATTACAAAATTCGGGAACATATCACCTGTGCCACCAAGGGGGTGATATATGTCCTAAGATGCACGTGTAATCTACACTATGTGGGAAAAACCAAGAGAGACTTGAAATCTAGAATAAGGGAACATATTGGAAACATAAGAAATTATGATAAAGTGGAAATGGAGACAAAAAAACAAAATAAACAGTTCCAACCAACACCAGTGGCCAGACACTTTAAACACAGCCATAATCTCAATTTTAGAGAATTATCAGGCTGGGCAATTTGCCACCTCACTACGGGAATCAGAGGTGGAGATGTGGACTCCTTATTGTTACAAGAAGAGAGTAAGTGGATCTTCAACATGAACTCGGTGAATCCACATGGTTTAAACGAATCCTTCAACTTTGGCTGTTTTCTGTAAATAAGTGACACTCCCATTACACCATCCACAATAATTCCAATCTCCCAGAATGGTCAACCTGGAATTAATGTTATTAAAACAGTCTTGGGTCAATTATATATTTGCAATAAGTCCATGAAATGAGGTCATAAATAATAGGAGATCCTGGTATATTGTGTGCAACCAAATGCCATGATCTCAAGGAATATCTACTTAAAGAGTATAGGGAAACAGTGATATTGCTCGCATGAATTCATTTGCTATTGAAGGTAGATTAATTTTTGGGATAATTTATCTAACCGATACAAAGTATGTACATAGGGTTTTACTTAGAAAAGAATGTAAATTAGGACTTTTCCTATAAGGGTCAGCAATTACCAAAAACAATAAAAACATATAAATATTACATAAAACCTTAAAAAATCTTTCAAAAAATCAAGTAAAAAATTAAATAAAATTAATATAACACTATATAAATAAATAATACATAATAAAATAAAAAACAAAAAATAAATAATAAAGATTTTTGTAGGTCCAAGAATAGAATAATTAAAGTTAACGACAGTCCAGTAGCATATTACTTTTAAATTTATTGAATAACATAGAGCATGCGAAGTGATATCATTGGATATAATATGTCCTAATGTTTTGGACATATAAACAAATGTTAAAGGTTTTTGTTAACCTATTTAACACTGCTGGGGAGAATCCTGCACGAGATGATTTTATTTTGTTTTGTAATCACGGACGGGAACAAAATTACAGTTCCCTTTAGATCAGTAACAGTTTAACGAATCACCATGTAACTGATTGGCTATACTGAATGTCAATCAAACTCTGGGCTTTAAATAGCCTCAGAAACAAAATGCTCCCGCCCCCGGAAGAAGCTGACTTCGGTCAGTGAAACGCGCGTCGGGACCATACCGACCCTGGCAATAGGGAAAGATTATCGACTATAGAGGGCAAGATTAGTGAGAGAAAATCTAGAAATTTAAAATCTAATCTTACCGCAATTAGTTCGTTCACTGCAAACTCAGAACGAACGGAGGTAGTGGCAACAGCACTACAAGGTGTTGAGCTGTCAGTTCGCTCCGCACAGATAAACAAAGGGGAACGAACGAACGTGGTGGCAATACCGCCACAGGCTACGGAGTTGCCGTGGCTTTGACAGCGTGCATCTTGAATATCTGCTGGCCTAACTAACCAGCAGATCACACGATTGAATTTATTAAGTTACACTTACAATTCAAACAGAGCCTGTCTATCTGTGTGCACTGCGGCCTAAACACAACACGTGGTGGTTTAAGAGCCGGCAGTTCATTAGGATAATGGTCATACTGCTGACTAAAGTACATATAACGGTGATAAAAATAATCAGCGTTGTACATAAAACGCACCAACGAACGTATTGCCTATTGGCATATTCTGCAGTCTATATTGTACTATAACATGACCTAATAACGAATTGGAAAGTTTTAAAAATTATAAATAATAAAATAATATAACAAAAAACGCAATTAGGCAATACGCAGTTGCTCACAGAATTTGAATACAACCTCTTGCGGAGTGCGTTTACAAGGAATTTCAAATACACCATTCATCCTTGCAGCACTACCTCTTCTATTTTTATCAAAGTAGTGATAGTAACCAATAGAATTTCTACTTTGTTAATTTTGACAAAAGTCGCAATTATACATTGTAACATCGACAACTTTACAATGTGGCAATATTAAAAGGGGACATTGCACAATACAATCTTTCTGTCCCTATTGCAGTCGGTATCAATACAATTGAAGGCGACCATTAACCCTCCACGCTCCTTTTCCTCCTTTCCCCTTTCCTATTATCTCTAAAATGCAGTGTGAATCAGGCCTTAGCAATGGCTTTGTAACCCTTTCCAGACTGGTAGAATTCAATCACTTTGTTTGCCATCTGAATCTCCTTAGAACGTGGCATCATGTGCTGAATTTTGAGACATTCTAGTCTGCTTCACATTACTATTTTGGAAATGTGATTGGTTGATTGATTACTTAGACTCCATGTTGTATTCAGGTGTCTATATATGTTTAAATGTCACTGTTATATAATGCTGCTGTGACTAAATTCATTTCTGTAAATGTTCAATGTCATTCTTCTATATAATTTTACTATATAATTTGTTCCGAACAAGTTGAGCATTGTCTGGGCAAAGAGCCAGTATTGTTCTTGTGTTTTTGATTTTCTCAAAGTGTGGGGGTGGCCATCAAATACGTATGCTAATTTAAAGTGCGCATAATTAGCTTACATATTGTTTATTTGGCTGGCTAGTGCTACATTTCATAGTGTGCCAAAGGTATAAATTGGGAACTATCTCGATGTTGATTAGAAGTTCTTGTACCTGCCACTCTGAGGGACACCTCTATGCAGTGTGGAATTTCCTGCTTGAGTTCTCGGATCAGCACCGAGGGGGTTTTTCCGATTGATGACCTGTCAGATGATGCTTAACTCAGTGGTGATGTTGGTAACCTTTATCCTTTGTATAGCTTTACAAAAGTAGGTCATTATTTCACCAAAGAATATTATTGCTTAATATTGAATTTAATAAACTCTAATAAATTTATTATAAGTGTGAGACCCTCTTCAAAGGATATGCGAACCCTTCTGCTGTAGTAGTTGGCAAAACACATTACAAGACAGGTTCTATTTATGTGATGTTTAGATTCAAAAGGTCCGTCAGTAATCAGTCAGTAGTTTAAACCAATTATCAATTGAATTTGGTTAACTGGAGGCGTTAATATTTTTCACATAGGGCCAGGCAGAGCTGAAGAGCATTTTTCCTTCAATAAATTAAAAACAGCATTTTCTGTTTACTTGGGTTATGTTGGTCTAACATTAAAACTAGCTTCATGATCTAAAACATTCAATTGTGACCAATACCCACTGTATGCAAAAAGAAAATAGAAGAAATTCTGAAGGGGACAAATACTTTTTTCAAAGCACACTTCTAGACAAATACAAACTAACAACACGAAAAGTTGTACTGTTAATGTCTTTTATTGAGTAAACATTCATTGTGCATGGAGATAAAGTTTACCCTTAAAGAGGCTCTGTCACCAGATTTTGCAACCCCTATCTGCTATTGCAGCAGATAGGCGCTGCAATGTAGATTACAGTAACGTTTTTATTTTTAAAAAACGAGCATTTTTGGCCAAGTTATGACCATTTTTGAAGTTATGCAAATGAGGCTTGCAAAAGTCCAAGTGGGTGTGTTTAAAAGTAAAAGTCCAAGTGGGCGTGTATTATGTGCGTACATCGGGGCGTTTTTAATACTTTTACTAGCTGGGCGCTCTGACGAGAGTATCATCCACTTCTCTTCAGAACGCCCAGCTTCTGCCAGATCACGCTGTGACGTCACTCACAGGTCCTGCATCGTGTCAGACGAGCGAGGACACATCGGCACCAGAGGCTTCAGTTGATTCTGCAGCAGCATCAGCGTTAGCAGGTAAGTAGCTACATCGACTTACCTGTGCTGCTGCAGAATCAACTGTAGCCTCTGGTGCCGATGTGTCCTCGCTCGTCTGACACGATGCAGGACCTGTGAGTGACGTCACAGCGTGATCTGGCAGAAGCTGGGCGTTCTGAAGAGAAGTGGATATTTCTCATCAGAACGCCCAGCTAGTAAAAGTATTAAAAACGCCCCGATGTACGCACATAATACACGCCCACTTGGACTTTTACTTTTAAACACACCGACTTGGACTTTTGCAAGCCTCATTTGCATAGCTACAAAAATGGTCATAACTTGGCCAAAAATGCTCGTTTTTAAAAAATAAAAACGTTACTGTAATCTACATTGCAGCGCCTATCTGCTGCAATAGCAGATAGGGGTTGCAAAATCTGGTGACAGAGCCTCTTTAAATTAACCTGTTGATTCCCCTTTAGCAACAATCACCTCATCCAAATGTTTCCTGTACTGCAAATAAGATTTGCACAACGTTGACGAGGCATTTCGAACCATTCCTCCCTGCAAATGAGTTTCAGTTCATCAATATTTCTGGAATGCCTTGCGTGTACAGCCATCTTTAGGTCTAGAGGATTAAGGTCAGGACTCTGACTTGGCCATTTCAAAACACATATCTTCTTTTTCAACCATTCTTTAGTTGATTTACTTGTGTGCTTTGGGTTGTTATCTTGTAGCATCACCTACCAACGTCTCTTCCCCTTGAGGTCATGGACCGCTGCCCTTACATTCTCTTGTAAAATATTTTGATACACTTTTTAATTAATTGTTCCCTCAATGATCGCAAGGCATCTAGGTCCTAAAGGCAACAAAGCAACCCCAAACCATAATGGTCCCGCCAACATGCTTCACAGTTGGAATGAGGTTTTGGTGTGCAGTGTTTATTTTGACCAAATATACCATTGTGCTACAATGTTCCACTTTTGTTTCATCTGTAAATAGAACATTTTCCCAGAAGCATTGTGGAATATCCCGGTGGTCTCTGTTAAATTTGAGACAGGCCACAATGTTTTCTTTTTTTGGGACAGCAGCTAATTCCTTCGTGGTGTCCTTCCTGATCGTGTTTTTCTTATTCTTTGCCTTCAGTAAGTCATGTGGTTCTTTCTCACCTCTTTTAGGATTGCTCATTATGCCCTTGGAAGGATTTCAACAGGATGCCCACTCCTAGGGAGAGTAGCAACAGTCCAGAATTTTCTCCATTTGTGGTCAATTGGATTGATGTACACCCAGGTCTTTAAGGGTGTATTCATACGGTGCAGTTTTGCTGCACGGCTGAAAAGTGCTCTGCAAAAATGCGTGTGTTTTTACCACGGTTTTGCAGTTAGCATGGAAAATGCAGTTAAAATGCACGTGTTTCTTGCAGTGCGGTTTTTGGCTGTGCAGCAAAATTTACCCTTAGCAGTGCTTTTTGTAGCCTTTTCCAGCTTCATGCATCTCTATTACACATCTTTTGGGTACTTTTGTCTCACGCTAGCCAATCTTTCTTGAGAAGAACAGATTTGTCAGAAACCAGGATTTGTGTGCCATTATTTAATGGACAAAGCACCTGTGAAACCCACACTTCCAATCACATCTGCTTAATTGAAACACCTTTTGCCAACTAGCTCTTTAAAGAGTCATTACCACAAAGGTTCACTTACTTTTTCTCCGTGCACTTACTCAATGTGCTCAATAAAAGACATACAAATAATAACGGTATGTGCGTTATTAGTTTAGTTAGATTGTGTTTGTCTATAACTGTGACTTAGAGAACAATCAGACCACAATTTATTAGTAATCAATGCAGAAATCCAAGTAATCCCAACCTCTAATTGTGCATTAACTGTAACAAATGATTTAAAGGGACTGTCCAACCTTGAATTAATTTTTTTCACCTAAATGATCAAATGATGTTTTATTTATTTTCTTAGCACATCTTTCAGAAGTTAGAGCTCTGTTTTGCCGGATACGTAGCTCCAAGAAATTAACCGGCACGGAATTTTGGACCCAAAAACTTTAACCCCTTCGCGCCATTTCACGTACAGTTACGTGATGGAGATGAAGCTGGCTCAGGAGCTGAGCCAGCGACATCACCGCCGGGTGACAGCTGTATGTTACAGCTGGCACCCTGAGGTATCGGCCAGATCGCAGCATGTCAGGAGTTTATAGCCATCGGCACCCCAGCAACGTAATCGCTGGGTTGCCGGTGGCTGCAAAGGCGATCGGAGGGGTAATACTTACCTCCCGGTCTGCCAGTAACGGAATCCTCCTATGTCCAGTCGTCGGCGGGGCCCAGGAGGCTTCCGGTACCATCGGCAAGATGGCGCCGGCTCAGCTTCCGGCTCAGAAGCTGAGCCGGCGTCATCAGCAGTGGGTGTCCGCTGTATGTTACAGCGGACACCCCGATCTATCGGCAGGAACCGGAGCTAGCTCCGATTCCTGCCATTAACATCTTCAATGCAGCGATTCAATGCAATCGCTGCATCAAAGTGGTTTGTATGCAATCGGCAGCCTTGCCATGCGATGGCAAGGCTGGCGACTGCTACTATGGCAACAGGATGCCTAACAATGGCTTCCTATCAGCCATTACGTTAGCCGATTTGGCCCCGCCCGGAGGCGGAGCCTGATCGGCTTGCTGTCAGTGAACAACTGACAGTTCTAATACATTGAACTACATAGGTAGTGCAATGTATTAGAACATCAAACAAACAGTTAGACCTTCAAGTCCCCTAGTGGGACTAAAGAAAAGTGTAAAAAAAAAGTGTAAAAAAAGTAAAAATAAAAGTTGTAAAAAATACAATAAAAGTTTCAAATAATAACACAAAACACAATCGCCCTTTTTCCCTTATCAAGTCATTTATTATTGAAAAAAAATAATAAAGCCATACATATTTGGTATCGCTGCGACCGTAAGGACCTGAACTATAAAAATATTATGTTATTTATTCCGCACAGTGAACGCCGTAAAAAAAATAACTAAAAAATACTGACATAATTGCTATTTTTTGGTCACTTTGTCTTCCAAAAATTGAAATAAAAAGTGATCAAAAAGTCGCATGTACCTAAAAATGGTGTCTATAAAAACTATAACTCGTCTCGCTAAAAAAAAGCCCTCATACAGCTCCGTCGACGAAAAATTTAAAACCGTTATGGCTCTCACAACTTGGCGACAGAAAAAATCCATTCTCTTTACATAAGTTATTTTATTGTGCAAAAAGTTGTAAAACATAAAAAGTGCTATAAATTAGGTATCGCCGGAATCGTACTGACCCGCAGAATAAAGCTAACATGTAATTTATAATGCGTGGCGAACGCTGTATAAAAAAAACTAAAAAAATATGCCAGAATTGCTGTTTTTTGGTCAACTTGCCTCCCAAAAAAAAAGGATAACAAGTGATCAAAAAGTCGCATGTACCCCAAAATGGTACCAATAAAAACTACAGCTCGTCCCACAACAAACCAGCCCTCATACCACCCAGTCTATGAAAAAATAAAATTAGTCAAGGCACCAATAAGCCAGGAAATAAAAATATGCAGTTGTGCCGGCCCGAGGGGAACGTTTCTTCTGTTTCAAGTGGCGAATTATCAAGGCCCCTAAAATTAGGGAACCAGGAAGGGGAGGGCCCAAACATATCTGCTGGAAGTGAGGGTGCCCGTATTATACCAGGACAACACTTTCCCTGCAAAATTCCCCAAACTTCAAAGGTGCCGAGTGTGGACCAAATGGGGGATAAGGAAGGACATTTATCAGTGCGACACCGGCCTGTGGAGAAAGGATCGATCACAGCGTAACACACATCTATGGATTATTTTATTGTTTTTTTTTACCCCACTATACCACCTGACTATGCCCCTTATATACTCCGCCCGCCTTACATGTACCCCCAAATTATAAACGGAAACACCAGTAAGACTCAAAACAAAACTACTACAAGCAAAATCCACGCTCCAAAAGCCAAATGGCGCTACCTCCCTTCTGAACCCTACAGTGTGCCCAAACAGCAGTTTACTTCCACATATATGGCATCGCCATACCCGGGAGAACCCTTTTAACAATTTTTGGGGTGGGTGTCTCCAGTGGCACAAGCTGGGCGCCACATATTGGCATATCCATTTTCACTCTGGCAGAAATTGGTGTGCACTCAATATTGCAATCACCTGTGGGGTTAATATGCTCACTACACCCCTAGGTGAATACCTTGAGGGGTGTAGTTTCCAAAATGGGGTCACTTCTGGGGGGTTTCCACTGTTTTGGTCCCACAGGGACTTTGCAAATGCGACATAGCGACCAGAAACCAATCCAGCAAAATCTGTTCTCCAAAAGCCAAATGGCGCTCCTTCCCTTCTGAGCCCTACTGTGTGCCCAATCAGCCGTTTATAACCACATATGTGGTATTGCCGTACACAGGAGAAGTTGCTTTACAAGTGTTGGGGTGCTTTTTCTCATTTATTTGTTGAGAATATGAAACGTTTTCAGCTAAAACTACGTCTTATTGAAGAAAAAGGATTTTTTTTTATTTTCACTGCCCAATTCTAATAAAATCTATGAAACACCTGTGGGGTCAAAATGCTCACTACACCCCTAGATGAATTCCTCAAGGGGTGTAGTTTCGTGAATCGAGTCACTTTTGGGGAGTTTCCACTGTACTGGTACCTTAGGAGCTTTGCAAAAGTGACATGGTGTCAAGAAACCAATCCAGCAAAATCTGTCCTCCAAAAGCCAAATGGCGGTCCTTCTCTTCTGATCCTTGCCGTGTGCCCAAACAGCAGTTTATGACCACAAATGGGGTATTGCCGTACTCCAGAGAAGTTGCTTTACAAATGTTGGGGTTCTTTTATTCCTTTATTTGTTGAGAAAATGAAAAATTTTGAGCTAAAGCTACGTCTTATTGGAAAAAAAGGATTTTTTTTATCTTCACTGCCCAATTCTAATAAAATCTATGAAACCCCTGTGGGGTCAAAATGCTCAATACACCCCTAGATGGATTCTTCAAGGGTTGTAGTTTCCTAAATGGAGTCACTTTTTTGGTGTTTTCACTGTTTTGGTTCCTTAGGGGCTTTGCAAATGCGACGTGGTCTTCGCAAACCATTCCTGCTAAATTTGAGCTCCAAAAGCCAAATGGCGCTCTTTCCCTTCTAAGCTCCGCCGTGTGTCCAAACAGCCGTTTATGACCACATGCGGGGTATTGTTTTACTCGGGAGAAATTGCTTTACAAAAGTAGTGGTGCATTTTCTCCTTTTAGTCCTTGTGGAAATGAGAAAAAATTAGCTAAACCTACATTTTCTTTGAAAGAATGTAGATTTTCATTTTCACGGCCTACTTCCAATAATTTAAACCTGCGGGGTCAAAATGCTCACTATACCCCTAGATAATTTCCTCAAGGGGTATAGTTTCCAAAATGGGGTCACTTTTGGGGGATTTCCACTGTTTTGGCGCCGCAAGAGCCTTTCAGACCCGACATGGAGCCTAAAATATTTTCTAATAAAAAGGAGGCCCCAAAATCTTCTAGGTGCTCCTTTGCTTCTGAGGCCGGTGCTTCAGTCAATAAGTGCACTAGGGCCACATGTGGGGTATTTCTAAAAACTGCAGAATCTGGGCAATAGATATGGAGTTGCGTTTCTCTGGTAAAACTTTCTGTGTTACAAAAGAAAATAGATGAAATATGCATTTATGCAAAAAAAAAAGAAATTTGAACATTTCACATCTACTTTGCCTTAATTCCTGTGAAACATCTAAAGGGTTAAGAGACTTTCTAAATGCTGTTTTAAATACTTTGAGGGGTGAAGTTTTTAAAATGGGGTGACTTATCGAGGGTTTCTAATATATAAGGCCCTAAAATCCACTTCACAACTGAACTGGCCCCTGTAAAAATAGCCTTTTGAAATTTTCTTGAAAATGTGAGAAATTGCTGCTGAAGTTCTAAGCCTTGTGAGGTCATAGAAAAATAAAAGAATGTTCAAAAAACGATGCCAATCTAAAGTAGACATATGGGTGATGTTAATTAGCAACAATTTTGTGTGGTATTACTATCCGTCTTACAAGCAGATACATATAAATTTAGAAAAATGCAAATTTTTGCAATTTTTCGCTAAATTTTGGTGTTTTTCACAATTAAATACTTAATGTATCGAGCAAATTTTGCCAGTAACATAAAGTCCAATGTGTCACGAGAAAACAATCTCAGAATCGCTTGGATAGGTAAAAGCATTCCGGAGTTATTACCACATAAAGTGACACATATCAGATTTGAAAAAATAGGCTGTGTCCTTAAGGCCAAAACAGGCTGTGTCCTTAAGGGGTTAAAGTATTAAAAAAAGTGGAGAATCACGTTATGGGTAGTACTGTAAACATTTACATATTAGAACTAGTCTGAAATAAAATGACAATCATGAAAATAAATTTACAAATAGATTTTATTTCTTACCAATTAACACATAAAGCAGTTGAATCCGCAGATTTCTAGACATGAACACAGAAGTGCATTAGTCTGAACGTTTGGCACTATTAGAACTCTGTAAACGGCTCATTTGCTTCTCATAAGCACCTAGTTTAATCAGTCTTGTGACAACTGGATTTTACTTCTTTTTTACACCTATTTGGTGTACAGAAAAACAAGGGCTCTGAATGATATATACAATAAGGGATTATTCCAAAAAGCATAATTACCGATTTGGAAATGACACATTCATTACAAGCCTTGACCATGCTACATACACATTATCATCATAAACAATATAAAGTATCCGATTAAACACAACATCTGGCAATTACTGGTATCCCTACACTAAATATCAAAAAGTTCATTAGTTGTTTTGGAAAAGTTAGTTTAAAAGTACTGTAGATTTACCATAAACTGAATGGAAAGTACTGGTACTGTGGGCCAGTGCATACTATAAGGCCATACATGCACTGGTATTTAAAAAACAAAACAAAACAAAAAAAACCTTCCATATTATCAACATATGCAGCGATATCATCCATTCTTGATGTATTTCAAAGAGCCTGTTAGAAGTGAATGTGCTGCATGAAATGTCTTGAAAAGTATGGCTCACATTACAGATTTTGCAACAAAAAACAAAACAGCAAAATTCTGTAGATTTATAATTGTGCTGTTTCTTTAAATGCTGACTGTAAACGTCACCTCAGCAGTTTGGTCATGCTGAATGTTTGAATTTAAGACATTACATAATAACAGTAGGACAGACTGGGGCTTAAAGGGGAACCCTGGGTTCATATAACATTGAGGAATAGCAAATGATGCCTTGCACTTTGTAACATGTTCTGCAGCAATTGGGTCCCTGAGAGCAGATATGTGGAGGCCACAGCTGAAGCAAACTTGTCCAGGATGAAGCATGTTAACACAGTTAGGCCGGATTCACACAAGCGTTGCGGTTCCGTGTGTCATCAGTGAATGGTGCGTGGCTGCGTGATTTTCACGCATATGCCATCCTTAAGACACGCGGTTTTGATGTTTAGAAAAATAAATGAAGGAAGTGCTTTTAATTTTTCCTTAATTTCTTTATCTACTGTTGCGCGAATCACGCGCGACAAAGCGCTTCCGTGTGCCGTGCGCGATTTTCACGCACCCATTGACTTCAATGGGTGCGTGATGCGCGAAAAACGGGCAAGTATAGGACGTGTTGTGAGTTTTACGCAGCAGACATACACTGCATGAAAATCACGGACTGTCTGAACGGCCCCATTGACTAACATAGGTCCGTTCGACGCGCGTGATTTTCATGCGTGTAGCACAGACGTAAAACACGTTCGTGTGAATAAGGCCTTAGGGTACATTCACATGTAGAGAATACTCTACAGATTTTTTTTTGTCTGGATTTGTGCGCAGAAAATTTGCTGTGTATTACAGAAGTAGCAAAGTGGATACGATTTAAAGAAATCTTATCCACACGCTGCAGGAAAAAAACCAGAAAAAGTTAATAAATTGACCAATGGTGCGGATTTTTAAAGAAGCACTCCAGCAAATGTTTTCATTTTTTTTTGCCTATATAGTAAAACAAAGGCTATTATTAAAGAATACTGTAGAGGCTCTTGTGTTTACCGGTTTTAGTTGATGTGCCATTTATGGGTTGTCTGCCATCATGATTATTTATTTCCCGCTGATATGGTTGACCTAATGCATCCTACATTTCTCTTGATGCTTCTGGCTTTGCAGAGGCAGCGGAGTCTCATCACACTGCACTTGTTTCGAGTCCTAAGTTTCAGAGTAGTGACATAGAACTTATGTCCCCTAACTGTTTCAGTATATTCCCATGTGATGCTGCTCAGCCGGTCTCCTGTTAGTGATAGTTTTTTCACGATCCGTTTTACATAGGAGGCAGTGAAAAGCAGCATTTCATAGCAATACATACATACAAAAAAACATTTACTCACCTTTACTGGTGCTTACATAGCAACGTGTCACTGCTCTTTCGGCTGCTCTGTGTAGAGCGAGCCCCCTGTGACTACATTTCATTACATGCGACTCTTGGAACTATTCACAGGCTGCAGCATTCACATGTGATGAGATGTTATAACAGAAGGCTGTCTCTATATAAAGCAGCCGGGGAACAGGAACGCATTACTATGACAGTGCCAGGAGAGATTAGCATAGGCTTTTTTTTTTTTTTGGGAAGGCCGCTTTCTTCAGTGGTCAATCCAGGAGAAAATATGCACCATATTAAAGTACAACTTCCATGCGAGTTCTGGGTCTGATACACTGCGGAAAAGTCTGCAGTGTATCTGACCCGCGTGAGCATACCCTTGATGTATGTACATACGTATGTATATATGAATGTATACCTTGTTCTGCATATTGCCCAAAGATCAAATTGCTGCAGGACATGTCAGAAAATTTAAACTCATCTCCACATCTCAAATATTGCAACACTACAGTACACAAGGACCATTTTTTTTTTAGCTGGAGAAAACATAACATAAAACATACCAAAAATATAACTAGAATCTAGTGTTGGGGGCCATTCCACATGAGGGACGGGATTCAGGTATGTAAATGGAGTTTTCCAGAAAATAAACTCTTTGACAAGTCAATCAATGTAATTAAAGATCCCAGTCTTGGTGGAGAGATGGCTGCACATGTGCAGTTACTCTTTACTGAAGTGAATTGTAGGGACGGAATCATTCAACTACTCTCATCTACAACAATGGAAAGTGACAGCACACGCACGCACACCACTGCACCAATAATGATTCCCTCACTCTCCTGTATCAGTAGTCAGACTTCCACCAACCAGTTATGATACATCTGGCCAACTAGTCAAAATACACAGTTTGCTGGAAGACCTTTTTAAAGAGAACCTGTCACCTCTCCTGAGGACATGTCTATTTATTTAACTACTAGTACTTCCCATAAAGTAACAATTCTGTAGCAGGTTCTACGTTGTGCTGTTCCTCTGTTATTCCTCTAGAAATGTAAGATTAAATTGACAACTGGGCGTTACCATCTGGGGGTGTGTCCCTACACAGACTGATACTGTCCAATCAGTGCTGATACACCCCTTTGGCAAGGGAATGGTAACAACCAGTTGTCAATTTATTCATACATTTCAAAGACGGGTAACAGAGAATGACACAGAGTTCTAAGGAAAGAATTGTTATTTTATGGGGACTAGAAGTATTTAGTAAAATAGACATGTTGGAAGAGACGATAAGTCCTTTTTAAGCCTCAAAAATGTGTCAAATTGTAACATCCACAGCAAAGAATAAGAAAAGCTTCATATATAAAAGGATGGCAAAAATGGCCAGCCTCCTTTAGAATTGACAGGTTTGGCTAAATATATATATACATGTGTGCTCGTATTACCATTCTTCTGTTCAGTCATAGGAACAGAATAATGAAAATAACTGAAGCACCGGAACCGTCAAATGACGGACACCAATAGCAAATGATGGAACCCATTGACTTTAATAGGTTCTATCAGGTTTGCACGGTTTTGTCTAGGATTTTAGACAAGATCTATGACCGATTGGTGGCAGTTTACACCGAGGACACGTGACTGACTCTTAAGTTCTGATCACATTACATTATGGCCTTATATTTAACGTGTACGTTGGAAAAGCTCCCGATATACATGCTAAACGTGTCAATAGAAATCCATGTTTAGATGGAGGACATTAGAATGTCCGATTGACCTCCGTCTGACTGGTATGAGTCAGTATACTGACTTAACATGGTAGCCTATGGGTGATGGAGGCCACTGTATGGCATCGTCACACCCATCTGTTAGACGGATGTCATGAGATTTTCATGGCGTATTTGTTAAACGGATGCCCAACAGTGGCAATCTTCACCAATAGGCTATAATGAAGATACATCCTGAACTCTCATGACCCTTTTTCATGATGTATCTAGTAAACACATTACATTATAGGCTTTGGGTGACGGATGCCGCTGTTAGGCATCCGCTGCGGCCTACGTATAGCGTATACGTCGGGAGCTTTTTCCAGTGGTATATGTCAAAGGTAGGCAAAAAAAGCGATGTGAACAGTACCCTTAATAACAACTAGAAATGTTTTCATTTGATACGATCTGAAACCCTGCGCCTGTCCATTCACCAAACTCTACATGTAATATATAATGCTAACTACATGAAATCTGTTTTTATGTCTCAGCGTGATCGGTGTACATGAAAAAGTGTTTCATTAGAAGACACCAATCCAACCAAGTGGCCTTAACATATGGTCTTACCTTGAGAAAGATTTCCGACAGTATACTAAAAACCTAAGAAATAGCTATGTACAGTATAACATGCAAATACAGCTGTTACATTACCTAGATTACCTTAAAACACTGTATGGCGGTAGTAATTTAGTAGACAGTTATAATATCTTCTAATCTAACCATTCATTCATCCAAATAGTGTAGGGAATTTACCTCACAAACAAAATGCTCACATTGTGGCGACAATACACGGTATAGGGCAGCCCCAAATATTCCTTATTTAATTATTAAACACAAGACAACACAAACACAGATCCAACATTTTCAAAGTGTTAGTAATAATTTCACAGTCGGAGTGTTCCATAATTAACAATATTAATATTTCATTATATCATATTCCATAACATCCCTGAAAACGGTAAGGTATATATTAGAGAAAAAAAAAAAAAGTATAGTTTTCCTATGAAAATATATATTGTGGCACATTAAAACAGCTTTTTATGGAGACGCGGTTTTGGCTTGAGAGCAAAATGAATCTCCATCCGTTGAAGTTAAACCTGAACTGTGCGTATATGGTAGTAGAGATTAATAAAGGTTACGATTGACCTTCTCCTCCCTTTTGACTAAGGCAAGAAAGCGGAATACAAATCTACTTAAAGTCTGCCAAGATGTCATTGAAGAGGTTTAAGAACAGGTGTGCGTGGGGTTCTTTAAAAACCAGGGTTGGTCTGAACCGAATGGACCGATCTCCTGAACCTCCTAGCACAATACCTGTGAAGATAGAAACATGTCAGTATGCTCTCTATTAGTAGGAAAAATATATATATACGTTCCGTTAAGTCTAGGGTAGGGGTGGTACATGACACAGGGATTCAAGGAATACCAAAGAGAGAATCTCGGTGTCGCGCACTGCCCCTCAGGCCCCGACCTAGACACAACACAGTGAATCAGTGTTGCCTGGAGCGTTTAATGTGAGTTGTGTTACCTTTGTTTCTTGCTTGTGCGATCAACTTGGATCGAGTTGCGTCATTTGGAGTGTCAAATGAACAGAATGTCCCTCTGCCTCTGGCTCTGCTCATAAGATGCGGATAGCGGGACTGTAAATACACATATTTCAATTTACTTCACATAAGTACGTACAAGTAAAAAGAAATTCATAGCTGGTCAAGAGGTGAAAATGCTAAATGTTTGCCTAAAACGTATAGTGTGTTCAAAATATAAAAAGGTGAGAAAAGAATATCAGGATAATATATTATATAATATTGGCCATATGTATTTTTACAGCGGGCATTAAGGGGCACTATTCTGCAGCGTTATAAAAATATAGTGCTGCAGAATAGTGACTATGCGTAGAATAGAGGACACCTGCAGTATGTTATTAGAGAATCATATAAATGTCCCAAATCCTTAATGCAAGGTGTATATACAATAACCACCCGCCTCCATGGCGCGCAAGCGTATTATTTATATATACATAATAGGAAAGATGGAATTTGATGGATTATAGCTGGCTACTACATATAATGATCATCAATATATTCTGCAGCACATTTCATATGCTTAGCATACCACTGTACATCAATAGAAGACCTTATAAATTTTATCCTACAACGTACCAGAGGTTTCCTTTCCCTATCGTGGGCACTTGTTTTTTAGTTGGAAGAGATGAAGAGGACAAATCTATAAACGTGCCAATGTGTCTAGCTCATTATACTCACCTCTAAACCCATCCTTCATGGGAGGCGAGACAGCAGTAGATGTGCTAGTGTCAGGCACATAAAAGGAAGCCAACCATCAGATTTGAAGTCATATAAAGCAGGGCCAGAATACACAAATCAATAAGCCATTATGTGACTGCCCTATGTTTTTGTTACAGCTCAATGGACTATGAAGGGATCTGAATGGAAGTAAACACGAGCGGAGGCCGAGGCTGCGGGCTGCACAAGGCAGAATCACTCTCTGCAGCAATAAATCTCGGGGAGGAGGGGGGGGGGGGGGAGGACTGGGGAAGGATCTGTATTTAAAAACAAACAAAACAAAAAAAAGGGAAAAAACAAAATAACAGTGTTCTGTGGTTGTGAAACCAGACTGTAGATTAATCCAAGCCTTGATAGACAGAAAGTGACAACAAAGTCAAATGCCTAATATTTCTGGACATTAACCCCTTGCTCCAGCAGTCATTTTAAGTTTTATTATTTTTGTTTTTTGATCCCCATCTTCCAAAGCCATAAGTTTTTTATTTTTCCATCTACATATCTGTATGAGGGCTTGCTTTATGTGGGAGGAGTTGTAGTTTTTAACGGCATCATTATGGGGTGGAATGGGAAAAAACAGCGATTTCTCCTTGTGTTTTGGACGTTAACTTTTTCAAATCTACGGTGATACCAATTTTATATTGTTTTTTATTTTTAATGATGCACCACTTCTTTTTCAGGTCTTAGATGCCACAGTCAATAATGACCACGGCATCTAAGTGGCTAAACGGCCGGGAAGGGTGTTATCTCCAAACCCGGCCGCTACACGTTACAGTGAACTGTCGGCTGTAACATACAGCCGACACCCGCCAAGTATGGAGCTTGTGGGCTTGCTCCGTACCCCCCACGACTATGACCTACTGTCACGTTGAATATCGGTAAATGGTTAAAGGGGTTTTCCGACTTATTTAAAAAAGTGGCCAAGTATGAAGGGATGATATATATATATATATATATATATATATATATATATATATGTATATTTAAAAAAAAAAAAGCATTACTCACCTAACAGATTCCCTCGTGTTCCAAAGCTACCGCTCTGGCCCTCCCCGCCACGAATTATTGACATGGCAGCAGCAATGAGGTGCCAACCATTAGCCTCAGAAGTCCTGTGCCGTATACCTACTGAGACCAGTGATTGGCTGCAGTGTTCACATGGGCATACAAGCACATCATCGCTGCAGCCATGCCAATGAACAGCGGCGTGGAGGAGTGAAGGGGCGGTGCTGGAACGCCGGGGGAGCTGTGAGGTGAGTAATGCTTTTTTTCTTTAACGCATCCCTTCTTCCTTGGCCACTTTTTTTAATAAGTCGGAAAAACCCCTTTAAAATCAGTAATTCTCTCACTCTTCATCTTTACACCCATCTAATTAGTGCCGCTGCAGTCTAACGGACTATTTCAGATATAGAATACTTGAATGGATATTGTGTAACATTTCACGCTCTATTTACCTTGTTAAAGCGATGATGTGCTCAATCAGCACGTGACCACACCGGTCAATTACTAGCCACAGAAGTCATGGTAGTCTGTACGGTACTTCACTGCTGTAGTCATTGATTGGCAGGATCGGTCACCTGCTGGTATGGGACACACCAGCAAGGTACACAGAGACCGGCAGGTGACCTTAATTTAAAAGACGAGTCTGGCCTAAGTTTGTATAGTGGAGTATTTTTACCTTTGTTATCACTTTGACAGTTTGCATTTCTTTTTTTTTTTAAAGCCTAGAAGACCCCTTTAACTTGCTAAAGATTCCCTGCAAACTTATGAACAGAATGATAGCTGCCTGCATTCTGTTATGGACTGCAATAAAATGTCCTACCTCTGCAGATGGGTTTTTCATCCACCTGGGTCTGCCAGTCTAAATGACAGAAAGGTCTGTAGGTCAACTGTGGGTAATCTACAATTGATTTACAATGATGACTGGAAGTTTATCACTCCGCTCCTGTCTGTTCAAAGAGGATCTCATAATGGACGATCGGAATTAAGAACATTAATAAGAATTGATTTGATTCTCCTTATCCATCCAAATTAAAGCGAACCTGTCAGCAATTTTATAATGCCCTCGCCGAGGACAGCAGAATAGTAGTGACAGACACGCTGATTTCAGCGGTTTGTCAGTATGTGGGAATGTTCTTTCATAATGGAAAACATACAGTTTGAACGTTACAGCGCTTGTGTCGCGCCAAGAGGAAAGAGTCTGCCGTATTTACGATCTGCCGCTCCCTCCGGCTGCTAAATTAACAAATTTAAACATATTGCTACGCATGGGGAGAAAGCGGTCAGTAAGCGGTGGATGGGCGGGGAGAGCGGCAGTTCATGAATACGCCAGACTCCTTTTTTACAGCACAATGCACAAAGTTGCTGACAGGTTCCCTTTAAAATAAGTAAAAGATTTATAAAATATATTTGAGAAGAAGCCAGATATACTTGAAAGGAAAAGAGGATTATAAAATAATTGTCACCTGGAAATCTAGAAGTCCATCTAGAAGAACTTTTCCTGCTTGGACAGCATTATTTACGAGATCTTCACGCCTAATGACGTTTAGAACTTCAGCCAATAGAAGTGTTTTAGAGGGGTCCCCAAGCCAGGTGTTGAAAATTCGGTACGGCTAATGGGATACAAATGACAAAGTACTGAAATTAACTAAAAAGCAATATTAAAAAATGATATTAAATTCATACATTAAAATCCAGGCAGTTGAAAGAAAAAATTGAATTAAAAGGGGTTGTCTAGGCACCAATTTTTTTTTTTTAATACCTGAAATGTTGTTCTGATCGCTTCTTTATTCTCCCCCTACTGTTTTAGCACTAAATTATCACTTTTACTGCTCTGCAGTCGGCTCCCTTTCACAGACTGCGGAGCCGCTTTACTTCCGGTAACTGGGCGGTCTGTGATCCAAGCGCGCGCCTTAGTTAGACTGCAAGGTTAGGTGGATTTTTTTTTGCTATGCCCGATGCACCCTCACTCTCAACCACACTATCCATAGCCCCACCTCCCAAGTCTTACATATCTTATCCCTCCCACCCTCACTTTCCCTACCGCTACACCTCCTCTTCTTAGTTCTGTTCTCCCTCCCACCTTCGGGGGAGGGATCAGCAGTGTAGGAAAAAAATAAAAAATAGATGGGCGGAAACAAGAAGCCTATTGTGACGAGTGACCAGCCCTCTAGCGTGACGAGGGCTGTGATGTACCTACACAGGAGTTTAGCGTGCACAAGCCCGTGTCGACACACTGCTTGGAATGCAAGAAGAGTAGAACTTCTGGCCGAGAAGAGAGGGAAGTGGCCGGAATTCAAACAAGAAGCATATTGGTAAGTTAAAGTACTATGAAGGAAGTATACTTTGCCACATAATGTTTTTTCCTGGACTGCCCCTTTAAGGCATACCTGTAGTTTAAGGTGACTTTTCAGAATAAGTGGTCATGTGTCTGTACATGAGGAATAACACGACTTGTATTCCACATTTTTTAGCGGTTTTCTCCTCTGCAGGCCCTCTCTATTTCTCAGTTTTCTCTGAGCTGGTGCGGGGAGCCTAACTGAAGAGAAGAATCCTGCTCTCATATATATATATATAACATAGATTGTAAGTTCTTGTGAGCAGAGTTCTCATTCCTCGTTTGAATTGTTAATCAGTTTTGTCACTATTTTTTCACATTTTGTTATGTTGAGGTCTTGTGCTTAACCCATTAGTGACCGCCCCATAGTGTTTTTACGGCGGCCACGAACGGGCTTTATTCCGATGCTATAGCCTTTTTACGACGCTGCATCGGAATAAATAAAACAGAGCAGGGAGCCGTTAAATCTCCCTGCTCTCAGCTACCAGAGGTAGCTGATGGCTGGGGGCATTCCTGCTCGAACGGGTGAGATCGATATCAGTGATTTAGTGAGTGCCGCATCTGAGTTGTTTTAGAGAGCGGGAGAGAGCTCCCTCTCATCCCACCGACACCCGGCGATAAGACACGTTTTACGAAAGTGTTTCAGCTGTAAGCCTATGACCAGTAAATTGAAAACCAGATTACAGCTTAAACGCTTTGTAAATACACAAAGTATTTAAGAGATGGGTGCATGTGTAAGATGCATTTTTTTACAGCATTTCAAAAACACAGCAAAAAATCCACAAACATGAAGCCCGTCTGCAACATGCATCAGTAAAGTTGTTAAAACCAAAGGCCAGTGCATTTATATTACAGTCCCGCGTAGTGGCTGCCGCATGCGGCCAAAACCATGCACAAATGTGGTGGCTACTAGTTGCACGATTTTGCTGGTAATACCCATCAAAATCGTACAACCATTGGCCACTGCGAGTGGGCTGGGTTTCGGCCACATGAGGATGGCGCTGTCTGGGACCGTACCCTTATAAGTTTGCACAAACTGGGAAAATAATATAAATACTGTTCAAATGTATGAATCTCATAAATATGGGGGACAGGTTACTAATCAGACAAATTGGATTTTAACCCCCTATCAGTCACATTCAAATTTTAAAAACCCTCCCGAAAAGACATATGTCCTTCAAGTTCAACCAAGGGTTGGGAGAAATTATAAGACTTTGTTTTACCGCTATAAATCCTAAAGACGGTTTAAAAAAATAAAAATATATTAAAAGATTACCCATAAGGCATTAACCAATCTTCCCTAAAAAGCAAAAATTCCCTCCTGATGCCAAGTGGCAATCCGACTGGATCAAACATAGGGGCTAATATTTTTTGGTTTTAAGAAATTATCTAAGCCTTTTTTACAGCCATCTACTGTCCCTGCTGTGACCAGCTCCTGCGGTAGACTATTCCATAAATTCACAGTTCTCACAGTAAAGAAGGCTTGTCGCCTCTGGAGGTTGAACTTGTTTTCTCTAGACGGAAGGAGTGCCCCCTTGTCTTTTGAGGGGATTTTATATGGAACAGGTTTTCACTATATGTCTTGTATGGGCCATTCATATATTTATGCAAGTTAATCATGCCAGGGCCGCCACCAGGGCAGTACAACAACTACTGCTGTCAGGGGCCCGGCAACAATGATAAAATAGAGGACCGCCCACTTCTCAGCTGCTTTAAACATTTGCATGAGGGCCCCAGCGTTAGTCACTTGGAGAAAGGAACGAACCCTGCAATGTAATATAATGTTATAGGGCCCGTTCCTTACTCTGAAGTAACTAAAGCTGAGGCCCTGAGAGGATTTAAGGTAAGGCCACACGGAGCGGCCCTGACACGGTCGCAACGCGGCTAACAACCATGCCGGCACCATGTTCGGTGCGGCTGTCAAACAGCCTGTTAGTGGCCGCATGTTAACGTGGGTAAACCGTCCCTTTATCTGCAAAATCGTGCGGCCATGAATTAATACACCCTTTATGGCCGCACGATTTTGCAAATTACAACAACTTACCTCCTATTCATTCTCTATGGCAGCTCCGGAAAAAAACGAACACTGCACTCGGCTATCTCCGGAGACTGAATGGAACGGCAGTGCACATGTCACCGGAATACCTCTTAATGAGGTATTTCTCAGCCGCTCCTACATGTTGGCGGCGCGGTTGTTGGCCGGGTTGTGACTGTGTCTGGGCCGCTCCGTGTGGCCGTACCCTTACAGAACAGGAAGATGCAGCATGAGAAGCAGAAGCTGCGTGTGGAGTTCCTGCCCCCCCCCCCCGGACTTCCATACAGCCGACTGGACATGCAGGCTGGTGAGTGTCCCCCCCCTCCCCATCCTGCTTCCTATTCCTCCTGACCCCACTTGTAGAATATATAAAGTATGTTAAAATGTGTTGTGTTTTTTTTAGTTTCCCTAGCGTTTTTTGGCACGATTTTCACAATCGTGGAAAAAATGGTGCAGTTTTGCCGCGGTTATATAAAAATCGCAGCAAAATCGTGTATTTGTGCTTCGATTACGAAAATTGCATTAAAAAAAAAAAAAGGATACAAAACATGAAAAAAATAGTCCTGTTAGGCTACATATTCACAGTGCGGTCAAATCACGTTCCTGCAAAAATTGTGGCAAAAAATGGGATTTGATCGCATTATGTAACTAGACTAAGGCCTTATTCAGACAGCCGTATTCGGTCCGTGATATACGGAGCGTGTACCGGCTGTATTTCCCAGGCCGACCACAATTCAGGGAGCCAGACTCCTAGCATCATAGTTATCAATGCTGCTAGGAGTCCATGCCTCTCCGCGGGAATACTGTCCCATACGGTATTGATGTTTTTAGTACGGGACCAGGGACCGTATTCCCACGGGAAGTGAGGGACTTCTAGGGATGCTAGAAACCCGGCTGCCTGAACTGTGGTCGGTCCAGAAAATATGAGCGATACACTGTCCGTAAATGACAGACCGAACATGTACGTCTGAATAAGGCCACTTACTTGCCTCCTATTTTTGGTGCGGATTGCGCACTGAAAATTCACTACAAATTACAATATAAGGTGATATTCAGACGAACGTGTGTGAAATCAGCCGGCAGTTTTTCACGGCCGATTTGCACCCGTGCGGGACCCGTTTTCACAGATCACTCAAAGACTTGAGTCTATTGAGGGATCCGTGAAAATGCACAAAAATAGGATGTCCGATTTTTTTACAGGCTCTTCGCACGGTCCGTTAAAACAACGGACGATTAACACGTTAGTCTGAATAAGCCCTAACTCATGTGAATGGGGTTTTCAAAACCCCATGCATGTGCACAGAAAAAAAATCTGCATGGAATTTAGGACGTGCTGCTGATTTTTAAATCCTCATCATGCCTATTATGTTGCAGAATTGTAACGTATTTCATCCTTTACAATGCAAAGGGTTAATTTGCTGTAAATCCCTAGCAAAATCTGTAAGGCGACACGCACACATTGAGGAATTTGGTGCAAAAAATTCACATCAAAACCGCAGTTAATTCCGCAGGTAAAATCTGCACCCAATAGTGCGGCTTTTACATTTTGATGCGGAAATAGGTGCAGGTTTTACTCTGCAAACCTTTTCCTAAAAAAATGTAAAACCGCAAGATAAATTGACACGCAGCATATTTTCAAATACGCACCGCAGGTCAATTTTGGTTCAGAAAAAATCTGCAACATGTAGATGAGATTTCTTGATCTCATTTACTTTGCTGGTACTGTATTACACTGTGGATTTGCCGCACGAAAATACCAGCGACAAATTTGCACGTAATAAGTATCGTGTGCATTTGGCCTAACAGAGTTTTTTTTAACTCACCCTAAGGCCCCGTTCACACGTTGGATTTGATACGGATTCCGATGACATGCCGATGATTCTGCATCCCATGCATATTAGGTTTCCGCAACCCAGTTCACATGCTACGAAAAAATTTCCACGTGTATTTTTGTCCGCACCATGAAAAGAAATCCACCACAGCAATAAGTAGCATGTGACTTATATTACATGGAAAAGCTGAGGAAGAGTAAGTTTGAATGACAATGAGACTTACGCCTTGTTCACACAGTTTTTTGCAGGCACAAAAATCTGCCTCTAAATTCCTTCAGGCTTTCTCTGCCTTCCATTGATGTCAATGGGAGGTCAGAGACGGAAATGCCCGAAGAAAGGGCATGTCGCTTCTTTTTCCCACAAGTGTTTTTTTCCGCTCGCGGGAAAAAACAGCTTCACTGCCCATTGAAATCAGTAGGAGATTTTGGACGTATTTTCCGCAGTTTCCAACGCAGTATCCGCGGCAAAAAAACTGTGAGAACAGGGCCTTATTCTCGTGCAGATCTGCTACACGCTTGTGGCACATCTGCGGCAGAAATCCAAGGGAAAGCCTCAGATTTTTGCTGTGGAAAAACACATTGAATTTTAATGGCAATGTAAGAACGGAGCATTAGTGTTCCTTACATCCTCACAAGCACTTCCCCCTCCCTTAAGGCCCCTTCACATCATGTTGTTGCCCTAAGTTTATCGTGTACGTCAGGAAATCTCCTAACGTACACTATAAACTACATAAACGATAATTCATAGGTCTCCATTATGTCCTTTTAGCCTACGTCGGGCTGGTAGACGTCGGTATCAGTGGCATAACTACCGCTGTAGCAGCCGTAGCGGCTGCTACGGGGCCTGCGGCATGAGGGGGCCCGTGTCGCCCACCGGCACGGGCCCCCACCATGGCCGGAGGCTCCGCTAGCTGCCGCTGTGGCTACTACAGCGCGACGCCACTAAACACTATGGCAGAGCAGGGAGGTACAGGGGGGGCTGTATGGCGTTATCTACAGGGGGGCTGTATGGCGTTATCTACAGGGGGGCTGTATGGCGCTATCTACAGGGGGGGCTGTATGGCGCTATCTACAGGGGGGATAGTAAAAAGGCACTATCTTCAAGGGGGGGGGGGGGTTGTGTGACACTCAGGGGAGGGGTGGGCCCCAGTCAAAAGTTTGCTATGGGGCCCAGTCTTTCCTAGTTACGCCCCTGGTCGATATACCTTATTTTTGAAAGATGGAATAGTGTAGTAGACTTTGCTATTCCATCCTGAGAGATTCCACAAAAAAAACTGTATACCACTCCGGTCATTAGTATGTGGATAGTGATGTCAGGAGCTTCCCAATGCTGGAGTCCCCAGGCAGAGCATCACAAGTGCTCTACCCGTGGACTTTGTCCCTGGGAAAGTTCCGGACATCACTGTCCATATATGTAAAGTAACGTCAGGGGATTCTCCAGGGCCGGAATGCCTGGCCAGAGCGTTGCCGACGCTCCGGACGTGTACTCAGGCTTTGCAAAGCTTCGGACATCACTTTACGTATATGGACATCAGGAACAGCGCCATAGTCCCTGGGCAGAGCGCTAGTAAATTCCTGCCGAAGGCCCTGATCATTTCCCCCCTTAGTAGTCTCTTTTCAAGGCTAAATAGGTTTAGTTCTTTTAATCTTTCCTCATAACTTAGATTCTCCATGCCCCTTATTAGCTTCGTTGCTCTTCTTTGTATTTTTTCCAACTCCAGGGCATCCTTTCTATGAACTGGAGCCCAGAACTGAACTGCATGTTCTAGATGAGGCCTCACTAATGCTTTGTAAAGTGGTAATATTATATCCCTGTCCCGCGTGTCCATGCCTCTTAATACACGACAATATCTTGCTGGCTTTAGTAGCAGCTGTATGACATTGCATGCTGTTATTTAGTTTATGATCTACAAGTACACTCAGAATCTTCTCATAAAGTGACTCCCCCGCAATATAGTTGACGTATAATTCAGGTATATCACAGGATATGCTATAAATGTCCGATAGGTGCAGGTCCCCCTGACCCTTTTCCTTATGGAACTCTGGAGCTACGAAAACAGCGTAGCTAGCTGCGCTACACGGTTTCCATAGCGGACATTCGTTTCTATGGGAGTTCTGTAAACCAAGTATAAAAACATGCTCAGATGTTTCCGGAAAAAATAGCCATCTCGTAACTCCCTGGCCGGAGCTTAGCGGTAGAAGGTAAGACAGAGGTCAGCGAACCCAGTTCTAAAGATTGATGCGGGTCCCGTCTCCATAAATGTCCGAGAAGGGACTATCCATTTTAGGGATATTTAATTTTTTCTTTAATGTAGCTTTATAAGAGCTTGTATTTTGTGGGACGAGTTGTCGTTTTTTTAAAGGGAACCTTTTTGGGGTACATATAAAATATTGAATATATTTAAAAAAAAATTGAGAGGGGAATGGGGGGAAAAAAAACTATCAATTTCACCATTGTTTTTTTTTGTTTTACTTTTAAGCTGTTTACCGTGCGGTATAAAATAATATATGTTAACATTACTCTAACTTTGTGTAAATTTAAAACCACAAATCAATTTTGTTCATGTTGCCATTTTTACTACAGTTCCTTGGATTTAGGTCCCGTTTCAAACTATTATTAAAACATTATGATATTACGGTGACAAAAACTCTGCTACATCTGTTTTACAGTCCATGAGCCAGTGATCTAACACTGACACTACAGTCCCTTATGCCAGGCCCTGGTCTCCAATACCCCTTGGTCAAGAAGGAGGTGCTTCTCACACAGAGTTGGCAAAGTATGTATTTTATTTGAAGAAATGTTTTTTTTCCCCTCTGGGAACCTCTACTTATAAATATACGTCATAGTTCATGAAGTGATAAGAACTTTCTGTTGAAATGATGGATTACGCGTTTTAGCTTCACATATACACACGCAATGGACAATCTATGTTATCTCATCTACTTCAATGTTATGCTGACATTTTCTATTACGCAGGCTGCATTAATACACTGGATGAATTTAAATTGAACTATAAGCCTACAGAAAGACGATCAAACAACCCTGGCAGGAAGAAATAAGCTCGAACAGGTTTTCTATACCAAGGAAAGATTGACCTACACAAGCTGCAGCTTTAGGATAAGAAAATCATGGAGTCCTTACAAAGAGTCAATGCCTAAATCACAACGAAGGTGGAACATTTATTTTTGGGACAATATTAAATTTAATACCTTTGGTGAACCTGGTTGGTTATTGCACTTACAACAGGTACAGAACATATCTTATCTGAAGTGATCTCTTTATATAGCAATCAAATAAACTGATTTGCAGCAGCGGGCACGTGTGCGACACATCATCGCGGAGTGGACAGAGACCAGGGAGGAAAGGAAAATTTTCCTTTTTTTATTTTTGTACTTTCAGTAAAGTTTTTTTTTTACACTTATCTTGAATCCAATAGGATTTGCTTGCTTTCTGCTTCTTCCCCCATTTAATTCAATGAGGAAATCTTTAATAAATTCATGCACTATCGTAGCAGAAATTGTTTAAATCTCAGCCACTTTACTGCCATCGTATTCCGCTGTGGATTTTCCATATGCAAATCCACAACGTGTGAACGTAGCCTGATGATGAGACACAGGCACCCAGGTTATAGTATTGCGAAAAGGGAGGGGAGACAGAAAAATGTATCACAGGGAATGTCCACTGAGCTCTGAACTTTCAGGTCCACAAGTCGGATGTCAGAGAATGCAGGTCTTAAAAATTAAAGGTACAATACAGAAACCAGCCAGCAATACAGTGCAACATCAACCCCTTACGGCACACAGATACATATCGAAAAATATTTTTTAATGACAATGGTGCACAAATGTTTGCTGCTGCTTTCCTTGTCGTTGCTGTTCTTAATAGACTCGGCAGATTAACTCTGATTACTTACTGCATCAGGCCGCATCTCTTCCTTATGGAAAAAGCCTCCGGTCATCATTTTCTTACTGAAGGAAACCACATCAGCTGCATCATCCATGCCCCAGTGTTCATGGGCCCAGAATTTACCAGTCGCTCCTCCTCCTGTTTGAACTTCATCCACCAAGAAAGCACATCCATGCTGGAAAATTTAAATCCATGCTTCGTATCAGGACAGCCAACAAATACATACCCCAAAAGTACGTGTTGATGCATAAAGAAAGTATACGCACTGCAGTAGTACTTGTTCACACCGTGCATTTTAATTTCGATAGCCAGAAGTGGACCCAAAATATATGTATTAAGTGTTTCCATTATACTATCCTTATTTTTAGGATTCAGTGCTGATTTTAGTGTTTATAAAAGTACCGTGTGACTGATGCTTTACAGAAGACACATGTCATTCTTAGGGTATGTTCACACGGCCTATTTACGGACGTAATTCGGGCGTTTTTGCCCCGAATTACGTCTGAAAATAGCGCCTCAATAGCGCTGACAAACATCTGCCCATTGAAAGCAATGGGCAGACGTTTGTCTGTTCACACGAGGCGTAAATTTACGCGCCGCTGTCAAATGACGGCGCGTAAATAGACGCCCGCGTAGAAGAAGTGACCTGTCACTTCTTTGGCCGTATTTGGAGCCGCTATTCATTGACTCCAATGAATAGCAGCGCTAATTACGGCCGTAATTGACGCGGCGTTCAAGCGCCTGCACATGCCGGTACGGCTGAATTTACGGGGATGTTTTCAGGCTGAAACATCCCCGTAATTTCAGCCGTTACGGACCCCCGCCGTGTGAACATACCCTAAGGGTCCTATTACACGGCCCGACGAGGGCCGTGTAAACGAGCACTGATCAACAAGATAGCTCGTTGATTGGCGCTCGTTTGCACCATTCACAAGCAGCTATGTAACGATCGCTCATCCCCATACATCTCTACCGGGTCGGCAGCGCATCTTTACACAGGGAAATTATCGGGAACTAGCGTTTTGTGAACGCTCGTTTGCCTGATAATTGGCCGGTGTAAAAGTCCCTTACAAGTTCTTATGCAAATCAAAAGATTTACTTGTAGATTGAACTGCCTTAGGCCCCATGCACACGACCGTGCCCGCAATCACGGCCCGCGATTGCGGGCACGGCCGGCCGCTGACTGACAGCCGCATTTTCGGGCCGTGCTCCCATACAAAGTATGGGAGCACGGCCCGCAAAATGCAAAAGAACGGAAATGTTCCATAATTCCCGGAACATTTCCACGGCACTGACACCCTTCCGTAGTGCTACGGAAAGGTGTCAGTGTTCAATGAAAGTGAATGGCTCCGTTTTTGCGGACCGCAATTGCGGTCCGCAAAAACGGAGGTTTTTTGCTGTTGTGTGCATGGGGCCTTATAGAGGGGAATTTTATGTTTTCTGCAGTTCTTGGGACCTTCCAGGGTGTATACATATATAACAGACAGGTCTTATTACGTATTCAGATTCTGCAGTTGATCCTGTTGACAAGGCCAAACATTAATTTTACAACTATATCAAACATGTTACAGAGATCCAAACGTGCTATTTGATACTGTAACTGCTTTTATATTGAATTACAATTCCTTCAATCCAGCCTCCAGGATACTGGTATTTTTTCCTGACAAAGAAGTGCTTGATAATCCAGAATCTCTAAACCCTGTAGGACATACAGGAGGTTGTTGGCTTTGATGGACTTGTTTGATTGAGGAGAGGGGCTGTTGGTTACTTTGCGCCAGCAATCACACCAAGGGTCATTAGAATTACAAGAAGGATAAGATCATTTTAAAGAACGGATTGGATGCCTTTTTTTTTTTATCAAATAGGAGAATGTATCTGTATGCATGCAAACACAATCAAATATAAAAACCATTTATTTTACTTTTCTGGCAATGGTCCTCAATGTCCTGAAGAAGTCGTCAGAAGCATGATTGTCTCCTCCTTCTGACTGAATTGGCTCCACAACTATCCCAGCAACAGTCTTTTTCTTTTTCCTGTAAGTTACAATCAAGTCCTCCACCTAAACATGGAAATAACAATTGACAGTGCACTTACATTTACATGGATATCAGTTACAATTTTTAACAGGTCTTTTTATTTTTCGTTTTTACACACATTGCAAGAGCTCTTAAGGAACTCCATAACCTACAATAATTACCAAGAAAACTTTTAGGTTAGAAGAGTAAGGGCCGGGGCAGGCGGCCCATCACGTGAGGTGCCGCAATCGGTCGGGTTCACCCAACTGAACTGAATAATGTGTTTAAATAAAGAGTGGCTGGTGCCACAAATTTATTTGCCATAATATTGCTGTTGTGTTAGATGAGTGGCGGTTTAACATGTGCACTACTTAGTGTTACTTCCATGTCTCAGACACAAGGGACCTGGTCAACAGCCGTTCTCACACTCCTAAACATTTCCAGACAGGTATAAAAAAATTTTGTGTGTGTACAGACTTGGAGTGCACTAGACCCAGTGTTCATGTATCCAAAAGGACAAAAACTATTGTATTTTGCGACAGTCTTGAAAATATTGATGTGCTCTGAGTATTGTATAGGCAAGGGTCACACACGCAGTTTTGATGCAGTTTTTGCCTCAGTCTTTTCTTTATACCTTTCCTTCAATTTAGAATCCCTTCTGGATTTGGCTCAAAAAACGAACCAAAAACTGCATTAAAACCGTGTAGGATACTGGCCTTTAAGAGATTATAAGGCTCTGTTCACACGGCAAGTATTTGACTTGTATTTTGCCGCATTTTACACGCAGAAATATGCATCAAAAAACTTTTCATTAAGCTTCCTATTAAAAGCAATGGGAAAGCGCAACAGTACATGCAACGCTTATTTTTTACGCAAGCATATTTAAAAAATATGCGCCGTGTAAAAAAGAAAAGTCAGGTCAATTCTTTGACACGTAAAATATGCCAAAAACGCACCAAATGTCCCCATAGTCAACGGGAGTCCTAATTGCGCGCCAAAAAACATGCAAAAAGCGTGCACAAAAGGCCTACAATACCACGTGGAAGATGCATCAAAAACGCCTGTATTTTAAAAAGCGCTTCACAAGAAACGCTAGCAAATTTGACACGTTTACATGTAATTTTTTGGAACTCTGTGTAAACCTGCCCTAGGGATAAAAACAAGCCTCCGGACATGTCTGTTTAAGTAAATAATTGTATTCCGCATGAGAACAACCTGGAGCTTCTTTTCCCAGCACTTTATTTTGTGCTGTTTCTCGGTTATTCTTCCTGAAAATGTATGAATAAATTGATAGTTAATTGTTACCACTGCCCTTTTCATAAGGTTGTGTCGCTACACAGTCTGATACTGTCAGCACTGTTGGACTGTGTAGAGACATGTTCTATTGACAAGGGGAATGGTCTCACCTAGTTGTCAATGTATTCATACATTTCCAGGAGGAATAACGGAGGAATGGCACCAGAGTTTTGAGAAAAGACGCTCCAGGTTCTTATCCCATGCAGAATACAATTATTTATGTAAACAGCCATGTCAGGAGAGCTGACATTCCATCTTTAATAGTTTGACTAGAAATACTTGTTAATATCCGTGATGTCTATAGTAGTAAAACGATCAGTTCTCACGAATTTAATGTGATCCATTGGTCCTCATTGCCCCTTTAGGCCAGATTTATAGTGCTCCCACTTAATTCAATGAGTGCTGTATCAATCCATAAGCAGTTGGCACCTTGCCTCCAGAATACTTATATTTAGCTCTGCTGCTGACAAGAGGGAGCAGAATTACCCCTAGAATTATACTTTAAATAAGCACTAAATGTGTTCTAAGTTTGTAATATACTTTATGTAAAAGTTGTATTGCAGTCCACACCATAGAAAATTGTCACGTTCAACACGAATATTTCGCACATTACCTCTTCCAAACAACGTGCCTCCTCATCTTGGTTTTCCTTAACAAACTTCTCAAGTGGATACTTTAGTCGTGGAAAGGGGGCAATCGGCCAGTCAAAAGAAGGAATGTCTAATTTGTGTATAGCTTTAGAATGTGTTGTGGCCAAACAACCTATAACAACGAAGACAAAAAAGAAGTGAAAAATACAAGAAAACAGGAAAAAGAAAGCCTCTTTTCTAATAGAGAGATAGACTTTTTTTTTCCTAATGGGGTTTAATCATTGCGGTCAAAATGCATTTTTATGCCACGATTTTTGTAAACCGTGGCACACCCAGTCTTAATGTTATGTTGATATGTTCATTTTTGTTGAATTAATAACAATATACTAGACAATGGCTTAAAAAGCAATTCATCAATATAATAACATTAACACCAGAATCACTTCCTTACGTGGCAGAAGCGTTCACTTAGTACAGCAGAGCGTCCATGAGAATTTCTCTCTCTAACAGTCTAACAAAGTGGTGATCAACTCACCACCTTATAGGGGCTTCAGATGAGGCTCTTGACTCTATCCAAGGGTCACAGACCACATTTAATGTCCCTTGTCTGCCCATTTACAGCAGAGAGGCGGCTGTCATACATGTGCTGTCACTCTCTATTACAGAAGCAACCAAAGCTCGCAGCACTCTGGGGCAAGTCTTTTTGTCCTTCCTTTTGAGATGCTACAGAGTGCATATAAACCACAGCACCTCATAGTAAAAGCTGCCTGCCCCCCATATACAGTCAAAGCCACAAAGCTCCCAAATATAGTTCCAGCCACATGCAGTGTCAGCAACAAGTAGTGCAGCCACATGCTTCCTTCATACGGCCGATATCGGGTATGCCCTGATAAGTGCCATCCACATACCTCTCACACACAGTGCAGACTATTGCCTCAAATGGACAGTGCAGCCTTATAACTCCTATACACAGTGCAGTCACATGCCTCCTATATACAGTCTGCATCTCTCTTATGTATGATGTTGTCACCTTCTCGCCAAAATAATTATGTCTCTTCTAAAACCAGACGCAACATAATTAGGAAAGCTTGACGAGTCAGGAGGAGAGAGAAGACCTGGATGCCGCAGGGTAGTCACCTGCAAGCCTTATACAGCCCGTGGGCCGTCAGTTGCCCACCACTGGTGTAAAGTCTTCACAAATTATAGGATGAAAGATTTGAGGAACAGTGGGGAATATTAAAAGTTGCCACAGCCTAATATCTTATTGTAACACTTTAGCTGCTAAGGGGCGAAAATCCAATGCAATTTCCTAATACATTTCATAGCTTTACCAAAAGGGAACCTGTGCTCTTGCAAGAGTAAGTGTAAAAATAAACCCTCAAAAAACAATGTTCTTACCCATTGTTCGTCCATGAAAACCTCCCATAAATGATAAGATGCTATAGTCTGGACAACCGGGTAACTGAAAAGAAATAAAAAACAAAAACAGTAAATTACATAATTTCTTTACCTAGTGCTGTGATTTTGTAATAGGTCTTATGTCACAAAGCAGTCCCTGAGAGAACGTCTTAGGTCCTCTTCTTGCACCTGGGTTTGTCTACAAGGGGGCCCGGGCTGCCCAGCACCTCTTTCAATTGTATCTGCCTCCTCAGAATGCAGATACAATGACTGATCCCGGAACTCTGCACAAACTGGCACGATACAGTGACGTCATCGCACCTGCCTGCACTGGAGATTGCACAGGTCGGAAGAGGCCTGAAGAATAAGCTGCTCTGTTTGTCATTGAAACTGGGCTAGGTGAGTATAACTGTACTTTTCTTATTTTAAGGGCAACTATTTCTGTGTATAGAGGCACTAAGGGGGCCCTAATTTGGCATCACTACAGTGGAGAGAGCACTAAGTAGGCATCATTACTGCGAGGGATGCACTAAGGAGGCATTCTTATTATGTAGGGGAACTAAGGGGGCATCCTTACTGTGTGGGGAGGACTAATGGGGCATCTTTACTGTTTGTGGGGTACTAAGGGGAGTTTTTACTGTGAGTGGGAAACTATGTGAGGGCACCAAGGGGGCATCCTCACTATGTGGGGCCACTAAGGAGCATTATTACTGTGAGGGGCCAATAAGGAAGCATCATCACTGTATGCCACACAAAGAGGGCACTATGAAAGAGTGTGGGCACAAAAAGGCCTCTATTATTATGTGGGGGCAATAAGAGGGCACTGTGTGGGTGAACTATCGGTTTGCCGCTATTATTTTGGGGTCACTATCTGTGTAGCACTACTTTTGCAGCACTAAGACACTATTAAAGGGGGCAGCAGGATGGGAAGTTTGTGTCGAGGGTGATATTGTGCTGGAAAAGCGAACCACTATAGACATCTGAGCAGCAAACTCTACAGAGAGGAGTCGTGACCGGAAAAATTGTCATGGCGTTTGGAGTCAGATGGAAGGAAAAGGGAAAGTGAATGAGTCCAATCAGAGAAGATGTCACCTGTGAGTCACTGGATGTAATCGTACTGGATTCATTGCACTATATTAACAGCATGATAATACTCTGTTGAACCCCAGGGTAGAACTGGTATGTGACCGCTGTATGGGCACTGTATGGTGATATGATTGGTTATATTGATCTTTGTGGTATATAGATATGTAGTCATGGTGTGGAGTTATTATTTGGCTCTTGTATAGTGGTATTATTTGGTAAATGCATATTATTGAGAGGTAAACTATTATATACACAGCACATTAGTGATTATGAAGGGCAAAAATTACTTGGGGGCAGGGCTGATGCATTAACGTATACAGGTTTTAGACTCCACAATGCTGAATTAATTTTATTAATTAATATCCAGGGACAGTGTACTGCTCAGACAGTCTATCAAGTGTACTAAAAGTTGTCTTAAAGCTATACGCTCTTCAATTAAAAAATATATACATATTCTTTTGGTTTGTGAAACATTTGCCTTTGAACTTGTGTCCCTGATCTTCCAGCGCTATTCTGGTCTGGTGTCTAGATTTTACATTTTTCTTGTCTGGTCAGAGGTTCCATAATTAAATGCAATGAAAGTCCTAACTTTTAAATGGAGCTGGTTAATGTTCATGATCGAAGGAGGACAATTTAAAAATTTGCCATGTGGCCCATCCATTTCTATTTATGCCCCTGCTACATCCACAGTAAGCATGATACTAGACATAGAAGCAGTCTAGTGGAGATACCAGGAAACCTCTCTTATAAGAAGTTGGTAAAATAAGTCGGGAAAAGGTCTAGGACCCCTTGAAATTGCAAGAATCTCAAAGAAAAAAAGTTAAGGCATTCTCATTTGACATTATTTCTGCTGTATAAGCAAATGCTGCTAATTATGTATAAAGCGGATGTGGAAATGGCCAATAATCCGCGGAAGATATCCAAGACTGCGGCTTTGCAGTTAAACAGATGCTTTTCTGCACACAGATTAGCACCATTCAGTTGGGATAATCAGCATGTGGCTACCAAGCACTGATTTTGTGGTCGAATATGCCGTGGAAATTGCATCAAGTGATGTCACTTTTTTTTTCTCAGCAAGGCAGATTGCCATTCTGCCCTGTATAAACAAAGGGGCGGTTTCCCATTAGAGACAATGGGAGGCATTTCACAAGTGTTTTTCAAGCTGATTCTGATGCGGAAAACACCTCAGAATAAGCAAGAAAATGCTGCCATGTGAACCAAACCTTAAACTGGCCCCTTCAGAGTGGCATGTTAAAATAAAAATATTAGGTAATCCACACATCAGTGGACCAGACACCAGGTCTAAACCAAGCTACGTGCCAAAACAGTCGGATAAAAAAAAATATTAATTTTGAAATCTGAATGACTCACTAGAATATCCCTTTGAGGAACGTTTTTTTTAAAGTTACTATACCTGGTTCACCATGCAGGAGTCCAACTCTTCTTTTGTAACATTGCTGTTTCCTCTTTCCTTGTTCTGAAACACATCCAATGTAACACTAAGACCAGCAAAACGGCAACATGCGCTATTCTTTATTAGGGAATTGGGAGTTCAAGGGATTGTCCAGGATTAGAAACAGTGCCACACCTATCCATAGGTTGTGTCTGGTATTGCAACTAATCTCCATTGAAGTGAATGTAACTGAATTGCAATACCACACACAACCTGTGCACAGGTGTAGCATGGTTTTTAAAAGAAAGCAGCCAAGTTTTTCCAATCCTGAACAACCCATTTAATAGAGGGTTGTCCCCTATATAAGAGCCTCATCTATTACCCAGACCAAATACAAAGAGTGCCCTGCATTAGATGAACAGCACACTGATTTAAATGGGCACTGTGTATTGATTAATTTCCCCTGTGGTGGCGCTGCATTTGCTGCTAGGTTCGCCAACAAATTACAGTTTATAGATTAAGGTTACAGCACCGGGACTAACCGGTGATCACCATGGGACCTTTCTAACGAAAAGGGATTGTCCACAGTGAACAACCGCTTCAAGAAAAGTTTGGACTGAAAGTCATGTTAATCATTTTAGGGAACTAAATTTAAAGAAAAATTGAGGAAAAAGATTAGTACACAAGTATCCGAATAATTATTAGACGGAAAACCTAAAACATAAAATACCCCCATACCTGATTATTTTATATAGTTATTATTATTTTAACTTACCCTATACCACATGAATGTTAATTTAAATGCATTTTCATTGGAACACGATCCACAAGACATTGTCATTATTTGTGTTAATCCTTTAGGTCCAATCTGTAAATTAAATACAAAAAAAAAAAAAAGAAGATTAAAAGGAACTAAAATGCCATGTTTCCACCAACACCTCAATATAGATTTCTCCATCAATTACGTTCTGCAGATACAAATAACAGAGATTTCACCACAAGGACTACACAGATAAGACATGTTGGAAGCCACTTACAGATAACAAGGACTGCTCTAGTTTCTCAGTGAAATTCTCGGGAGGCAGGATACCCAGCGCTGGTCTGTTGATAAATGCGCTCTAGGAGAAATTACACACTTGAGAGTTTAGCGGATAGTGTCAAGGAGGATTGCAATGAATTTATTAATAACCATTAAAGAGGTTTTCTCATTATAATAATTCATAGGTGATAAATGTTAGATCGATGGGTTTCTGATTGCTGGGACCCCCATCGAACCCGAAATCGGCTATCTCTGGCAGCCCCATAGAAAGTGTATGGAGCGGTGGCTGAGCATGGGAAATCCCGCTCCATTCACATAGAGCACTCTGTGATCTTGATCGATGGGGGTCCCAGTGGTCGGACACCACCGATCTGACAACCACAGGATAGGTGAAAATTTATCGGAAGAAAACCCCTTTAATGCTACATACATGCACACACGTATTTCTCCATAACTAGTAAGATAGAATTGGCAAGCAGAATCGTGGGATAAATTTACATGCTGCAGTTTCGAATATATGCCCCGTGGTTCAATTTACGTCCTGAAAAATACCGCAGAGTGGACATGAGATTCCCTGGAATCTCATTGCCTATGCTGGTACTGTATTACGTTGCGGTTTTGCCGCACGCAAATACGCATCGTGTGCATTGACCCTGAGGGTTTTTTCCCATAACCAACAAAAATCATGTCATAAATGTCTGATCGTGGGGGTCAAATCGTTAGGACCTCCACCTATCACTTATTGGGGAGACCCCTTTAAAGGGTTATTTCCAACTCAGACATTTATGGCATATCTATAGGCTATGACATAAATGTCTGAGAGGTCTATCTGCAGAACGGCGGTCACCCGACCCTGTCTTGTCTGGTGAGGCAGCCGCCAGTGGCCGCAACCAGGTAAAAGAATGAATGCATTTTGTTCTAGAGGAGACAAGGTAGCTGCATTTAACATGTGACATGTAGCTTCGAAAAACTCAATTCACTTGAAAAAGGATTACAAAAAAGGAGTTAAAAAATAAACTTTCTAAATTATGAGCCACAGGACACAAACCATCCTCCCTCATAAAACAACACCTGACTAGTTTCTTATGACTTGTCTGAGACTCCACATGCTATGGCGCTATTATCTGTAATCCTGTAGACAAATATTAGAACACAAGTCTAAAAACAACAGGTGACTTAAAGAGGCTCTGTCACCAGATTGTAAGTGCCCTATCCCCTACAGAATCTGATCGGCGCTGTAATGTAGATAACAGCAGTGGTTGTTTTTTTGAAAAACAATCATTTTTGAGCAAGTTATGATCAATTTTAGATTTATGCTAATTAGTTTCTTAATACACAACTGGGCGTGTTTTTACTTTTTACCAACTGGGAGTTGTACAGAGGAGTGTATGACGCTGACCAATCAGTGACCAATCAGCATCATACACTTCTCATTGTTCCAGCCCATTGTTACAGTGTGATTGTGCAATGAAAGAAGCTGGGCTGGAACAATGAGAAGTTTATGACACTGATTGGCCACTGATTGGTCAGCCTCATACACTCCTCTGTACAACTCCCAGTTGGTAAAAAGTAAAAACACGCCCAGTTGTCTATTAAGAAACGAATTAGCATAAATCTAAAATTGCTCATAACTTGCTCAAAAATGATCGTTTTTCAAAATAAAAACCACTGCTGTTATCTACATTACAGCGCCGATCACATTATGTAGGAGATAGGGCACGAATAATCTGGTGACAGAGCCTCTTTAAGAAGCCTTCTGGTATTCTCAGTACTTAATAGTTTTGGTATCAAATAAATGAATTACATATTGTGCCCATTTAAAGGATACATTCAGTAAAAAAAATTACCTGACCTGGACAGTGCTTCACATATGTACAGAGCCTTTGTAAAGTTATTATTATTGTATGATACACTACAGATCAAGTGGAGCTGCAGCCCAGTCACCGGTCAAGGTTTCTGCAAGCCTGCTAACTATCATTACTCTCTCTCCTCTGTTAGTAAACCCCTATGGTCAAATACCCCTCACACCGCAACGACTGCCTGCTTGAAACAGTGCCGTGCTGCTGTAATCACAGAACTTTATAAAGTTCCCTCCACAGACATATACACAGCTTGTAATTCCTTGTTTGGGTGAGCTATACCTATCTCTATATACAATAGAACTCTCTATCTGCTCTTGCAGCTGACATTAGCAGGGAGGAAGTAAAGTACTGCAGTAATTCAAGTCTCCTCTTTTCTGCCTCATATTGAAATTAATGGAGTGTGCAGGTAACTAAAGCCACTAGATAGGACACGGACCTCTCAATTTTTTTATGTTAAATTATAAACTTGAATTTGCACACTGTGTAGCACATCCTAAGTGGATCACTGGAGGTATGCTTTAAAGTCAGGTAGATCACCTGTCTATATGTTCTATTAATCTTTTGTGGCATGTTACGGTCATGCTGCTGACAACGATAATATTTTTTGCAGCATAAATTATACAATTCGTAGATGAACGAGCGTTTGCTCGTTCATCGGCTGATCGTCGCCCTGTTTACCCAGGGCAATGATCGGGAACGAGCGTTCACATAAACATTTCTTTGCCCGATAATTGGCCCGTGTTAAAGGGCCTTTAGTGAGACAACCTTGTTACATGCTCTAAAATCATCACTGTCCCTGCTCTGATGCCTTAGTATGATTTACAATTTTAGTTAAATGGGTACGGTCATTTCAACAAACTTTGCATAAATGAATAGTACAGGCGATTAGAAACTTTGTAATATATCTTATCAGAGTAACAAGCCTCTTTCTGCGCTTATTTGGCTGTTTTCCTGCTCCCCCTCCCTCTGTTAGGATTCGTTCACATCTGCGTCAGGACTCCGTTCATAGGTTCCATCGGAACTTTCCGTCAGGGGAACCCATGAACAGAATCCAAACTGAAACATCACCTATACGTTCCTCCTCACTGCACCCCTCACCCCCCACAGGGAGCAGGAGTTGAATGGAGTGGAGGACGTGCATGCGCCTTGCGGCTTCATTCAATGCCAAGAGGATTGAACGAAACAGCCGAGCATTCACGGTCAGTCCCATAGACTTTGTATAGAGCAGCACCATGCATGCTCGTCCACCACTCCATTGAAAGTTCTTCTTACAGCATTCTCGCAGTGACGAGGAACGGAGGGGAGGGGGGTTGGACACTATTCCCAACAGTGGGCCCCCAGCGATCAGACACTTATCACCTATTCTGTGGATGGGTGAGAATAGTCAATTCTGGAAATACCCCTTTAAAGATGAACTGTCACTAGCTCCTACAAAGTTAATTAGACTCGCGTAATTGCCGCTGTGTCTGAGTCCAGCAGTGTTTGTTCCTTACTTCTGCATCCCCCCCGTTGCTGAGATATTGACCCCTCTTTATTAAACAATATGTAAATGAACAGCTGGCTAGCCAAAGACTCACATGAGGACGCTGGCCTAGGAGTGTCTGGAGGAAACACGCTCATGCTGTTAGGTCAGCGGCAGAGGCTCTCCGCTAGCTCCGCCCATTCAGAATCGCTGGCGGCCAAACCCACTTGGCTATCCAGCGGTTTATTTGCATATTGTTTAAAAAATAAAAGAGGGGACAATATCTCTGCAAAGGGGGACGCAGAAGGAACAGACACCGCTGGACTCACAGACACAGCGGCAATTACGTAAGTCTAATAACTCACTTTGTAGAAGCTAGTGACAGGTTCTCTTTAAGATATTGTCAGATGAACGTATTTGAGGTCCTCTTGCACTTACCAGGTTTTGTGGCTGTTGCAGAATTTTTAAAAGGGCTGGATGGTTATAGCCTGAAATATACAATCAAATATCAAGGTCATACATGCATATTCATAACACAAATCTGAGCATAGGAATAAATGACATCAGGAAATGAAGCATACAAAATAAATCACTAAGCAGCAGATGAGGCCTCTAACCTCTACTAGACTGAATTATGCAAAATCAAGAACACAAAAAACATGAATACATTTAATAACTGTATAAAAAAACAGCACACACAGATTATGGTTCAGACTTGCAATACACCAATATATTTAGTTACAGTATTTTACTGCATCAAGTCTACAATGTTTGCAATGCTAAGCAATATAGTAATTTTTAGGAGTGCCATTCTTTAAAGGGGGTTGTAAAAGGTTAGAAAGACATGGCTGCTTTCTTCTCAAAACAGCTCCACACCTGTAGTTTGGTATTGCAGCTCAGCTCCATAAAGTGAATGAAGTTGAGCTGTAATACCACACACAACCTGTGAACTGGTGCGGAACAGTTTTTGGAAGAAAGCAGCCATGTTTTTCTTATTCTGGACAGCCCCTTTAAAGAGTCCTTTGGATTAAAGGGGTATTCCCAAGTGAAACATTTATGGCATACCCACGCTGTTTCTGTAACGCACACAGGAATGAATGGAGAGAGCCGTGCACATGCGAGGCCGACTCTCTATTCTTTCCCCATCTGGATGCGGCAGCCGCCTCACCAGGCCGTACGTGGATTCGCTGACCCGACAGGTGCTGGTCCCAGAGCTGGGACCCACATCTATCAGACATTTATGGCATATTTTGTGGATATGCCATAAATGTTTCAGTTGGGAATAATCATCCCATTTGGGACATTTATGGCATATCCACAGGATATGCCATTAATGTCTGATAGATGAGAGTCCCACCTATCTCTAGAATGGGGCCCCCTGAAAACCGTTCTACCTCACTCGGCTCCCGCAGCTCCCCAGCCACTTACTAATGAGTTAGTCGAGAGTTATGGAAACAGCCAAGCTCGCGGAGCTACACGGTTTCTGTAACTCCCATAGAAGTGAATGGGAGAAATGAAAAAACAGTGTAGCTAGGCGAGCTCGGCTGTTTCTGTAACTCCCCACCACCTCATTAGGAAGTAGCAAGGTAGCAGCGGGAGTGGAGCAAGGTAGAACGGGGTTCAGGGAGCCTCGTTCTAGAGATAGGTTCGGGTCCCAGAAGTGGGACACGCATCTATCTGACATTTATGGCAGATCCTGTGGATAAAGGAAAACCCCTTTAAGCTAGATGAATCAGAATTCAGGCATTTTTCCCCAAAATCCACAACAGTAATAAGAATTCTGATATTCTGACTATAACATTTTGTAGAATCAGAAGGCTCCGGTTTATTAGGAATATTCTTGCTCATGTTAAGGACACCCTGAATCTTATCTCTGTGAAGCAGACTGCCTTTTAATAATCTACTTTGATAGATGTATGAAAGGTCTATGTAGCATCTGATTAGCATGTGAATAGAACATTTATGGAAGAGAATACTTTTCCATACGTCTACTTATAGGAGCAGCCCAGGCAAAAACAATGTACTACACAACACTGTCAAGTCAAAGCAGTGGCAGTAAGAGACACAATGTCTGTCATGTCTTCTTTCTTTGTGCCGACAACAGAGAAATGAAAAAAAAACCTGGCACTTATTAATCAGATTTTCTTCTATCTAGTTAATGGCTATAGGTGACTTTGGTAAATTTATGTTCCTCCATTTAAAACCATGTATTATTCATCTTCCCTTATGCAGACCTCCAAGGCAAATCAATAGATAAAAGATAGCAGGAAGACATGCTGTGTTCTCACACAGCGCCATGCTTACATTGTAAAATGTTTGTCATTCAGGCCAATGCAAATCAACTAATTTGTGAACTGCCAAGCAGAGAGGATATGAGTAGTAATTTTTTTCCCTTCAGAGTCCATGAACTTTGCATTTACAATCTCATCAAGAGTGTACATTCAGTTTTCCGCATGTAAAATCAGCACAATGCAAAGAGAGATGTCATGCATAGTAGGGATGTCACGATACCAGAATTTGGACTTCGATACCCATACTTGGTGTAGTATTGCGATTTCGATACCAAAACGATACTTTGCCAAGAGTAATAAAAAAATAAAAATAAAAAGTTCTTCCATTTTCTGGTGTGATGAATTTTGAATGTGCCTCACAATAGTAATTAACCCCATCATGTTTCTCAGTCACGGGTTAATAGATAAGGTACATGATGGGGTTAATTACTATTAATGTGAGGCACACGTAGGTTAAATTCATCACACCTCGTGCCTTACAATAAGTGAAAGAAAGTATTTTTTTTTTATTTTTTTTTACAGTGTACACTTCATAAACGTTGTGAAGGTTATTACGGCCGCGCCAATACCGAATATGTATATATTTTATGTATTGAGACTTATTTTAATGTTTATTGTACAAAATGTGTGTGTATTTTTTATTTTATTTAATATTACTTTATTTTTAAACTTTAATGTTCTGGCATATATCTATATTACAGTACACTATACTGTGTACTGATAGGTATGTCCTAACAACTGCCTGTGTACTAAGTATGCCCTAACAGGAAATATGGTAAGACAGCCCTGGGGTCAATAGACCCTGGGCTGTCTGGCCATATATGGTATGTCCCTCAATCGCATCACGGGGATTCCTGTCGTGCGATCCAAGGTGCATTCCCCCTTCTAATTTTCACCTGAATGCTGCAGTCATTTTTGATCGCAGCATTCAGGGGAATAGCGGTGGAGATGAGAGGTTTCTCTCATCTCAGCCGTTATAGAGCGGGACACTGGCTGTGTAATACAGCCATTGCGCCGCTCCTGACAACAAGTGCAGGCGGTCAGCACGAGGTGATGGTGCCGGCGCAGGCACTGAAGACAGAACGTGGGAGGTGTTTTGCTGTGCGCCCACCATGTTCTGTCTTGCGTGCCGCCGCTCATTAATGCAGCGCTGGCCGCATCACCTCAGGTTGACCGCGCGCACATGTCAGGACTTCGGAGCGGGGCAATGACTGTATCACACAACCGCAGTCCCGCTCTCACAACATTCATGTGTTTACTTAGCTGTGCGGCCGCACTGCGAAGTATCGAAATATATGGAATAACGGTATCGAACCGCTTGGGGATGCGCAGTATCAAAACAGTATCGAAGTTTCGATGCATCGTGCATCCCTAATGCAAAGCTGGGACCTTGAATCTGGGAATGTGAGAAGTGTCTTTCCCCTGCATCCCCACCCCACATCAAACTTTGATAGTAGGGAAAACAATGCAAAATAAAGTTTGATCAGTGTTCATGAGGGCCCATTCACGCAAGCGTGAATAACGTCTGTGTGCTGTGCACGGAAATCACACACAGCACACGGACCCATTAATTACAATGGGGCCGTTCACACATGCGTTAGTTTTCACGCAGCGAGAGTCCGCTGCCTCAAACGCACTGCATGGGTGAATCGGTGAGTGAAAAACCACGCACCGCACACAGATGCACATCTGTGTACGGTGCGCGATTTGCGCATCAATTCATTTGGGAAAAAAAAAGATGTGCTTTCCGAGTGCGTGAAAACCCCATGCCACTCGCAGAGCACAATGATGCATAACGCAACACACATGGACCAGATTCACGCGCTTTTTTCACGCATATGAATCTAATACGCTCGTGTGAATGTAGCCTTAGGCTCGGTGCTCATGACGTACACAAACTCATTTCCACACTCCTCTTTCCATGGTTCACCATTACCGTCCCCATGGATATAGCGGTGAAGTAAATAATGTGATGTGTTCATAAAGAGAACAACCCATTGTGTCAGCGGGATATTAGCATAGCATAAGTGTCACAAAACTGAAAGGTATCATACAGAATTTCACAATAGTTGGGGGAGGCGCATTCTGAAGTCTTAGCATCAAGAATGCTAGCCATATTGCTATAAATAGGATTTCCATCGAGAAATGTCACCTGTTCGCTTTATTACGTCCAAGCTTACACATAATGATTTCTCTACTGATCAGACCAACGTCCGGATAGTTCATTATCTACAGATTCTTCTAAGAATGGATTTGCAAGCAGAGCTATTTTGATATTGGAATATAAATAAATTGCTTTGCGTCTATCAGCGGTGATTCTGCTACTATCGACAGATTTAAAGACACTGAACAAAAAAATCTGACAGCACTAGGTGGAACATACCAATAGGAATGGAGGATATCTGGGAATACAGATCCAGCATTCGGTTACCATCGACATCGATAAGATAGTTTCCACGACTTTCTTCATAATTACAAAAAAAGTTCACAGCGTCTGCATTCTAGCAACAAAACAAAAAAATAAATAGAGGTTGGTTATGTTCACATTTTATGACAAATCATGCAAACATACTGCATAGTGAATCACTTTACACCTCGACCAGGTAAGATGCTCAAAGCCATACCTTTATGAGGTAAACCAATGTATGCAGGATGGTACCATGGGTCATACTAGATTCACATTAATAGTTATTTTTTTATTTACATACAAGCAAACATATTATTTAGAACTTCTAATGCTTTGGTCTTTATGTCATTTTCCTCCTCCACATTAAACATAGGAAATGATTTTCTAAATCATGGACAGGTCACTTTACTGTGAAACACATACAACCCATTAGAAGTCTCAAGAAAGGAGAGAACAGAACACGTTACATACAATTTACGCTGCACCCCAAACTCAGCTTGATATATCGAAGGTATATGGGCCCCAAAACACACATATATATATATATATATATATATACACACACATAAAAAAATAATCTGTCTCTTCATGCTTTATTAGGGCATATCGACGTCATAGTGGGGGTGGGCCCCAGCTCAAGACCTCTTTTTGAGCCAGAACAAAAACTGCTCTGTGAGAGACCCCTGCTCCGGTGGACTCCGCCTGCCCATGCATTACATGTATGGCCATTCATTTGAGACAATCCCTTTCAGAATTCAGCCCCTAGGGCCATCAGCTGACCACCAAAGGTCCTGATCCCGGCACACAGCCAATTTTTCCAGGGGAAGCAGCAGCAAGCTAGGCATGTAGTACTACATGGTGGCCATTTACATTAATTATTTCCTTTTAATACAAGGATGGCTCGACTCCAGACCTGGAGTGGTTTGATGAGATCGACTGTCCATTTTGGCTCTATGATGTCCATTTGCCCTAATATGGCATATGGATAGGGGTTGTCTTTAATTTCTGGGTTTTATATAGTTTTGGTCTATTACCCCTATTTTCTATGTCAGTAAAGTTGCAATTTCAAGTTAAGGCCTCTCATTGTTAACTAGGGGCATATTACAGGGGGCAATTATTGTGTGAAACATTCTAATATCGAGTAAAAGTTCGCAATCATTGGATAGCTAAAAACATGTTTAGCAACTGCATGACTAGCGAGAAATTGCTCACTTGTCGAATCTTTTATAATAGCCTAAATATTATCTGCACATTCTGAACTAAGGAGTCCAGTGGGTGGTTCTACTCAGAGATTGACAGTAATCTGTGTGCACACTCAAACAGGGAAGGCTGCCAATCACTGAGTAGGACCGCATACTGGATAGAATAAGCAAGGATTTAGATCAGTAAATTATACGGTACACTGAATATTTTTGCACCAAAGTATATATCAATTTGCTCAGCTTTTCTTGCTCTATAACATGCTGCCTGTAGATTGGACTGCAGTTTCAACATAACCGGTTCCTTTAAACGACTTGCCATATCGTCGATTGGCACTCATTTTACCAAAATTTATCTGCATGTGTAAAGGGACCCTTACCTGAATACTATTCAATTGTTTGATTAGCTCCTAAAAAATAAAAGTAAAAAACATTATATTTTGTACACATAAGAAGACTAATGGGCAGGTGAAATGCATTAGTTTTCACGAACATATCAAGAACAAGAAAGTGATACAGTTGTTGGTCTGGTTTTAAGGATAAGGCAACAGTGAGAATTTTTTTTTTTTTTTAAAGTTATGTAGACCATTGAGAGAATTTTTTAAAATAAATCAATGTTTTATGTGTTTTTAAACATTTAAATTGACCTTTATTAAAAAAAAAATGGTTTTTACTTTTTACGATACAGCGGTTATGTATCTTGTATACAAAGAAGCTACATCGCTCTCTCTCAGCCGATTCTGTCAGTTCAGCTAAACTGAGATCGGGTCTTGCAGGTCTCTAACATTCAGGATCCACCTCATAACGAAAAAAGTTTTGTTTCAAAAGGTGTACATAGTCTTTAAAGAGAACCTTTCACCTGCCCATACAAGTGCAGCATGTAATGGGCAGGGCTGCACAAACCCTGGGGCACTTTACACTTTTTTCCTACCCTCCTCCGTTATTTAGATATCGGTGCCACTATATTTGGCACCCGATATTTAAATAACCCCCTGAACAGTCAATGTGGCGTGTTTAGGCAAGGGGGCGTGTAACATCACTGTGACACTGTCCAATCAGCTAAGGACAGTGCCACAGCAAGAGTTGGAGAGGAGAGCGTGTGCGCGTAGCTCAGAGATGCGTGCGCACAGCTCCAAATTGCGTGTGCGCACACTCTCCTCTCTCCAGCTCTTGCTGTGGCACGGTCCGTAGCGGATTGGACCGTGTCACAGCGATGTTACGTGCCGCCTTGCCTAAACACGCCGCATTGACCGTTCAGGTGGTTATTTAAATATTGGGCGCCAAATATAGCGGCACCGATATCTAAATAATGGAGGAGGGTAGGAGAAAAGTGTAAAGTGCCTCAGGGTTTGTGCAGCCCTGCCCATTACATGCTGCACATGTATGGGCAGGTGAAAGGTTCTCTTTAAGGTTTTTGGTCTTGTCATTTATAGATAAAAAAATTCCTTGTTATTTTCTGCTGGGCTTGTTCTCAGGATCAGTTGCGACGCAGCAGTCAGACTTTTATGGCATATCTAGATATACTATAAAAGTCTCTGGAGGTAAAACCCTAAACACTGATAATAAATTAACTTGTAGGTAGACCAAGCACTTTGTGCTATCTGAGCCTGGGGAAAAAAACAAAACGAGTTTTAGAACAGGGACACCACATTGATTACTGCCGCCATTAGAAGCATCAGGTTTATGGTATATATATTTATTTACATGGACTTTCCCATTCTAATTACTACATTTCACCCAAACATCAGAGCTCTTCACTTACTCTTGATCTGGGACCTGGGACTTCAGTCTTCATTAATGGAGCCTCAAACTCAAAATCAACATTCTTTTTGGTTGCAGCCTGACTGATATACCTGCAACCTGAAGAGAACAGATGTTATTCCTATCTGTATACAATGTAATAGGATAGCAAGTATTACAAATGGCACCCTACTTTTCTGGTGACTTTTCAGAATAAGCCGTCATGTGTGTACATGAGGAATAACACGATTTCTAGCCATTTTAGGACTTGTATTCTGCATTTTTCAGCAGTTTTCCCGCTCTCTCAAATTCTCAATTTTCTCTGAGATAGTTGGCAGAGCCTCACTGCCGTCATGTCTGCCATACACACCACACATAGAACAGAACATGCTGCTCTCCTAGCTCTATCGATCACATATATAGAAGCTGCAGACCTTGGAGGAGATTATACAGCAGAAGTAAGCAGTGTAGCTGTGAAGTCAGCAGTGTGGTGACATAGAACTCTTAAGAGCAGCCTGTGTCTCCTCCCGGGCATATGTATCACCTCCCATCGGTGGGGGTCCGACTGCTGGTACCCCTTACCGATCACGAGAACGGGCTTACCTTCCATTCATTGCTATGGGGCTGCCGAAAATAGCGCCCCATAGAACAGAATGGAGCGGTGGCCGAGCATGTGCAGTACCGCTACATTCATTACCAACAAGTTAAGCCCGTTCTCATGATCTTTGGAGGTCCAGCGGTAATACCCCCACCAATCAGATATTTATCACTTATCCTGTGGGATATTGATTGTGGGAAAGCCCCTTTTATATAGGTCAGGTATACTACTAGATTAGCATAACTGGTTTGAAAAGTTAGTGGCCATTTAAAGGAGTTGTCTTCTGAAAAATCCTTTTATTATTTGAGCCATCTTTAAAGGATATCTTCAGTTATGGTTGTGACCACGTCTCATAGCAAAAGTATGCAAGGGATGGTGGGAGATGTAGCAGGTGGTCTGGTGGTCTAGGTAACTATATGACGGCAGAAGTCTCTCCTGCGAAACTTTTTGGCGCCACTTGAGGGACGCACATCATATTAAATGTGACCGTGCACACATTTTCAATTATAGTTCATGGAACCATAGAGCTCGTAGAAATTGGTAGTCATTATGAGGCAATTGCCGTACTTTAATACAATATTAAAAATATTCTCTACCAAAGAGAATAAATCTAAAACTCCATTATGATAAATAAACCATGTCTTGTTTTTTTTCTAAAAAACGGACAAGCGGATTACAAGCGGTATTAAGCGACCTTAACAGCAACACACAAAAGAACAAAAACGGATGATGTATCAAGTAAATATTGAGGAAATAAAAGTGCATCAGTCACATATGTCCATCCATTAGGCACGCTATGGCTAGTGATTTCCTCAACAGGCAATTTTCTTAGATAAAACACAAGGTCACAACTCTGAAAGGGTCACCAAAAAATTAAATGAAATGCCATATTAACTCTTTAGAGCCCTAGTTACAAGCACTTAAACTGCAGGCCCTCTGCCAGCTGTTCACAGAAGATAACAACTGTGCCAGCGATGCCGACATAATATGTGGAAAGGGTTACAATTAACCTAGAAGAAGAGCTGAATTCACTGCCGGCATTGTGCCACAGCCAACTGTTCCTGATGCAGAACGACACTTGTGTTCTGTAATCAGGGCATTATAGCGGAAAACAAAATCTATAGACAAGCAAATAATACAAATATTCATAAATTGTAGAGGGAGAACGGATTGTTCATCTTGACTTATCCTGGCACTCCTTGCCTTCTGCACAGCCAGTGCTAAATTCAGAACCTCATTAGATGCAGATTTCTGTAGGAATAGCATTTATAAAAGTACATAACAGAGATTGACAGACTCGACAGAATTGTCATAAGTGACAGGGAGCCGCTCATGAAAAATATATTTCGAAAGAAGAATCATTAATAGCAGAACACATATGCAGTAACAGAATATATAGTAATATAAAAGATAAAATAGAACATAATGCAATAATATGTAATAGAATAGAACAAATAATAGACTGTATATTATAAAGATGGCTATACAATAATAACGAGAATCCACATCATCTGAAGACCAGGATAACCATCATAAGCATTAATCTAAACCAAACCAAATTTGGAAAGTCACTGAAGATACACAATATACAGAGGGCACTACAGATCGGAACTATAATTCGTCACTTGCACATAAAGTTCCATGGCTCTAAGTGACAGGAAGAACCTACTTTGTTGATGAAATGGATGTTAAAGGGAAGGTGTCACGAAAATTTTTATTTTTTTTAATATGTTATTGCTTTTAGTATGTCATTAAAAGAAATGTTATTATTTATTTGTGTTTTTGTATTGTACTTTTTTCTTTCTTTTACTTCTCTATGGGGCTGCCATTTTTTTTTTCATCTCTGTATGTGTCGATTAACGACACATACAGAGATGGAATACGGCACATACATCCCCATAGAGAATGCGAACGGGAGCCGTTCCATTCACTATAGCGTACGCCGTCTGTGTGGGAATGGTGCATGCGCCGCTCCCACACAGTCCAAAAGGAAGGTCTTCGGCAGAGCGACATCCGGCGGCATTTTCATTAGGACCGGAAGCCGCAGCCGGACAGTAAGATGACTACTTCCGGTCACGGCTTCCGTCCATATGTTCAAAAGCAAGGACTAGGAGCGGAGGGAGCAGAGGCAGCGACAGCGGCAGGAGCAGGTAAGTTATGTTTGTGTATGTGATGTGTGTGTATGTTCGTCTTATACTGTGTGATTCACTGTATCTAATCCTCCTACACTATGGATTAGCTCAAAAAGTGGCAGCACACAGTGTAGGAGGTTTCTACATTCAACCCCCTCCTTTCTCCTGGCACTAGCCAGGATAAAGGAGGGGGGATTGTTTGAGCACACTAAAGCAAGTGTGTCTTCTCCAATTTTGCAGCATAAAGCAATGAGGTTGCTTTACCACATGCCAATGCTGCAATTTTGGGAATTGCTCCCTCTAGTTACCAGCACATGGAAATGTTATAAATTAGAATCTAATTTATATTTCCTGACTTGTGAAAAAATTAAAAAAATTAGAACAATGTGTAATCATTTATATACAAACATTCCCTTTAAAGAAGAGCTCCCATAACATTTTTTTATTTATTTGCCTGTTTTTAATGGGCATCTTGCACATGTAAATTATATGTATTTAATGCTCATTGAGAGTCTTATACAAAATGCAGGCTCCATTCGGCTCCCCCGTGATCTGTAAACGGACTCGCCGATTCACACAGCGTCTTGTGTGGACCGGAAACCGGTTTCTCTATGCAAGTCTATGAGACTCAGAATGTGAGTCTCATAGACTTAGGCCGGATTTACACGAGCGTGTGCGTTTTGCGTGCGCAAAAGGTACTTAACAGCTCCGTGTGTCATCACCATATGATGCGTGGCTGCGTGATTTTTGCGCAGCCGCCATCATTATGACACTCTGTTTGAATGAAAACAGAAAATAACCACGTGCTTTTCTGTTTACATAGTTTTACTGTTGTTGCGCGAATCACGGGCGTCACACGGAAGTGCTTCCGTGTGCTGCGCGTGATTTTCACGCACCCATTGATTTCAATGGGTGCGTGATGCGCGAACAACGCACAAATATAGGACACGTCGTGAGTTTTACGCAGCGGACACACGCTGCGTGAAACTCACGGACAGTCTGCACAGCCCCATAGACTAACATAGGTCCGTGCGAGGTGCGTGAAAATCACGCGCGTTGCACGGACGTATATCACGTTCGTCTAAATAAGCCCTTACATAGAGAAACTGGCTTCCAGTCCACGGTGTGAATCGGCGAGTCAGTTTACTTAGGTATGTCCGAACAACTGCCTGTTTACTATCAGTGCACAGGCTAATCTGCTGGCATAAAGATATATGCCAGTACATCAAAGTTTAAAAATTAAAGTAAAAAATGTTAATAAAAAAAAATTATGTTAAATAACACAAATCTGGAAAAGTACACAAATGCAATTTTTTTAATAAACATTATTAAAATAAGCCCCATACATAAAATATACATATTTGGTATCTTTGGTATCGTCGCGACCGTAACAACCTGCGCAACAAATTTATAGTGTCATTTATACTGTATAAAAAATTAAAATTTAAAAAAACCTGCTATTTTTTGCCCCAAAAAAATATTGATTCACTGAATAAATTGATATAAATATAATTGTGCTCCCACAATATGAGAAAATTTGAAGGTTCACTGAAGTGACAACTGAGTAAAATATACCTTTTAATAGTAACTCGTTTTAAAAACAGGGGTAACACACCACTGTGAAGTAAGCCCCACCGTGAAAATTTAAAAACGTATTAAACAAGAAACACTGAGTCATTATGATAAATATATCTCAGTGTTTGTAACAATGTTTCACTGGAACCAGCATTTATCCTGGGCACAACAGTAGTACAATCCCCAAAATGCACCAGTGTCCGTAAACAAACACCGGATCTCCTAGCGCTGGGTGTAACACAATGCTACTGTCCCCTATGCAGACATTCCATGTACAATGAACGACCCTACGCGTTTCAGATACTCATCCTCAGGGGTCCGTATCTTGGTCACTCTGGCCTCATCACCAGCGATAATAATATTCAACAGCAGGTATTCTGCTGTGCGTCACGGGAAGATGCTCGTATCGATGTCAACGGCATACTTCATTGCAGGCGCTGGGTTACTATAAGCACCAAAACTCCACCCCTCGTATTTGGCGGCGCTACATGAACTAACCAATCACGGCACCCTCTCGATTCGTGACACCTGCCCATGTGACCCCCCGCCGTCAGCTGACAGCCAGGGGTCATCATCGACCGCATCAAGCCGAACGCGCAGGCGCAGTAGAAGTCAAGGACGTATCGCCCGGACTGCCAAGTAAGAGGAAGGTAAGAGCAAAACGATAATTTGTTTGTAAGTATATCTTGCGGGACAGTTACCCACCGCAAGTGGACTACCTCAAAAAACAACTCTAGTTTATAAACACATATTAGGTGGACAAGATTACGGATTCCCTCCCATTTAGAATTTCTGACAAAAGATCTCTTTATATGTTAGCTGGCCAATATGGCCATATCAAACATAGTACACTATGCAGGATAAAACCACCCACCCAAAAGGCAACCCAAGGTGAATATTGGCCGCCTAAAGAGGAATGGTATTACATATTAGATAAAACACGTATAATTAGTCTGCTCGTTTAAACCCGCTGGTTGTATGCATGCCAGTCTATGGATCCATTGGGCTTCTTTGCGTAGAATTAAATTGTCCCAGTCACCTCCTCTTTTTGGGGGTCTAATGAGTTCAATTGCTTGAAACTTTAAACATGCTGCATGGCCTTGGTGTTTAGCATGCACATGCTTAGATATTGGGGTGTCCCTAGCATGGATAATGTCTCCGACATGCTCCCTTATCCGGCGCCGAAATTGTCGTGCCGTTTTACCCACATAATTTAGGGGGCATGGGCATGTAATAAGGTAAACCACCCCCGCTGTTTTGCAATTGACAAAATCCCGAATGTTGTACTTTTCCTGTGTTGCAACACTGGTAAAGCTGTTCCCTTTGAGAATGAAGTCACAAGCTTTACAGCTACCACATCTAAAAGTGCCTGGTATTTGTCTATCCAGCCACGTACCCCTAGGTAAAATGGGGTCAAAACAGCTGTAGAGAGTTGTTTTTTGAGGTAGTCCACTTGCGGTGGGTAACTGTCCCGCAAGATATACTTACAAACAAATTATCGTTTTGCTCTTACCTTCCTCTTACTTGGCAGTCCGGGCGATACGTCCTTGACTTCTACTGCGCCTGCGCGTTCGGCTTGATGCGGTCGATGATGACCCCTGGCTGTCAGCTGACGGCAGGGGGTCACATGGGCAGGTGTCACGAATCGAGAGGGTGCTGTGATTGGTCAGTTCATGTAGCGCCGCCAAATACGAGGGGTGGAGTTTTGGTGCTTATAGTAACCCAGCGCCTGCAATGAAGTATGCCGTTGACATCGATACGAGCATCTTCCCGTGACGCACAGCAGAATACCTGCTGTTGAATATTATTATCGCTGGTGATGAGGCCAGAGTGACCAAGATACGGACCCCTGAGGATGAGTATCTGAAACGCGTAGGGTCGTTCATTGTACATGGAATGTCTGCATAGGGGACAGTAGCATTGTGTTACACCCAGCGCTAGGAGATCCGGTGTTTGTTTACGGACACTGGTGCATTTTGGGGATTGTACTACTGTTGTGCCCAGGATAAATGCTGGTTCCAGTGAAACATTGTTACAAACACTGAGATATATTTATCATAATGACTCAGTGTTTCTTGTTTAATACGTTTTTAAATTTTCACGGTGGGGCTTACTTCACAGTGGTGTGTTACCCCTGTTTTTAAAACGAGTTACTATTAAAAGGTATATTTTACTCAGTTGTCACTTCAGTGAACCTCCAAAAAAATATTGAAATGAATTAAACGATAAAGTAAATGTACCATAAGGGCAAAGCCCCACGTGGCGGAATTGCTCTGGAATTCCGCTGCGGACACTCCGCAGCGGACCCGTTTCTCCATTGCCTTCCACTTCTTTTTAGTAGGCTTTGTTTAGACGAGGCGGAAAATTCCACTGCGGAGCGGAATTTGGTGTCCGCAGCATACAATGGATGTTGCGGACCAGTGGCGGACTGGTTGCGGACTCATTGCGGAAGTTCTCCATTGACTTCAATGGAGATTCTAAATTCCACAATGAAGTACGCAGATGTCATGTACATGTTATGTGTGCTGCGGATGCGTATTGCTTTTTTAACATGACATTTCTTCATTCTGGCTGGACCTATGTATTTCTAGGTCTACAGCCAGACTGAGGAAGTCAATGGGGCTCCCGTAATTACGGGTGACTATGTGTGTGCACCCGTAATTACGGGAGCGTTGCTAGGAGACGTCTGTAAATAGTCACTGTCCAGGGTGCTGAAAGAGTTAAGCGATCGGCAGTAACTGTTTCAGCACCCTGGACAGTGACTACCAATCCCAATATACATCAACCTGTAAAAAAAATAGAAGTTCATACTTACCGCGAACTCCCTGCTTCTGTCTCCAGTCCGGCTTCCCAGGATGACGTTTCAGTCTAAGTGACGGCTGCAGCCAATCACAGGCTGCAGCGGTCACATGGACTGCCGCGTCACCCAGGGAGGTCGGGCTGGATGCCGAAAGAGGGACGCGTCACCAAGATAACGGCTGGTAAGTATGAAATTCGTTTACTTTCACTAGGGAAAGTACTGTCCCTTCTCTCTATCCTGCACTGATAGAGAGAAGGGAAGTACTTTCACCGCAATACGCAGCAGCTAGTCCGAATCAATTTACTGCACATTTTGGGCAGATCCACCACAGAATCTGCAACGCAGATTCTGTGCGGCATTGATGCGGACAGTTGCGGAAGAAAACCGCCACGTGGGGCCATGCCCTAAAACAAAAAAGCCTCATAGAGCTACAATGCATTCAGAAAGTCTTCAGACCTGTTAAATTTTTTCACATTTTGTTATGTTGTGGCTTTGTGCTAAAATGAAAAAATCATCAAGTTTTTCCCCCGTTTTCTGCATTCAATACCCCATAATGACAAAGTGATAACAGAATGTTAGTAATCTTTGCTAATTTATTGAAAAGGAAAAACTAAAATATTTAATTGACATAAGTATTCAGACCCTTTACTCAGTACTTAGGTGAAGCACCTTTGGCAGCGATGACAGCCTCCAGTCTTCTTGGGTGTGATGCTACAAGGTGCACACTTGGATTTGGGATTTTTCTTGCCATTCTTCTCTGCAGATCCTCCCAAGTTCTGTCAGGTTGGATGTGACCGTCGGTGGACAGTCATTTTCAGGTCTCTCCAGAGATGTTCCATTGGGTTCAAGTCAGGACTCTGGCTGGGCCACTCAAGGAAATTCACATAGTTGTCACTAAGCCACTCCTGTGTTGTCTTGGCTGTGTGCTTAGGGTTATTGTCTTGTTGGAAGGTGAACCCTCAGCCCAGTCTTAGGTCCAGAGCACTCTGGATCAGGTTTTCATTTAGAATATCTCTGTACTTTGCTTCATTCATCTTTCCTGCAACCCTGACCAGTCTCCCTGTCCCAGCTGCTGAAAAAAACCCCACAGCCTGATGCTGCCACCACCATGCTTCACTGTAGGGATGGTATTGGGCAGGAGATCAGCAGTGCCTGGTTTCCTCCACACATGGTGCTTAGAATGGAGGCCAAAAAGTTCAATCTTGGTTTCATCAGACCACAGAATCTTGTTTGTCACAGTCTGAGAATCCTTTAGTGCTTTTTTTCAAACTCCAGATGGGCTTTCATGTGTCTTTTACTGAGGAGAGGCTTCTTTCCGGCCACTTTGCCATAAAGCCCAGATTGGTTGGGTTTTGGTCACTTCTGGCGGAGCTCCAAATACTCTGCAAAGTTGTTTCTGCCTACAACCACCACTAGGGGGAGCTTACTACTATACTATACATTGAACTCAATAATAAATCAGTATGCTCCGCCTAGTGGTGGCTGCCGGCACCCCAGAATGTTTTCAATTAACCCATATGCAGATATGCAGGGGATTTTGTTCTCTATATCAGGTAAAACCAAACTCCAACCACTATAAAAAAAAATCTATTAAGGGATTATCAGTCGTCAATAATTTTTAACTTAAAAAGGAAATGGTGTTAAAAAAAGGTGGACATTCACTTTAAAGAGGCTCTGTCACCACATTATAAGTGGCCTATCTTCTACATAATGTGATTGGCACTGCAATGTAGATTACAGCAGTGTTTTTTATTTAGAAAAACAATCATTTTTGACGGAGTTATGACCTGTATTAGCTTTATGCTAATGACTTTCTTAATGGACAACTGGGCGTGTTTTACTTTTTGACCAAGTGGGCGTTGTGGAGAGAAGTGTATGACGCTGACCAAATCAGTGACCAATCAGCGTCATACACTTCTCTCCATTCATTTACTCAGCACATAATGATCTTACTAACGTGATGTCTATTCACAATCCTGGCACTTCGGTAACGTTTGTATGAAATTTACAGCACAGCAAGCGTAATCTCACGAGATTACGCTGTAAATGACAGCCCAGCATGATCTCGATGTGCTGTGTGAGTAAGTCACACACAAACGTTACTGAAGTGTCAGGATTGTGAATAGACATCCCGTCCTCTATGAGCGGAATCCCCGCCTCGCGGGAGAAAGAAGGGACATGCCCTATCTTCGCACGTTTACTCCTCTGAGCTCCCATTGACATCAATGGGAGGCAGAGAAAGCGTATTTCGCTGAGTTTTTTGCCCGTAGCAATTTAGTGAAAATCGCGACAAACTACGTGCAGGAAGGACAAAATCTGCCTCAAAATCCCAAACGGAATTTTGAGGCAGAATTTTCCTCCTGCAAAAAACTCAGTGTGAACGAGGCCTTACACTGTGGATTTGCCACACACAAATCCGCACGGCAAAACCACACGTAATGCGCATTGACCCTTAGGCTGGGTTCACACACACTCTATTTACAGAGGTAATTCGGGCGTTTTAACCGAAAATACGGCTCCAATGCGCCGGAAAACATCTGCCCATTCATTTGAATGGGCTTTACGATGTTCTGTGCCGACGGTCATTTTTTTTACGCGCTGCTGTCAAAAGACGGCGCGTAAAAAAGACGCCCGCGTCAAATAAGTGCCTGTCACTTCTTGGGACGTAATTGGAGCAGTTTTCCATTGACTCCATAGAAAAACAGCTCCAATTACGTCCGTAATGGACGCAGCGAAAAACGCCTGCAACATGCCATTACGTCTGCAATTTTGGAGCAGTTTTTTCCTGAAACCAACTCCGTAATTTCAGCCGTAATCGACGCTGCCGTGTGAACATAATCTTCTAGTGAATCATTTTGTTATATGCACAATCTCGAAATAGAACAGCACCAAATCAATAGTAAACACGAGCAGCATGCAATGTTCTTACTACAGATTTGAAAGGTTGTGACATGGTATAGATTGAAGAAACTGCAGAATTCATATATATGTAACCAGGGGGTCAGTGCACACACTGCGTTTGCAGTTTTTAAATACTGTATAAACAGACTAGTATGAGAACGACACAATAACACAAATAATGTAAAGTTCACTGGGCTTGACAAATCCTAGAAGTCAGGGAGCCAATGACCCTTAATATGTAGGAATATTAATTTCAATCCCCTTCTACATGAATGAGTGATAATCCCTGTATTACGTATAAGGCACTGGGCAAAAAACGTAATGTAAACTACGTATGCACGTGCCAATAGGGCTCTATTAGCCCAACGGACACCAAAACTGTATGAGATCAGGCTATGCCATATAACGGAATCCCGCAACAAACAAAGAAAAAAAAACCCTATATACCCTGTATACATATTTTATTGATTTATTTTTAACACGAGAGCCCATTGGTGACGTACGGCATAGGACACAGGTATGCACTTAACGTATGTGTCATGGGCTTTTAAATAGCCTTTCATGACGTATACGTTAAACAGCTACCATTATAGCCTATGGGCAACGAAAAAACAAAAAGTGTCAAACAACGCTGACCATTCCAAATTTGCCTCAAAATTCCTGAAGGAATTTTGGGGCAGATTTTTTTTCTGCCTGTCAAAAAACGGTGAACTAGGCCAAAGAGGTGGTCTTTTGGAGAGGTTTCACAGTTTTATATTATTGGAATGTTCTTGCTAGAAAAGGGAGAGATTTTGATTGAGATTTATGCAACTGTTTGATACAACAATTTAGGTTCCCCAAAAATAAACGCAGACTAAGCTACACACTGGGATTTCTGAACGATGGTGTGCGAGGGGCTACCGATTGGATCGGTCTACAGTAGCGCTAGTGGACATACTGTAAGTGCCTTTACTCAATAGGGCTCAATGATGTTCTGTATAGATGTTACCCCTCCATTCCAGTGTGAAAGTGGCCTTACTCAAAGGGAATTACCGTACTTCAATAAAAGAAGCATATTAGGGAAATGCTGTACTATACAATTATAGGTTCAGGTTGGACATAACAACTAGATCTGTAATCTGGATTGGTTTAGGCCCCATGCACACGACCGTATATTTCATCCGTAATTACGGCCCGTAATTACAGACCCTTTAATATCTATTGGCCACGGACACCTTTCAGTATTTTTACGGATGGGTGTCCATGCTGAAAATATTATAGAAGCTGTCCTATTCTTGTCCGTAACTACGGCACAGACTCTCCCATAGAAGCCTACAGGCGCTTTAGTAAATACGGACAGCTACGGATGTGCATCCGTAAACCGTCCTTATTTATGGAAGCATTGCTATGCAACATGTTGGGGACCATTTGCAGCCTCACTTTTTTTACGAATCCGTATATATGGATCAAATACGGATGCACTACGGACCGTATTTGCGGATACCGTTCCGTATATATGGATAAGTTACGGATCCGTATTTACAGACAGATGAGAATACGGCTGTGTGCATGGGGCCCTGGGCCCCATGCACACGACCGTAAAAAATCTTCGTAATTGTTGACCGCAATAACAGACCCGTTCTGTTCTATTGGCTGCGGACATCTTTCCGTATAGCTAAGGAAGGTGTCCGTGCCGTGGAACTGTGCCGTGAATTATGGAGCATGTGCAGCTATTTGTATTTTACTGGCCGTGCTCCCATAGTTTGTGGGCCGTGATTACGGGCACGGCCGTGTGCATGAGACCTCAGGCTGCAGATAGAGATATTTATGTCGGGAAGCAGATGGGTTGCCATTGTAACCGGGGCCTGACAATATTTCCCCCAACCAATAAATGTTAATTAACAAGTGCCATAAAAAATTGTCCCACAAAAAAAACAACCCTCATATGGCTACATCGACAGAAAAAAAAAAAAAGTTATGGCTCTCTGAATCCGGTGATGCAAAAACTTAAAAATTTCTACGGTCCTTAGTGACAAAATAGGCTCAGTCCTGAAGGTGTTAATATGTATAGATCTGTCTCTCTCAGTGGTTCTCATTTACTCCCATGTCTGTATGACTTTTATAGGCTGCTCTTCCTTGATATAAACACATTAACCTACATTAAATTCCGTTGAACAGAAAAAGCGTAATTTAACATGTACTTAAACAAAGCGGGGGGGGGGGGGGGGGGTTAATGGTCTCCTCTAATGGAAAATTTTGAGCGCTTACATTTTTCTACATACAGGACTGGAATGAAGACATGAAGCAAATCAAAACTATTTCAAAATCTAGAACCTTATCTGCACCAAATAGCTCCTTGAGACATTAAAGGGGGTTTTCAGTTATTAGAAATTGATGCCCTATCCTCAGGATAGGGCATCAATACCTGATCACGGGGGTCCGACTCCCAGCCGATCAGCTGTTTTGAAGGGGCCGCGGCGATCATGTGAGCGCGGCTACACCCTTCATTAACACCACTGATCGTACTGTGGATCGCCTACACACTTGTGGCGGCAGTTATTACACAGTATTACAGCCTTCTCTAACTTAAAGGCTATGTACACCTTCGGAAAGCGATTTTTTTTACTGATTTATTTTTAATAAATAGGTCTATCAGTGTGTTTAGTGCCGCTGCCCTGACAGTTTCATGTCTCAGCGCTAGATACAGCTGCTGTGTATACAGAATACAAAGCAGCTGTATATTAAAAGTTAAATAATTTAACAAAAACTAAATAAGAAAGTTGCACCTATCACGCTGATAGAAATTTAAAAATAAAATAAAATAACAAATAAAATAAACAAATATCGCCTTTAAGTAAATAGGAGAAGGCTGTAATACTGTGAACCGCCGCTACAGAAAGACATTGCAGGCTGCTAATTCTTATTCATTGACATTGGTGGGACATGAAACGGTTTCTTTATGCATTCATGAACAACGGTCTATCCAGAGTGACTGGAGACATACAGTTTACAGAGACAAATTTTAAGCTTACGAAGTACTAAAAATACTAAATATAGAAACAATATAGGGGGTAGCATTACAGGATAGTCTACTAGGTTCAGTCAAGTATCAATTAAAGGAACCAAAGGCCTATTAGGGTAAGTTCACACGTAGCGTAAATACTGCGGATTTTCCGCAACTGATATCGTTGCGGAAAATCAGAAGCATAATACTGTAGCAGAAAAGTGGATGAGATTTTAACAAATCTCATCCACACGCTGCATAAATAAGAAACTGAAAAACTGCTCAGAAATTGACCTGCGGTGCATCTTTTTATTCCGCAGCACGTCAATTGTATTTGCTCAATTGTGGCTTTTTTTGTTGCGGGTTTCCACATGAATTCAATGGGAGGTAAAACACACAACAAATAGCAGGTGTTTGCAGTTTTCCGCTGTGGAGACTCCGGCCGAAAAACAGCACCAAAATTTGGTGCGGTTTTTCGGCTAGAATTTCCTGTGGTGCCCAGTGCGGATACGCTGTGTGCTATTATATAGCATATCTGCCCTGTGTAACATAGCCCCAAGGCAACGCTCAGATTTGGCAGATTGTACACTAAAAATCCACAACAAAAGTTCAGTTAAATACATGTAAATAGATTTTCAAAACCGCATTAACGTGTAGCTGATTTTCTCCACTGAGGATTTTGAGAGCTACAGATTTTTTAATCCACAGCAAGCATAATAAATTGCGGACTTGCTGCAGATTTTTGCCTTTTGCAATGCAAATGGTAACACATGCAGATTTGCCAGCAAATTCAAGGCAAAATCCTGGGCAGATTATTTCCGACATCTGAACTCTGCTTATCGTCAGCACATTACCATTCACAGTGAGGGATCTCCATCCTCATCATCTCTGGACTATCTCCACAGGACATGATCAGACCTACCAGGGTCTGGGCCAGACTTGACATGGTGACAGGGGTCACGAGTAGCAACATACAAATGACCCAGATAATACTGTGACCATGGCCGCCATCAGGGCAGTACTACTAGTGCTGCCGTCAGGGGCCCGGCCACATGATGTCGCCCCCCCCCCTGAACTATCGCCCCCACCCTCGCGGGCCCCCTCCCAACGCTCGCGGACCCCTGAATACCTGTTGCTCCACGAACAGGACGGGGAAGATGCAGCACGAGAAGCAGAAGCTCCGTGTGGAGCTCCCGCCCCCCAGCTACTCTACACAGCCGACCGGACCTACAGGCTGGTGACTGTTTGTCCCCTCTCCATCCTGCTTCCTATTCCTCCTGAGCCTACTTGTAGAATATATAAAAGTATGTTAAATTGTTTTTTTTTCCTGTTTTCCTAGCGTTTTTTTTGCCGCAATTTTCACAATTGCGGGAAAAATGGCACAGTTTTGCCGCAATTATATAAAAATCGCGGCAAAACCGCGTGATTTGTGCTGCGATTACGAAAATTGCATTAAAAAAAAAAAAGGATACAAAACATGAAAAAATAGTGCTGTTAGGTTACATTCTCACAGTGCAGTCAAATCAGACAGCCGTGTTTGGTCCGTGATATACGGAGTGTGTATCGGCCGTATTTCCCAGGCCGACCACGATTCATGGAGTTATCAATGCTGTTCATCACAGTTATCAATGCTGCTAGGAGTCCCTGCCTCTCCGCGGGAATACTGCCCGATACTGTAATGATGTTTTCAGTACGGGACCAGGGATAGTATTCCCACGGTAAGGGAGGGACTCCTGTGATTATAGAGAACTGTGATGCTAAAAACCCAGCTCCCTGAACTGTGGTCGGTCCGGAAAATATGGCGATACACGGTCCGTATATCCCAGACTGAACATGGATGTCTGAATAAGGCCACTTACTTGTCTCCTATTTTTGGTGCGGATTGCGCACTGAAAATTCACTACAAAATACAATATAAGGCGATATTCAGACCAACGTGTGTGAAATCAGACGTGAAGAACGGCCGTTTTTCATGGCCGATGTGCACCCGTGCGGGACCCGTTTTCACAGATCCCTCATAGACTTGAGTCTATTGAGGGATCCGTGAAAACGCACAAAAATAGGACGTCCTATTTTTTTTACAGGCCCGTCACACGGTCCGTTAAAGCAACGACCGTGTGAATAACCCCATAGAAATACATGCAGCCGTGTGACGGCCATTAAAAAAAACATCCTTCACACGGGCGATTAACACGTTAGTCTGAATAAGCCCCAACTCATGTGCATGGTGTTTGTCAAAACCCCATGCACGTGCAGCAGAAAAAAAATCTGCATGGAATTTAGGATGTGCTGCTGATTTATAATATCATGTAAGTGTTAGGTATGTATGGGAAGTATAGAGTGAGCTCATGTGCTGAGCTCGTTCCATACACTGCGGGTGACGACTGTGTTACGCAGACGACTGTGTTCCGCCCGTTCTACACTTTGAATGCAGCGGTCAATCAGGCCCGCGGCATTTAAAGTGTTAGAATCAAGGGGGCGCCCCCTGAAACAAGCCATCGTGCAGCCCCCCCCCGGCGGCACAATCGATTGTTAACAACCCCAGGTCTGCCATCTTTGTACTCCTTTGAATCTCTGCCTCCCACAGGGCTTCAAAGGAGACGGTCAGTATCACGATATACTGCAATACATTAGTATTGCAGTATATCATGCAGTGGATCGCTGCTTCAAGTCCCCTAGGGGGACTAATAAAAAATGTAAAAAACAGTTAAAGTATTTTTATGTTCCAAAAATAAATAAATAAAGTAATAAAATAATAAAGTATTAAAAGTAAAAAAAAAAAAAACAACACCTTTTCACATTTTTTCACTAAATCAATGTTACAATAAAACTTAACATAACTGCTATCGCACCGTCCTTAAAAGTCTGAACTATCACAATATAGCGTTGTTTAGCCCGCTGGGTGAATGGCGTAAAAAAAATTATATAAAAACACGCAAATTGCTGGTTTTTGGTCACCTTAGAGCCCCAAAAAAAGTGACCAAAAAGTCGTATATACCCCAAAATGGTGTCGGTGAAAACTACAGCTCGCCCTGCAAAATTTAAGCCCTCACATAGCTAAATTTATGGAAAAATGAAAAAAGTTATGGGTATCAGAATATGGCACAAAATATTTTTAAATTTAGCAAATAGTTTTAATTTTTATAAAAGTGGTAAAACATAAAACAAAACATATAAATTTGGTATCGCCGTAATCATATGAACCTGTAGAATACGGTGAATGTCGTTTTAACCGTCTGATGGATGCCGTAAAAACAAAACCCCCCATTTCACCCCACAAATAATTTTTTTTCAGCGTCCAGGTACATTATGCGGTACAATAAATGGTGCCATGAAAAACTACAACTTGTCCCGCAGAACACAAGCCCTCATATGGCGATATAGACGGAAAAATAAAAAAATGATAGCTTTTGGATGGTGGGCAGGAAAAAAAAAAAAAGTGAAAATCTGAAAAATGGCTGAGGAGGGAAGGGGTTAAATCAGCTGCATGCCTATTATGTTGCAGAAATGTAACGTATTTCGTCCTTTACAATGTAAAGGGTTAATTTGCTGTAAATCCCTAGCAAATTCTGTAACGCACACATTGAGGAATCTGGTGCACAAAATCCGCATCAAAACCGCAGCTAATTCCTCAGGTAAAATCTGAACCTATGGCTGGGTTCACACGACCTATTTTCAGACGTAATGGAGGCCTTTCACGCCTCGAATTATGTCTGAAAAAACGGCTTCAATACGTTGGCAAACATCTGCCCATTACTTTCAATGGGCTTTACGATGGACTGTGCCGACGACCTGTCATTTTACGCGTCGCTGTCAAAAGACGGTGTGGAAAATTACAGCCTCATCAAAAGAAGTGCAGGACACTTCTTGGGACATTTTTGGAGCCGTTTTCTTATAGACTCCAATGAAAACAGCTCCAAAAACAACCGAAAAAACGCAGCGAAAACGCAGCGAAAAACGTGAGTTGCTCAAAAAACGTCTGAAAATAGCTCCGTATTTTGAGACGTTTTTGACTCTGCGTGTGCACATACCCTTATGTATATGGACATCAGGAACAGTGCTATAGTCCCTGGGCAGAGTGCTAGTAGAAGGCTCCAGCCCTGTTCATGGACAGTGACTTCAGTAGTTTCCCCTGGGCCATTCCCCGGGCGACGTATACCATTATATGCCATACAGTCGGATACGTTTTGGCTAAATAGATCAAAATCCAGAGCATTAACCGGTCACTGCCGGCTCCATGGTTTCCTTCACTGTAAGGGAATTTTCACACGGCAACGCCAAATACGTCTGAAATTACGGAGCTGTTTTCAGTCGAAAACAGCTTCTGAATTTCAGAAGTTTTTACAAGTGCATGTGTTTTTCGCGCTATCCATTGCGGATGTAATTGGAGCGGTTTTTCAATGGAGTCAATGAAAAACGGCTCCAATTACGTCCCAAGAAGTGACATGCACTTCTTTGAGGCGGGCATATTTTTTTACACCTCGTCTGAACAGAACATCGTAAAACCCATTGAAATCAATGGGCAGATGTTAGCTGATGTAATGGAGCCGTCTTTTCAGGCAAATTTGAGGTGTAAAACGCCTGAATTACGTCCGCAAATAGGCCGTGTGAACATATCCAAATTGACATCAGCACCAAAATCAGTGCCACATTTTCCGTTGCTCACTCCCGGTAATGGAGGGGGGCAGACATCTTGGCTGTATTGGGCCCAGGAATTCCTGATGGCGGCCCTGACTTTGACTATTAGGCTATGTTCACACTGAGTATTTTTCAGGCAGAATTTCTGCCTCAAAATTCCGTTTGGAAATTTGAGGCAGATTTTCCGCTCCCTGCACGCCAATTTTCGCTGCGTTTTTCGCCCGCGGCCATTGGGCGCTGCTGGCATAAAACACAGCGAAATAAGCTTTCTCTGCCTCCCATTGAAGATAGGGCATGTCGCTTCTTTCTCCCGTGAGCCGATTTTACTGCTCGCGGGAGAAAACCGCCCCCGCCTCCCATTGAAATCGACGGGAGGCATTTTCGGGCCGTTTTTTACGAGCTTTTTGGCGCGGGTTCCCCGTCAAAAAACTCTGTGTGAACTTAGCCTTAAAGTGTTTTCTTTTCTCCCTGTTCACCTGTCAAGTATATTGGGCAGCTTATACATTATAGCAGCTCCTTGATTCAGCTTTTCTGTCAGGTTGCACCAGTAATCCTGGTGGCAATCTGTTTTTTTGATTGTGTGGTTCCCTGATGAACCTGTCATTTTACCAGGGGAAATGCGTTGGAATGGTGTTCATTGTCTGTACTTATTTTGTTTCATTTTTATGTGCAGTACCTCCTTCTAGAGAAACATACGGCCAATGAGATCTGGAATGTAACGTGTATATTGTTACTTTTTACAATACACATTTTCCATCCTTGAGGGATATAGGCCAGTATGTTATTTTTTCTGAATACTGAACTGCTGTTTTTTCTTCTTTTTTTGACCTATTGGTATCACACCAAATCTCACTGTGTCTTTACACCCCAACCAATTCTCTAGACTATTAAATCGGATAGGCCACTAACAGGACGTCTAGGGTATAGGTTGGAGGTCGGGGCGTTGGCCTGTTTAGGCAGGGTGACCTGGTGGGGTTTAACAGGGTCAGTTTGTTTTCCCTATAGCATTTTTTGACCCACCCTCTTTTTTTAAAGGACTACCTCCTTTTTTTTTAAAAATCAATAATAAGTAAAAGTTACGTTTTATTGTGTCGTTTTTTTGATCAGTCTGTTTTTTCTGTGACCCAACATCTCTGAACTCGCCTAAAACGGTTTGCCAGAGATCAGAAATAAAAACGGTCTGCTTCCCTTCCGCCAGAAACAGCACCACTCTTGTCCACGGGCTGTGTCTGGTATTGCAGTTTAGCTTTATTCTAGCCCAGTCTCTGAAAAAAATGTTTTCCTAATTACAAACAACCTCTTTAAGTCTCGCATCCAAAAGAGTTTTCCTAAAGCAGGATGGATTTACACAGTTAAATCCCATTGTGTATCTCTGAATACACACAATCCATCAGACATTCAGTATTATAAATTTGCTCATGAAAGGGTTGCCTGCAACATAATAGCAATGACGTGGTTGTTTTCGAGTTTCCCCTGCATTGCACTCTTTCATCAGTTGTTCTCACATTTTTCTCAGATCATCCCCTGCATGGAATATCCAAGGTTACCAATTTGCTATGTTTGTTTTACCCATTAAATACGACACCCATTCACACTGTTCATTTTTATTCAGCTGATAAAGGTCTTAAACATTCTTCATATTTAAGCCGATGTCCAGGTTAAAACTACTCTTGAAATACTTTCCCTGTCGGTCATACAGATAACCACCATCATGCAAAAACATATTTACACATGGAAACCGGTATGCTCAATATGCTTCATTGCCTCTTCTTTGCTCTCTTGCCAACATCTGAGCAAGCACGAAAAAAAATAAAATAAAAATAAATAAAAAATTATATATATATATATATATAAATGTCTTGTTGTATTAGGAGGTTGTGAAATAAATCTAACAATGCTAAAGGGGACAAGTTGAATTTACTGCAGTAGAATTTAATTTCCAAATGCACGGATTGTTATAAAGCAGAAGAAGATCAGATATATTGGAATATAACCAGTCTATTCTAGAAAACTCACTGTGAAAAATGGAACAGCCAATTTGTATTGGGAGAAGACAAACTTCATTGCTTAAAAAATAAAATAAAATAATATTTGCTTGGTACATACAGTGCAGCGCCTAATTTCCAGCTGGCGTTGCCCGGGGCATGTACCTCCTTAAGAAACATGTTTATACGTGTATGCTACTACCCAAACCTCCTCTATTATTTGGGCAGAATTGTAAGGACCATTTAAGGCTATGTTCACATCAGCGTCTGGTTCCGTTTATCGGTTCCGTTCGTTCGACCTTGCAGTCAGAGGAACTGATGATCGTAAAGCCGAACGGAAACCATAGCTTCCGTTTGCATTACCATTGATTTCAATGGTAATGCTTCGATTGCAGTTGGTCTCCTTGAAAAAAAATGGAAACTTTACGGAACGGAAACAAATGGAAACCAACTGCAGCGGAAGCATTACCATTGAATTATACCATTATAAATGGTAATGCAAACAGAAGCTATTGTTTCCGTTCATCAGTTCCTCCAACGGAAAGGTCGAACGGAACCGATGAACAGAAACCCAACTCGGATGTGAACACAGCCTAATAAAGTAGTTGCACAATCTAATGTAAATAAAGCGTAGAGATTATAACCACACCACTGTGTGGTGGCACAGAGTTCCTACAAATCTGTATTACAGACCCGAACTTCTAAAGGGGTTTTGGAGAGAAGGAGGGAGCTCCCTCTCACCCCACCGGCACCCTGAGTAATATTGCAGGGTGTCGGTTTTTAGGGCAGCCGGGGGGCCCTAAGAAAGGCCCCCAGGTTTGCCACTAGTTATGCCTGCTAGGCCAAAAGTATTGCAGTGTATTATAAAATCGATTGGACGATCGCATAGTGAAGTCCCCTAGTGGGACTAGTAAAAAAAAAAAGTTTAATAAAAGGTAATAAAAAAAATAAGTGAGAAGAAAAATTAAAAACCCACTATTACCCCCTTACAAAATGTCTAATTATTTTAAAAAAAACATTAAGTTACACATATTTGGTATTGCCGCGTCTGTAACTATCCCAACTATAAAGTTATTATATTATTTAACCCGCACGGTGAACGTCGTAAAAAATAAAAAAATAAAAATTCAAAAATGTATGCTTTCTGTGATACCTGCCTTAAAAACATTTGATAGTGATTAAAATGTCACATATACTCCAAAATCGTACCAATAAAAACGACAAGTCGCTCCGCAAAAAAAAAAAAGCCCCCATACAGCGGCATCGGCGGAAAAATAAAAAAAAGGCATGAGAGACACAAAAACAAACAATTTTGTAAAAAAAAAGTGCTTTTAGTGTATAAAAGCAGTAAAACATACAAAATCTATATAAATTTGGTATCGTTGCGATCGTAACAACCCACTGAATAAAGTTATTGTGTTCTTTATACCACGCGGTAAACAGCGTAAATTTAGGACGCAAAGAAAAATTGCTGGTTTTTTTCTACCCACCCCTCCCAAGTCGATAAAGAATACAACTTGTCCTGCAAAAAACAAAACCTTATACAGCTATGCTGACGCAAAAATAAAAAATGTTATAGCTCTTTAAATGAGACGTAAAAAATAGCTTGGTCATTAAGACCTAAAATAGGCTGGTCACTAAGGGGTTAACCCTTTGATCGGTCGGTAACCGCTGCATGATCAAAGGGGACTCCCCTCTTCGAACGCGTCACCACATTTCCATTGATGTGATAGGAGACTGGCGGAATGCCCCACAGTCAGCCCTGGGCTCCTAGCTGGACCGTATGGCTGTCTGTTCAGTATGCTTGATGTTACGGGCACACTATGTGCTGCCCCCACAGCAGCCTTTTTCATAGTGACACACTATTATGTATTAGTATACAGGAGTGAGAATGTTGCGTGGAGGGGGGCGCGGGGGACAGCAATTTTGACGTTTTTGTGGGGGGGGGGGTGGGTTTTGTACGCCGTTCACGAGGCGATTTAATTAATATGTAAACTTTATTCTTCGGGTTGTTAGGATAGCGGCAATACCATATACTGTATGTCTATTTTTTATACTACTAGAAAATAAACCACTTTTTATAGAAAGAAGTGATTTTAATTTTACGGTCATTTTTTGATTTTTTTAATAAACGTTTTTTAATTATCTTTTTTAGTCCCACAAGGCGACTTCACTTAGTGATCTTTTGATCGCTGATATAATGCTTTGGCATATTTATTATGCCAAACCACGGCAATCTATTAGGAAATGCCTCTTGCACAGCCTAATATGTATAAAGCCGGGGAAGGTCTGGGGGCCTTCGTTAGGCGTCCGGCTGCCATGGCAACCCGTCTCAGGCCACGGATGGGTGATAGAGGGAGCCTCCTCCCTCTGTCAACCCACTTAAAGAGGCTCTGTCACCAGATTTTGCAACCCCTATCTGCTATTGCAACAGATCGGCGCTGCAATGTAGAATACAGTAACGTTTTTATTTTTAAAAAACGAGCATTTTTGGCCAAGTTATGACCATTTTTGTAGTTATGCAAATGAGGCTTGCAAAAGTCCAAGTGGGTGTGTTTAAAAGTAAAAGTCCAAGTGGGCGTGTATTATGTTCGTACATCGGGGCGTTTTTAATACTTTTACTAGCTGGGCGTTCTGATGAGAAGTATCATCCACTTCTCTTCACAACGCCCAGCTTCTGACAGTGCAGATCTGTGACGTCACTCACAGGTCCTGCATCGTGTCGGCCACATCGGCACCAGAGGCTTCAGTTGATTCTGCAGCAGCATCAGCGTTTGCAGGTAAGGGTATGTGCACACACACTAATTACGTCCGTAATTGACGGACGTATTTCGGCCGCAAGTCCCGGACCGAACCTAGCATCATACTTATGTACGATGCTAGGAGTCCCTGCCTTGCTGCAGGACAACTGTCCTGTACTGTAATCATGTTTTCAGTACGGGACAGCAGTTCCACGGAGAGGCAGGGACTCCTAGCATCGTACATTAGTATGATGCTAGGAGCCCGGCTCCCTGCACTGTGTTCGGTCCACTACTTGCGGCCGAAATACGTCCGTCAATTACGGACGTAAATAGTGTGTGTGCACATACCCTAAGTCGATCTTACCTGCAAACGCTGATGCTGCTGCAGAATCAACTGTAGCCTCTGGTGCCGATGTGGCCGTCACGATGCAGGACCTGTGAGTGACGTCACAGATCTGCACTGTCAGAAGCTGGGCGTTGTGAAGAGAAGTGGATGATACTTCTCTTCAGAGCGCCCAGCTAGTAAAAGTATTAAAAACGCCCCGATGTACGCACATAATACACGCCCACTTGGACTTTTACTTTTAAACACACCCACTTGGACTTTTGCAAGCCTCATTTGCATAACTACAAAAATGGTCATAACTTGGCCAAAAATGCTCGTTTTTTTAAAATAAAAACGTTACTGTAATCTACATTGCAGCGCCTATCTGCTGCAATAGCAGATAGGGGTTGCAAAATCTGGTGACAGAGCCTCTTTAAATGCAGTGGTAACTATTGACCGCAGCATTTAAGGGGTTAAATGACCGGGATTGGCAGTTTCTCCAATCCTAGTCGTTGCAACGGGAGCACGGATGTCAGTCACACCAAGGCTTCCATGGTGATCGTGCCATCATGTACATGCACAGCGGAATGTGCAAATGGTTGTCTTTCCATGCCGTGAATGTACGTGATTATGCATTAAGGTGTTAAACCATTTTGGCACAGTCCATAGAGAGTAGGATACTCCATCAAGATTGACATAGATTGCATTGTGGGATTTTCTACGGTTATTGTAGCTTATAAAGTAGACAGATAAATCTACATTTATTTCCGGCTACATCTTGAGCCTTCAGATAAGACAGCGCTGCTTTTTTAATGCGGTGGTTCAGTCAGCCAGCTCATTTACTAAGTGACAAAAAAGGAAGAGCTTTAGTAGAAGAGTTTGGCAGCAGGATGACGAGCCATGAAATCTGGAAAGTATTATGTAACCCAATCTTAATTATAAATCTGGAACAAGTCTTTAAATTACTGAATGAGGTCGCCATGTCGTGGTACGTGGGCTCACACAGTTTGATCAAAATGTGAGTAAAGAACCACAAATTTATAAGTAAAGAACTCGGTAATGAAATTTAAAATAATAAGAATATTAAATGCATACATCTGTTCACATCTGCATTGGAGGCTCCATAGTCAATTCTGTCATTTTTGCTGGACAAAATAGTGGACACTGCACCAGGAAAACGACAGAAACCAGTAAAGTCGTTGAGTTCCGACAGTTGCTGTTGGATTCCGTCATGAGACGGATCCGGTTCTTCCGTTTTTTCTCGTTATTCCCCGTCTATAAGGGAACAGAATAACCTAGCTTAAATGTGAATATAGCCATAGCGCCTGCAGGGTGTTGCTGCATCTTTGTGTTTATTTGCTTCGCATTGCAGCCAGAACAGATTAACACCTTCCCTACTTTATTGTAAATTTGGGGGCCATGACTGCCTCCATCTTGGTCGTGTACTCCTCCCATCTGTGCAAGGCTGTTTTTAATTAGAGCAGAATAAAGCTGCTTCCTTCCTATCCTGAATTAACTTTGTAGTCTCAGGCCCAAGAGAAAGAGGTAAGTCTCCTGTTGTACAGGTATAATGTTTAGTGTAGGGACCCATCTTAATAAGGTAACCTTGTCATGACAGATGGGCCCACGAAATTTGATTATGCGCTAAAACACACACAATGGAGAAGATATATAAAAACTGGTGCAAAGGAAAAGTGTAGTACTTAGCTATTGCAACCAATTAGATTTCTGCTTTCCTTTTTCAAAAGGCCTCAGAAAAATTAAAGTTGGAAATGGATTTGTTGCCATAGGAAACTACTTCTTTTACCTTTGCACCAGTCTTGATATATTTCCTCCAGAGTCTCACGATCATTTTTGACCAAGTTATGAGCAATTTTAGATTTATGCTAATTAGCTTCTTAACAAACAACTGGGTGTGTTTTTACTTTTTACCAACTGGGCGTTGTACAGAGGAGTGTATGACGCTGACCAATCAGAATCATACACTTCTCATTGCTGGAACAATGAGAAGTGTATGACACTGATTGGTCAGCATCATACACTTCTCTGTACAACGCCCAGTTGGTAAAAAGTTAAAACACGCCCAGTTGTCTTAAGAAGCTAATTAGCATAAGTCTAAAATTGCTCATTGTTCAAAAATGATGGTTTTCAACATAAAAACCACTGTTTGCTACATTACAGCGCCGATCACATTATGTAGGAGATATGGCACTTATAATCTGGTGACAGAGCCTCTTTAACCCTTATATTCTATTTGCAGAAAGCTTTTATAAGTCATGACGTAGTACATGTGTCCTTTGCAGTGAAATGCCTTTCCTGCGGTCAAATACCAAGCAGCCCACGCTAGCTGATCTGTCAGTGACATAAGGACCCGATTGGTTCAAATGGGTATACATACACTATATATATATACACACATATATAATTTTTTTTTTTCAACCATGGGAGCCTATTGGCGACACAGAATTGTTAACTTTATGTGAACAGAGCCTAACTAATAAATTTATATTCTTGCTGGGACCAAGACTGTGCAAACCTATACAAGGCAAATGCAGACATACTTACATGGTACAAGTAATCTGGAGTTTTGCTGCAAGGTCTGTGTCATATGTCTGCTAAACAACATAGAAGCCATTTTTTGTTCAATGGGAAATCAGCAACCACTAGTCCAGTACCCAAATCTACCTGGGAGAAATGAGAAGGAAATGGTTTTAGAATTTATAGACAATAGTAACAGCACAACATAAATGCAGCAGAAACAAGCTAGACCAAAACACATAGGTACTTCACACCTTTGAATAAATATTTAGAGGAAAAAAAGTCATAAAAACCAAGACCATATAGCACCATAATTATACACAGCAACCAATCTAGACAAAATTGGCTTCAGTGTAAGGCCTCATGCACACTAACGTGCTTTTGCAGCAAATCCCCCGAAAATCCACAGGAGAATTGCGGCCCCTTTTCATTCCTATGGGGCCATGCACACGACCGTGGTTTTCACGGTCCGTGCATGGCCCAGGAGCCCGCACCGCAGAAAGAATGGGCAAGCCTTATTACGGCCGTGTTTTGCGGTCCGGGCTCATTGAAAATAATGGGCACGGCCCGAAATTTGCGGGCGGCTCGCGGCTGTCACTCCGTGGCCGGCCGACCAGAAAATCATGCTTGTGCACATGGCTAGTCGAGTGCATGAGGCCTTAAGCATGGTGAAGATCCAACAATCTTAAAAAGGTTGACCACTACTGGACAACTGATGACCTATCGACCGGATAGGTCATCAGTATATCATCGGTGCGGGTCCGACACCATTCAGCTGTTCTGGTTGCCTGTGGGCACCGGATGTTATTGCACATTATGCGATGTATGGAGCCGGAAGCAGTTGGCTTTGTACATTGCGTAGCGGCTTTGCTGCAGAACTGCAGCTCTGCTCCTACTCACTTGAATAGGAGCATCGATGCAGTAGTGCAGCTTGGCCGCTATTCCGTGGCCAGAGCCAACTGCTTCCGGCATGTATGTCCAATGTCCGGAGGCAGCCGGAGCAACTTATCCGGTGGATAGGTCATCAGTTGTCCGTAGTGGACAACCCCTTTAGGGGGAGTTCACACAGAGTTTTTGGAAACCGTGTCGGAAAACTTGCCAAAAATGCCTTCCATTGATTTCAATGGGAGGCGGAGGAGTTCTTTTCCCGCGAGCGGAAAAACTCACGGGAAAAAGATAGGACATGCCCTATCTTCTGGCGTTTACGCCTCTGACCTCCCATTGACATAAATGGGAGGCAGAGAAAGCATATTTCGCTGTGTTTTTTGCCCGCGGTGCTCAATGGCTGCTGGCAAAAAACGAAGCGCAAGTCAGCGTGCAGGCCGAGCAAAATCTGCCTCAAAAATTCCAAACGGAACATCATGCTGACTGCGTGCGTACACTTGTCAGGAGCAGGGCAATGGCTGTATTACACAGCTGCAGCCCGGCTCTAAGGCCTCATGCACACTACCGTAAAAGACACGCCGTAATTGCGGACCGCAATACGGTCTGCAATTACGGACCCGTTCGATCCTTTTGGCCGCGGACACCTTTCCGTATTGCTACGGAAGGGTTTCCGTGCATTAGAACCATACCGGGAATTATGGAGCATGTCCCACTTTTCGTTTTTTTACAGGCCAAAGTATCGGTATCAAAGTCCAAATTCTGGTATCGTGAAAACCCTTGATTCTAACCGCTAAGAATGGGGAGTATGTAGAAGGGTGTGGGGGTGTTTTACCAGAATGCCCACCACAGCATCCTGTGGCAACATGCTATCTGATTTGTTTTAGCCTCCACAGTCACCTGACCGAAGACCCAAGAGAGTTCGTTTTGGATGAAGTGCTGCATTAGATAACCTAACCTGGCACAGGCTGTACTGGAGAGGTGAGAGAAAGCAGCCAACACATGCTCCGCATATAAGGGAACTCACTCAAGAATGATAGAAAAAGGCTACCTCATGAAGTTGAATAAAAGAGTTCAAAACATATGAAGCCATGGGGTGGTTACTTTACAGAATCTGAATATAACATTTATGTTGTCGTATAGTTTTGATGACTTCACCAACATTCTAAAAAGCGGTGGATAACTGGCAGCCCTCAGGTGCTCACCCTGTGGCCCCTGGCTCCCCTCTTTCATCTTTGGTACTATGCAGTGTATAGTACACAACTCTATATGGACGCATTGCTTGCGGGCCTAGATAGTAGGTGTGGCCTACTTTCTGCTGTAATAATGTATCTTGTTCCCAGTTTTCCAGGTATCCTGTAACTGTGTTTGTTCCTGAGCGGAAGTCTAATGGAGTCATGTTTGTGTCATCTGCGCCACGACCAGCGTCATCTGCGCCACTATTCACATCACGTGTCTGTCTGGACTCCCATAGAGGTATACTTGTGCTAGACCTTCCATTAACTGTTGTAGGGTTGTCACAATACCAGAATTTGGACTTCGATAACGATGCATTGTGTAGTATTGCGATTCTCGATACCAAAACGATCCTTTTCCAATAATTATTATTAAAAAAAAAAAAAAAAAGTTCTTCCATTTTCTGATGTGAGGCACGCTCTAATCTCCACCGTTCGAGCGGGGCTGCAGCTGTGTAATACAGCCATTGCCCTGCTCCTGACAAGTGTCGGCGCCCAGTCAGCATGAGGTGATGTGGCCGGCACTGAAGACAGAACATGCGGGTGTTTTGCAGTGTGCCCACCATGTTCTTTGCCTTCAGTGCCGTCACTCATTAGTGCAGCGCCAGCCGCATCACATCATGCTGACCATGCGCATACACTTTTCAGGAGCGGGGCAATGGCTGTATTACTCACCCACAGCCCCGCTCTGACTACATTCATGTATTACAATACTAAGCTGTGCGGCCGCACAACTTCGTATTGAAATACATGAATACATGGTATTGAACTGCTTGAGGGTACACGGTCTCTAAATGGTATCGATATTTTGATCCATCGTGCAAGCCTAGACTGTTCTTTGGCCAGCTGCCACTCCGGCGCAGCGGCCTAGTGAGTTCACATACCCCATAATCGTTACATTGTGTATCTAAATGTTTGACTAGTGTTGTATTTATCATATTATATGCAAAAAACATTACTGCACAGATTTTAAACGGATATGAGTGGATGAAAACTGAAACATGAAGCTAGATGGAATAAATTTTTCTCCTTGAACCACCACCCCTGCTATCTTAGGCCGGATTCACACGAGCGTGCGTTTTGTGCACGCAAAAGGTCCATAAAAGCTCCGTGTGTCATCACCATATGCCGCCATCATTATGACCTTCTGTTTTTATGTTTGTAAACAGAAAAGCACGTCGTGCTTTTCGGTTTTCATTCATAGTTTTGACTACTGTAGCGCGCATCACTTGGAAGTGCTTCCGTGTGCCGTGCGCGGTTTTCACGCACCCATTGACGTCAATGGGTGCGTGTTGCGCGAAAAACGGCCAAATATAGTACATGTCGTGAGTTTTTCGCAGCGGACATACGCGGTGTGAAAATCACTGACAGTCTGAACGGCCCCATTGACTAACATAGGTCCGTGCGACGCGCGTGAAAATCACGCGTGTAGCACGGACGTATTATACGTTCGTCTGAATAAGCCCTTAAAGTGTAGCTAAACATTTGACAATCTTCTGACATGTCATAGTGATATGTCAGAAGTTTGGATTGGTGGGGGTCCGAGCACTGAGACCCCCACCAATCACTAGAACGAAGCAGCTGAAGCGCTCAGCCGCTTCGTGTCTGTTCGTCTTTTTCCGGAAATAAATGTATCGTGTACGGACTCAATAGAAAGTCTATGAGCCTGTACTCCGATACATCGGCTTCCCGGAAAAAGCCGAACAGACACGAAGTGGCTGAGCACTCACATGAGGGCTTCAGCTGCTTCGTTCTAGAGATTGGTGGGGGTCTCAGTGCTCGGACCCCCACCAATCCAAACTTCTGACATGTCACGATGACATGTCAAAGTGTAGCTAAACGTTCGACAAACTTCTAAGGTCATAGTGAAAGTCCAAAAACACCTTGTGCAATTTTTAGGATGTAACATTACTAAATACTGTTCAATGATAAACTAGTTTACAGTGTGCGATGGTTTTAATGCACCTGGCACACTGACAAAGACACAGAGTTCACAAAGATGACCCCAAGATCCAAGGACAAATGATTCGAGAGGAAAAACACCGCTATAAAGATAAGGGGAGAAAAAACAAAACACTACAATATTTATTTATACACACACTTATTATCTAGATCAGCGTCTCAAGTTCTGCTGACAGGTCAGGATTTAAAGGGAAGGTGTCACGAAATTTATTTTTCATCTATAATATTGCTTTTAGTATGGTATTAAAATAAATTTTATTTATTTGTGTTCTTGTGCTTTTTTTCTTACTTTTACTTCTCTATGGGGGCTGCCATTTATTTTTTTCCATCTCTGTATGTATCGATTAACGACACATACAGAGATAGAATACGGCACATACATCCCCATAGAGAATGCGAACGGGAGCCGTCTGTGTGGGAACACAGACCAAAAGGAAGGTCTTTGGTAGAGTGACATCCGGCGCCATTTTCATGTGGACCGGAAGCCGCAGCCGGACAGTAAGATGACTACTTCCGGTCGCGGCTTCCGCCCATATGTTCAAGGCAGCGAAGACGCAAGGTGTAGGAGCGGAGGCGACAGGAGCAGGTAAGTTGTGTATGTTAGTGTTATACTGTCTGATTACCACTGTATCTAATCCTCCTACTCTGTGCATTCGCTCAGAAAATGGCGACACACAGTGTAAGAGGTTTGAAGATTCAACCCCCTCCTTCTCCTGGCACTAGCCAGGATAAGGGAGGGGGATTGCTTGAGGACACTAGAGCGAGTGGGTCTACTCCAAATTTGCAGCATAAAGCAATGAGGTTGCTTTACCAAATTGCCAATGCTGCAATTTCGGGAATTGCTCCCTCTAGTGACCAGCACGTGGAAATGTTATAAATTAGAATCTAATATCTAATATTTCCTGACTTGTGAAAAAATTAAAACAATGTGTAATCACTTATATCCTAACTGCGGCACTCACCCGTTTGCAAATCTTTTTAACTTTATTGTGTCAACTTGGCGAGGGTAAAAGCATTACAGGGAGGACAGCTAGTTGTAGGTTACAGCCTGTTTCGCGCTGGAGATCGCGCTTCTTCTGGTCAGAAGCGCGATCTCCAGCGCGAAACAGGCTGTAACCTACAACTAGCTGTCCTCCCTGTAATGCTTTTACCCTCGCCAAGGTGACACAATAAAGTTAAAAAGATTTGCAAACGGGTGAGTGCCGCATTTTCATTTCTTTCATCCATATTATACTACAAGACTGTCTGTTTTTATGCTGAGCACCGCCCGAAGTTTGCTTAAATGAGGAAACCCTGACTCCACTTGCATCTATCTGCCTGTTCCATGCTGTGAAGATTGAGAGTGGTGCCGACTTACTTCTACTGTGTTATATACTAACTGCTAAACGTAAAAAAAAATATATTTCTAGTGACACATTCGCTTTCAAGTGGTATTTCAGTTGTAACAAATGATCATCGATCCACTAGATAGGTAATAACCTAAAATCGATAATGGTTCAATCCCAGGGACTGAATGCCATTGCGGGGCGCAATTTATTAATACTGACCCTTCATAAGTTGGGAGTAAAATGCGCCCAATTAAGAGACTCACAACACCTAATACATTAGGCACATCTCTGGTCGTCCGTGCGCCAGAATGTAAAATCTACGACAGCCATGAGATTTGGTGTAGATTTGCGGCATAATTTGTCCGTTTCTAAGGCTGCGTTTACACGATGCGTTACTTTTGCAGCAAACCGTCATTTTTTTGTGAAAAATCACTTCAAAATTTTGCACCTTTGCCATGATTTATGTAAAAAAAATAAAAACATGCATTTTGATCGTGATGTTAAACCCAGCCTAAAAGGGTTGTCGGAAATGAACACAACATGGCTGCATAATTACAGAAACTGCAGAACTCTTATGAATGCGTGTGGTACACGGGTGAAACTGTCACGGTTCTGTGGCAGTCCCGGGGGCTTAGACTCAGACAGCTGACCACACATTGATGTTCCAACTTAGGGACAGGTCATCAATGTTAAACCCCTTCAGGGCTACGTTCACACGTAGCCTAATTCCTGCAGATTTTCTGTCCAGATTTTCTGACGAAAAATCTGCAGCGCATTACAGTGGCAGCAAAGAGGATGATATTTTAAAAATCTCATCCACGTGCTGCAGAATATTTATGTGCAAAAATTTACCACACTAAATAAAATACCATTTGGTATCTGGGTAGTTTTCCACAGCAAATCCGACCTATGTTAACATACCCTAAGGGCGGATTTACATGAACGTGTAATTCGTCCGTGCAACGCGCGTGCTTTTCACGCGCGTCGCACGGACCTATGTTAGTCTATGGGGCCGTGCAGACAGTCCGTGATTTTTACGCAGCGGGTGTCCGCTGCGTAAAACACTCACGACAAGTCTTATATTTCTGCGTTTTTCGCGCATCACGCACCCATTGAGGTCAATGGGTGCGTGAAAATCACGCGAACCACACGGAAGCACTTCAGTGGGACGTGCGTGATTCGCGCAACAGCAGGCAAATTATGATTGCAAACAGAAAAGCACCACGTGCTTTTCTGTTTACAAACACCGAGTGTCATAATGATGGCGGCTGCGCGAAAAGCACGCAGCCACGCATCATATGCTGCTGACACACGGAGCTGTTAAGTGCCTTTTGCGCATGCAAAACACCGCGTTCGTGTAAACCTGCCCACAATCTATTCACAGCATGCCACCATTGTTAACTAAACTATCACATATAAGGCTTCGTTCACATCTGCATCGGGGTTCCGTTTATGGGTTCCATCAGACCTTTCCATTGGAGGAACCCATGAACTGAAACCATAGCTTTCCGTTTGCATTACCATTTATTTCAATGGTAATTCTTCCGTTGCTTATGGTTTCCATTTGTCTCCGTTCCGTAATGTTTCAGGTTTTTAGGCGGAATCAATAGTGTAGTCGACTGCGCTATTGATTCCGACAAAAGAAACGAAAACCTTACGGAACGGAGACAAACTGAAATCATTAGCAATGGAAGCATTACCATTGAAATCAATGGTAATGCAAACAGAAAACTATGGTTTCCGTTTATGGGTTCCCCTGACTGAACCCCCGACGCAGATGCGAACGAAGCCTTAAAAGTACAAAAGATCAATCCAGAGCAGCTTGTTGATTGTTTCCAGGAAAAAATAAAAATAAATTAATTCTGCATTGCACATAATCAGAAAAATATAATAAAAGAAGGTAAATAAAAAAGGTATATTACAAAGATGCTAGATTCATGCTAGTTCCTTATATAGCCAATGTTAATCAATCAAGCTTCAGGCTGGGTTCACACGACCTATTTTCAGACGTAAACAAGGCATATTATGCCTCGTTTTACGTCTGAAAATACGGCTACGTCGGCAAACATCTGCCCATTTATTTGAATGGGTTTGCCGACGTACTGTGCAGACTACCTGTTATTTACGCGTCGTCGTTTGACAGCTGTAAATTGACTGCCTCGGCAAAGAAGTGCAGGACACTTCTTTGCAACGTAATTTGAGCCGTTCTTCATTGAAGTCAATAAAGAGCAGCTCAAGATTTACGAGCGTCAAAGACGCCTCGCATAATACGAGGAGGAGCCTTTACGTCTGAAACGACGCAGCTGTTTTCTCCTTAAAATAGTCTGTCTTTTCAGACGTAAAAGCCACTTCTCGTGTGCACATACTCTCACTATAAATTATAACATGCATAAATAATAAACAGCATCTTTGAGGTCCTAGGATAGAACCTCCATAGGAGAAAGAGAAATAGAATGGTCTTAATCCATACTACAATACATTGATTGTCATTTTCAAGAATTTACGTAAAATGTGAATGCAGAAAAGTTTAGAATTAAAATGAGCCAATTCTAGGCAATGACCGCAGCGGACCCACAAATGGAAAGAGGAGCACATGAAGATCAGTACTCGGCTGGAATCCCGTTGTGCATCACATTCTTCATAGCTGCAACAATCTCGGTCCATACGACAGAAAACCGACTTTTTGTATTCATGACCAATTGCCCGTTCAAGGCTATTTAACCAGAAACATCAAAATGGAGCTCGATCAGGCAGCCGGCATTAGGAAAATATTGTGGCCCGACGTGTGTAACGATGATATATTTGAACTAAGATTACCTTTTTTTGTCGACTATGGTCAAATATTTGATGGGAAAATGCGACTTGCAGGTTAAGCTGAGAATGAAAAGTCTAAGGCCTCATGCACACGACCGTAGCCGTGTGCACGGCCGTGATTTTCGGGTCGGCCGGCTGCGGACTGTCAGCCGCGGGCCGCTCGCAAATCGTAGGACATGCACATGGCCGCCATCATTGTTTTCAATGAGCCCGGACCGCAGAAGATGTCCGTAATAGGACATGTCCGTTCTTTCTGCGGTGCGGGTTCCCGAGCCATGCACGGACCGTAAAAACTACGGTCGTGTGCATGGCCCCATAGAAAAGAATGGGGCCGCAATTCTCCCGTGGATTTTCGGGGGAATTGCGGCCGCAAAAACACGTTCGTGTGCATGGGGCCTAAAATGGTGAAAATAAACTGCACAATAAGGCCTCATGCACACAACAGTTTTACTGTCCGTAAATCTGGATACGCAAATATGGATGCACATCTGTAGCAGTCTGCAATTGCGGAAGCGCCCATAGACTTCTATTGGTGAATCCGTGCTGCAATTGTGGACAAGAACAGGACATGTTCTATATTTTGTGGATCATTTCTACGGCCTGGACACACATCTGTAAATATACGGAAAGGTGTCCTTGGCCTATAGAAATGAATGGGTCAGCAATTTCATCTGTAATGCTCTGATCCGTAATTCCAGATAAACTACGGTCGTGTGTATGGCGCCTAAAACGATCATTGTTGTTTTTTTGCACTGCAGTTTACAGATTGCACATACAAATGCCTAATAAAATCTTGGAGGAATGTTATAGAGCAGAGAATGGGAACACACTGGTTCTCTCTAGAAAAACAGATCAGACAGGATATGTTCCCTGAACAGTGACACAGATAAAGTAGGTCACTGAAATTTCTTATCTGTAATTATAAATAGTGTCTGTAATAAAGAGGCACGTCAATGGAAGAGTGGAAAAAAAAAAGCAACAAAATAACACAGAACACAAAACTAAGGAGCCTACACAAAAAAGATACAAAGGGAACTGAAATAAAAATAGAAAAATAAATTGGTTTCAAAGCCCCCAAAATGTCAACCACAGATAAGAAAAAAACATGATTAAGCAAATAACTAATGCAGATATAGGAAGTTCTCGCATATAAAAGTCAGAAATACTGCAGCTGCTGGAGACTGTAAATGACTTTCTACGATGAGGACAGGAGCCTGTACAGTACACAGTGTACCAGAAATATAACAGAGACGTTCTTATCTGGTGTCCAAAGGAGCAACTCATCCTGGCGCAGATAGCTACTTCTCCCGATTATGGCAATACACCATATATGGTACTAAACTGCTGTTTGGACCCACAGTAGAGCTCAGAAAGGAAGGAGCGCCATTTGGATTTTGAAGCGCAGATTTTGCTGGATTGGTTTTCAGTGCCATGTCGCGTTTGCAACACCCTGGAGGGAGCAGAGCAGTGCAAACACCCCGAAAGTGACCCCATTTTGAAGACTACACCCCTCAAGGAATTTTTCTAGGGGTATAGTTAGCATTTTGATCCCAGTTTTTTTTTGCTGAATTTAGTGGAATTAGGCCGTGAAAATGAAAATATATATTTTTTCCTGAAAAAACATAGAAATGTTTAATTTTTACAATGAATAAAGGAGAAAAATCACCCCAAAATTTGTAAAGCAATTTGTCCTGATTACAGCAATACCCCATATGTGGTAATAAACTGCTGTTTGGACCCACGGCAGGACTCAGAAGGGAAGGAACAATATTTGGCTTTTGGAGCTCAAATTTAGCTGGAATGTTTTTCGGGTGTCATGTTGCATTTGCAAAGCCCCTGAGGTACCAAAACAGTGGAAACCTCCCAAATGTCCCTTTAGGGGACTGGAATGAGTGATCATTAGGTCGCTGGTACAATACACTGCAATACTAATGTATTGCAGTATAACATCATTTTTTGCAGGCTCCTGTAACAGCGCGATCGCTGTTCCTGTCCGTTAGTCCCGGGTGTCAGCTGTAATACCCAGCTGATACCTGCAGAATATGGAGCGGGCGCAGCGCATGAGCCCGCTCCATATATAACCCCCCCGCACCACGACATGCTATTAAGTCGTCGTGCGCGAAGGCGTTAATGCGCAGTGGATGGTGCAAAGTGAAAATTAAAATTTTCCACTGATATGCCATTTTAATGCACAATATGTTGTGCCCAGTTTGTGCCACTGAAGACAAATACCTCATACAATGTTTAGCGGGTTCTCCCGGATTCAAAATATCATATATGTGGACGTAAGCTGGTGTTTGGGCACGCTGTGGGGCTCAGAAGGGAGGGAGCGCCTTATGGCTTTTGGAGCGCAGATTTTGCTTGGTAACTGTTCTGTTTGGGGTTTTGCTGGTATTTCAGTTTATAATGTGGGGGCATATGTAAACTGGGCAGAGTACATCAGAAGATAATAAAGAGGTTATAATAATGGGGTAAATAAATAATAATCTGCAGATATGTGGCCTATGTTGCACTGATAAATGGCGCCCGACAATTTGTGTCGCTATATTCTGAGAGCCAGAACTTTTTTTTTTACCGGAGCTGTTTGAGGTTATTTCTTGCGGAACAATCTGTAGTTTTCATTGGTACCATTTTAGGGTACATGTGATTTTTTTTTATCGCTTTTTATCAGAATTTTTTGGCAAGCAAAGTGACAAAAAAACATAAATTCTGACAATGTTTTTTTTTTCTACAGTGTTCACAGTGCGCTATAAATGACATTTTACTTTATTCTGCGGGTCGATACGATTACGGCGATACCATATGTATATAGTTTTTTTTATGTTTTGTGGCATTTGTGCAATAAAATCACTTTTTGATAAAATTATTTATTTTTTGTGTCACCATATTCTGAGAGCCATAACTTTTTTATTTTTCAGTCAAAAAAGCTGTGTAAGGGCTTGTTTTTTGCGGGACGGGTTGTAGTTTTTATTGTTACTATTTTGGGGTACATGCGACTTTTTGATCACTTTTTATTCTATATTTTGGGAGAGTTGATGACCAAAAAATAGTGATTCTGACATTGTTTTTTTAATTATTTTTTTTGCGGTGTTCACTGTGCGGCAAAAATAATATTATAGTTTTATAGTTTGGGTCGTTATGAACGCGGTGATACCAAATATGTGTACTTTTTTTTTAACATTTTGATTTTTTTCCTATAATAAAAGATTTATAGGAAAAACAGCATTTTTGGTTTTTGAAACTTATAACTTGCTTTTACACTTTTATAAAACATTTTTTTTTTTTTTTTTTACTTTTTACTTGTTTTACTCGAAGACCTGCAGCACTGATGGCTGCTATAATACATTACACTACCTAGGTAGTGTAACGTATTATAAACGGTCAGTGTGACGCTGGGAGTCACACTGACAGGAAGCTTATGAGGACCGGCCTCCGGCTGGTTCTCATAGGCTGCCGTGCATGGCAGACTCGTGGGCTGTTGTATGGCCTCCGGTTTTGCCTTATAACCAATTGCAGCACCCGCAATCGGTCCCCGGGAAAGTTTGTTGTAGCAACAAACTTTCCAGTTCGTTGCTACAACAAGCTTTCCCTGCGATCACATGACCGGGACCTGAACCAATTAGGTCCCGGTCATATCTCCGGGACCAGAGGCAGGGGTTAACAGCACGATCCGGGTGTCAGCGCTACTCTGAGACACCCGGATCGCGCTTTTAACACCCACCGTGAATTCACGTCGGCGCTGCACAGAGCCCAGCAAATGCCAACGTGAATTTACTGTGGGCGGTCGGGAAGCGGTTAATTACCCAGTTTACTTCGCACAGGTAAGCGGACAGGAGGGACTCCTTGGATGACACCTACCTTCAGGTGTTGCATATGCATGTATTTATGTATGTAAGGGCTCAGGGTCTATTCTCTTTTATACTTTTCTATGTTCTAATGTGTTAACTTAATATGCTGGTTTCTTTATATACTCTTCATGAGCGTTTACTTTTATATACAACAGCTGTGAAACATGGTTACGAACTTTTAGGGCCAGTTCACGCAGAGTATTTTGACAAGTTTTTGGATGCGGAAACCGCTCCAAAAAAACTGCCGAAAATGCCTCCCATTGATTTCAATGGGAGGCGGAGACATTTTTTTCCCGCGAGCGGAAAAACCGTGTCGCGGGAAAAAGTGACCTGCCCTATCATCGGGCGTTTACGTCTCTGACCTCCCATTGACATCAATGGGCGGCAGAGAAAGCGTATTTAGCTGTGTTTTTTTGGCCGCAGGAGAAAAACTCCACTAAAAACGCGGCAAACGGCGTGCAGGCAGATCAAATTTTGAGGCAGAATTTTCTGCCTCCATAAAACTCTGTGTGAACATACCCTTATGTGCCATTCATTGTACTTTTGTTACATTTGTACTGGAATTCTTCAATAAAAAAAACGTAAAAGAAAAAAAAAAAAAAAAAAGAAGATAGGCTTCGTTCACATCTGCGTCGGGACTCCGTTCATCGGTTCCATCTGAGCTTTCCATCAGGGGAACCCATGAACGGAATCCAAACTGAAACAAACTGATTTCAATGGGGACTGATCCGATGCAAAATGGTTTTCATTTGTCAACGTTGTGCAAGGGTTCTGTAGTTTTGACGGAATCGATACTGTAGTCGACTGCGCTATTCATTCTGTCAAAACCACCAACTAAAAGTCAATCCATAGATGTATGTTATTTTTTTCATTCTGCAATGTTTTATTTATATAAATCTGGGAAAACCCATGTAAGGCCTCGTTCACATCTGCAATGGTCCTTCCCTTGTTCTCCTCCGTCCAAAGGAGCAGAACGGTAATACCAGAACCACCAGTTCCTTTGTAATTTTTCTTATGTTTCATGTCTTCTACCAAAAGGAACTTACATTTCTGATGCAAGACAAATTGTAGTAAAATAGATTTAACATGAGATTTTCAAAAGTACCCTATGGGGGAAAGAAGTTGCGTTACTTCTTCAAAATTACAAAAAAAATAAAAAAAAGTGTGAGAATAGAAAAAACCCATTAAAATTAAATCAAACCCATGTGCAAACTTATTGCCTAAACTTTTTTCCTTATTGTCTAGACTCCAGCTTGTAAGATCGGAGCACATTCTGTTCTTTTTAAACAGTACTAACAGGGACCTGGTGTGCAAGACGGTGCCAGCCATTCCTTGCCTAATCCATTTAATACTTCCTCTTAATAGTGGGCAAATCAGAATCTATTAACAACTTCACACATTCAGGAGAACACTGCTGTTCCAGAACAGATTTGTCGTCATATCCTACAGTGTGTACAAAGCCTTAAACATGTCAGCAGATCAAATTCTAAAGTAAATACAGTCCGGTACAGCACAATGCTGAATAATGGGCGACATTCACTAGGTATTAATAGCTGCAGAAATTCTCATTGCTTAGGGATTATTTTAACATTCAGTAGGATTATAAAACGAAGTTTCATTGGTAATACATTTTGGAAACCTTCCAGAGAAAACAGCCCGGAGAGTGAGTCAATGTAAAGACCACTGTATAAACTTGGCTACACGTAAAAAGGCGATATGATGGATCAAAAATAAATAAATACTGTAACAAGTCATGGGGAAAGCAAGCAATTCCTCATAAGGGGCTGTTCACATCTGCATTGGAGGCTCTGTTCAGAGCCTCCATCGCAGATCTGGCAGGAATTATCGGAAACAATAGCGCAGAATGCTGCACTATTTTTTCCGGTAAAACGACGGAAAGCCGACAGAACCCATTAAAGTCAATGGGTTCTGTTGGCCAGCGATGATGTCCATGTTGCAACGGAACCGTTGCGTCCGACATTACCTTTTCCTGCTCCCCTGACGGAGCAGAACAATGGAATGCCCTGACGCAAATGTGAACAGAACTTAATCTGTCCATTTACCACCAAATCTGTTTTTATGAAAACTCGCAGATTCAATAAGATTCCCCATGATGAAAGGTCTCCAAATGAAGTGCTTTAAAGAGGCCCTGTCACCACATTATAAGTGCCCTATATCCTACATAAGGAGATGGGCGCTGTAATGTAGGTGACAGCAGTGCTTTTTATTTAAAAAAAACGATCTTCTTTCACAACGTTAGGAGTGATTTAAGTTTATGCTAATGAGCTTTCTTAATGCCCAAGTGGGCGTGTTTTTACTTTCGACCAAGTGGGCGTTGTACAGAGGAGTACATGACGCTGACCAATCGGCATCATGCACTCCTCTCCATTCATTTACACTGCACTAGCGATATAGATATATCACTATGTGCAGCCTCATACACAAGCTCTAACATTACTACAGTGTCCTGATAATGAATACACATGACCATCCAGCCTGGACGTCATGTGTACTCAGAATCCTGACACTTCTGACTCTTTTTGTGAGATTCCGGCAAGTGAAGCCAAATCTCGCGAGATTACGGAGCTAAACGAGATTTGGTTTCACTTGCCGGAATCTCACAAAAAAAAAAAAAAGATTCAGAAGTGTCAGGATTCGGAGTACACATGACGTCCAGGCTGGATTTCATGTGTATTCATTATCAGGACACTGTAGTAATGTTAGGGCTTGTGTATGTAGCTGCACATAGTGATATAACTATATCGCTAGTGCAGTGTAAATGAATGGAGAGGAGTGCATGATGCTGATTGGTCAGCGTCATACACTCCTCTGTACAACGCCCACTTGGTCGAAAGTAAAATCACGCCCAGTTGTCTATTAAGAAACTAATTAGCATAAAGATAAAATCGCTAATAACGTGGTAAAAATAGATAATTTTTCGACATAAAAAGCACTGCTGTCACCTACATTACAGCGCCCATCTCCTTATGTAGGAGATAGGGAACTTATAATGTGGTGACAGAGCCTCTTTAAGTCTCGACATGAGTACATATAGATCTTTATTTCTGCTACTTATATAGCACCAACACATTCCGAAGCGCTGTGCAGAGCTTGTCCTTAGTTATTGTCCCCATTGGGACTCACAATTCCATACGGTATGTTCCATGCAGATCATGTCTGTCCTTGGTTGGATTTGCAAGTAAATGCCGGCCACCAAGATTCTAACAAGTACATGAATGGGGAGGGGCTCATCGCTTCTTCATAAATTAGGGAGTTGTACAGGATTAGAATAAAGGGTCTTTCCAGAAACAGTGCTCCTCTTGTCTTTGGGCTGTACGTGGTATTGCAACTAAGTTCAATATATTTGCGAGAAAAAAAACCCAAACAGCTCATTCCTGCTTATTATAAGAGTAAGACAAAAAAAAAACAATTAGGCGGGCGCTTCTCTAAAGTGATATTGCTTTAACAGGGGTAAAAGATTGTATTACACGTAGGCTATTTTGTTCCACTCACCTATCTGAGATGTGCTATGGTAGGCACGACTGTACCGTATGATGTATGGAGAGGGAGTTAAGCTGGCTGCCACCTACTGCTTTCCCTCAGGGCATCACATTTGGTTCCAGGGAATAGAGGTATCAGGGAACGTAGAGAAAGAAGTTGCAGTGTTTGGCTACCTCTTTCTATACTTGCTTTCTTCTAATTGCCATTCACCTCACCTTGTTAATGTGGCGGGTCCCCGCTGGGCAACCGGACGCTTCTACTCTCCAGTGACGGCTTCTGTCTTTACCGCAGCCCTGCGGCTCTCCTCTACTTTACTACATTAGGTCTGGTAGCCTATTTAAAGGGGACAGCGGCTTGTGAACCTTGCCTGCACATCAAGTTACATCCTTTGTTTGGCTATCGCATTTTTACATTGTTCTTGACTTTGGATGATTTGGCCCCTCTGTTGGTCTAGTTCCGCCCTGGTCACAGCCACTTCCAGTCTTAGGGCTCATTCAAACAAGCGTAAAACTCGTGCGGTGCGTGAAAAATCACGCAGAGCACACGGACCCATTGATTTCAATAGGGCCATTCACACATGCAGGAGTTTTCACGCAGTGTGTGTCCCTTGCGTGAAAATCACTGCATGTCCTATACTGGTGCGTTTTTTACATCCGTGTGCTGTGCGCGATTTGCACATCAGTTCCATTGGAAAAAAAAAGTGCTTTGCGAGTGTGTGAAAAACACATGCCACTCACAAAGAACACCGATGCGTAACGCAACACACACGGACCAGATTCACGCGCATGAATCCGATACGCTCGTGTGAATGTAACCTAATTAGTCACACGGAAATGCCTTTCACAAGCTCGAACTGAATTTTTCCAGCCCAACAGCAAATCTCTACGCGGTGGCCTGCTGCTGTAGGATAAGCACTACACACATACTCACCACCACTCTAACCACAGCGCCCTCTGCACAGCGGAGCTGCAGACAGGAGAAACACATGGGAACTGCACAGACAGACAGGGAAGGTGAAGAGGCCGGCAGACAAAACTGCCAGGGAAAAAAAAATGGATTAGGTTCAGGATATAGATATGTATTACAAATGGATTTTGCCACAAATGTCATCCTTTGCACTGCAAAGGGAGAAAACTGCAGCAAAAATCCGAACGAAATTTATGACACGTAGGGCATGCTGAAATTTGCAAATCAGTAGCATGCCCTAAAATCAGCACAGATTTTTTTTTTCTTAGCGTGTACTGAACTAGTGCATCATACCGAACTTTGTTGCACATTTTCAGCGCAGTACCTGCAGTTAAAATCTGCAACAAATATTTCTGTGTGACCAGAGCCTTAAAAAGGGAGTGTTCAAACTGGACAATCACATTTCAGAATACAGCTTTATGCCATCATGACGCGGAAGAATTTTGGCTTTACCGTGACTCGAGCACAACATCAAAGTTTCCACCATCCTGGAATGGTCAAACTACCTATTCCCCCCCAAAAATTGAGGTCGCACGTAAGTCGACTTAACGCTGCAATTTTACAGTAACTTGCGGGAGACTAAATGGCCATGGAGCCCTAGCCATAAAATGAAAAAAACAAAACTTAACATAACGATAACAAATTAGATTCAATTTTTAAAGGAAACTTTCTTTTCAAATTGAACGGTTTTCAAATCCAGCAACAGAATACAATGTACAATTACAGACCATCCAGTGCGTCCACAACAGGCCGCTAATCTCAAGTTCTCCCTCCGGCGGGCTGTACACATCATGAGGTAAAACATGCAGCGTGTTATGGATAAATGCTTTTTTTTTCCTTTTAAGCAGTTGTCATGGAAACCTAGAAGATTGGTGGGTGGGAAAGTAGAAAGAGCAAAGCAATATGTTGGACACACTTTTAAATCACTCTGACAGCTTTTCAGATGAGCTATTACATAGTTCCCATAGTAACCAATTGGGAAAATCTCGACGGGAATCTGTAATTACTAGGAGGGTGAACTGAAGTTTCCCAGTTCAGTGATCAGCACATTGCAGTGGTCCCGACTGTCATGAGCTCCCAGGTAAAATGCAGCAACATTGCAAATGAGAAGATTTGGGGGTGAAGGGTGTTTTTCATTTACCCACACAGCCAAAACCACATACAAGTAGGTATTAATAGAATCTAAGGCCCCATGCACACGACCGTAGATTTAGTCTGTAATTAAGGACTAATTACGCTCCGCAATTACGGACCAATTTTCCCTCTAGTGACAGCGGACACCTTCCCGTACATCTGCGGGCAGGTGTCCTGGCCGTAGAAAGCCTCCGCAAAAGATGGAACCTATTTTTTGCTTTTTACGGACGGTGCTCCCATACTTTGTAAATATTGGAAACACCCCATAAATGACATCATTCATTTTTTTGCCAAATGCGTCAGTTTACGGTAGCAATTTTTACACACAGTATAGACCACGGACACAATTCATCTCCATTCACATTCTGCCACTTCTCCCATGTATGCGGATACCAAATATATGTGTGCCTTATTTATCACAGAGATGTAGGAGGGCGGACGACAGAAGAAGCTTATTTCACAAATCACCTTTTTTTCTAAGCGGACTTTACAAAACTCAGCAGAGTTTCTAATATATAGAAACTCGTCACGTGTCCCTCCATCTGCGGCCATATTATGGACGGAGCAGCGCACTGTGGGGGTGGATATGGGAACCAGGGGGCTTCACACGGCAAAAAAACATAGCATAACTTCGAAAGATATTGTATTAGTAAATTGCCTATTTTAATGTTTTACTCGCATTTGGAAATAGCATACCTAAAGTGGCCAACCCCTTTAATGAGCTAAAATCAACCAATTTCAATAGGGAAATTAAAATCTGCAATCAAATACTGGTAGGGAGCAAAATCCGCAAGTGCAGATTTTAAAACAAATTACTTTTTTTTCTTCTTCTTATGAAATCTGAAGCACCAAATCTGCACCAGATTTGCCGATTCGGATTTCAATGCAAATTTGCTGCAGAAATAATCTGCAGCAAATCCGACCCCCTAAGGCCCCATGCACACGTAGCAGATTTGTTGCAGATTTTATTTGTGGAGAGATTTAAAAAATTTGAAAGTGGAAAAAAAATAAAAATGCTGCGGAGCATTTTCTGCACGAAAATCAGAGCATGCTACAGATTTTTAATTCCACATTATGTTGACTGCAGATTCCAACCTTTTCAATGGATGAAATCCGCAAAATAAACACCACAATCTGTATGTAAGAAGTGCCGATTTTGCTGCAGAAACATTGTGGAAACGCTAAGGAAAATCCACAACAAATCCGCTACGTGTGTGGGTACCCCAACTTCTCCTATTCATATTAGGGAGTAATCGCTTATACTACCGGTTAGGTTTTAGTCCTTGGTTGCTTGCACTGTAGTTACAACATACCACCGGTTTTAATAAAGTTATAATATGACACACAGCTAGATCAAAATGTTTTATTGCGGAGGTTCCAGCTCCTAAACCTCCCCCAATCTGTAGAATAAAAGCTCCTCGCTCGGAGATCTTTGCATCAATGACTAAAAATGTTGGCGGCTCTCCCATACATTTGAATGGGATGGTACGTTCATGCGCTCACAGCGCCGAAGCCGCACCTGGTGCAATGGATTTTCCACTCTACGGTGTAGATAAATATAGCAATGTCCTCAAATCAACAACGTAGTGTGTAGATTTCCCAAAATACTCCAGCCAGCAAAAAAACCTGGACACAATCCAAAGACAGTCCTGGAAAGCAGAGCAACAATCTGCCAGTGTTTGTGTACAAAAGGAGAGAAGCGCAATAGCAAACAGAAAAAAACACAACCGTTGTGAGCTTCTTTCCTAAACACCCGATATGCTCTGCGTCTGTGGTTACGGTAAAGTTTCTACCATGTAGCAACCAAGCGATCTCCATGGCACATTTACCCTCCACTAGCAAATGTGTCATCCCCCTCCATCATTTGTAAGCCGCATACAGTCAATTGACAACGAAGCTCCACACAGGGTGGGAAAAAATGGAATTTGGAAAAGATACATCACTAATAGAAGACATTTCTCCACGGTGTCATGAACAGGTCATAATATTTTTTTAACCACTGCAATTTTTTTTTTTACAGAAATAGACAAAATACAAAAATAACAAATCCCACATGGTCATCGTAATCGAGGGGATACTATAATTTATACATTTCTATTCTACAATGTTCAAGCCTATTTATCATAGTTCTCATGAAGGGGGTCATCAATGTTACCTTATGTGATCAGTGGGGTCTCTCTTAAATCTTGCACCCAATTACATGGGTTAAGCGAAAAAGAAGCCGTTCATATGTTATGAAATGTCAGGTTATTGGTAATACATTAAAATCCTAGCTTCTGGGTGACCAAGGTCCACAAACAATGTACTACCTTTTGGACCTTGACCAGCTTTTACAGGATTGCTTACGCTGAAAAATTCTCGTGTGCCATAAAATCCCGAAAACTAGAGCTGCTGACAGAAGAGAAGGAACAGTCACCAGACACTACATATTTTGAACATATATTTGTTGAACCTGCTGCAGTTCGTATCAATGTAGACCAATAAAGAAAAAAAATGCAGTATATACAATCACATTGCCAATGCAAGAACTGCCCAACAACGCAGTGGTCAACAGAGCATCAAATGCTCCAATGAATCAGAGAGGAACTTTTTTTTTTTTTAACATAGTGCGAAACATACAAAAATTCATATTCCCAAAGCTATCACGCCTTCAGGACCAGCCTATTTTCGGTCTTTAGGCCAAAGCATCTTTTTTTGTTTCACCGCATTATGAGAGCCATAACTTTATGTTTCAGCCGATGGAACTGTATGGGCTAGTTCACGGATCCAGCCGCAAAATCCGCCAGAGTATTTCCTGCCGTCGATAGGAAGAATCCTCCTCCCATTGACTTCAGTGGGAGGTTCGGGCGGAATCTGAGAGCAGGAAGCTTGTTTTTCCGGCCAGCCGAAAAAAATCAGCTAACGGGGGGAAAAAAAAAAAAAAAAAAAGTGTCTGACTCCCATTGAAATTAATGGGAGGTGGAATTTTGAGGCGGATCCGTGTGAACAGGGCCTATGAGGGCTTGTTTTTTGCAGGACCAGATATATTTTTTATTAGAAACAGAATATATAAAAAATATTAATTCACTTTTAGTAGCTTTTTAAGGGTATGGAAAAAAAACAAAAACAGAAAGATCTCCATTTTTTTCTTTGCATTGTTCACCGTGCAGAATAAACATGTTACCTTTGTTCTATGTGTCAGTACGATTACGGCGACACTAAATTTGCAGTTTTTCTTTTACGTTCTACTACTTATGCACAATAGTAGCATTTTATAGAAAAATAATCATTTTTTTGTCATTACATTCCCAGAGCCATAATTTTTTTTTCCCATCGATGTAGGACGAGTCATTTTAGAACCATTTTGGGGTACTTTTAAATTATATTATATTTTTTGGGGGAAAAAATAAAAATTTCAACATAGTTTTTTTATGTTTTTTTTTTTACGCAGTTCAACATGTATTTAAAATCGCATATTAACTTTATTATATTGGTTTTAATGATTGCGGCAATGCCATATATGTGTGTTTATAAAACACTTTTGCAGAATAAAGTCGCTTATGAAGAAAAAAAAAAAAGTTTAATTATAATTTTAAATTTTTATTTTTATTTTTTTTTAAATGTATTTATTTTTTTGTCCCACTGAGGGAGTTCACAATGCAATCTCCTGATCGCTTCTATAATGCTTTGGTCTATTTCATATACCAAAGCATTATTGCCTGTCCGTGTAAAACGGTCAGGCAATCCATTAGGCCCCCAGCTGCCATGACAACCAACAACATGATTGCAGGAGTGCAGATGGGGAAACAGAGGGAGCCCCCTCCCTCTGTTAAACTCCTTAGATGCCGCGGTCGCTATTGACCATCTAAGGGGTTAAACAGACGGGATCAGAGTTATCTCCAATTCCGGCCGTTGCAGTGGGATGTCAGCAGTATAGTACAGCCAGCCCTCGCTACGGAAGGCCTCTTCACTGTGACGTAACTATGTCGGGGTGCAGGAAGTTAGTCCTTACCGTGACATACCGTTACATCATGATGTGCAAGGGGGATTAAAACTTTGCACTTTCTGGCAGAGCGTGATAGTTTATTGAAAAGTCAACTTGCAGCAATAATCCAGAACTATTCAGATTTTATTTTGTACCTAGAATTGCGAAAAAGGAATACAATTTAAAAAAAACAAAAGAAAAAACTCTGATTATGATGAAACTGACTAAAGGGTGTCTGTCAGCACGTTTTAGGCTAACAAACGGCTGGCACCGCTAGTGATAGTGTAAAGTTAGATGTACATACCAGTGGTGTGAAATAGAGGGCTTTCATCAGGATAAAAAGTTTAAGGGTATGTTCACACGGCAACGCCAATTACGTCTGAAATTACGGAGCTGTTTTCAGGCGAAAACAGCTCCCGAATTTCAGACGTTTTGACAAGTGCACGCGTTTTTCACGGCATCTTTTACAGACGTAAATGGAGCTGGTTTTCATTGGAGTCTATGAAAAACCGCTCCAATTACGTCCCAAGAAGTGACGTGCACTTCTTTGAGGCGGGCGTCTTATATAGGGAAAAGGGTCTATAAATCCCCAACTCGCATTCCATAGATTACTGCACAGGAGTGTCATAGTCAGTATAACATGAATAAAGAACACTATAAATGCCTGAATAAAGTACAGAACCGGGTGTCAGAAGATAATTTTGTATTCTATAGCCTATGACTGAAATAAGGAAATTATTAACACACACAAACACACACGCACACGCACAGTTTCTGTTCGGCTTTCTCCGGAAATCAATGTAGTGGTGTACGGACTCAATAGAAAGTCTATGAGCCCGTACTCCGCTACATGGGCACTGTGGTGTTGTAAGGGGGTTGGGACAAAAAACGGACAAATGAAATCCATCTTTTTTTGTAACGGCCATGAAAAACGGATGGCAGATGGATGACAAACGGACATTAAAAACGGACAGAAGGACTGGAAATGTATGAAAAGTTAGAGACACACTGATGCAAAGTGGCGATGAAAAACAGACAGTTGCTCAGTATTTAATGGCCATATTTTTTTTTCCACTGTTGTGTGAACGTAGCCCAAGGCTGCATGCACACTTCTGACGGCCGTTGTACACCGCTAATGACTGTTTAGTGAAACACGGGCCGCACACGGATGGCTTCCGCGTGCAGTCCAATGTTTCACGGACCAAATCAATGAAAAGGCCGAGACTGTTCCGTCAAAAACGGACAGGAGTAGGACCTGTCCTATTTTTGACAGAACGGCCACACGTTTCCTTTAAAACAACGCAAGTGTGCATGGCCCCATTGAAATGAATGTGTCAGGGTACTATCAGTTAAAACAACAGATAGAACCCTGACGAAAAAAACTGAAGTGGGCATGAGGCCTTATTGTAACTGTAGTTTGTTTACAATCCTACCACCCATTTATGCCTTTGCTTAACTCTATCCACATTAGTCCCGCTCTCCTTCCCCCACCCATGTACAGATTCCATGCACAATTCACTTTCCTGAATCTTATCCCACTGCTCAACACAAAAGTCACTCTCATAAATCATTGAACCATTTGCAGACGCTCTCCATTATTCTGCTATTAGCTGCAGGGGACATCTCTCCCAACCCCGGTCCTCCATTTTCTACTGCTAATTTCAACCCCTTTACGTGCCACACATATAAAACCTGCTAATCTTCTTAACATTCGTGGTATGTCTTCGGTCTCTTAACTGCGCTCTCTGAAATTTTTATTCACGACATTCCTTTCTAACTTTCCCAACCTCCTGGCTCTTACACAAACATGGCTACACCTGTCTGACACGGTTTCCCCTGCTGGTCTATCTTATGGCGGTCTCCACATCTCTCATGCCCCCAGACCAGAGAACAGGCATGGTGGAGGAGTAGGTATACTTCTTTCCCCAAACTGCACTTTCCAGATTATTCCCACTGTCCCCTCACTCACATTCCCCTCCTTTGAAGTCCACACCCTCAAACTCTTTCGCCCATTCTCCCTCCAAGTGGCAGTTGTCTATCACACCCCCCCCCCCCCCCCTGGCTCACCATGCCAATTCCCGGATCATTTTGCTGCCTGGTATCCACAATTTTTATCCTCTGAAACATCAACCCTCATCATGGGTGACTAACATCCCAATTGATAACCCAATCTCTCCATCTGCCTCCCAGTTTCTGTCTTTAACCTCCTCCCTAGGTCTGTCACAACCTACCAATTCTCCTAGACATGAAGGCGTCCATTCGCTTGACCTGGTCTTCTTCCGTCTCTGCTCAGTTTCGGACTTTAATAACCTCTCCCACTCTCGGATCACGACCTTCTCTCCTATACTATCAAATATTCTCTGCCTCCTCAGGACATGCCTACCTATCAGGCATACAGAAATCTACATGCCATTAATACTCAGCAACTCATAGACAGTCTACAGTCCCCTATCTCTTTCCTCTCCTGTCCCAATCTGGCCACCAAACATTACAATAACACGCTCAAAAATGCTTTGGATGAAGCAGCCCCCCCACGACACTCCAAACCACCCGGCAAAGATGTCCACAACCCTGGCACATGCCTCAATCCCAAAACGACCGATACATTTGATTCCCTCCTTAGTCCTAAAGTGCAGATGCCAACCACACAAAGAAATAGAAAGATTTCTCCAGCTCACCAGTCTTGGCATGTGATCCACGATTGCACACGGATCCTCGAGGTGGCATTCGACTGAATCACAATAGAACTGGAAGAACTGTTTTGATCCAGCACTGGCTCTATGCATCCACCCCTCCGTGCTCGCTACAATTTTTAAATTAATTTTCAATAAATTGGAAAATATTTCCTTTTAAACCCAGTGCTGGATGGCAACAGTTTTTCCATTCTATTGCCGATCACAGATCTCCGTGCTGAAGACCTGGCCACTTATTTTAAAGTTAATATTGACAACATCCGGCATGATATTACCTCCCAGTCCCTTAGGAACATCGATCCCCTTCCCTCATGCACTCCCTCTTCTTCTATTATTGGGTCAAATGCTGAAAGTGAAGAAGTTACTAGGCTCCTCTCTTCTTCTCACCCTACTACCTGCACCAGTGACCCTATGCCCTCACACCTCGTCCAGTCTCTCTCCCCAGCTGTCACTAGTCACCTGACTAAAACATCTAACCCCTCTCTTTCTTCTGGAATTTTTCCCTCATCTTTTGAACATGATGTTATAAACCCATTAAGTTATGTGACGTAATAGTACATCACAGGTGTTGTCCTGTTAGCGCGAATTAACGGACTATTACGTCATAGCGTTAACAGGGTAATGTGTCTCTTTTAAGAAACCGGGCTCCTAGCATCAATCATCTATGATGCTATGAGTCACTGCCTGCCCCTGGGAAAACTGTCCCGTACTGTAATCATGATTACAGGACAGTATTCCCAACGGGAGGCCGGGACTCCTAACATTATAGAGAACTGATGATAGAAGCCCGGCTTCTTAAACTGTGTTCGGTCCGGCAAATGCAGGCGACATACGATCCGTATATCACAGACCAAACACAGCCATGTGAATAAGCCCTAATAGTAATTAACTCCATAATTTCCCTCACAGATTAACCTAATGTTGCCCATTATAATCATTATAGTAAGTTATCCCACAAAGTACCTCGCTCACAGTCCTAATGGGCAACATTGGGTTAATGTGTGAGGTACATGATGGGGTTAATTACTATTAATGCGAGGCATATGGAGGTTCAAAATTGATAACACCATGTGCCTCGCAACAGAAAACCGAAAGACATTTTTGTGGGGTTTTTATTGTTGGCAAAGTATCGTTTTGGTCAAGTATCGCAATACTACTCCAAGTATCGGTATGGAAGTCCAAATTCTGGACTCTTGACAACCCTAAGTGGGACAACACAAAAAGTTAATAAAAATGTTGAGTAAAATTGTAAAAATTTAAAGTTTAAATTTAATAAAAACAAAACACTGCCTTTTTTACTATAATAAGTCTTTAAAAAATTAAAACGTTAAAAAAAGTACACATATTTGGTATCACCGCGTCCATAACGACCCAATCTATAAAAATATATAATGTTATTTTTCCCGCACGGTGAACACCGCAAAAAAAACAAACAAAAAAAAAAAAAAAACTATGCCATAATCGCTATTTGTTTTTATCACCACCCCTCCCAAAACACGGAACAACAAGAGATTATAAAGTCCCATGTACCCCAAAATAGTACCAATAAAAACTACAACCTGTCCCGAAATAAACAGGCCCTCACGCAGCTTTTATGACTAAAAAAAAAAAAAAAAAAGTTCTGGCCCTCAGAATAAAGCGACACAAAATGTGCAGAGTGTCCAAAGCGGATAAGATCAAGCACCATTTATCAGTGCAACACCGGCCACATATCTCTGAAATATTATTTATTTACCGCATTATTATACCCTCTTATTATGCCCTGATGTACTCCACACAGCTTAGATATGCCCCCACATTATAAACTGAACTACCAGCAAAGCCACAAACCGAACTGCCAAGCTAAATCTGCGCTCCAAAAGCCAAATGGCGCTCCCTCTCTTCTGAACCCTGCCCAAACAGCAGTTTACGTCCACATATATGGCATTGCCATACCCGGGAGAACTCGCTTAAAATTTTATGAGGTATTTGTCTTTGGTGGCACAAACCGGGCGCTAAAATGGCAATTTTAACTTTGCACCATCCGCTGCGCATTAATTACTAATGAAACAACATCTGTGGGGTCAAAATGCTCACTACATCCCTTAAGGGGTGGTTTCCAAAATAGCGGTCACTACTTGGGGGTTTGTTTTACTATTTGACCTCAGAGCCCTGCAATTGTGGGTCAATGCTGTGAAAATCACCAAAATAGACCTCAAATGAGCATGTTGCTCTTCACTTCTGAGCCCGGTCATATGTCCAGGCAAATGATAAATGCCTTGAGGGGTGTAGTTTCTAAAATGGGGTCACTTCTTGGGGGCTTCCACTGTACTCTGATACCTTAGGGTTTTTCAAATGCGACATGGTGCCCAAAAACCAATCCAGCAAAATCTGCATGCCAGATAGCGCTCCTGCCATTCTAAGCCCTGCCATGTGTCCAAACAGCAGTTTACGACCGGATGTGGGGTATGGAGGTACGAGAAATTGCTTTACAAACGTTGGGTGATTTTTCACCTGTATCCCTTGTGAATTTGTGAAAAAATGTTGATATTCATTTTTACGGCCTAATTTCAATATATTCTGTAAAAGACCAGTGGGGTCTGAATGCTCACTACACCCCTAGATCACTGCAATTCAATAGTGCCATTTTTGTAATGATTAGATAATCTCCCTAGGACAAATTAAATCTTATAAAAACTAATCTTAAAAAACAAAACAAAAAAGGAGAAAAGTAAAGCATCAGACTCATAAAACAAAATATTAGTTGGGGTCCTGGTTATTTGTAAAAAGATTAAAACCGCAAAGTGCAATTTTTGTATTGAAAAACATAGTCAAGTCCGACGTACTCCCCAAACATGCGCTATAAACACAGTTGAGTAGATTTATTATGGCTTTTAGGGTATGTGCACGCGATAACTGCAATTACGTCTGAAATTACGGAGCTGTTTTCAGGAGAAAACAGCTCCTGAATTTCAGACGTAATTGCATGTACTCGCGTTTTGCGGGGCGTCTTTTACGGACGTAATTTTCGAGCTGTTCTTGATTGGAGTCAATGAAAAACGGCTCCAATTATGTCCCAAGAAGTGTCCTGCACTTCTTTTGACGAGGCTGTAATTTTACGCGCCGTCTTTTGACAGCGACGCGTAAAATGACAGGTCGTCGGCACAGTACATCGTAAAGCCCATTGAAAGTAATGGGCAGATGTTTGCCGACGTATTGGAGCCGTTTTTTTAGACGTAAAACGCCTCCATTACGTCTGAAAATAGGTCGTGTGAACCCAGCCTTAGAGACTTTTTGCAGAGTATAGTAAGCCAAGCAAGAGTTGGAGAACAGAAAAGAATTTAACAAAATGCGCAAAATCTATCACACAGTGTGCGCCACGTAGATAAATTTGGTGCATATTCTGCCTGCCTGCCTGGCCTACTTTTCAGCTGTCTGAATTTCGGACAGTAATAATAAATCACTCCCAGTGTGAATAGAGGCTATACTCACATGACAGGAAAAACAAAAATAAAATAAATACGCAGTTTCTAGAGTAATCCAAATCGGTGTCTAAAATTGTGGATTTTAGATGCAAATTTCCAGTTTATGTGGAGCGAATTTGAATGTGGATAATCTCCGACATGTGGGTAGTTAGAGGCGGTTTGGGCACAGATTATGGCATAGAGTACATACCGAAATCTGCTTGAAACAAAAAGCTGTATCCTGGCCAGACATAGTAGGATCTGTTCACATCTGCAGGAGGCCAAATGCACACAATGCATACTACATGGGGATTTGCCACGCGTATTTTCGTGCGGCTAATCCGCAGCGTAATACAGTACCAGCAAAGTAAATTTGAATTCAAGAAATCTCATCTACGTGTTGCACATTTTTTCTGCACGTAAATTGACATGCGGTGCGTATTTTAAAATCCACAGCATGTCAATTTATCTTGCGTTTTCGCTTGCAAATTGTATCTGACCAGTTTACAAAAACAAACAAAAAAAAACGCACTAACAAAATGCAGCATAAAAAACCCACCGGTTTCTCAAATTGAAAAACCGCACTATTGGGTGCGGATATTACCTGCGGAATTAGCTGCGTTTACCTGCAGTTTTGATGCGGAATTTCCGCACCAAATTTCACAACGTGTGCACGTAGTCTTAGTTTTTCCATTACTCGGTTCCATCACAGGTACTGAATAATGAAAAAAAATGGAAGTGCTGGATCAGTCACAAAAGAGCCCAAAAGCTTTTTTTACGCCGCTCTCACCTTTGTGGAAAGGGGGCGTGACTTTGCAGAAGGGGGCAGGACCACAGCGGCCCAACTAGTTTTTTTTATAATTTACGTCGTAAAACTGATGGAAATTTTAGGGGTAATCTACACCAGCTCCTAGCTGGAGAAGATTTCCCTCTGTGGGGTGTAGCAAGGTAGAGGCCCGTGCCAAGCCCCGTACCTTACACCCCCCCCCCCCACAATCAGTTTGCCTCCTAAATAAAATCTTGCACCAAATTTCTTTCTATCAAGACTGGCGTATGAAACCACAGTCTTAATAAATTCCCCCCATTGACTTTAATAGGTCCTGTCTGGTTTCCATAATTTTGCCAGAAAAAAATAGTGCCGCAGGCTGTGCTATTTTGTGCAGCAAATATGACGGAATCTGCGATGGAGGCTCCTGACAGGAAAAGAGCCTAAGCCCGGTCTCTTTTGAAGAACCTATTATCTATACAGCTGTAGTACTTCGGGGAGGGGTGTAAAATGCGTTCAGAAAATGAGATTTTGATTTACAATACATACATTTTTCTCAGATTGTACAGTACATATAGTCTTACCACTCAAGGCTCCATTACAGTTGTTTGCCCTGGGCTTCTGCATACGCCGTTTCTGCTGTAACCCATTATACACCTATTGTAATATTATATATACCATAGATCTATTATAAAGAAGGAAATCAAGGCAGGCGTACAGAATTAGATTTTTCTGCTGAATGAGCGTCCATGAGCTTTTTGAGGCAGAGACCACTCATTTTACTTCTTGCTGCACATTTTCTTGCGATTACATGAAAAAGACTTTACAGTGTCTGAGGATTAATGTCTGAATGGAGCACTTGTACAGATGAGCGACTCCATTATCTATATGATCCTCTTCTATGACCCGAGGCATTGTTCTGTTCATGTCCAAAAAATATATAAACCTATGTAGCTCAAAGGCCGTTAATATAAAGTAACATCTCGTGCGATGCAAACGGTTAGACTCCAAAAGTGTTTCCCAACTAGAGGGATAGACGTGTTATCGCAGCCTTTGGGAGCCAGTTAGACCACTCCAGTAGCCAGACAATAAGGCTGGATTCACACGAGCATGTTCGGTCCGTAAAGGACGGAACGTTTTTCGGCCGCAAGTCCCGGACCGAACACAGTGCAGGGAGCCGGGCTCCTAGCATCATAGTTATGTACAACGCTAGGAGTCCCTGCCTCGCTTTGGGACAGTAGTTCCACGGAGAGGCAGGGATTCCTAGCGTCGTACATAACTATGATGCTAGGAGCCCGGCTCCCTGCACTGTGTTCGGTCCGGGACTTGCGGCCGAAAAACGTTCCGTCCTTTACGGACCGAACATGCTTGTGTGAATCCAGCCTAATAAAGCGGTATGCTCTTTCTTGACGCGGTTCCGCCTCTGACCTCCCATTGAAATCAATGGGAGGCAGTTAATGTGTTTTGCGTTGCGTTTTTTACCTGTGGCGCTCAATCGCCGTGGACAAAAAAACGCAGCAAAAGTTATGGCAAGAATTTGCAGGCGGATCAAAATCGGCCATTTTTTTTTTTTTTGACAGGAAAAAAAAAAAGTGTGAACAGAGCCTTAAAATGAAAAACAATGTTGCATTTTGTGCTCTGCGCTATAGCGTAGTCATACGTACGGTTGCACGATGCAACAGGCTAATGTACTGGCATATAGAAATATGGCAGTACATTAAAGCTAAAAAATAAAGTAACGTTTAAAAACAAAAAACTTTTTTAAAACATTAAAATAAAAGTCTCAATACATAAAATATACACATATTCTGCATCATAGTGACCGTAATAACCTGAACAAATTTAAAGCGTCATTTACGAGGTGTACGCTGTAAAAAAATAAAAACTGCTTTCTTCCATTAATATGAGGCACGGGGTTTTATGAATTTAGTACATCCATGTGCCTCTCATTAATAGTAATTAACCCCATCATGAACCTCACTCATTAACCCAATGTTGTCCACTATGACTGTGGACATGATGGGGTTAAATTCTATTAAATGTGAGGCACATGGAGGTTCAAAATTCCTCACACCATGTGCCTCACATCGGAAAAAGGAAGAACTTTTAAAATGTGAATTATTATTGTTGGCAAAGTATCGTTTTGGTATAGAAAATCGCAATACTACACAAAGAATCGGTATCGAGGTCCAAATCCTGGTATCGTGACAACTCTAGTCATACGTTACTCAATGTTCACATATTTGGGATCACTATGTGCGGGAGAATTAGAGGATTAAATTTTTGGCGTAAATATTACTTATTGAGAAAAGTACCTTTAAAACAGCATAAAAAAAAACAAAAAAAAACGGGAAAATACTTCCTTAGGGGTAGTTTACATAGCGTCTTTTGGCGCGGAGTTTGCTACGCTGAAAGCAGCATCAAGAAACGTGTGTGGCCCCGCCCCTTCACCTAAACTTTAAAGCTTGTCAACATTTTTGCAACTTTTGAGCCGTTTGCGACTTTTCTACGCCAGAAAACGGACATCGAAAAGTTCCTAAATTCCCCCATTGTCGTTTCTGGGATACATCTTGCAAAGTAATCATTCTCCAGCCAAAAATCCCATTTACTATCCTTCAGATTGGGATGATAAAATATCCAGGCCGGCCATGATCCAGAGAAATTGGCTTCATTCTATGAGACATACTGCAACCAGGCTGGGTTCATATGTTGCCAGATTATCAGATGTGCTGGCTCGAGAGGTGAGGATCTTAAGGCTAAGGCCGGATTCACACGAGCGTGTTCAGTCCGTGATATACGGTCCGCAGGTCGGCCGCATTTCCCGGACTGAGCACACTGCAGGGAGCTGTGCTCCTAGCATCATAGTTATCTATGACGCTAGGAGTCCCTGCCTCTCCGTGGAACTACTGTCCTGTACTGAAAACATGTTTTCAGTACGTAACAGTTTTCCCGCAGCGAAACCCAGAGCATGAAAATGCAGCAAACCGTAAAATCGCACGATCCGGTGCAGTATTTACCTGTGAATTTCCTGCGGTTTTGGTGCGTATTTTCCGCAGAAAAATACTCAACGTGTGCATGTAGCCTTGCCACTGGCGGATTATCATATGGGCGGTTCAGGCGGCCACACGAACCGCACATCATTTTAAAAATCACTTAAAAAGGATCTCTCGGCGTGCTAGCGCCGCTAATGGCCACTGCTGAGAGTGAGGGAGGGGCGGACTGGAACGGAATAGAGCCGCCAGCGCAGTGCTGATGGGGAGGGATAGTAATAGCAGGGGCTGGATGGGACTAGCAGACGTGCGTTTGCTAGGTGGTAGAACATGCCCCTCTTTGATGCTGCACCTACCGCCAGTGAGGAACAGAAGAGAAGGCCGGTGGTCGAGCGGTGAGGAAGAAGGTTAGTCTGCTGTTCGCCTCCTGCCCCAAGCAACAATCGGCAGACGCCAAGGGGGATAATAATTTCCCCCATAAACACTCAGCAGTCAGTTACCCATTGCTGTATAATAAATACTGAAATACTGAGGGCTCAATGGGGGGTGGCGGGGGGATTATTTCCCCCTTCATAGAGTCCTCTGGAGTCACTTAGATGGTTAGACCCCCCCCCCCCATTCAGTATAATCCCCCCTTCCCATAGAGCCCTCGCTAGTTACTAGTCAAATTGTCTGACTGCTGGGGGCTCAATAGGGGGGTCTGAGTGGCGGGCTCAATGGGGGGGGGGCTATCCCCCACAGAGATGTCAGAATCAGACCTCCCTATAGAGCCCCAAGCAGTCAGTGAGACAACCTCACCTCCCCTTGCAATATAATCCCCCCATACAGCCCTCAGTTTTCCCATAAGGGAAATGTATGACATGTCCACCTATTTTTGCTCTCGCTGCCTCCTGGCCACATCCTGATTACATGGTCCGGAGTAACGAAAACAGCGCAGCTTGTGGAGCTACGCTGTTTCCGTAAGTCCCATAAAACTGAAAAGATACGGAAGCAGCGTCGCTCACAGACTCCCGCCGATCACTAAAACTAAGCGGAAGAAGCACTCGTGTGAGCGCTGAGCCGCTTGATTTCTGTTTCCGGAAAGCTGAGCAGTTTGTGTACGGGCTCATAGAAAGTCAATGAGCCCATACACCGCTACTTTGGCTTTCCGGAAAAAGCCGAACAGAAACTAAGTGGCTCATCGCTTACATGAGCGTTTTTGCTGCTTAGTTTTAGCGATCGGTGGGGGTCTCAGTGCTCGGACCCCCACCCATCAAAAGTTTTGACATGTCACTATGACATGTCAGAAGTTTGTTGAACATTTGCTTACCCTTTAAAAAGAGGTGTTACAATTTGTGTTTATTTGATGTGTTAAAGGCTATTTAAACCTTTCAAAAAGTTTTTTTTTTAAAATAAAATAGTGTATAGTGTTTGGTGCAACCTTTCTAAATACTTATTAAAAATGTTTACTTTTTGAGATACAGCTGCTTTATATCCTGAATACAGCGCTGCTGTATCTAGTGCTAAAACCTGTATCCGTCAGGTCAGTGGCACTGACGGGTACAGTGTCAGCGGGTTGAATTGTGTGTGAGGGGGAAGGAGGGGGCCAAAGTTGTGTCAACAGCCCAGGGCCCATGGTACACTTAATTCGCCACTGAGCCTTGCGGAATTTGGTGTAGAAAAATCGGCATCAAAAACTGCAGGTATACGCAGGTAGTTCTGAAGGTAAAATCCACATCGAATATTGGATTTTTTGATGCGGTTTTAGGTGTCAATTTACGTGCATAGAAAAAAAATGCAAAGTGTAGATGAGATTTCTTGACATATCATTTTCTTTGCCGGTACTGTATTACGCTGCAGATGTGCTGCATAAAAATCTGCGCCGCAAATCCGCATGTAGCGTGCATTTGGCATAAGGCTGGGTTCACATGTGCTTGTCCACACGTAACGGACAAGTTTCTGCAGCAATTCTGCATAAACTAGCAGACATTCCGCTGCGGAAAAAACGCACCATTTCCTGTGTTTTTTATTGCAGAAAATGGTGCGTATTTTGCTGCGTTTTTCAGCAATTCAGTCCACTTTCCACTGCAGGAATTGACATGCTGCGGTATGAAAAATACACACAGCAGGTGAATTTCTGCTTGGAAATTTTATGCAGCGTGTGGATGAGATTTGTAAAATCTCACCCACTTTGCTGTTACTGTATTCTGCGGAGTATTCAGACGGAAAATATGCAGTAATTCCGCTACATGTGGACAAGCCGTAAAAGCTGTGGAATTTCTGCAACAGAATTCTGTGTGGAAATTCCGCAGCATTTACAGTAGAGGCATAGTGAGGCCTGATTCACGCGAGTGTGTGCGTTTTGCGCACGCAAAAAACACAGCGTTTTGAGTGCGAAAAGGCACTTAACAGCTCCGTGTGGCAGCCTCGTATGATGCGTGGCTGCGTGATATTTCGCGCAGCCGCCATCAATATGACACTCAATTTGGAGGTTTGTAAACAGAAAAGCACGTGGTGCTTTTCTGTTTACATTCATAGTTTGACAGCTGTTGCGCGAATCACGCTCGTCCCACGGAAGTGGTTCCGTGTGGTGCGCGTGATTTTCACGCACCCATTGACTTCAATGGGTGCGTGATGCGCGAAATACGCACAAAGAACGGACATGTGACTTTTTCGCAGCGGACTCACGCTGCGTAAAAATCATGCAACTGTCTGCACGGCCCCATAGACTAATATAGGTTCGTGCGACACGCGTGAAAATCATGCGCGTTGCACGGAAGTATATCCCATTCGTCTGAATAAGCCCTGAATGAGATTTGTACAAATCCCATGCACATGCTACAGAGAAAAAATCTGAAGCAAAAAAGTTCTGCGGTGCAGAATTTAAATCCACAGCATGTCAAATTATGCTGCAGGTTTTCCAAATGGAGTTCAATAGGGAGGTTATACCCGCAACAAATAGAAAATTTTGCGACTTTTGCTGGGGAAACGCAATTCCGCTGCAAAAATAGAAAATCTGAAAAAAACAAAATCACACCTTTTTTGTCAGTTAGTGACCGCCTATAGGTGTTTTTACGGCGGCCACTAATGAGCTTTATTCCGATACAATTGCCTTTTTACAGCGCTGCATCGGAATAAATAAACAGCAGGGAGGAGTTAAATATTCCTGCTCTCAGCTACCTCCGGTAGCGAACCTGCTCGAACAGGCGGGATCGAAATCTGTATCGATCCCGCCCGTTTAACCACTCAATAGCTAGCGCCGAATCTGAGAGGTTTTGGAGGGAGTGGGCTCCTTCTCCCACCCCACAATATGATCGCAGGGTGCCGGTGTTTCTATGGCAGCTGGGGGCCTACTAAAGGCCCCCAGGTCTGCCTCTAGTTAATGCCTGCTCGGCCTTGCCAGAGTCATGGCCTTACAAATGCCTGTCCGTTTTACACTGACAGGCAGTAATACACTGCAATACAGAAGTATTGCAGCGTATTATAATATCGATAAGATGATCGCATTTTGAAGTTCCCTAGTGGGACAAATAAAAAAAAAAGTTGAATACAGTGTATAATAAATAAAAAAAAATACAAAAGTAAAAAAAAAAAAAAAAAGAATCCCCACAAGTTAAAAAGTTACATTTGGTATCACCGCGTCCGTATCGACCCCAACTATAAAGCTATTACACTATTTAACTCGCTGGGCAAACGCCGTAAAAAGTAAAATAAAAAACAATGCAAGAATCGCTGTTTTCCGTGAATCCTGCCTTAAAAAAAAAAAAAGGTGATAACAAGTTATCAAAAAGTCGCATGTACTCCAAAATGGTACGAATAAAAACTACAAGCTCTTCAAATATGGAGACACAAAAACAAAGAATGAAAAAAAAAAACCAGTGTTTTTACTGAGTAAAATTCGTAAAACATAAAACTATATAAATTTGGTATCGTTGCAATCCTAACAACCCGCTGAATAAAGTTATTGTGTTATTTATGCCACACGTTAAACGGCGTAAATTTAGGACTCAAAAAAGTGTGGGAAAAAAATAAACAACAAACATTGTTTTCCGCATTGGTTTTTGTGGCGGAATTCCCTGCGGGTTATCGGTTGGAAACGCTGCTAATTTTTATGCAACATATCCAAACCATGGAAACTCAGTTGAAGAGTGTGCTCCCACAGACCGGATACGCTGCAGATTTTCTGTAAGGGTATGTTCACACGCAAACGACGTCTGAAATTACGGAGCGGTTTTCAGGCGAAAACAGCTCCTGAATTTCAGCCGTTTTTGCAAGTGTACGCGTTTTTTGTGGCGTCCATTACGGACGTAATTGGAGCTGTTTTTCAATGGAGTCAATGAAAAACTGCTCCAATTACGCTGCATCAAAACCTCAGAGCAGAAATGTACCTGCGGTGCGTATTTTTTGGACCGCAGCATGTCAATTCCTGCTGCGGAAAGTGGCCAGAATTTCTGCGTTTTTCAGAGGAGATGTCTCCATCTCCCAGCATTGTGAAAAATACAGCAAAATACACACCATTTTCTGCGGTAAGAACCGCAGGAAATGGTGCGTTTTTGCCGCAGCGGAATATCTGCGTTTTTCAACGGAATTGCTACAGAAATTCCGTTGTGTGTGGACAAGCCCTTACATTTACATGCTTGGCCGGCCCCCGCTTTATTCATTTCTATGGGGCTGCTATAAATAGCGCTCGGCAGCCCCATAGAAATGAATGGAGCGGTGGTCGAGCATGCGCCCTACTGATCTATTCTTATTGTGCCCCCAGGAACGGCAAGGTAAGCACGTTCTTGTGATAGGTGGGGATCCGATCTGTCAGAGCCTCACTGATTTTATATATATCACCTATCCTGTGTATAGGTCATAAATAATGATTATTGGAAAACACCTTGAGGGTAGGAACACACATAGCGTAAACACTGCAGATTTTCCGCAACGGATTAATTGCAGGAAAATCTGCAGCGTATTACAGTACCAGTAGTGTAGTTCATATGCGGTGTATTTTTACATGTCACTTCTTGAAGCGTTTCACAAGCTGAATTTCCCCTGAATTAAAGTCCTTCCCATTGACGCTTTAAAAAAATAAATAAAAAATGCTCCGAAAATATGTTTTAGGGTGATTTCACACGGGGCCGATACGCTGCGTGAAAGCATGCAGCGCCTCCGGCCTGGGCGCAGCAGGGAATTCCGGGCTAAAAACCACACCAAACTGTGGTGAAGTTTTTCTCCCAGAATGTCCACTGCGGAAATCTGCAGCAGGCCTGGCTCCTGGGATGACGTTTCGTCCTATGTGGATACCGCTACATCCTCAGAGAAAGCATGGTTAACAGCAGCACACGTCTCCCAAATTTCAATCAATATGTTCTTTTATTGGTCAAACATCCAGTAAATAATGCTGCTACAGCCTGTCACATGGGATGAAAAGCCATCCCAGGAGGAAGAAGCACAGAATTCTGGGTAAGTATAAGATGTTTCCCTTCCCCTCTCGAGTTGCGTTTTTTGCGGCGGAATCGCTGCGAATTTACGGCAAAAAACACAACTGCTACGCGTTGCGGGTTTTACCTCCCCGCAATATCTAAGCAGCGATAACGCAAATACAATTGACATGCTGCGGAATGAAATTCCGCACCGAATGTCAATTTCTCAGCGGTTTTTCCGCTCAGTATTTATGCAGCCTGTGGATGAGATTTGTTCTCTCTCATCCACTCTGCTGCTACTGTATTTGCTGCGGATTTTCCACAACGAATTCCGTTGCAGAAAGTCTGCATTATTTACGGAACGTGTAAACTGACCCTTAAAATCAGAATTGTACTTTTCAGCCTGTAAAATATGCAGAGTAAACTAACCCTAACGCCTCATGCACACGACCGTGTGCGCCGGCCGAGTCCTGTCAGTGATCCGAGGAAAGATAGAACATGTCCTATCTTTCCTCGGATAATTTTTCACGGACTCGATTCACCCGCTAAAGTGAATGGGTCCGTGAAGACTATTGGGTGCCACTCGGATGCCGTCAAAAACGCCCCGAGTGGCACAACGTTGGTGTGCAGGAGACGTAAATGATGCCAGAAAGTGAATGACAGGTCTCCATTTTTACATACTCATATAGGGAGAGCTGTCAATCACTGAATGTGGGCAGGAATAGTAGGGTTTACAGGCTTTGTCTTTTGGCACCTCTCTTGATATGTCGGTTTTCGCAAATTTTTGTATTTTCCATCAAATTAATTCAGGAGAATCTTTCCTTAGAACTCTGCGTTTTGCCATTCCGCTCTTAGGGTCGGTTCACACTTAGCGTAAATACTGGGAATTTTACACAGTAAATACAAAAAAAAACAAAAAACAGAAATTGACCTGCGGTGCGTTATTATATTCCACAGCATCTCAATTGTATTTGCATAAACGCGGCGGCTTATTTGTTGCAGGTTTTCCCCATTGAATTCAATGGGGAGGTAAAACCCGCAAAAAATAGCAGTTGTTGCGTTTTCTGCAGCGGATTGGCAGCTATTCCGCCGCAAAAAACGCAACTCAGGTAAAAAAAATCTCATTCACCAAGAAGTCTGTATTCCTTCCTCCAGCGCGGCCTCCTGGGAGGACGTTTCATCTCATGTGACCGCTGCAGCCAATCACAAGCTACAGCGGCGGTCACATGGGATGAAACGTCATCCCAAGAGGTGAGTGTTGCAGTTTTTTCAGCAGCGGAAATTCCAGTTGAAAAAAAAATGCACCACAGTTTGGTGCTGTTTTTCGCACAGAATTCCTTGCGGCGCACAGGGCGGATATCCTGCGTGCTTTTACGCAGTGTATCCGCCCCATGTTAATTCATCTCTAGGGTATGTTCACATGGGTCGGATTTTCTACAAAAATAATTCTGCCGCAAATCTGACCCATATACCACATTGTATTCAGGCCAAAAGTCTGCACCAAATAGTGTTTGTTTTGGTGCAGATTTTCGACCATATTTGCCACTGAGGAGAAGAGGGGAGGGAGTATTTTTTATTTTAAAAAAACAAACACTCAGCTCCCCTGGCGTTACCATAGCGACGTGTCCCTGCTCCCCCATCCGATCTGTGTTTAGCCGGCCTCCTGGGATGACGTCTGACTACATACGATGAAACGTGAGGCCGGCAGCATAGAGACTATACAGGAGAGCAGTGACGTGTCGCTATGGGAACGCGAGTATGGTCTTTTTTAAATTAAAACTAAAAATAGGGCTTTTTCCCTATTTGCAATTTTTTTCTGCAACAAGAATCTCAATGGTTGTTTGTTTCAGAATTTTACTTTCCCATCAAACTCAATAGGGAAAATTTGCAACAAACACAAAACCCATTACGCAGCATACGAACTGCAGGTCAATATCTGCACAGAAATTTTTCACCGCTTGTGGATGTGATGTAATGCGCTGCGGATTTTCCAGTCGCTAATCCTAATTATTCTGACAATAAATGTTTTAATAAATTGGCAGCTAGGGGCGTGTCCCTATAGAGTGAGGGTAAGGCCACACAGAGCGGCCCTGACACTGTCACAACGTGGCTAAAAACCGCGCCGGCACCACGTTCAGTGCGGCTGTCAAACAGCCTGTTAGTGGCCGCATGTTAATGCGGGTAAACCGTCCCTCTATCTGCAAAATCGTGCGGCGATGAATTAATAAACCATTTATGGCCACACGAGTTTGCAAATTACAACATCTTACCCCCTATTCATTCTCTATGGCAGCGCCGGAAAAAGCCGAACACTGCACTCGGCTATCTCCGGCGCTCCCATAGAGAATGAATGGAGGGCAAGTGCGCACGCGCATGTAACTGGAATACTCCTTAACGAGGTATTTGACAGCCGCTCCTGCATAGTGCCATCGCGGTTGTTGGCTGCGTTACAACAGTGTCAGAGCCACTCCGTGTGGACGTACCCCGACACCGTCCAATCAGTAAGAATGGAAACGCCCAGTTTTAAATTTATTCATAAATTTCATGGAGGAATAACAGAGGAATGGAACAACGCAGAGCTCTAAGAAGATGCTCCAGAATTGTTATTTTCTGGAGAATACAAGTATTTACTAAAACAGAGCGGTCAATAGAGCGGACAGCTTCTTGCATGAAAATACTGACCGTAGTCCAGATTCAGTATCTTCCTGTGCTGAACGGAGACAGGGAAGCATAGAAAGTCTATGAGCCCGTACTACGATACATCGGTTTTCCGGAAAAGAGCCAAACAGACACGATGCGGCTGAGCACTCAGACGAGCACTTCAGCTGCTTCGTTTTAACTGTCCGTGATTCACGCAACAGTTGCTAAAGAAATTATTTTAAAAAAGAAAACCACCTCCTTCAGTTTATTTTGCTGACGTGATACGCGTGACATACTGATGACATACGCGCGTAAAAAAACGCGGACACGCACCATACACTGATGTCACACGGAACTGCAACGCAGGAAATACGCTGCGTTTTGTATGCACGCAAAACGCACACGTTCGTGTGAATAAGGCCTAAGATTGATCTCTAAAAGGCTAGGGCTCCATAATGCCATATTACTTGTTATATTGTGCAATGCAATTTTGCACATCAATGCATTAAACTGCTGACCGCGCTATATAGGGGTTGCATGTTGCATAACCGAAAAATAGATGTTTAATGCCCAGCCGCCACAATCGCAAATGCCACTCTCTGCTCGAGCAGAGCCATTCCATTCAGAGCAGAGAGGAGAGGCTGGCAGCGTTCAGAGAAGAGCCTAGAGCACTTGAACATCAAGAGTCCGCCTTTGTGACACTTGTATTTGCCGCGTTGCCGTGTCGGGGCATTAAAGGGGCTCTGTCACCAGATTATAAGTTACGTATCTCCTACATAATGTGATCGGCGCTGTAATGTAGATAACAGTGGTTTCTATTTTGAAAACGATCATTTTTTTACCAAGTTGTGAGCAATTTTAGGTTTATGCTAATGAGTTTCCTAATAGACAACTGGGTGTGTTTTTACTTTTTACCAACTGGGCGTTGTACAGAGGAGTGTATGAGGCTGACCAGTGTCATAGATTATTTCACTGCACAATCACGCTATGACGCTGATTGGTCACCAATTGGTCAGCATCATACACTCCTCTGTACAACGCCCAGTTGGTCAAAAGTAAAAACACGCCCAGTTGACTATTAAGAAACTCATTAGCATAAATCTAAAATTGCTCACAACTCGCTCAAAAATTATCGTATTTGAAAATAAAAAAACACTGCTGTTATCTACATTACAGCGCCGATCACATTATGTAGGAGATAGAGCACTAATAATCTGGTGACAGAGCCTCTAAAGGTCGATTTTTCGGGTCATGCAGCAACAAGAATCATTGCACTGCCCTCCCCCTCATCTATATAGCGCAGTTATAAAAGCGCAAACCCCTGACCGATTCCCTTTTAAAAAAAAACATAACACAATTGCATGCTTTGATATGGGATAACTGCAGAAATATCCACAATATTGCACTGTGATCGAACCTCAACGATCTTGCGTATAAACCTGTGAGGTACAAAAGCAGAGCCTTGGCCCTAGACGAGAGGAAAAAAAAAAAGGGATATCTCAAGTGGACATCACATCAGTATGAGCATCCACTGCTGGTCATCTAGAGGAGAACACACTTAATACAAGTCATCAGCAATACAGAGAGGATTTTCTTTTCATATTTTTAGGAATATACAATAAATTCATGAGCATCAGATTTATATTGGATCTCTATGTAACATCACCCAGACTGCTGACAGGTACTAATGATGGTACAACACTGCATCACTGCCACTTGGCACCAGTTAGGGCCCATTCACATCACCTTTGAGAACTTGCACAAGCAGCAACACTCAAAGCACAAGGCCCAGCATCACATCACGGCGACTCCGGTCAGACCAACATTTGTTTGGACATTACAGTACAACATTTTTCTTCACCTATGATGTATAAGTCGTCTTGTAACACCACTACATTCAATAATCCTAGCATTGTCAAAAAAAATTAACGTTTAGAGCAGACGGAGGAAATTTAAAAAAAAAAAAAAAAAAAAAAGAAGAGGCTAAAAAGGACTAAACAATACCTGAAGGGCAGCACTCACAGGAAATTTGGCTGTTACCGGTTATGGATTGCAGAACATCTTAGAACTCTGTGATTTGCCGTTCCTCTCTTATTCCCCCTAAAAAATAAAATAAAAATATGAATAAATTGACAACTGGGTGTTACCATTCCCCTTGTCATAGGGGCGTGACCCTACACAGTCTCACTGTCAGCACGGATTGGACAGTGTCAGTTTGTGTAGTGACACCCCCCCCCCCCAGATGGCAACACCCAGTTATCAATTTATTCATACATTTCTAGGAGGTATAAACAGAGGAATGGCACAATGTAGAGTTTTAAGAAAAAAATGCTCCATAATTGTTACTTCTTGAGTAATACAATTATGAACTAAAACAGACATGTCAGGAAGGACGACAGCTCATCTTTATAGTGAAGTTTAGAGCCCCTTTATTCTATTAAAGAGGTTGTACCAGAATCAAAAAATGATCACCTCTCCACAGGATAATATGCTGGCCATCACCATATAGATGGGTGCCGCAGGGTTCACTGCCATATACGGTTAGGCGCTATACACCGCTATCCCATTGGCAAAGACAACCAGACAAGCACAGCTAGACTCTGCACATGTCCAATTGGGAAGCACAACTAGGCACCACGTACACATCTTATGCCATGCATGACAGGGTACCATCATCTACATTGCCTAGATTCCACATACAACATATTAGAATGCAAAACTACCGAGTCCCTCTTTTTATGTCATCATGGTATGAATGGAGGAATGACATGAATAAAATTGTTCCCCACTCATCATTACATTGGATGGTACTGGGTCCTGTCACCTGTCCTATCATATCATCCACCAAGACTGGGACATGCAAAAGCCATCTTATTTTTGAGCTCCATGCTCTGACACATCATCAAGGTTGATTGGGTCCGTCGGTGGATCATACCGTACATTTACGCAGCTTCCATCATACATACACATCACCTGCAGCATTACCTGACAGGGACTGAGCTCCGGCTGCAGGATGTCAAGGACACTGTTCCTGATACTATGGATGTGCGTAAACAAGTTGAGCAGTGCACTCCTGTGTGCTGATCGTCTCCGTGATGACAATACGCAATCCGTTATCATTCTATATAAAGGGATGTAGTCATGATACCAGGGACCGGGTGATCGCTGCTGTCAGCACTAATCACAAGTGATCACATTCCGCTGCCAGCACACCACTCTACTGTGACCCCTGCACATAACGGTCTAGAAGAGCAGCCGTTTATCCGGACCTTACCTCTGATGTGTCCGGCGGAGACTCCCGGTCTCCCTGTAATGTAGAAACTCCGGAGAAGCAGAGCCGAAAAACGCCACCCGGTAACGGACAGTTTTATCGGTAGCGGCTAGTTCTCCTTCTCGGCAAGCACCTCCTGACGTCAGGATCACGTGACTTTGCAAGTCACATGATTCGAATTCGAAGCGGGCTAGCGTTTGAGGGAACGCGGCTGCGATGGCGTTAATGGGGCTCAATGTGAGGGGGCTGATAGTTATACGTAAGGTACAAGTGAAGTGCCACATGGGAGAAGTGTTAATATTCTGTATAGGTAAAAGGCTCTTGTGGGAGCTAATGTGCTGCTGTGAGGTACTCGCATGGGAGGGGGTAATGTGCTGCTGTGAGGTACTCGCATGGGAGGGGGTAATGTGCTGCTGTGAGGTACTCGCATGGGAGGGGGTAATGTGCTGCTGTGAGGTACGCGCATGGGAGGGGGTAATGTGCTGCTGTGAGGTACTCGCATGGGAGGGGGTAATGTGCTGCTGTGAGGTACTCGCATGGGAGGGGGTATTGTGCTGCTTGAGGGGATTTTTCACCATTGGGAGGATGTGCATGTTTTGGGGATACCGGCATTGCGAGTATCCCAACTGCGAGTGTCTGGGTGGGTTGTCAAACAGGACGTGAAAGCATCAGCCAAGCACCCTTTATATAGATGGCGTCCATCTGTGAGACAGAGCCATTCAACGAGGGTTGGAGACCTTTCAGTCTGGCCTTTTTCTCACCTTTTGGTTCTGGTCACACTTGGTGTTCTTTTCTGACTGGTTTCCGTTCGTCACCATTACGGCAGGTTTCCGGTTTTCCGACGGAATCAATAGCGCAGTCGACTCCGCTATTGATTTTGTTGGAAAACCGGAAACCTGCCGGAATGGTGACGAACGGAAAGCATTAGCAATGTTTCCGTCACCATTGAGATCAATGGTGACTGAAACGGAAGCTGTGGTTTCACTTTCCGTTGCGGGGTTCACCTCCGACGGAACCCCGGAACGGAAATGAACGGTGATGTGAACAGGCCTGTAGTCTATATTCACACGACAGTGAAAAAAAATGTCCATTAAAAACTGATCAACTGTCAGTATTTCAGGGCCGTTTTGCATCAGTGTGTCTCCAAATTTTCATCCATTTCCAGTCCGTCTGTCCGTTTGACATCCGTTTTGCATCAGTTTTTCATGCCCGTTAAAAAAACTGATGAATTTTATTGGTCAGGCTTATTTTGTCCCAATCCCCTGAAAACACCCAAAGGAAGGTCACATGTTCACCTAGACACTATTTACAGCCTCCCTGTATATGCAACACACCTCCTGTATATGATGCCACACGCCCCCCTGTATATAATGCCACACGCCTCGCTGTATATGGTGCCACACGCCTCCCTGTATATGATGCCACACACCTCCCTGTATATGATGCCACACACACCTCCCTCTATATGATGCCACACACACCTCCCTGTATATGATGCCACACGCCTCCCTGTATATGATGCCACACGCCTCCCTGTATATGATGACACACGCCTCCCTGTATATGATGCCACACGCCTCCCTGTATATGATGCCACACGCCTCCCTGTATATGGTGCCACACGCCTCCCTGTATATGATGCCACACGCCTCCCTGTATATGATGCCACACGCCTCCCTGTATATGATGCCACACGCCTCCCTGTATATGATATGATGCCACACGCCTCCCTGTATATGATGCCACACGCCTCCCTGTATATGATGCCACACACCTCCTGTATATGATGCCACACACCTCCCTGTATATGCCACACCTCCTGTATATGATGCCACACGCCTACCTGTATATGATGCCACACGCCTACCTGTATATGATGCCACACGCCTCCGTGTATATGGTGCCACACGCCTCCTTGTATATGGTGCCACACGCCTCCCTGTATATGATGCCACACGCCTCCTGTATATGATGCCACACGCCTCCCTGTATATGATGCCACACGCCTCCCTGTATATGATGCCACACGCCTCCCTGTATATGATGCCACACGCCTCCCTGTATATGATGACCCACGCCTCCCTGTATATGATGCCACACGCCTCCCTGTATATGGTGCCACACGCCTCCCTGTATATGATGCCACACGCCTCCCTGTATATGATGCCACACGCCTCCCTGTATATGATGCCACACGCCTCCCTGTATATGATGACACACGCCTCCCTGTATATGATGCCACACGCCTCCCTGTATATGATGCCACACGCCTCCCTGTATATGATGCCACACACCTCCTGTATATGCCACACGCCTCCTGTATATGATGCCACACGCCTCCCTGTATATGATGCCACACGCCTCCCTGTATATGATGCCACACGCCTCCCTGTATATGATGCCACACGCCTCCCTGTATATGATGCCACACGCCTCCTGTATACGATGCCACACACCTTCCTGTATACGATGCCACACACCTCCCTGTATACGATGCCACACACCTCCGTGTATATGATGCCACACCCCCCCCCCTGTATATGATGCCACACACCTCCCTGTATATGATGCCACACTCCTCCCTGTATATGATGCCACACAACTCCCTGTATATGATGCCACACACCTCCCTGTATATGATGCCACACCCCCCCCCCCTGTATATGATGCCACACACCTCCCTGTATATGATGCCACACTCCTCCCTGTATATGATGCCACACAACTCCCTGTATATGATGCCACACACCTCCCTGTATATGATGCCACACTCCTCCCTGTATATGATGCCACACAACTCCCTGTACTAGATGACACACACCTCCCTGTAGATGATGCCACACATCCCGATATGAACGCCCTGCATACTCACCGATGCAGCGCTGTCTTCTTCAGGTAAGGTCTCCCGTCTTCATTGGATCTGCGAAGGCGACGCGATGACACTCAACGTTGCAGCTCGTCTTCACGACGTCATCGCGTCGTCTTTGCAGAACCCGTGAAGACGAGAGACCACACCTGAAGAGGTCGGCGCTGCATCGGTGAGTGTGTGTCATCGAGCCGCCAATCCCCATGTCACAGATCTGTTTTTAACGGTTGTTACATGTATTGACAGCCATTAAAAACTGATCGATTGACTTCTATGGGGTCTGTCAAGCCGTTAAAACAGCCAAGCATAGAACATGTCCTATTTTTTAACAGCCATTCACAGGCCGTTAAAAAAACGGCTGTGTGAATGCACCCATAGAACATCATTGTTCTGAAAACGGCCGTTAAAAGAATGGCCGTCACACGGCCGTTTTTCATTGTCGTGTGAATAAGGCCTAAGGCTTTCCTTTATATATTTCTTCTGTTTCCTGGTTTTGGCTTAAAAAATGCGTGCAAAATCTTCACTGTGTGAGCAAAGTCTAAATCTGGGTTCCCACGGGTTGGTTACACTGCGCAAAAGTATGCCGCGTATGCAACCGAGAACCCGCAATGAATTTTGACCGAAAAACCGCTCCAAATTGCAGTGCAGTTTTTCCGGCGACATCACTTTGGAAACCAGCACTTGGAAGAAAAAAAAGTCTATACTTACCCCTGGCCGTTGTCATGGCGATGCATCCCTCTGTTCTCTGTGCAGTACGGTCTCCTGGGATGACTCTGCAGCACATGTGACCGCTGCTGCCTGTGATTGGCTGCAGCAGTCACTTGTGATGAAACGTCTTACCAGGAGGCCGGCCTGGATGGAGAACAGAATAAAGTATTGTCAACGGCCGTTGTAGACATTTTTATTCATTTTACATAAAAAAAATGGTTTGGTTTTTTCCCTTATTTCCGATTTTTTTTTTTAAACTCGTTTTATTGAAAATAACTGTCAGAGTCAAACCATCACATACATCAGGATAACATTATACAATCATTAGTACATATTTCAGAAGAATCAATACATAGAAAAGGAATACTCACAGGTACCCATGGTGTTAGACCGTGGTTCGCAGACCACATATGCATAATACAGATTGATCAAATCATTCTAATAAAACTTTTAATCCAGTACAACATGAAAACAGGAATGTGCCCACATTTTGATATTCTGCAATAACGCACCCACCATCTCGTACAGCAAAGAAAAGAGCACCTGGATGTGTCATCCACCCGAATCCTTTACCCACTCCCACCCCCAGCTTGAATCAGAGCAGCAGATAGCCCTTGGACTGTACAGTGAGTGAGATTCGATGAGCACCAACCACTCCAGATCAGATCGAATTTAGCCGGCTTCCCCCGGTGTTTATACACTATTTTCTCAAATGGAAGTATGTCATTGACCAATTTACGCCATTGCGCTACTGTCGGTGCCCTATCCGCCATCCATCTCATGGCCACCGCCTTCTTTGCCATAAATAGTGTTTCTCTGAGGAAAGTCCTCTCATATATTGACCATTGCTCCTCAGAGAGCAGTCCCAGCAGACACACCTCCGGCCTGCAAGGTATCGTCCTCCCCAGCACTGCCGTCAATAATGCAACCACCTCCTCCCAAAAGCTAAGAATCCAGTGACAACCCCACATTAGGTGAATAAAATCAGCGCATATCTCTCCACACCTATGACATTGTGAGGATGCCATCCTTCCCATACGATGTAACCTTACAGGCATCAAATAACATTGGTGGATGATGAACAGTTGCACTAGTTTATTGTTTGCAGCTGGTGAAACCAGCAAGTGGGAACCCTGAGCCTCCCTCCATTCCTCCGCTGTGAGTTGTGGAATAAGTGCTCGCCACCTATCCTCAGCCACAAATGGCTCCATTCGAAATTTAGCCTCCAGTAGAAAAGAATAAATTTGAGAGACGACTCCACGTGTGAACGGCGTGCTCAACCTCACCACGAAGTCATAACTAGAGTACGTCGCGGAGTTCAGTGGGAATTGTGCTAATAGAGCATGATGTAGCTGTATGCAATATAATTCACCCCCCGGTGGTATATTGAAAGCTGCCCGAATCTCACTCACCGTCATGACCGACCCTTCCTCCGTTAGCAGTTGTGATAGAGCAGCTACCTCTCTAGAGGACCAATAATGTTTCCCCACCATCCCATGCAGATGGGAAAAGCTCGGATTGTCTCACAGCGGACTCTCCGCCACCACACCCACAAACCCCAGTAGATCTTTAGCCTGTTGCCAGACTCGTCTGGCCAACTTATGCAAGGGTAACAGGGAGTGGTGTCTAAAATCATGCGGTTCCAATATCGGCCACAGGGTTTTCAAGCCCAGCACTCGGGCTAAATGACACTCAGCATTAGTCGTTAGGGGGGGGGAGACCCAAGATGTCAAGTACCTGAGCTGACCCGCCAAGTAATATAGAAAAACATCCGGTAACGCAGCCCCGGCCTCATCTTTAGGTCTCTGTAGAATCGAAAGCTTGAGTTTAGATCTCCCCCCCCCCCCATACAAACGGCGCGAACAGCGAGTTTATTATTTTAAAGAAGCTTTTAGGCACCAACACATCCATGTGATCCAACACATACAAAAACTTCGGCAATACGATCATCTTTAACAGATTAACGCGTCCTGCCACTGACAAAGGTAGGCCCTTCCACACCTGTATTTTATCCCTTAGGTATGTGGCGCTACATTTAACCCGTACGATCTAGAGCTGTTCCTAGCAATATTAATCCCCAAGTATTTGAACTCTGGACTTACTGGCAGTCCGCAGAACTGGGTGCCCCATCCACAGTCATCCTTCCTCAAAGGCATCAGATACGATTTGGACCAATTAATTAGTAACCCTGAATACTTTCCAAAAGCGTTAATGAGGGAAATGGCCCTAGGAAGGGTGGCGTTGGGGTTCGCCATAAACAACGCCATGTCATCCGCATATAACCCTATCCGGTCCTCTCTGTCCCCTATTCTAATTCCCATATATGCGGGATCCCTCCTAATGTTAAGAGCCAGTGGTTCAATGGCCAATGCGAAGAGAAGTGGCGAAAGTGGACACCCCTGCCTCGTGCCCCTATGGAGGCCAAAGGAAGGGGACAGGGCCCCATTCACCAACACCTGCGCTCGTGGAGATTTATACAACAAGGAGACCCAATTAATGAATCCATCCCCAAACCCAAATCTTCGCAGCACTGCCAGCAGATAAGGCCATTCTACCGAGTCAAATGCCTTTGCCGCATCCAGAGATGCCACAGCACAGTCCTGCTGCTCCTCCCATCCAATCTGCGTTACCACCTGTACCCGTCTAATATTCTCTGAGGTGGACTTGCCGGGTATAAAGCCACACTGGTCTGAATGGATGATCTCCTTTATCACGTTATGTAGCCTATTAGCTAGCATCTTAGTCAAGATTTTGTAATCCACTGTCAGCAATGAGATCGGTCTATATGAACCACATTCATCTGGATTTTTGCCTGGTTTCAGCAATTCAATTATGGTGGCGTCACACATGGATTCCGGAAGAGCAGAGCTCCGATAGCTATGTTCAAACAGGGCCAGCAATTGGGGGGCCAGCAGCTCCCCATACTGTAGATATACCTCAAGGGGGATACCATCCGGCCCTGAGGCTTCCCCCTTAGCCATAGACGCCATCCCCTCCAAAATCTCGTCTACCGTAAATGGAGCATCTAGCATTGCCACCCGCTCGGCTGTCAAGGTAGGAAACGATATTCCATATACTTCTCCAGCTCATCCATCCCATAATCAACTTTTGAAGCATACATCTGATCGTAAAACTGTGTGAATTGCTCAAGAATATCCCTCGAGGAGGTGTAGGTTCTATCTCCAGGCCCCACTATACCCATCACCGGGGGGGATCTAGAACTGTTCCGAACCATATGAGCAAGAATTTTACCCGATTGCCCAATTCAAAGTGAGATTGTTTACTAAAGAATAGACTACGCGAAGTCTTATCCCTCAAGACCTGTAAATACTGTCTACCCAAAACCAGCCATGCGTTCTGGTTAGCCGGTGTGGGATCCTGAACGAATGCCCCTTCCGCCTGTGAACATTTATATGCTAAGTCCTCCTCCTGTAGGGCGGAAGCCCGTTTTACATAGGATATGGAGGATCGGAGACATCCCCTCAAATAGGCCTTGAAGGTATCCCACACCAGCAACCGATTTTCCATCTGAGCATGCGCTTCTATAAAGATTGATAGCTGATCCGGTATACGATCATTTTGCTGAATGAGCTGAAGCCAAAACGGGTGTATTTTACCCATTCCCCTTCTGCCTGCCTGTGGCCTTTTCAATGTTAGTAAGATCGGGCTGTGATCCGAGATCCCCCTCTGTAAGTGATCCACAGAGTCTACCTCCTGGAAAACCGCAGGCGAACCAAATATATAATCAATTCTGGACAGCGCATTGTATTGTGGGGTGTGGCATGTGTACTCTCTAATCCCTCTGTGTGTCGCTCTCCACAGATCAATCCAGCCCATCTCCTTTACAAGGAGACTTAACTGAGAGGGGCTTCCAGGACCTCTACTCCCATTCCCCTGAATCTATCTATACCAGGGTCCATAGCCAAGTTAAAATCTCCCATCATGATCACCCGGGCCCCCGGGTATGCTGACACAAATCGGACGGCTTCCTGGATTACTGCCAATGAGACTGGTGGGGGATTATACACCCCCAAGATCACATATGGACATTCATCAAGAACCGCATGTAGAAAAATGTACCGCCCCTCAGGATCCATGTTGGATTGTAGCAATTTCCAACGGAGCTCAACATGCACTAAGATGGCCACCCCTCTAGAATACGAGGTGTGTGAGGCATGTCCCACCCACTGCACCCAGGGCTTACTCAAACTCCTCACAGTATCAGGTGTCATGTGTGTTTCCTGTAGACACGTTAAATGCGGACGCTGTCTCCGCACAGCAGCGAATATCATATGCCTCTTTTCAGGAGACCCCATTTCCAGGACATTAACCGTAATCCTGCCATTACGTACTGTTAACACATATTGGAGAGCCGTAGCCCAGGATCATACCCACCAGCCCCTGAGTGACAATTGTCCTGAACCCGTCTGCAATTCCCACTATGTCTCGTAGGTGTACAACATTTATGCTAATTTCTGCAGTAATGTGAGTTGACTCAGTATCCTTCATAACAAAATCAAGAACAGACATTGTTCAACAGGAGCAAACCTTTGTAGCCAATACTCTAGGGGGTAGTTTCTACGGCTAGCGTATTTCTGCCGCAAATACACTATCTGTATAGGTATAGCGTTTCTCCCGACCAGCATCCCATCCACCAGATATTATACAACATCTTAAAACCCGACTCGTATTAAAGGTCCCCCACCTCTCTTATTCAGAACACATAAGGAAGAGATTATGAGGACTAAACTTCCCAGCTTATATCACGGACCTTATGCCCCACATAGCAGCTTGTAGATAACATGTTACAACATCACATCATTATCGTATAAGGATACTTTCAACTGGAACTTCTGCAATACAAACAATATGGGGTATCCATGAGTTCCATATATCGGCAATTATCTCCCAGCCTACACCGCCACCGCGATCAGCGTCGAGAGCGCCTATGCTTTCTCGTAAGCCATTCTTCCGTCTCAGTTGGATCCGTAAAAAATATGGCTCGATCTCCATCCACAACCCGCAATCTAGCCGGATAGGCCATCGAATATGGAATCTGCAGGTCCAGGAGTCGGCGCTTAATAGGGACATATGACGCCCTCTGTCGCTGCAAATCAGGAGAAAAATCTGGATATATGGACACAGAGGCATTTTCAAATCGAATCCCGCCGGCCTTCCGAGCTTCCAGCAGAACCGTGTCCCGATCTTTGCAATTCAACATCCGAGCAAGCAGTGGTCGTGGGGGAGCACCCGGAACTGGTAGTCGTGCTGGAACCCTGTGCGCCCTTTCCACCGCATACACCAACGAGGAGGCAGCTGGAAAGATCTCCCTCAGCCATTTTTCCACGAATTCCCCAGGCCTCTGCCCTCTCCGGCAATCCCACAATGCAGAGATTATTGCGACGCGATCTGTTTTCTAAATCGTCGGCTTTCTGGCGCCACAGATCAACTTTACGGTGTAGATCTTGAATAGCCGCCGGCATGTTAGCAGTAAGGTCTTCCAAGGTTGAAATCCTGCCCTCCGTCTCCGTGACTCTCTCCCGCACATTTTGTAGGTCCTGCCTCAGTAGGCCCACGTCCACTCTCACCTCATCGATCTTAGCCGTTAGTGACGTACGTGTCTCCAGGATGGCTGTCAGCAGCTTATCCGAGGCCTCCTGCAGCGTGATTCCTGCATCCTGTTCCGGGGGAGCAGAGGTTGATGTCCCAGCCACAGCCGCGGCCTGCGCAGCAGAACTCCCGCCGGCGCCATCTTTGATCACCACGCGGGCATATGATTTCAGCTTTTCAGCCGCGTCCATCGCTTTCGGCGGGCTCATCTTTTTCCTGGAAGATGTCCTTCCCTTCCGACGCAGCAGGTAAGGAATTTTGGCTGATTTCAGGGATTACAGCACCGTCAGGAGGATGTTAGACAGGATGCTGGCCCGGAGCTATCGCCACACACGTCCTCTCACATCAGCAGCTGGCCACGCCCCCTTATTTCCGATTTTTGCAGCGGAATTGCATCATATCCGTCACAACACTTCACTATTTGTTGCTGGTTTTACATCCCCAATGAATTCAAAGGGGAAAACCAGCAACGGTGTAAATTAACATGCTGCGGATTTAAAATCCGCACCACAGGTCAATTTATGAATGTTTTCGCCGCAGATTTTGTCTGCAGTGTGTGCATGAAGTTTCAAATCTCATCCACTTTGCCGCTACTGTAAATGCTGCAGAATTTCCACACACAATTCTGTTTCAGAAATTCTGCAGCGTTTACGCTACGTGGGAAACCGGCCTTAGGCCTCATGCACACGACCGTAGCTATCTTCTGTAATTACGGATCAGGGAATTACGGATGAAATTGCGGACCCATTTACGTCTATAGGCCACGTATATTTACGAATGTGTGTCTGGGCGGTAGAAATGATCCTCAAAATATAGAACTTGTCCTATTCTTGCTCGCAATTGCGGCACGGAATCGCCCATACAAGTCTATGGGCGCTTCTGCAATTGCAGACGGCTACGGATGTGCATCAGTATTTGCGGATCCAAGTCGCAAGTCGCATTTTCCCATCAAATATTTGACCATAGTCGACAAACAAAAGTAGTCTTAGTTCAAAGGCCTTATTCACACTGACGTGTCCGTATTGCGTGCGCAAAAAACGCTGCAGGTCCGTGTGGCATCAGCATATGGTGCGCGGCTGCGTGATTTTCGCGCAGCCGGCATCATGATGACACTCTGGTTTTCTGTTTACAAACAGAAAAGCACGTGGTGCTTTTCTGTTTTCATTCATAGTTTTTACTACTGTAGCGCGCATCACGCGCGGCACCCGGAAGTGCTTCCGTGTGCCAAGCACGATTTGCACGCACCCATTGACTTCAATGGGTGCGTGCAGCGCGAAACACAGGCAAATATAGGACATGTCGTGAGTTTCACTGACAGTCTGAACGTCCCCATTCATTAACATATGTCCGTGCGACGCGCGTGAAAATCACGCGCGTAGCACGGACGTATTATACGTTCGTGTGAATAAGGCCTTATTCTAAACTTTTCTGCATTTACATTTTACGTCAATTCTTGCATATGACAATCAATGTATTGTAGTATGGCTTAAAGGGTTTTTCCCATGAGAGACATTTATGACATATCCACAGGCCACTTCCTCGTTATATGGTCGGAAGTTACGAAAACATTGAAGCTCGCTAAGCTACGCTGTTTCCGTTACTCCCAAAGTAGTGAATGGCAGTTACGAAAGCAGCGTAGCATGCGAGCTTCACTATTTCCGTAAGTACCATTTATTTCTATGGGACTTACAGAAACAGCGTAGCTCAGCGGGCTACGCTGTTTTTGTAACTCCCGACCATATAACCTTTTTCATGGTCGGAATTCACCTGCTTCAGCCGCAACACATAGCGGCAGAACAGGGTTTAGGGGGCCCCGTTCTAGAGATAGGCGCGGGTCCCAGAGGTGGGAACTGCATCTATCGGACGTTTATGACATATCCTGTGTATATTTCATAAATGTCCCTGGTGGGAAAAACCCTTTAAGACCATTCTATTTCTCTTCCTTCTATGGAGGTTCTATCCTAGGACAGCAAAGATGCTGTTTATTATTTGTTAATTATGCATGTATTATAATTTAAAGTAAAGCTTGATTAATTAACATAGAAGCTTATGGGCCTTACCGCAATTGTGGACGGTTACAGATGTGCATCCGTATTTGCAGATCCGTATTTGCAGACAGTAAAAACCCTTACGGTTGTTTGCACGAGGCCTAAGGGTGCAGTCACACGCGTCAGATTTTATTGCAGAAATTTCTTGTGACTGAGAGTCCGTTCCATTCATCTGAATGGAACTTGCAGAAATCCATTCACCTACTACAGAAACAACATTCAGATGAATATAACTAATTTTCAGTCACAGAAAATGTCTGCAACAAAATCTGCCGCGTGTGACTGCACTCTTGGGCCGGGTTCCAGCGGGTCGGATACTCTGCGTAAAAATCACGCAGGCGTATCTGACCTGGAATCCGCAGCACCCTCCATCTGAAAAATCGCACCACATTGTGCGATTTTTCTGACGGAATTTCCGCTGCATAAAAAGTCGCTCATACTTACCCCCCCCCCCTTTGACGTCCGCTCCGGCCTCCAGACGTAATTTGGGTGTTTTCGCCTCGAATTACGCCTGAAAAAACAACTCTAAAATGCCTACAAACATCTGCCCATTTCTTTCAATGGGCTTTACGATGTTCGGTTCCCACGAGGTGTATTTTTACGTGTCGCTGTCAAAAGACGGGCCGTTTTTTGAGCCGTTTTTCATTGACTCCATTGAAAAACAGCTCCAATAACGTCCGTAAAAAACGCTGCGAAAAACGCAAGTAGTTACAAAAACGTCTGAAAATCAGGAGCTGTTTTCAGGCGAAAACAGCTCCGTATTTTCAGACGTGAACATACCCTTAAAGTGTAGCTAAATGTTCGACAAACTTCTGACATGTCATAGTGACATGTCAGAAGTTTGTATTGGTGGTGGTCTGAGCACGGAGACCCCCACCAATCGCTAGAATGAAGCAGCTGAAGCACTCGTGTGAGCGCTCAGCTGCTTCGTTTCTGTTCGACTTTTTCCGGAAAGCCGATGTATCGGAGTACGGGCTCATAGACTTTCTATTGAGTCCGTACACCGATACATTTATTTCCGGAAAAAGCCGAACAGAAACGAAGCAGCTGAGCTCTCACACGAATGCTTCAGCTGCTTCGCTCTAGCGATTGGTGGGGGTCTCAGTGCTCGGACCCCGACCAATCCAAACTTCTGACATGTCACTATGACATGTCAGAAGTTTGTCGAACGTTTAGCTACACTTTAAATTCCGCACCACAGGCCAATTTATTAACGTTTACGCTGCAGGTTTTTTTCCGCAGCGTGGGCATGACATTTACTAAATCTCATCCACTTTGCTGCTACTGTAAATGTCGCGGAATTTCCACACACATTTCTGTTGCGGAAATTCTGCAGTGCTTACGCTATGTAGGAACCCGGCCTTAAAGGTTTTTTCCCATAATCAATATCTATCACCTATCCACAGGATAGGTGATAAATATCTGATCAGTGGGGGTCTGACCCTTGGGACCCCCCACCGATCATGAGAATGGCCTTACCTTGCCATTCCTGTGAGCCCTGTATGAATGGAGCGGTACTGTGCATGTTCGGCCACCACTTGATTCATTTCTATGGGGCTGCTGAATATGGCGCTCGGTAGCCCCATAGAAATGAATGTAGTGGAGGCCGAGCATGCGCAGTACCGCTCCATTCATACGGGCTCACAGGATGGGCAAGGTAAGCTCGTGATCGGTGGGGGTCCCAGCGGTTGAACCACCACCAATCAGATATTTATCACCTATCCACAGGATAATTATTGATAATGGGAAAACCCCTTTAAGCCCCCTCTACACATGGCAGATTTTGTGCTTGCTGCAGAAACAACCCCATCTAGATGAATGGAACTAATTTTTAGTTGCATAAATCTCTGCAGTGTATATAAATGCAAAAAAACCAAGGTCTGAACATGTGGGACCCCTAGATAGTGGTAATAGGGAGTTGGTCACAGAGGATCAAGAGAAGGCAGAGTTACTAAACAGGTTCTTCAGCTCTGTATATACAACAGAAGAAAGAGCAGCTGATGTAGCTGGTGCCAGTGCTGTTAACATATCAGTTGATATACTAAATTGGATGAATATGTACACAAGGCCCCGGGACCAGATGGGTTACACCCTAGAGCTCTTAAAGAGTTTAGTTCAGTTATTTCTGTCCCCCTCTTCATAATATTCAGTGATTCTCTAGTATACTGCCAAGGGACTGGCGCAGGGCAAATGTGGTGCCTATTTTCACAAAGGGCTCTAGGTCTTCCCCGGGTAATTATAGACCAGTAAGCTTAACCCCTTAAGGACGCAGACTAGTTTAGGCCTTAAGGCTCAGAGCCCATTTTTCAAATCTGACATATTTCACTTTATATGGTAATAACATCGGAATGCTTAAACCTATCCAAGCGATTCTGAGATTGTTTTCTCATGACACATTGGGCTTCATGTTCGTGGTAAAATTTGGTCGATATATTCAGTGTTTATTGGTGAAAAATTTCAAAATTTTGAGAAAATTTTGAAAAAATAGAATTTTTCTGAATTTAAATGCATCTGCTTGTAAAACAGACGGTTATACCACCAAAAATAGTTACGAGTTCACATTTTCCATATGTCTACTTTAGATTGTCATCGTTTTTTTGAACATTCTTTTATTTTTCTTGGACGTTACAAGGCTTAGAACATAAACAGCACTTTCTCATATTTTTAATAAAATTTCAAATGCCTTTTTTTTAAGGTACCTGTTCGGTTCCGAAGTGGCTTTGAGGGGCCTATGTATTAGAAACCCGATAAGACACCCCATTTTAAAAACTAGACCCCTCAAAGTATTCAAAACAGCATTTAGAAAGTTTTTTAACCCTTCCGGCATTTCACAGGAATTAGGCTGGGTTCACACAACCTATTTTCAGGCGTAAACGAGGCGTATTATGCCTCGATTTACGCCTGAAAATAGAGCTACAATACGTCGGCAAACATCTGCCCATTCATTTGAATGGGTTTGCCGACATACTGTGCAGACGACCTGTAATTTACGCGTCGTCGTTTGACAGCTGTCAAATGACGACGCGTAAATTGACTACCTCGGCAAAGAAGTGCAGGGCACTTCTTTGCAACGTAATTTGAGCCGTTCTTCATTGAAGTCAATGAAGAGCAGCTCAAGATTTACGAGCGTCACAGACGCCTCGCATAATGCGGGGAGGAGCTTTTATGTCTGAAACGAGGCAGCTGTTTTCTCCTGAAAACATTCTGTCTTTTCAGACGTAAAAGCCTATCATCGTGTGCACATACCCTTAAAGAAAAGTGGAGGTGAAATTTGCAAATTTCATTTTTCTTGCTGAATTTCAATTATATAAAAAAAAAAATCTGTAACACAGAAGGTTTTACAAGAGAAGTACTACTAAATATGTATTGTTCAGATTCTGTAGTTTTTAGAAATGTCCCACATGTGGCTCTAGTGCGCTCGTGGACTAAAACACAAGCCCCAGAAGCAAAGAAGCACCTAGTGCATTTTGAGGCCTCTTTTTTTATTAGAATATATTTTAGGCAGCATGCTAGGTTTGAAGAGATGTTGAGGTGCCAAAACAGTAGGAATCCCCCAATAGTGACCCCATTTTGGAAACTACACCCCTCAAGGAATTCATTTATGGTTTTTGTTATCATTTTGACCGCACAGTTTTTTCACAGCACCTATTTGAATTGGGCTGTGAAATTTAAAAAAATGAAATTTTTTCCAATAAGATGTCATTTTTGATAAAAATTTCTTATTTTCACAGGGAAAAAAATACCCCATTTTGTTGCCCAATTTGTCCTTAGTGCAGCAATACCCCATTTGTGGTGATAAACTGCAGTTTGGGCCCATGGGAGGGCTCAGAAGGAAAGGAGCGCTATTTGTTCTTTGGAGTCCAGATTTTGCTGGATTGGTTTTCGGGTGCCATGTCGCATTTGCAGAGCCCCAGAGCTATCAAAGCAATGGAAACCCACCAGAAGTGACCCCATTTTGGAAACAACACCCCTCAAGGAATTCATTTATGGGTGTTGTGACCATTTCGACCCCATAGTTTTTAGACAGAACTTATTTGAATTGGGTGAGAATTAAAACAAAATTAATTTTTTCCAATAATATGTCGTTTTGGCTGAAAATTTCTTATTTTCACAAGAAATAAAATACCCCATTCTGTTGCGCAATTTGTCCTGAGTGCGGCAATACCCCATTTGTGGTGATAAACTGCCGTTTGGGCCCATGGGAGAGCTCAGAAGGAAAGGACCACCATTTGGCCTACTGGGGATTTTCTGGTGCGAAGTCATGTATGCAGAAGCCCCTGAGGTACCAGTACAGTTGAAACCCGCAAGAAGTGACCCCGTTTTAAAAACTACACCCTTATGGCATTCATCTAGAGGTATAGTGAGCATTTTGACCGGAGACATACACCCCATAAACTGTAATGTGGCTTCTCACGGGTACGGCAATACCCTACATGTGGCTGTTATCAGCTGTCTGGGCACGCAGCAGGGCTCAGAAGGGAAAGATGAGGGGGATTAGCTGTGCGGAGTGCATCAGGGTAAGTAAAACTGGGGTAGATTAAAAATCAAGGGATGTATGATACATTTTAAAACAGTCTTTCATACAGAGCTCTGGTTTTTCGGGACACGTGTCACATTGATATGTTGTGTCCTTCCTTATCCCCCTCTTATAGCAGACTTTGCACCTCTTTTGACTTTTTCCCTTCTTGCCAGTTTGGGGAACTTCTCCTGGAAAGTGTTGCCCTGGTACGATGAGTGTGGCCCCGCTTCCAGAAGTACTGGGTGCCCCCCCTTTCTGGTCCCTAATGATTAGGTTCTTGATAACCACATCTTGAAATTCCAGGAAAGTTCCCCTCTGGCCTGTACATCGACGTAGCACATATGCATTGTACAATGCCATCTGTATGATGTGCACGGCCAGCTTCTTATACCACACCGCATGGCGCTGTAGGGCTTCAGGACTTGATCTGATAAGTCCACCCCTCCCATGTACCTTTTGTAGTCCAGGATGCAGTCTGATTTGGGGGTCTCTGTACTGGTACCTCGTACAGGTACATGTGTACTGATGTGGCATCTCTCTTGTCCTTGTACTTGACACACAATATGTTGCTGCTAGAATGTGCCCTGCTCTCACCCCTTCTGTTAGGGATCTGCCATGTACTTCATCTAGCTATACTCCTGGGATTAATCAATCCACACCTGAGGCCAGACCTGTTCGACTGACACCATCTCCCACCAACCAGGGTGGCAGGCTCAGGAGTGGGAGAGCCTATCGCGGCCTGGTCTCTCGGAGTTAGCTCCGCCCCCTGCCCTTTATTACCTGCCCTGTGCTCTCCCTCAGTGCTTGTAATTCTTTTGGATTCCTGGCCCCACTGCTGCTTGCTCCAGCCTGCTTCTGCCGTGCTTCTGCCTTGCTGCAGTTCTGCTTGACCTGCTTTGCTTGCCCTGGCTTGCTTCTGTCTCCGTGCCCGCTCGGGTGTACTCCTTCGTCCTGGTCCTGACTGTTCGTTCGCCGCCCCGTTTCCTCGTGGCGTTCCGTGGCTACTGCCCCTTCCCTTGCGTGTTCCCTGTTTGTCTTCCTGTGCACTTAGCCAGCGTAGGGACCGCCGCCCAGTTGTACCTCGTCGCCTAGGGCGGGTCGTTGCAAGTAGGCAGGGACAGGGCGGTGGGTAGATTAGGGCTCACTTTCCCTTCACCTCCTTCCTGCCATTACATAATTACAAGCCTTTACCTAGTCTACCATTTCTCCTACGCTGACGCTATCATGGACCCCCTTGAGACCCTGACCCAGCAGATGCAGGGCCTCTCCCTACAGGTCCAGGCCCTGGCCCAAAGGGTCAATCAGGGTGACGCTGCTTTAGTAGTACCCCTCACCTCACCTCTAGAACCCGACCTCAAGTTACCTGACCGGTTTTCAGGGGACCGTAAGACGTTTCTCTCCTTCCGGGAGAGTTGCAGACTGTATTTCCGCCTAAAGCCCCACTCCTCAGGTTCCGAGAACCAGCGGGTGGGTATCATCATATCCCGACTGCAGGAAGGGCCCCAAGAGTGGGCCTTCTCCTTGGCTCCTGACGCCCCTGAACTTTCCTCTGTTGATCGTTTTTTCTCTGCCCTCGGACTCATTTACGACGAGACTGACAGGACTGCTTTAGCCGAGAGTCAGCTGGTGACCTTACGTCAGGGTAGGAGACCGGTTGAGGAATACTGTTCTGATTTTAGGAAGTGGTGCGTAGCTTCTCAGTGGAACGATCCGGCCCTAAGGTGCCAGTTTAGGTTAGGATTATCTGACGCCCTGAAGGATCTGCTGGTTAGCTACCCCTCGCCTGACTCCCTTGACCAGGGTATGGCCCTAGCAGTACGACTTGACCGACGTCTCAGGGAACGTCAGCTAGAACGCTTCAGTGTGCTCCCCTCTGACTTTTCTGCGATTCCCCCCGAGGTCCCGTCTCCTCGCCCCTCCACGGAGGACTAGGAGGTACCTATGCAACTCGGGGCCTCCATGTCCCCTCGACAACGTAGGGAGTTTCGCAGAATGAATGGTCTCTGCTTCTACTGTGGGGACGACAAGCATCTACTGAACACCTGTCCCAGGCGCAAGAATAAGAAGCCGGAAAACTTCCGCGCCTAAGTGATCATCGGGGAGGTCACTTGGGCGCACAGGTATTTCCCGTTAATGTGAAACGCAATAAAATTTTGCTTCCCTTTCAGGTCTCGTTTGCTGGCCGGTCTGCCACGGGCAGTGCTTTCGTGGATTCTAGCTCATCTGCTAATATCATGTCTGTGGAATTTGCTATGTCTCTAAAGATGCCTTGTATTGATTTACCTTATCCTATCCCTGTAGTAGGTATCGACTCAACCCCCCTTGCTAATGGTTATTTTACTCAGCATACTCCTGTTTTTGAACTCCTGGTTGGCTCCATGCATTTGGAGCAGTGCTCTGTACTGGTGATGCAGGGATTATCGTCTGATCTGGTTTTAGGCCTTCCCTGGTTGCAGTTGCATAATCCCACATTTGATTGGAATACTGGGGATCTCACCAAATGGGGTAATGAATGTCTTATGTCATGTCTTTCTGTTAACTCTATTTCTCCCCGGGAGGAGGTAAACACGCTTCCTGAGTTTGTTCAGGACTTCGCCGATGTGTTTTCCAAGGAGGCCTCCGAGGTGTTGCCCCCCCATAGAGATTACGATTGCGCTATCGATTTGGTGCCTGGTGCCAAGCTTCCTAAGGGTAGGATATTTAATCTTTCATGTCCTGAACGTGAAGCGATGAGGGTGTATATCCAAGAATGCCTGGCCAAGGGTTTCATTCGCCCCTCGACTTCTCCTGTAGGTGCTGGCTTCTTCTTCGTGGGGAAGAAGGATGGTGGTCTTAGGCCGTGCATTGATTATCGTAACCTGAATAAGGTCACCGTAAGGAACCAGTACCCACTTCCTTTGATTCCGGATCTTTTTAATCAGGTTCAGGGAGCCCAATGGTTTTCTAAGTTCGATCTACGTCGGGCATATAACCTTATCCGCATCAAAGAGGGGGATGAGTGGAAAACTGCGTTCAACACACCCGAGGGTCATTTCGAATACCTGGTCATGCCCTTTGGGTTGTGTAATGCCCCTGCTGTCTTCCAGAATTTTATTAATGAAATCCTGAGAGAGTACCTGGGTAATTTTCTTGTTGTGTACCTTGATGACATACTGGTGTTTTCCAAGGACTGGTCCTCCCACGTGGAGCATGTCAGGAAGGTGCTCCAGGTCCTTCGGGAGAATAATCTGTTTGCTAAGACTGAAAAATGTGTCTTTGGGGTACAGGAGATACCATTTTTAGGGCAAATCCTCACTCCTCATGAATTCCGCATGGACCCTGCCAAGGTTCAAGCTGTGGCGGAATGGGTCCAACCTGCCTCCCTTAAGGCGTTACAGTGTTTTTTAGGGTTCGCCAACTATTACAGGAGATTTATTGCCAACTTCTCGGTCGTCGCTAAGCCTCTTACGGACCTTACCCGCAAGGGTGCCGATGTCCTCCATTGGCCCCCTGAGGCCGTCCAGGCCTTTGAGACTCTCAAGAAGTGCTTTATCTCGGCCCCCGTGCTGATTCAGCCCAACCAAGAGGAGCCATTTATTGTGGAGGTTGACGCTTCCGAGGTGGGAGTGGGGGCCGTCTTGTCCCAGGGTACCAGCTCCCTCACCCATCTCCGCCCCTGTGCTTACTTCTCTAGGAAGTTTTCGCCCACGGAGAGTAACTATGATATTGGCAACCGCGAACTTCTAGCCATTAAATGGGCTTTTGAGGAGTGGCGGCACTTCCTGGAGGGGGCCAGACACCAGGTAACGGTCCTTACGGATCACAAGAATCTGGTTTTCCTAGAATCGGCCCGGAGGCTTAATCCTAGACAAGCTCGGTGGGCACTATTCTTTACCAGATTTAATTTCTTGGTTACCTATAGGGCTGGGTCCAAGAATATTAAGGCTGACGCTCTGTCACGTAGTTTCATGGCCAATCCTCCTTCCGAGAAGGATCCCGCTTGTATTTTACCCCCTGGTATAATCGTCTCTGCCACGGATTCTGATTTAGCTTCTGATATCGCGGCTGATCAGGGTGCAGCTCCCGGGAACGTCCCTGGGGACAAACTGTTTGTTCCCCTGCAATACCGGCTGAGGGTACTCAGGGAAAACCATGACTCCGCTCTATCTGGTCATCCTGGCATCTTGGGCACCAAACACCTCATTACCAGAAACTATTGGTGGCCTGGGTTGCCTAAAGATGTTAGGGCTTACGTCGCCGCTTGTGAGGTTTGCGCTAGGTCCAAAACCCCTAGGTCCCGACCTGCGGGCCTACTACGTTCCTTGCCCATTCCCCAGAGACCTTGGACCCATATCTCCATGGATTTTATCACCGATTTGCCTCCATCTCAGGGCAAGTCGGTGGTGTGGGTGGTAGTCGACCGCTTCAGCAAGATGTGCCACTTTGTGCCCCTTAAGAAGCTACCTAACGCCAAGACGTTAGCTTCTTTGTTTGTGAAACACATCCTGCGTCTCCATGGGGCCCCAGTCAATATCGTTTCTGACAGAGGGGTACAATTTGTTTCCTTATTTTGGAGAGCTTTTTGTAAAAAGTTGGAGATTGATCTGTCCTTCTCCTCCGCCTTCCATCCCGAAACTAATGGCCAAACGGAAAGGACCAACCAATCCCTGGAACAATATTTAAGGTGTTTCATCTCTGACTGTCAATTCGATTGGGTCTCATTCCTTCCCCTTGCTGAATTTTCCCTGAATAACCGGGTCAGTAACTCGTCAGGGGTCTCCCCGTTTTTCTGTAATTTCGGGTTTAACCCAAGGTTCTCCTCCGTCTCCCCTGGTTGTTCCAATAATCCTGAGGTAGAGGAGGTTCATCGGGAACTGTGCACTGTCTGGGCCCAGGTTCAGAAGAACCTAGAGGCGTCCCAGAGCGCACAAAAGATTCAGGCGGATAGTAGACGTTCTGCTAACCCCCGGTTTGTCGTCGGGGATTTGGTCTGGTTGTCGTCCAGGAACTTGCGCCTTAAGGTGTCGTCCAGGAAGTTTGCTCCCCGATTTATTGGACCTTATAAGATCATTGAAGTCCTCAACCCTGTATCCTTCCGTCTGGAGCTCCCCCCATCCTTTCGCATACATGACGTCTTCCATGCCTCCCTCCTTAAACGCTGCTCCCCGTCCTGGTCCCCCTCGAGGATACCTCCTGTTCCCGTTCTCACCCCTGAGGGGGTGGAATTCGAGGTGGCCAAGATTATGGACAGTAGGATGGTCCAGGGCTCCCTCCAGTACCTGGTCCATTGGAGAGGATACGGGCCGGAGGAGAGGACTTGGGTACCTGCCCGTGATGTTCACGCTGGGGTATTGATCAGGAGGTTCCACCTCCTCTTCCCCACTAAACCGGGTCCCCTTAGTAAGGGTCCGGTGGCCCCTCATAAAAGGGGGAGTACTGTTAGGGATCTGCCATGTACTTCATCTAGCTATACTCCTGGGATTAATCAATCCACACCTGAGGCCAGACCTGTTCGACTGACACCATCTCCCACCAACCAGGGTGGCAGGCTCAGGAGTGGGAGAGCCTATCGCGGCCTGGTCTCTCGGAGTTAGCTCCGCCCCCTGCCCTTTATTACCTGCCCTGTGCTCTCCCTCAGTGCTTGTAATTCTTTTGGATTCCTGGCCCCACTGCTGCTTGCTCCAGCCTGCTTCTGCCGTGCTTCTGCCTTGCTGCAGTTCTGCTTGACCTGCTTTGCTTGCCCTGGCTTGCTTCTGTCTCCGTGCCCGCTCGGGTGTACTCCTTCGTCCTGGTCCTGACTGTTCGTTCGCCGCCCCGTTTCCTCGTGGCGTTCCGTGGCTACTGCCCCTTCCCTTGCGTGTTCCCTGTTTGTCTTCCTGTGCACTTAGCCAGCGTAGGGACCGCCGCCCAGTTGTACCTCGTCGCCTAGGGCGGGTCGTTGCAAGTAGGCAGGGACAGGGCGGTGGGTAGATTAGGGCTCACTTTCCCTTCACCTCCTTCCTGCCATTACACCTTCTTAGTGTTTTCCCAAGCAGAGTCTTAGGGAGGCCTCTCAGATTTCTTCTAGCAGTGCCGCATGCCGCAGTACTTCTGGAAGCAAGGCAGTTGAAGAGTGGGACGCTGGTATATAAATTATCCAGGTAGAGGTGGTAACCCTGGTCCAGCAGTGGGTGCACCAAATCCCACACAATTTTCGCATTAACTCCCAGTAAGGGGGGGGGGGGCATTCTGAAGGCTGAATACTGGTGTCCTTCCCTTCATATATCCTAAATTTGTAGGTATACCCTGATGCACTCTCGCACAGCTTATACATCTTCACGTCATACCTTGCCCTCTTACCCGGCAGGTACTGACGGAATTGAAGCCTCCCTTTAAAATCTACCAAGGCCTCATCAATAGAAATACACTTCTCGGGGGTGTATGCTTGGGAAAACCAGGCACTGAAACTGTCTAATAGGGGTCTCCGACTATATAAACGGTCAAAACTGGGTCATCTCGGGGTGGGCACGGCTCATTATCAGTATAATGTAAGAAGCTAAATATTGCCTAATTTATTTATTTTTTTAGGTTCCAGTTCAGATCTGAAGTTGCTTTGAGGGACCTATATATTAGACACCCCTATGAAACACCCAATTTTAGAAACTAGACCGCTCAAAGTATTCACAACAGCATTTAGAAAGTTTATGAACCCTTTAGGTGTTTCACTAGAATTTAGAGCATTTAACTTTTTATTTTTGTCAGAAAATCCTTTTTATACCATTTTGTTTATAACACAAAAGGTTTTATCAGAGAAACGCAACTCAATATTTATTGCCCAGATTCTGCAGTTTTGAGAAATATCCCACATGTGGCCCTAGTGCGGTAATGGACTGAAGCACCGGCCTCCGAAGCAAAGGAGCCCCTAGAGGATTTTGAGCCCTCCTTTTTATTAGGCACCATGTCCGGTTTAAGAGGTTTTGTGGTGCCAAAACAGCGGAAACCCCCCAAAAGTGACCCCATTTTGGAAATTAGACATATTGAGGAATTCAATGCTGTTTTCATGGGGTGAATGCGACTTTTTGATCAGTTTTTATTCTATTTTTAAGTGGCGTGGTAACTAAAAAACAGCAATTCTACTATTGTTTTTTTAGTCTATATTTTTTTTTTTACAGCGTTCACCGTGCGCTATAAATGACATTCACTTTATTCTACGGGGCGATACGATTACGGCGATACCAGATGTTTATAGTTTTTTTTATGTCTTATGGTGTTTGCACAATAAAAATACTTGTTGTAAATAATCATTTACTTTTTGTGTTACCATATTCTAATAGCCAGAACTTTTTTATTTTTCCATCAAGAAAGCTGTGCGAGGACTTATTTTTTGCGTAACGAACTGTAGTTTCAATCATTACCATTTTTAGTATAACAACAGTATGTGTATGTATATATATATATATATATATATATATATATATATACATGTATAAGAACAACAGTAGAAGGTAGCCTCCCACCTATCAGAATTGAGTGATAAGAGAGATATAACGGCAATAACTGTACCATGTTTGCATCAAATCAGTGCAATAGTCAGGGAGACCGCCCCCCCAGTAAAGTGAGAAGTGACACATATAAGAGCACTTTTGAAGATATGGACACACAACACATAACACCAGACAACAAAGGGAAAACACATACAGACAAAGCGCCTCAGGTAGGTAATATGATTCATTCAGAACATTCCATCCAGCCAGAGAGGTAGATCAGTACCACCCCGGAATCCAGACCACACCATCCAAGTGTGGACGAAGAGCCCTGATTTGCCCTTATCAGCGGACAGCAACTCCTCCATCCTCATAATCCCGCTCACCTCCGTTACCCATTCCGCCAGGGACGGTACAGTATGCGACTTCCAGTGACGAGGTATCACCGTTCTCGCTGCGGTCAAGAAATGTCGAAAGATCCCCTTTTTGAGGTGTGGGAGTGATCCAGGAACCATAGAAAGCAAGCCTATGGAAGCCGAGGTCGGAACCTCAGTATGGAAAAGCTTGTTGCCTAAATCAAAAATCTTCCCCCAAAAGGGACGTAGCATGGGACAGTCCCACCAAATATGCAACATAGTTCCAGGAGCCCCCCCACACCTCCAACAATCAACAGACACATCAGGGTATAGCCTATGTAACAAGGTCGGACAACGGTACCACCTGGTAAGTATTTTGTAATTCTTTTCCTGGGCAAAACAAGACATCGGTAACTTATGGGCTAAAAAGAAAGCGGTACCCCACTCTTCTTCAGAGTGTCTAACCCCCATTTCCTCGTCCCATGCGGCAGTGAAGGATAATTGAGAAAAAGAAAATTTTGGCAGAAGGATCCCATGTAGGTGGGACAACACATGAGAAGGGGCTGTGGGCAAGGACAAGTAGAGTTCCAGAGGAGTCTTATCCTGTAGTAATACCAGACAGTCACCCATGGAAGAGAGATAGGACCGCAACTGCAAATAGGACCACCAGGTTGACCGCCTCCCCGGGCAGGCAGCAGATACATCAGTCATTGGCAACATGGCACCGTCTGGAGTGAGGGTCTCAAACAAACATCCACCATTTCCTCTCTCCCAACAGAGGAATGTATCAACACCCTCCGCCGGAGGGAAAGAAGGATTATCAAATAGAGGAGTCAAGGGACCCGGGCGATGAACCAGGCCCGTAGTACCCAGGATCCGTTCCCATACCATGAGAAACTGACGTGTGAGGAAAGGTAGAGAGAGAATTTGTCTCTGAAGGACTGACAGCCACGGCAGAGAGGATAATGCAAGAGGAGACATAGCCTTTTCAATGCGCACCCATTGCTTACCTGTTTCCGAACTGAACCAATCCACTACTCTCATAATTATCGCAGCTTGGTGGTATCGTTTAAAGTCTGGGAGACCCGCGCCCCCGTCTACTTTTGGCCGGCTAAGGACAGCAAACCGGATACGAGGCTTAGAGGAGCCCCACACAAACTTGGTTATGGCCCTATGTAAAACCTGGAAAAAACTGGATGGTACGGCAATAGGGACGGTCTGGAAAATATATAGAAATTTGAGCAAGATATCCATTTTAACCGCATTGATACGTCCAAACCACGACATGCGGTTCCCGCCGTATTCCGCCAAGTCCTTCATGGTACGCTGTAGAATGGGCATATAATTCAGAGCATACAAATCTGACTGTTGCGTGGGGACATGTACCCCTAGGTATTTTAAAGATGTAGGTTGCCACCTGAACGGAAAAACCTGAGCGAGATGGGCAGCTAGAGGGTGATCCAAAGAGATATTCAAGGCCTCCGATTTAGAGTAATTGACTTTAAAATTACTTAAATGACCAAAGCACTCAAACTCCTCCGTTAAAGATGGCAAAGAAATCATGGGAGTTGTGATGTATACCAGGAGGTCATCCGCGTATAACGCCAATTTATGATGCTGTGAGCCAATGCGTATACCATTAATATTAGGGTTGTTCCGCAGCGCCACGGCCAGGTGTTCCATGACCAGAACATACAAAAGAGGCGAAAGTGGGCACCTCTGTCTCGTGCCATTAGCAATAGACAGAGGATCAGATAATAGTCCGTTGACACGAACTCGAGCAGTAGGCCTTTGGTACAATTCCATTATCCTATCCACCGTGGTGGTGCCAACGCCAACCTGCATCAGGACACTGCGGAGGAACACCCAGTGCACTCTATCAAAAGCCTTTTCGGCATCTATCGAGAGTAAGCACATCGGTATCTTACGGGTTTGGCTGTATGACGTCAAAAGGAGGGTTTTGTTAGTGTTATCCCGCGCTTCCCGACCACATACAAACCCCACCTGATCATCCACGATCAAGCCAGGTAGTAAGGGCGATAAACGAGAGGCAAGCAACTTCGCGAAAAGATTCACATCTATATTGATTAGTGATATGGGCCTGAAGTTTGCGCACACCGTTGGGTCCTTGCCTGGTTTTGGTAGGAGAGTTATATGAGCCTCGAGGGATTGAGGCGCAAAGGGACACGAGGAGGACACCGAGTTAAAAACTTTCGTCAGAAAAGGAGCCAATTGATGTTTAAATGCCTTATAAAATTTGTTATTAAACCCATCGGGCCCCTGGCTCTTGCCCAAGGGCGACTCTCCAATAGCACGCTCCACTTCGGCTTCCAAAAAATCCTCCTCAAGCTCCAAAGCCACCCCCACCTCCAAGGTCGGCAACGCAGTATCATGAACATAACGGTCGATTTTATCCCGTAACGCTTCTGCCTGCATATCATGAAATTGGCCTTTAATATTGTATAGCGTCGAGTAATAGTGTTTAAAGCAGTCAGTAATACCAACCGGGTCATGAACCTCACCGCCCGAGGGAGATGAAACTTTAGGGATATATGACGCTTGTGTACGGGGATGCAGCATCCGTGCCAGAGACCTACCGCATTTATCCGCATGTTCGTAGGAGTGCTTGCGCATCTGATCCCTGAACCGAGCGTGTGACTGGTCTATCAAAGAACGCAAGGATTCTCTCGCTGTACTGAGCTCCGCAAAAATCTGTGAGGATGGAACCTGTTTATGACAGGATTCCAAATCCCGTATCTGAATCAAGAGACGTGCAATAGCAAACCCCTTTTCGCTCTTCAATCGCGCCCCATGTTGTATCAGTACCCCTCGAATGACACACTTCAGTGCCTCCCACTGGAGTGGCAAGGGAGTAGCTTCATGTTCATGAACCTCAAAGAAACCGGTAAGTGAATCTTTAATGGCCGCCACGCATACTGCATCCCGTAACAAATTGTCATTACGTTTCCAGGATTGGAAATTAGGCAACGAGTTAGGAAATGTAAGGGTCAGAAACACAGGGGCATGATCCGACCAAATCATAGGGCCCACGTTAGAGGTAGGATGCCAGGTAAGCAAGTGGTGGCTAACCAAAAAAGCGTCTATCCTACTGTACATGTTATGCAGTGGGGAGAAATAAGTGTATTCTCTTACCTGAGGGTGTAGGATCCTCCACACGTCAATCAACTACATGGAATGCATCACAGTTTTCAGTGCCCCCAAATGCGACTTAGGGACAACAGACCTGCCCGAGGAGGTGTCAAGTCTGGAATCGAAAGTCAGATTAAAATCACCTCCAACAATTGGAACGCCCTCAGTGAACTCCTCCAATTTCCTTAAATACAATCGGCCCACTCGTGCCTGGTCCTTATTGGGGAGGTACAAATTAGCCAGAGTAAAGATCTTATTACGTATGGATAGCTTGAGAAAAACATATCGACCATCCGGGTCAACCAGAACATCAAGAATTTTATGAGAGAGTGACTTATGAATACATATACTGGCACCCTTGGACTTGGATTCCGGGTTGGCACTGTGGAACCAGGCCGGAAAATATCGATTCGTGAACTGTGGCGTATGGCCCGCCTGAAAGTGGGTCTCTTGCAGGAACAAAATATGTACCCGCTCTTTATGCATGTTATATAAAATTTGTGAGCGTTTTTCTGGGACATTAAGCCCCCTAGCATTAAAGGTACAAGCCTTCAATTGTGCCATCGCCACCTCTCACTGAAGGAGCTCGTAGAGCAATGCACTAAGCAGAGGCGAGACGAACAACAACAGGACAAACAAGGAAGGGAGACACGACCACAAAGACAAACAGACAGGTGAAATAATCACCCACTCCTTGAGCTACTCAAGGAGAAACAATCCAAAATACACCGGATATAACAAGTGAGTCCCTAAGAGGAGAAGTGTCAGGACAAGGTCTAGCCAGCGCCCCGCACCCCCCAACCCAGTACAAATATCACACATCTTAGAACCAAAACATGAATGGAAAGAAAATCAAGGCAGTTAGCTCAATATCACGAGAAAATGAAGTTATGGCCGACATTTGGTCAGGATCAAACAGAGATGCCTTAAAACGAACCAATTGGGACATATCCCTGAAAGAAATATTGTACTCAATATAAAAAGTACAAAAAAATATCTTTATTAAATATAATGACAAAATAACACAATGATAGGAAAAAGAGGAATGATACAACAAATACGGAGACATAAACAGCAGGGTCAGATGTACAAGACCATGACCGACAGAATCAACCGTCCACTAATGACCTAAAACACGCTCAGATGATAATAAGTAACACACTCCTGACGAAGCCGGTCTATCGGGCGAAACGCGCGTCGAGGCGTCTGTTCACCCATCCAGCTCTTCTGACCCCTCACGCTCCTCAACATGTCTCAGGGTATGTGTTCATTCGGTCTTGCTATGGCAGCTTTTTCTTTTTTTACTACCTGAGCTGCTACACCTTCTGATATACATTGCCTTCTGTGCTAGTACTGCACGTCCTATTACACCTTTTGATATACATTGGTATCTGCATTATTTCTTGTGCCAGCATTGTACGTTCCATTGGATGCATACCTATTTAGATGCTCCCTTTACTTATCGTACTGGCCTTTATGCATTATTACATGTAGATTGCCATATGCACATTGCTTTTTCTATATGTTATCATATACTGTGTAGGTTTCGTCTGTGTATAGGTTATTATCTCTGTACACGGGAATTTTTTGCCAGCAATATTGTGCCATATGTCACATTATACACCCCTGGGCTTGTGTGTTACTTATTATCATCTGAGCGTGTTTTAGGTCATTAGTGGACGGTTGATTCTGTCGGTCATGGTCTTGTACATCTGACCCTGCTGTTTATGTCTCCGTATTTGTTGTATCATTCCTCTTTTTCCTATCATTGTGTTATTTTGTCATTATATTTAATAAAGATATTTTTTTGTACTTTTTATATTGAGTACAATATTTCTTTCAGGGATATGTCCCAATTGGTTCGTTTTTAGGTTTAACTGTTATAGGGGACCCCATTACATGCCATTCAGTTGGTGTGAGGTTTTTGGTTAAGTTGTCAAACAGAGATGCCAGCATAACAATACATTCCCGGAAATTTACACAGTTACCGCATGAATGTACAGGCATGTAATTTGTAAAAACTTAGATAATCACATAACATACATAGTGCAGTAGTACTGGCAGCTGAGGAACATTAATTAATCACGGGCAACTGGCCTATCTGATCGCCTGCAGCCCCTACCTAGAGCGAAAGAACAGGCATAACTGGGTATTACATGAAACACATCAGACCTTCGCCTCCCAAGATATAGGCAGTAACAATTGAGCTTAACAGGCCTAGGCCGACTGCTGGCCGACAAAGAAACCTCCAGACAAAATCACAGCGGATCAGCACGTCGCCCACCAGGACGACCCATAGGAGAAGCAGGAGAACGACCACGCCGGCGTGGCCTTGGACGCTGTGGTGGTAGAGGGACATACGGCCAATCAGGCAGGGAAACTCTCGGCACCTGGAGGGCAGCACAGAAGTCCGGGACATCTCCTGGGTCTTGAACACTCAGCAATGTCCCGTCCCTGCAAGCCTGCAGCTGGAAGGGGTGACCCCAGGAATAGGAGATCTCATGCTCTCTCAGCACATCCAGTTAAGGACGAAGCATTCGGCGTTTGTCCAGGGTCATCTTGGACAAATCGGATAACAACTGGATCTTGACCCCTTGTAATAAGACTTCTCCTTTATCTCGGGCCTTCCTCATGATCTGCTCCTTCAGAGAGAAAAAATGGACACGGCATAGCACATCTCTAGGCCTATCAGGATCCGGGTTACGAGGGCCAAGAGTCCTGTGAGCCCTATCCAGCTCCAATGGATCATCAGCAGGACGCTCCAGCAGGGAGTTAAACAAGGACTGTAAGACAGGTATGAGTTGCCCCGAAGATATATCCTCAGGAATACCCCGGAGCCGAATATTGTTACGGCGATTCCGATTCTCATGATCTTCAGCCAGGTTAAATAGTGCATGAATCTGCTGGGAGTGATGATCCAGCCGTTCTGCATGAGAGACTTGCTGCTGTGTAACAGTGGAAACGTCGCCTTCTATGCGCTGAACTTGATCGGACAATTTAGAGACATTAGTCGTAAGAGCCTGTATCTCAGATTTATAGGTCATCTCAAGACGATTCACATAACGCTCCATGTCCTGTTTAGCGGGCAATGTGGCGAGCTGTTGTCTCAGGCCCTGTAAATCATCTCCCATGCTAGCAGAGGCAACAATGTGGGGAGAGGAATGTAGATCCAGAACCCGAGGAGAAGCAGGCATCGATGCAGACCCCAGCATGGCAGAGGATGAGGAATGAGAGACCCGGGCGCCATGACTAACACCACGTGGCGAGCAGGACGGAGCGGGAAGCGCCATGACAGTTCCAGAAGGACCCATCTCTACCCCCGCCAGCAGGGAAGGAAACGAACCCAGGGAGCCAGAGACCGAAGAGGGGGTACTGTCGGTACCTGATGCTGCAGCGGCAACCCCTGAAGAAGACTCCTCTGCAAGCGGGAATCCTGTTCCAGTTCGTCTCCCCTCCAGCGGCGCCATCTTGGGAGACGGCCCGGCAGCAGCGTCGGTGAGGAATCTTTGAATGGAGCCGGCTGAAGACATCTGCCTCGTACAGTATGGAGTCCCCGTGGTTGCCTTAGATTTCCTGACCATTAGGTAGGTTCAAGTGTGTCTTTTAGTATGCTTATGAGCGGGTTATGGAAGTGCAGGAACGGAGCACTCAACCAGCACGTCTGGTCAGCGCCATGTCCAAGCCACGCCCCCTATGCAAGCTATGTTTGATGTTTATTTAGAAAGGTATGCTTGTAGACACCAGTGCATTTTCGTATTACTTGTCCCTTAGCTTAGTGAGTATTATTTAGTTATTAGCCATGGGGGTTCCATGTTGTAGAGCGGACACTTATGACTATTGTTGCTGCAATGGGTAAGACTGCTGTTTGAGCGATACACTTGTGTATAGACATCCTTTTTGTTTCTATGTCCCTTGCTAATAACTAAATAATACTCACTAAGCTAAAGAGGAGAAAACAGCTTCTGCATTTCAGACGTAATTGCTCGTACTTGCGTTTTGCGAGGCGTCAATTACGGCCGTAATTTGGAGCTGTTCTTCATTGAAGTCAATGAAAAACGGCTCAAATTACTTCCCAAGAAGTGACCTGCACTTTTGACAGCAACGTGTAAAATTACAGGTCTTCGGTACAGTACGTCGGCAAACCCATTGAAATGAATGGGCAGATGTTTGCCGACGTATTTGAGCCGTGTTTTCAGGCGTAATCCGAGGCGTAAAACGCCTAGTTTACACCTGAAAATAGGTAGTGTGAACCCAGCCTAAGGGTATGTGCACACGATGAGAGGCTTTTACGTCTGAAAAGACAGACTGTTTTCAGGAGAAAACAGCTGTGTCGTTTCAGACATAAATGCTGCTCCTCGTATTATGCGAGGCGTCTTTGACGCCTGTAATCTTGAGCTGCTCTTCATTGACTTCAATGAAGAACGGCTCAAATTACGTTGTAAAGAAGTGTCCTGCACTTCTTTGCCGAGGCAGTCAATTTACGCGTCATAGTTTGACAGCTGTCAAACGACGACGCGTAAATGACAGGTCGTCTGCACAGTACATCGGCAAACCCATTCAAATGAACGGGCAGATGTTTGCCGACATATTGTAGCCCTATTTTCAGACGTAAAACGAGGCATAATATGCCTCGTTTACGTCTGAAAATAGGTTGTGTGAACCCAGCCTAAGTGACAAGTAATACGAAAATGTACTGGTGTCTACAAACATACCTTTCTAAATAAACATCAAACATAGCTTGTATATATACATATGCTATTCAGCATCTGCGACTTTTTCGCTCTATCTGTTCTACTAGGGTCTTTTTCCTTATATGGAATATTTAAAAACTTGTGTTTGTTATATTTGTATAATAAATAAATTTTAACTTTTAGATATAATTGGCTATTGGCTCTGCTTTTTCTTCTTGTATGGTTCATGGTATTATAGAGCTGCCTTTATGGTGAATTATGGGGGGATGTTTTTGCTATAAACAATACCCAGCCCTTATCCCCTTCAGGACTGAGCCTGTTTTGGCCTTCAGGACGAAGCCGATTTTTCAAATCTGACATGTGTCACTTTATGTGGTAATAACTCCGGAATGCTTTTACCTATCCAAGTGATTCTGAGATTGTTTTCTCGTGACATATTGTACTTTACGTTAGGGAAAAAATTTGGTCGATAAATTCAATATTTATTTGTAAAAAACACCAAGATTTAGAGAAAATTAGCAAAAATTTGCATTTTTCTAAATTTAAATGTATCTACTTGTAAAACAGATAGTAATACCACACAAAATACTTACTAGTTTACATTTCCCATATTTCTACTTTATGTTTGCAGCGTTCTTTGAACATTCTTTTATTTTTCTAGGACGTTACAAGGCTTAGAATTTTAGCAGCAATTTCTCATATTTTCAAGAAAATTTCAAAACCCTATTTTTTCAGGGACCAGTTCAGTTCTGAAGTGGCTTTGAGGGCCCTATATTTTAGAAAGTCCCCATAAATCACACCATTTTGAAAACTGCACCCCTCAAAGTATTCAAAACAGCATTGAGAAAGTGTTTTAACCCTTTAGGCGTTTCACAGGAATTAAAGCAAAGTAGATGTGAAATTTACAAATGTCTTTTTTTTTCTTTTGGCTTGAAAATTCATTTATAATACATTTTTTATGTACCACAGAAGGTTTTACCCAAGAAATGCAACTCAATATTTATTGCCCAGATTCTGAAGTTTTTAGAAATATCCCACATGTGGTCCTAGTGCAGTAATTGGCTGAAACACAGGCCTTAGAAGCAAAGGAGCACCTAGATGATTTTGGGGCCTCCTTTTTTTAGAATATATTTTAGGCACCATGTTAGGTTTGAATAGGTCTTGTGGTACCAAAACAGTAGAGACCCCCCAAAAGTGACCTCATTTTGGAAACTACACTCCTCAAGGAATTTATCTATGGGTATAGTTAGCATTTTGAACCCACAGTTTTTTTGATAAATTTATTTGAATTAGTATGTGAAGATGAAAATCTACTTTTTTTTCTGAAAAAACAGACTGTAATGACGGGGGTGGGGAGACAGACAAGTGAGCCCTAATCTACCCACCACTCAGTCCCTGCCTACTTGCAACGACCCGCCCTAGTCGACAGGGTACAACTGGGCGACGGTCCCTACGCTCAATAAGTGCACGACAGACAAACAGACAAGGGTACACAGAGCTAGGGGGAGAAAGGGGCAGTTGCCTACGGCAACACCGTGAGCAACAAGAGAAGTGAACAAGCCGAGTAAAACCAGGAGAGTACGAGGTACCAAACGCAGAGCAGGAGAGTAGTCAGCAAGCCGGGGTCAATATGAAGCAAGGACAATGGTACAAGAAGCTGCAGCAGGGCCAGGAAACCAAACGAGAAGAATCACAAGCAAAGGAGGAACAGGAAAGGCAGGTATAAATAGACAGAGGGCGGGAGCTAGCTCCGTCTGGCCAGGCTGTGATAGGTTCTCCCACTCCTAAGCCTGCCACCCTGAGTGGTGGAAGATGGAGTCAGTCTCACAGACATAGAAGCAGGTGCAGACTGATTATCTATGGGCGTTAACCCCGAAGCTGTGCCTGGCAGATCCTTTACACAGACATTTTTAATTTTTTCAAGGAATAAAGTAGAAAAGACACCCCAACATATGTAAAGCAATTTCTTCCGATTATAGCAATACCCCATATGTGGTAATAAACTGCTGGTTGGACCCACAGCAAAACTCAGAAGGGAAGGAGCGCCATTTGGATTTCTGATTTTGCTGGAATCGTTTTCAGTGCCGTGTCGCGTTTACAATGCACTGGAGGAACCAAAATAGTGGAAACCCCCCAAAAGTGACCCCATTTTGGAAACTACACCCCTCAAGGAATTTTTTTTAGGGGTAAAGTTAGCATTTTGACCAAAGATTTGTTTTGCTGAATTCATTGGAATTAGTCTGTAGAGGTAAAAATCGACTTTTTTGCTGAAAAAATGTAGACATTTTTAATTTTTACGAGGAATAAAGGAGAAACAGCACCCCAACATTTGTAAAACAATTTCTCCTGATTACGTAAATACCCCATATGTGGTAATAAAGTGCTGTTTGGACCCACAGCGGGGCTTAGAAGGCAAGGAGCGCTATTTGGCTTTTGGAGCTCAAATTTAGCTGGAATAGATTTGGGTGTCATGTCGAATTTGCAAAGCCCCCGAGTGACCAAAACAGTGGACGCCCCCCAAAAGTAACCCCATTTGGAAAACTACACCACTTAAGGAATCTATCTAGGGGTATAGTGAGCATTTAGACCCCACATGGCTTTTGCAGAATTTATTAGAAGTAGGCCTTGAAAATTAATATCAACATTATTTCCACTAAAATGTAGAATTTTTTCAATTTTACGAAGCATAAAGGAGAAAAAGCACCCCAATATTTGTAAAGCAATTTCTCCCGAGTACGGCTATACCCCACGTGGTCATAAATGCCTTTTCATTAGAAAGTAATTAACCCTTTCCGGACTGATCCATGTTTTGCTTTTTCTTTTTAATTTTTCCCTCCCCGCTTTCCGAGAGCCATAACTTTTTTATTTCTCCATCAATAGAGCGGTGTGAGGGCTTATTTTTTGCTGGACGAGTTGTAGTTTTTATTGGTACAATTTTTTGGTACATACATATTTTTTAGCACTTTTTATTACATTTTTTGTTAGAGCCAAGGTGACTAAAAAACTGCGGATTTGCCGTTTTAAATTCTTTATTTTTCACGGCGTTCACCGTGCGAGTTAAATAATGGTATATTGTAATAGTTTGGACTTTTATGGACGCAGCGATACCAATTTTGTGTATTTTTTTACATTATTTTAGAGAAAAAATGTGAAAAGGTTGTATTTTTGGACTTTAAATATTTATTAAATTTTTTCCACTAATAATAACTATTTACTTTTGTTTTTACAAATTTTATTAGTCCCCCTAGTAGACTTGAACCAGCGATCATTAGATCACTGGTAGAATACACTGCAATACTAATGTATTGCAGTATATTGTCATTTTTACTTGCTCCTGTAACAGCGCGATCGCTGTTTCTGTCCGTTAGACCCGGGTGTCAGCTGTAATACACAGCTGACACCCGCAGCGTTTGGCGCGGGCTCAGTGCGTGAGACGCTCCATACATCACCCCCCCCCCACACCATGACATGCTATTAAGTCATGGTGCGCGAAAGGTTTCATGCGCAGCGAATGGTGCAAAGTGAAAATTACAATTTTCGACTGATGTGCCATTTTAGTGCACTATATGTTGTGCCCAGTTTGTGCCACAAATACCACAAATAAAATATTAACAGGGTTCTCCCGGGTATGGCGATGCCATATCGGTGGACGTAAACGGCTGTTTGGGCACGCTGTAGGGCTCAGAAGGGAGGGAGCGCCATTTGGCTTTTGGAGCACAGATTTAGCTTGGTAGTAGCTCTGGCGTTTTGCTGGTATTTCAGTTTATAATGTGGGGGTACATGTAGGCTGGGCAGAGTACATCAGGGGCATAATAAGAGGGTATAATAATGGGGTAAATAAATAATAATCTGCAGATATGTGGCCAGTGTTGCACTTCTAAATGGCGCCCGATCTTATCCGCTTTTGGAACACTTCACATTTTGCATCGCTATATACTGGGAGCCAGAACTTTTTTTTCTTTTTTCACCACCGGAGCAGTGTGAGGGCTTATTCTTTGCGGGACAATCTGTAGTTTTCATTGGTACCATTTTGGGGTACATGCGATTTTTTTGATCACTTTTTATTCCATTTTTCGTCAAGCAAGGTGACCAAAAACCATCAATTCTGACAATGTTTTTTATTTATTTTTTACGGCTTTCACCCTGGACTATAAATGACCATTATACTTTATTCTGCGGGTCGGTACGATTACGGCGATACCATATGTATATCGTTATTTATACATTTGGCAGCGTTTGCGCAATAAAATAACTTATTTATAAAATAAACAATTTTTTGTGTCACCATATTCTGAGAGCCATAACTTTTTTTTATTTTTCAGTCAAAAAAGCTGTGTAAGGGCTTGTTTTTTGCAGGACGGGATGTAGTTTGTATTGGTACTATTTTGGCGTACATGCGACTTTTTGATCTTATTATATTGTATATTTTGGGAGGGGTGGTGACCAAAAAAAGTGATTCTGGCATTGTTTTTACGTTTATTTTATTTGCGGTGTTCACCGTGCGGGAAAAATAATATTATAGTTTTATAGTTGGGGTTGTTACGAACGCGGTGATACCAAATATGTGTACTTTTTTTTTACGTGTTCTTTTTTTTCCTATAATAAGTCTTATTATAGGAAAAAAAGAAGTTCTTGTTTATGTCACTTATAACTTATTTTTACGCTTTTTTTTAAATATTTTTATTCTTTTTTTTACTTTCTTTACTTGTCCCACTAGGGGACACTTAGACTTGCAGCTCTGATCGCTGCTGGAATACATTACACTACCTACGTAGTGTAATGCATTCCAGCTGTCATTGTGACGTGACAGTCACACTGACAGGAAGCCTACGACGACCACCCTCCGGGTGGTCCTCATAGGCTTCTGTACATGGCAGCCCGGAAGCCATTGTCTGGCTTCCGGTTGCCATGGGTACCATCGCCAGCCCCCATGATTTCACGAGGGGGCTTCCGATCTCTGCTAAACTCCTTAGATGTGGCGATCGGAATCGACCGCCGCATCGAAGGGGTTAACTGCCGAAATCAGCGGCAATGGGCAGCTGATCGGCAACAGGGAAATCAGGGCAGACACCCTGCACAGTTAACCGCTGCTGCGGTGTAGCGCCGCGGTTAACTGTCAAAGCACAGACGTAACTGCACTTCGAGGTGCGCGAAGTGACTGTTCACCTCGACGTGCATTAACGTCCAGGTGCGGGAACAGGGGTTAATAGAACTTCTTTTGGAGTGTTTATATTGATACCAATTATGTATAGTTTGTTTGTTTGTTTGTTTATATATTTTTATTAATAATAAAGGACTGATAAGGGAAAAAGGGGGATTTTTACTTTTATCACTTTTAAAACTTTTATTTTCTTATTTTTACACATCTTTTTTTTACTTTATTACTTTTTCCCACTAGGGGACTTGATGGCAGGAGGCCCTGATCGCTATTCTAATACACTGCATTACATGCGTAGTGCAGTGTATTAGAGCTGTCAGCTACTCACTGACAGCAAGCATAGTGGGTCCTGACTTTGTCAGGACCCACTAGGCTTCCGTCGATGGCATAGCCGGACGCCATTGTTAGGTGTCCGGTTGCAATAGTCACCATCGCCGGCCGCTATCGGGTAGCAGGCCGGCGATGGTAGCTTAACCCCTAAAAAGCTGCAATCCCTATTGAACGCGGCTTTCAAGGGGTTAATCAGCGGGGACACCGCGATCGGTCCCTGCTGTAGGAGCTGCGGCAGCTGCTGTACGAGACAGCAGCTGTCACAGCTCCTGCATGTGTCGGGAAGACGGCCGAAATGGCCGTTACTCCCGTGACGTACTATTAGGTCATGGAGCGCGAACGATACAGCTACCATGACCTAATAGTACGTTCAGGAGCGGGAAGGGGTTAACATCCATTGTGGGGAAAATGTTTGAGGGACTATATACAGGATTATGTGACAATAAATAGTATTATAAGTGACAGCCAGCATGGTTTTACTAAGGACAGAAGCTGTCAAACCAACTTGATTTGTTTTTATGAAGAGGTGAGCAGAAGCCTAGACAGAGGGGCCGCTGTGGATATAGTGTATTTTGACTTTGCAAAGGCATTTGACACTGTCCCTCATAGACGTCTAATGGGTAAATTAAGGACTATAGGTTTAGAAAATATAGTTTGTAATTGGATTGAGAATTGGCTCAAGGACCGTATCCAGAGAGTTATGGTAAATGATTCCTACTCTGAATTGTCCCCGGTTATAAGTGGTGTACCACAGGGTTCAGTGCTGGGACCACTATTATTCAACTTATTTATTAATAATATAGAGGATGGGATTAATAGCACTATTTCTATTTTTGCAGATGAGACCAAGCTATGTAATATAGTTCAGACTATGGAAGATGTTCGTGAATTGCAAGCTAATTTGAACACACTAAGTGTTTTGGCGTCCACTTGGCAAATGAAGTTTAACCCCTTAAGGACTGAGCCTGTTTTGGCCTTAAGGACACAGCCTATTTTTTAAAATCTGACATGTGTCACTTTATGTGGTGATAACTCCGGAATGCTTTTACCTATCCAAGCGATTCTGAGATTGTTTTCTCGTGACACATTGGACTTTATGTTACTGGCAAAATTTGCTCGATACATTAAAGAGGCTCTGTCACCAGATTTTGCAACCCCTATCTGCTATTGCAGCAGATAGGCGCTGCAATGTAGATTACAGTAACGTTTTTATTTTTAAAAAACAAGCATTTTTGGCCAAGTTATGACCATTTTTGTAGTTATGCAAATGAGGCTTGCAAAAGTCCAAGTGGGTGTGTTTAAAAGTAAAAGTCCAAGTGAGCGTGTATTATGTGCGTACATCGGGGCGTTTTTAATACTTTTACTAGCTGGGCGCTCTGAAGAGAAGTATCATCCACTTCTCTTCAGAACGCCCAGCTTCTGGCAGTGCAGATCTGTGACGTCACTCACAGGTCCTGCATCGTGTCGGCCACATCGGCACCAGAGGCTTCAGTTGATTCTGCAGCAGCATCGGCGTTAGCAGGTAAGTCGATGTAGCTACTTACCTGCAAACGCTGATGCTGCTGCAGAATCAACTGTAGCCTCTGGTGCCGATGTGGCCGACAAGATGCAGGACCTGTGAGTGACGTCACAGATCTGCACTGCCAGAAGCTGGGCGTTCTGAAGAGAAGTGGATGATACTTCTCTTCAGAGCGCCCAGCTAGTAAAAGTATTAAAAACGCCCCGATGTACGCACATAATACACGCCCACTTGGACTTTTACTTTTAAACACACCCACTTGTACTTTTGCAAGCCTCATTTGCATAACTACAAAAATGGTCATAACTTGGCCAAAAATGCTCGTTTTTTAAAAATAAAAACGTTACTGTAATCTACATTGCAGCGCCTATCTGCTGCAATAGCAGATAGGGGTTGCAAAATCTGGTGACAGAGCCTCTTTAAGTATTTAATTGTGCAAAACAACAAAATTTAGCGAAAAATGGCAAAAATTAGCATTTTTCTAAATTTATATGTATCTGCTTGTAAGACAGATAGTAATACCACACAAAATTGTTGCTAATTAACATCACCCATATGTCTACTTTAGATTGGCATCGTTTTTTGAACATTCTTTTATTTTTCTATGACATCACAAGGCTTAGAACTTTAGCAGCAATTTCTCACATTTTCAAGAAAATGTCAAAAGGCTATTTTTACAGGGGCCAGTTCAGTTGTGAAGTGGATTTTAGGGCCTTATATATTAGAAACCCTTGATAAGTCACCCCATTTTAAAAACTTCACCCCTCATAGTATTCAAAACAGCATTTAGAAAGTTTCTTAACCCTTTAGATGTTTCACAGGAATTAAGGCAAAGTAGATGTGAAATGTTCAAATTTCTTTTTTTTTTTTGCAGAAATTCATTTTTCATCACTTTTTTTTGTACCACAGAAAGTTTTACCAGAGAAACGCAACTCAATATCTATTGCCCAGATTCTGCAGGTTTTAGAAATACCCCACATGTGGCCCTAGTGCACTTATTGACTGAAGCACAGGCCTCAGAAACAAAGGAGCACCTAGAGGATTTTGGGGCCTCCTTTTTATTAGAAAATATTTTAGGCACCATGTCGGGTCTGAAAGGCTCTTGCGGCGCCAAAACAGTGGAAATCCCCCAAAAGTGACCCCATTTTGGAAACTATACCCCTTGAGGAAATTATCTAGGGGTATAGTTAGCATTTTGACCCCGCAGATTTTTTGCAGAAATTACTAGAAGTAGGCCGTGAAAATGAAAATCTACATTCTTTCAAAGAAAATGTAGGTTTAGCTAATTTTTTCTAATTTCCACAAGGACTAAAAGGAGAAAATGCACCACTACTTTTGTAAATAAATTTCTCCCGAGTAAAACAATACCCTGCATGTGGTCATAAACGGCTGTTTGGACACACGGCGGAGCTTAGAAGGGAAAGAGAGCCATTTGTCTTTTGGAGCTCAAATTTAGCAGGAATGGTTTGCGGAGACCACGTCGCATTTGCAAAGCCCCTAAGGGACCAAAACAGTAAAAACACCAAAAAAGTTACAACATTTAGGAAACTACACCCCTTGAAGCATCCATCTAGGGGTGTAGTGAGCATTTTGAACCCACAGGGGTTTCATAGATTTTATTAGAATTGGGCAGTGAAGATAAAAAAAAACATTTTTTTCCAATAAGACGTAGCTTTAGCTCAAAATTTTTCATTTTCTCAACAAATAAAGGAATAAAAGAACCCCAACATTTGTAAAGCAACTTCTCTGGAGTACGGCAATACCCAATTTGTGGTCATAAACGGCTGTTTGGACATATGGCAAGGATCAGAAGAGAAGGAGTGCCATTTGGCTTTTGGAGCACAGATTTTGCTGGATTGGTTTCTTGACACCATGTCACTTTTGCAAAGCTCCTAAGGTGCCAGTACAGTGGAAACTCCCCAAAAGTGACTCGATTCACGAAACTACACCCCTTGAGGAATTCATCTAGGGGTGTAGTGAGCATTTTGACCCCACAGGTGTTTCATAGATTTTATTAGAATTGGGCAGTGAAAATAAAAAAAAATCCTTTTTCTTCAATAAGACGTAGTTTTAGCTGAAAATGTTTAATATTCTCAACAAATAAATGAAAAAAAAGCACCCCAACACTTGTAAAGCAACTTCTCCTGTGTACGGCAATACCACATATGTGGTCATAAACTGCTGTTTGGGCACAGAGTAGGGCTCAGAAGGGAAGGAGCGCCATTTGGCTTTTGGAGTACAGATTTTGCTGGATTGGTTTCTGGGCGCTATGTCGCTGTGGGACCAAAACAGTGGAAACCCCCAGAAGTGACCCCATTTTGGAAACTACACCCCTCAAGGTATTCAGTGTAGTGAGCATATTAACCCCACAGGTGATTGGCAGAAATTGGTGTGCACTCGATGTTGCAGAGTGAAAATGGTTTTTCAATAGATATGCCAATATGTGGCGCCCAGCTTGTGCCACTGGAGACACACCCCCCAAAAATTGTTAAAAGGGTTCTCCCGGGTATGGCGATGCCATATATGTGGAAGTAAACTGCTGTTTGGGCACACTGTAGGGTTCAGAAGGGAGGTAGCGCCATTTGGCTTTTGGAGCGTGGATTTTGCTTGTAGTAGTTTTGTTTTGAGTCTTACTGGTGTTTCCGTTTATAATGTGGGGGTACATGTAAAGCGGGCGGAGTATATAAGGGGCATAGTCAGGTGGTATAGTGGGGTAAAAAAAAACAATAAAATAATCCATAGATGTGTGTTATGCTGGGGAGCAATCCTTTCTGCACAGGCCGGTGTCGCACTAATAAATGGTCTTTACTTATTCCCCTTTAGGTCCACACTCGGCACCTTTGAAGTTTGGGGAATTTTGCTGGCAAAGTGTTGTCCTGGTATTATACTCACTTCCAGCAGATATGTTTGGGCCCTCCCCTTCCTGGTTCCCTAATTTTAGGGGCCTTGATAATTTGCCACTTGAAACAGAAGAAATGTTCCCCTCGGGCCGGCACAACTGCATATTTTTATTTCCTGGCTTATTGGTGCCTTGACTAATTTTATTTTTTCATAGATGTAGTGGTATGACGGCTGGTTTGTTGTGGGACGAGCTGTAGTTTTTATTGGTACCATTTTGGGGTACATGCGACTTTTTGATCACTTGTTATCCTTTTTTTTGGGAGGCCAGGTGACCAAAAAACAGCAATTCTCGCATATTTTTTTTGTTTTTTTTATACAGCGTTCACCACGCATTATAAATTACATGTTAGCTTTATTCTGCGGGTCAGTACGATTCCGGTAATATCTAATTTATAGCACTTTTTATGTTTTACAACTTTTTGCACAATAAAATAACTTTTGTAAAGAGAATGGATTTTTTCTGTCGCCAAGTTGTGAGAGCCATAACGGTTTTAAATTTTTCGTCGACGGAGCTGTATGAGGGCTTGTTTTTAGCGAGACGAGTTATAGTTTTTATAGGTACCATTTTTAGGTACATGCGACTTTTTGATCACTTTTTATTTCAATTTTTGGAAGACAAAGTGACCAAAAAATAGCAATTATGTCAGTATTTTTTAGTTTTTTTTTTACGGCGTTCACTGTGCGGAATAAATAACATAATATTTTTATAGTTCAGGTCGTTACGGTCGCAGCGATACCAAATATGTATGGCTTTATTTTTTTTTCAATAATAAATGACTTGATAAGGGAAAAAGGGCGATTGTGTTTTGTGTTATTATTTGAAACTTTTATTGTACTTTTATTTTTCCTTTTTTTTACACTTTTTTTTTACACTTTTCTTTAGTCCCACTAGGGGACTTGAAGGTCCAACTGTTTGTTTGATGTTCTAATACATTGCACTACCTATGTAGTGCAATGTATTAGAACTGTCAGTTGTTCGCTGACAGCAAGCCGATCAGGCTCCGCCTCCGGGCGGGGCCTAATCGGCTAACGTAATGGCAGATAGGAAGCCATTGTTAGGCATCCTGTTGCCATAGTAGCAGTCGCCAGCCTTGCCATCGCATGGCAAGGCTGCCGATTGCATACAAACCACTTTGATGCAGCGATTGCATTGAATCGCTGCATTGAAGGGGTTAATGGCAGGAATCGGAGCTAGCTCCGGTTCCTGCCGATAGATCGGGGTGTCCGCTGTAACATACAGTGGACACCCACTGCTGATGACGCCGGCTCAGCTTCTGAGCCGGAAGCTGAGCCGGCGCCATCTTGCCGATGGTACCGGAAGCCTCCTGGGCCCCGCCGACGACGGGGCATAGGAGGATTCCGTTACAGGCTGATCGGGAGGTAAGCATTAGCCCTCCGATCGCCTTTGCAGCCACCGGCAACCCAGCGATCACGTTGCTGGGGCGCCGGTGGCTATAAACTCCTCACATGCTGCGATCTCTATTGAACGCAGCATGTGAGGGGTTAATCGGTCGGATCGGAGGCTAGCTCCGGTCCTGGCCGATACCTCAGGGTGCCAGCTGTAACATACAGCTGTCACCCGGCGGTGATGTCGCTGGCTCAGCTCCTGAGCCAGCTTCATCTCCTTCACGTACAGTTACGTGGAGATGCGCGAAAAGACCATCTCCCATCACGTAACTGTACGTGAAATGGCACGAAGGGGTTAATGTAGATAAATGTAAAGTTATGCACCTGGGTACGAACAACCTGCATGCATCATATGTCCTAGGGGGAGCTACACTGGGGGAGTCACTTGTTGAGAAGGATCTGGGTGTACTTGTAGATCATTAACTAAATAACAGCATGCAATGTCAATCAGCTGCTTCAAAGGCCAGCAAGATATTGTCGTGTATTATAAGAGGCATGGACACGCGGGACAGGGATGTAATATTACCACTTTACAAAGCATTAGTGAGGCCTCATCTAGAATATGCAGTTCGGTTAATGGCACATACAAAAAATATGGTGAAATCCTGTTCTATGTAAAACCCCCTCAAAAAACAAGGGGGCACTCTCTCCGTCTTGAGAAAAAAAGGCTCAACCTGCAGAGGCGACAAGCCTTCTTTACTGTGAGAACTGTGAATCTATGGAATAGTCACCGCAGGAGCTGGTCACAGCAGGGACAGTAGATGGCTTTAAAAAAGGCTTAGATAATTTCCTAGAACAAAAAAATATTAGCACCTATGTGTAGAAATTTTTTACTTCCCCTTTCCCATCCCTTGGTTGAACTTGAGGGACATGTGTCTTTTTTCAATCGTACAAACTATGTAATATGTAACTATGTAACTATGTGTACCTGGGGCCTTACAGTACAATTATCAGTGCTGTGTCTACTAATGCGTGTAGAGGATTTAGGAAAGGTACCTGACTATGAATTACCTTTCTAGAAAAGCAGAACTTCATATTTCCTTCATACTTCATAAAATAATGTCACAAACTCAAAACAAAAATGTTATCTTTGAGCAGATTTAAAGAAATAATAAAGTAATATACTTGAAAATCCCTTTTTGCCTTATGGGACCCCTGTCGATATGCCCTATTAGGACATATGAACGTTGTAGAGAGGGGAAATTACTATCTGGCCGCAGGACCTGGACATGCAGTGATAAACTGATCACAAGGGTAGCTAGAGGGGTTGTCCGCTTTCAGCAAATTAATGTTATTTTTTATATATAATTAACCCCTTACAGGCCAGGCCAATTTTCGTTATTTCATTTTAGTTTTTTCTCCCCCGCCTTCCAAAAGCCATATCTTTTTTATTTCTTCGTTGACATAGCCATATGAGGGCTTGTTTTTTTGCGGGACAAGTTGTAGTTTTTCATGGCACCGTTTATTGTATTGCAAAATGTACTGGGAAGCTGAAAAAAAATAATTGTGGGATGAAATGGGCAAACAACAGCGATTACGCCATTTTTTGGGGGGTTTTGTTTTTACGTCGTCCATCAGGCTTTAAAAACAACATATTCACCTTATTCTACAGGTTGATACGATTACGGCGATACAAAATTTATATGTTTTTGTTTTATGTTTTATCACTTTAAAAAAAATAAAACTATTTGCTAAAAAAAAAAAAGTGTTTTGTGTCGCCGTATTCTGAGAGCCATAAGATCATTTTTAATCACTTTTGCTTGGTAAGTAAGATAGGATCCCTGGTTTCCTGCCTTTCTAAAAATGACAAACAAGTTATATAGGGACACTTGGATGAGGTGAACGGACAATTTTTTGTACCATATCCGGAATTCCTGGACAGCGCTGTAGGGCTGCAGCATCTGGTCTGCAACGTTGACCCCACCCATTAATTTATTGTAATCCCGTATGCAAACAGGCTTCCAGACGGTATGACCTGTCCCGCGTACAGGAATGTGGCTGCTGCTGTCTGGGTGAATCAATGTTAACATGAGAATATCCCTCTTGTCACGGAATTTGACTAGCAGCAAGTCCTCATTACAAAGTCCCCTGATTTCCCCAGCTTTTAAGTTTTGGTTGACCAGGGACTTTGGCAGGCCTATTTGATTTTGGCGTATGGTGCCACAGGCCACAGTTTTTTTGCAGACAGGCACCTGAAGAGGGGTACGCTAGTGTAGAAAATTTTAAAAAGCCGATCATGGCTGGGGTCCCTGCGGGGTGAGCAAAGTATGTTACCAACAAAATGAAGGTAACACAGTATGGTCTTAAAGCGCTGCCTCGTCATTACCTCTGTACATAGAGGTGTCGTACAGGACATCAGATGTCCAATAGGACCTAATCGTGGGTTTCTTAACCAAACCCATGTTCAGTAGGAAGGCCCAAAATTAGAAAATGTCTGCCACAACTACTGGCCGCCACAAACTACTTTTGGCGTAATAAGATGTGGGGTGACTGGCGATAAATTGAGCAGCATATAAATTGGTCTACTCAACCATCAGTAGTAATAATCCCTCTGAAAAGAAGATTTTAAAAAAGTCCTCCTCCCGAAACCCCTCAGTGTCGATTTGGATGCACGTCACAGAACTACATTCTGGAACACACGGGGTGTATGACTCCGAGGGCACCCTATCGGGGTCAAAGGCACTAGTGCTAGACCAGCAATCTTGCCTACGGCTCCTTGGCTGTGACTCCTCATCACTAGTGCTAGTGGACCACGACAAAATTAATAATTGCTCATCAGTCTCACTTGCACTTTCTTTATCTAAGCAGATCATGGCGTAGGCCTTTTCTGCCGAATACAGACGCTGAGCCATTTTATTACTATAAATCTAATGCTAGCCCTAACTAACTATTTCTAACTAATTGCCCCCTAGCTAACTCCCTACACCTAACTTACGCTACCTAATGCCCTACGCCTAAGGGCTTATTCAGATGAACATTGCGTTTTTGCGCGCACCACAAACGCTGCATTTTGCGCACGTGTCAGCAGCGTGTGGCATGCGTATTTGGGCCATGTGTGCGTGTATTACGCGCGTAAGACATGTGTTTTTCCTGCGCGTGTAAAAAACGCAAGCAGGTGTTCTGTTTTCGCCAGCCTACAAAAAGGCCAAGAATGCAACCCCCCTGCTTGATGTGCGCACCTGTGGTGCTGAATTTGTGAGCTTTTGGTGCAACAGAGTGTTCGAACGAGTATTTGCGGTTACTTTGTATGCCCCACTGCATTGATGCCACCTAGCTCTCTGGCCTGTGTCCTCTTAGCATGGATGGTTTCCCGGAGGTTTGGCCAACGCCGTAGCATTCTACTGCCACACCGGCGGAGATCAGGTAGGATGTGGGTTCACCCAATAGTGGCCCAATGCACCTCTAAAGGGCATTTTCATACCCTGTATGCTGACCTCCGTCATCACCCAGATAAATTTTACTCCTTTTGCCGCCTGTCTGTGCCTGCCTTTGATATGCTGCTGGAGCTGGTTCGGCCAGGAATAACCTATCAGGACACCAACATGCGGCGCTGTATTTCCCCAGAGGAGTGTCTCCTTGTCACCTTACGGTATGTGCTGTTTCTTAATCCAGGTTACACATTGTTTTATGTGCTTCATGTCCTACCTAACATGTTGGCTTTGTGGTTTGTGTTGCTGATTTCCTGTAGATTTTTGGCGACAGGCAATAGCTACCATTCCCTTCATTTCGAATTCCTTCTTGGAGTGTCCACTATTTCCGGCATTGTTCCATCAACCTGTGTGGTCCTGTGGCTGAGATTGAAGAGCAGCGTGATGCCTCAGCCTACGGCCCAACACTGGCTTCAAATAGCCCAGCAGTTTGAAACCAACACTCAATTTCCCCACTGTATTGGTGCACTCGATGGGAAGCACATCCGTGTCCAGAAACCCCCCCCCCCCCCACTCTGGGTCTCGATACTTCAACTACAAGCAGTTTTTTTTCCATAGTCTTGCTGGCCTTGTCGGACTGTAATTTGTGCTTTACCATCATCGACATCGGGTCCTATGGAAGCTCTGCGGATGCCCGCATATTTCGCTCGTCCAGAATGGGCCAGCGTCTAATGTCTAACCAACTTGATGTTCCCGAGCCTAACATCCTCCCTGGCACCAGCGGTCCACACCTTCCTTATGTTATGGTTACAGATGAGGGTTTTGCCCTCAGCAGACAAGTCATGCGTCCATATGCGCGGAGGGGCATGGATAACCGTAGGCGCATTTTCAATAGCACGGAAAGTGGTGGAATGCGCCTTTGGCATCATGTGCAGCAAGTGGAGGGTCCTGATGACAGCAATGCAAATGTCGCCGGCCAATGTGACATCTGTGATCAAAGCCTGTGTTGTGCTGCACAACTTTACCCGCATCCATGATGCCGCTCATGATGGGGAATATATGTTAACAACTGCACCCACCACCAGCATCGCCCAGCCTGCTCGGCCAGGGCGGCCACCGACACAGATACCAGAGCCTGCGAGTGCGCCAGCAATTTGCAGAGTATTTTGACAGCCAGCCTGGAGATGTACCCTGGCAGAACGTAGCCATTTGAGGTGTGGTGAAGTTAGTATTCTTTTGTCGAACGTCTGTTTATCCCTCTAGTCCTTTTTTGGTTTGGGGGGGGGGGGGGCGGTAGGGTTAGGGACTAGAAAAATTGAGGCCCCTTGACGTGGGTTGCGAGCTTAAACCTCGGGAGGGGTTTGGAATTCCCTTTTTTTAAGCCACCAATTTAGGCCTGATGAGGATGTTCCTGAGCAGCATAGTGGTGCTGATACTGTGGCTGGTAGCCGTGAGGCTGGATGGGAGCCTGAAAACTTGGGGCAGGTAGGGAGTAGGGAGGGAAGTGACGGACAGGGCCAGCCATTGGGCCAGGGGAGAGGTATCTTGGCCCTGGAGGATATTGCGGCATCTGCGATATGGCAGGGGCAGGTTGTGAGTGCCCTGCCAAATGGACCCCCGCGGGGGGCATAAACACACTACGCCACTGCTCGATAGCAGTGAAGCACCGCCCTGGACTAAGCGGGGGTGTAGCACTGTCGAGGAGCGACAGCATGTTCGATTGCAGGCGCACCAGCCTATGCTCTGGTACCCTGCGCATTGAAAGTGCCATGCTGCGACAAAAGTAGTCGCAGTTGTCCTCATCAGCTGCACGCCGCAGGTACTCCAGAACACACGCGTCCACCTGTGCACCTGCGGACGGGTTCACAGGGCGTCTGCGGCGGGGTGCTGCATGGGTAGGTGCCACTTGGTCCGGTGGGCCCGCTTCTGGCGCTGAGGCGACTGGGACAGGATCCTCTATGGTGGGGTCCGGGGTTAGGGTGACCAGGGGAGCGGCGGCTTCGAACGCCTGGGTAGACTCGGCCCGTGCCTCCTTTTCCAACGCGTCAAGATTGTCGCTAGTTCTAGAATATAGGGGAGACGTCAGTTGAGGAACACAATTTACTGTTCAAACACAAAGCATCTTTGGCGTATATGACATTTTTGGGAGGTCACGTTTGCAAAAAGGGCCAACAACGAGTACTTACGGTCGCATGTCCATTATTTCCCGCAGGAACAACAGCTGATCATAATATATGTAGCGGCGCTTCCTGGTGCCACCTTCTCCGCTGCGGCCGCTGGAACCATATTCTCTCCGGAACTGGTCCCTGGAACTTCGCCACCGTCTCTTTACATCGTCCACTGTATAAATAATAAAGAACACATCATTCAAGCAACACACCAGATGTTACTGCGCACACAGACACTGAATATAAACGACAGTACGACACCTCCACACAAGAACAGACCTTACTTTCAGCTACTATAAAGATGCAATTGAACCGAAACGTTGCCCATGACAGGCATTGTTTCAACAGGGACGCAATAGGCAATATGGATGGCATTATACACGTATATGTTGACACACATATATACACTCACCAATGCGTTGGCGGTCACGGGTGCGGCTGTCGGCCCACTCCTGCTCGAACAGCGCCTCGGCAATATGCTCCCATGCAACCTCCTTGAGTGTGCGGTCATGGCATGACTCCGCATGGGTGTTCCATACCTCCGGCTGCTCCTGAACTAATGTGATTAGCATAGCAACATCCATCTGGCGAGGCATGGCTGCAAGCTGCTTGTGGTGCAGGAGTAAACGGTTTGGCCTCTTTTTGAAAACCTGGTCTCTAAGCTACTTCCTGCTTTTCTGCTGGTTTCGACTAGTTAGCTCAAACTCCTTAGCATAGAGACGTGTCCTGCTTGAAAAACGCCTCCGTATGACATGCGTGATTTTCACGCACCCATTGACTTCAATGGGTGCGTGATGCGCGAAATACGCAGAGATATTGAACTTGACGCGTTTTGTACGCAGCGAACAAGCGCTGCGCAAAAATCACGGACTGTCTGTACTGCCCCATTGACTTCTATTGGCCTGTGCGTGGCGCACGAAAAAAACGCGCCCTGCACGGACGCAAATCACGCTCGTGTGAATCCGCCCTAACACTAAGTAATGATAATGAACCCTACTAAACCCCAACTAAATGCTACACTAATATATATATATATATATATATATATATATATATATATATATATATATATATATATATATATACAGTGGAGGAAATAAGTATTTGATCCCTTGCTGATTTTGTAAGTTTGGCCACTGTCAAAGTCATGAACAGTCTAGAATTTTTAGGCTAGGTTAATTTTACCAGTGAGAGATAGATTATATATATATAGAAAAAAAAAAGAAAATCACATAGTCAAAATTATATATATTTATTTGCATTGTGCACAGAGAAATAAGTATTTGATCCCCTACCAACCATTAAGAGTTCAGCCTCCTCCAGACCAGTTACACGCTCCAAATCAACTTGGTGCCTGCATTAAAGACAGTTGTCTTAAATGGTCACCTGTATAAAATACTCCTGTCCACAGACTCAATTAATCAGTCTGACTCTAACCTCTACAACATGGGCAAGACCAAAGAGCTTTCTAAGGATGTCAGGGACAAGATCATAGACCTGCACAAGGCTGGAATGGGCTACAAACCCATAAGTAAGATGCTGGGTGAGAAGGAGACAACTGTTGGTGCAATAGTAAGAAAATGGAAGACATACAAAATGACTGTCAATCGACATCGATCTGGGGCTCCATGCAAAATCTCACCTCGTGGGGTATCCTTGATCCTGAGGAAGGTGAGAGCTCAGCCGAAAACTACACGGGGGGAACTTGTTAATGATCTCAAGGCAGCTGGGACCACAGTCACCAAGAAAACCATTAGTAACACATTACGCCGTAATGGATTAAAATCCTGCAGTGCCCGCAAGGTCCCCCTGCTCAAGAAGGCACATGTACAGGCCCGTCTGAAGTTTGCAAATGAACATCTGGATGATTCTGAGAGTGATTGGGAGAAGGTGCTGTGGTCAGATGAGACTAAAATTGAGCTCTTTGGCATTAACTCAACTCGCCGTGTTTGGAGGAAGAGAAATGCTGCCTATGACCCAAAGAACACCATCCCCACTGTCAAGCATGAAGGTGGAAACATTATGTTTTGGGCGTGTTTCTCTGCTGAGGGCACAGGACTACTTCACTGCATCAATGGGAGAATGGATGGAGCCGTGTACCGTCAAATCCTGAGTGACAACCTCCTTCCCTCCACCAGGACATTAAAAATGGCTCGTGGCTGGGTGTTCCAGCACGACAATGACCCGAAACATACAGCCAAGGCAACAAAGGAGTGGCTCAAAAAGAAGCTCATTAAGGTCATGGAGTGGCCTAGCCAGTCTCCAGACCTTAGTCCCATCGAAAACTTATGGAGGGAGCTGAAGATCCGAGTTGCCAAGCGACAGCCTCACAATCTTAATGATTTACAGATGATCTTCAAAGAGGAGTGGGCCAAAATTCCATCTAACGTGTGCAAACCTCATCATCAACTACTAAAAACGTCTGACTGCTGTGCTTGCCAACAAGAGTTTTGCCACCAAGTATTAAGACTTGTTTGCCAAAGGGATCAAATACTTATTTCTCTGTGCACAATGCAAATAAATATATATAATTTTGACAATGTGATTTTCTGTTTTTTTTGTTTTTTTTTATATAATCTATCTCTCACTGGTAAAATTAACCTAGCCTAAAAATTCTAGACTGTTCATGTCTTTGACAGTGGGCAAACTTACAAAATCAGCAAGGAATCAAATACTTATTTCCTTCACTGTGTACATATATATATATATATATATATATATATATATATATGTATATATATATATATATGTATATTTATATATATGTATATATATTTAAATTTTTAAATGTAATATAGAACAAAGGTGGAGGGAGGGGGTGAATGGGGTTATTTCACGTTTTGTAGGAGACAATGCACACAGCACCGTTCTCCTCAACGATCTGACAGGAATGAAGAGAAGAGCCTTTGCATGCTGTGATTGGTCAGTCATATTTGACTGACCAATCACAGCGATCGCTGTAGGGCAACCACTGTCATTGGTCCCTCAACGGCTCCCTGTGACACTGAGCTGTCCTGTTGCCAGGGACTTGTGACCGTGACTTTAAACACGGTGACAGTTTAAGTGCAGGACGGATATATCCTTCCTCCTGTGCCAACTAGCCGCTGCCGAGGACGGATTTATCCGTCCGTTCGTCGTTAAGAGGTTAAACTATATCACCCAAACACCTTTATATAAGAAAAACTTCTCTGCCCCAATGGGCAGGGCACCTAGAAAATGTGTAGTTACTGGGTACATTTTATTTGCACTTGATGTTACACTTTTCAACAGGATTTGTACCTTGTTCTGAGCTGATTCTCTGTAACAGCTTCTACCCACAGAAATATTCACAGATACCATATGTTTATCTGACAAGTGTCTCAAACCAATTTTTTCTTACTCTGAGTTGTATTGCATGGGAAGGCCTCTCAAGGTCTCTTCTATTCATGGGAGGCGGGTATGATAAAGTTGGCACCGGTCTGCCAGGACTGTTCTGTAGGCAAATTAAACAGCTCTAACAGAATTTAGCAGCAACAGCTGTAAAAACCTGGAACATACCAATTAGATTTTACCAAATCGATCCTTGCAGTCTTGGGGCACATGTGAGGTCATCCACCATCAATGCAGTTGGCATCAAGAATGCCTTGGATGTTACTGGTTTACCTTCCTTTATTTGTCCACTATCTGTTAGAATCTGGTTTTCACGTCTACCGCTCCCAGTTGGACACTTCCCGTGGAGAACAATCTTTTCATCGCATAATCATTAATTTACTTTAATCAGATAATTCAATTGAAGAAAAACATTAACAATGACATCTTTATGTTAAACATTCACATTGGGCAGTAACTAAAACAGATTTTTCTTCTTTTATATATACTGCACAGAATTTTATTATCAAACAGCTCGTTCAATCCCCAGCAAAACGAATATTGTATAATGGGAATCTACTTGCACTGAAGAGTTTATCATTTACAAGTTATAACACTGACACATGCCTCCAGTAGTCCAATGCTAAGGCACATTGATCCAGAACTTTACATAAAACTTAACCACAGTATTTAATATTCCCACAACACTTCTTGAATATCATTAACTAACTAACTTTGGGATGGCATCTAGAGAGCTGCTGATATCTTAGTCATTGTACAAACACAAGTTAAATACTTGCGATAAAAACGGTTTCCCTGTCACTACACACAACTTCTGCAGTGGGGAAAATACTGGCCAGGCTTCAGGCCACCCTGAGAACAGGTCTACACATACGGGCACATTTTTATACACACCTACCTCGGGTAGTTTTTTTTATTTTTTTATAAATGCTTTATTTGATTTTTCATCTATATAAAAAAACATTTTCCACTCGCAGGTGGAATTTTGTATATACATACATTTATATTGACAAAAAGTTATTTCAAATATACTTTACCCCCCTCGCCCCTATCCATGATCCGTGCTCATCCTCTTTCCTTCCTTTTAATTTATATACATCTCTTTAAACTCTGCTCTAGATAATATTCTATTAACAATTGGCTCCCAGTTTTTTTTCCATCCAATTGGATTAGTCTCTCTTTTTAATTTATTTTTGTCGAACCACTGCCAATAGCATATTTTCTTCCATAATCTCTTAATCTGCAGAAACGACAGAATATGCATTGATACCCACTCTGATAGAATAACTTTTTTCACTGAAAGTGTCATTAAATGAATTAGATCAGAAAGATTTTTATATTTTTCACCCGGATTAAACGGTACCAAACACATCCATTAGTCTAGTTTTATCTCTTTATTTAGTACATAGCTAATATATTTTTCTCCCGAAACCCACAACCTTCTGATTGCCGGGCATAGCCAGAAGCACTGGACCGATCCTGCATTAATCTGCCCACATTTTGTGCATCGTCGTGTATAATTATGTACATAGTTTTCGCAAGGCAGGTTAAATGCATTATAAAGTCTAGCCTCTACCTTCCACTGCATCTCTCTTAAATTTTCAGGTGACGCTGCCCTCCTAACCCGGGCCCACCCTTTTACCAGACGTTCTTCTACTTCTTCCTCCGAAATCTGTGTATCCAAATCCCTTTTCCATTCTTTATTATATTTTTTATGCCTTTCCTGTCCTCCTTAACTGGCATTTTCTTTTTCTAATAAATGCAATTGATGGACTCCCCTGCATACCTCTCATCATATCTCCAAGTTCTTTTTGTTTAATACCCAATCATTTTTTTAAATCCCCTTGTTTTTTTATTATGTGGCATATTTGAATGTGTTGGAAGAAGAACCCTTGCTCAAGACCAAATTGTTCTTTTATTTGGCCAAAGGTTTTAAATTTTCTATTTTGTTGATCCATCAAATCCGAGATTCTGCATATACCTTTTTGAGCCCATCTTTTTGTCCAGTCTATATTATTCTGACAGCCTTTAGATTGTAAATTTTCCCTAATGGTCAAAAACCCTGACAAGCTGTAGGATAAATCAAAGCTTTATCTCAGCAATCTCCATACTATTTTAGAGTCTCCCAACAAAACCAAAAATCCTGTCCTCAAGGGACCCCAACCCGGTGATTGATGGAGATATGTTCGCAAGGAGTTTGATACTGTTAATGGTTTTTCGATTTTAGAATTAACAAATTTATTATTATCTTTTATCCACTCTATAACATATCTTGCAATACAAGCAATATTATATGCCCTGATGTCCGGGAAGGATAAACCTCCAACTCTAATATCTTTTTTTAGATTTTTCATCGACAAACGAGATCTCCACATACATTTCTGGAAAGCTTTATAAAATAAAATAAAATAGAACCTTGAAATAGGTATGTTTGACACATTGTACTTAGTATATTGATCAGATACTTATAACATGTTTGTGCTTCTATAAATATTTGATGTTTTTATTTGTAGTACCGTGAGAAGCGGAAGTGCTATGATGAGACAAGGTGTGGGTATTTAAGTGAGTATGTGCACTGAATCCCAGTATGCCTCGATAAAGCGTCTGAAGGACGTGAAACGGTCAGCTCTATTGTCTTTTTGATCCCATGTTGCCTGCCTCAATTTAGGAATAAAGAGAAACCTTTTGCAAATGGTGAGTGTCGTGCTGTCTTCTTTTCTACATGTTGTCATTTGCTGGATCTAACTTCAACACGCACTGAGCACCGCCAGACAAAGGCTGTCGAACCACAAGTCCCAGCGAGCTGAAGCAGAGTCTATGACATTGCAAGCTAAGGTAGTGCCAACCATTTTCTACTTCTACATGTTGCTCTCAGAATATGGTGACACAAAAAATAAATTAAAAAAAAGTGATTTTATTGCGCAAACGCTGCAAAACATAAAAAAAAACAATATACAAATGGTATCGCCGTAATCCTATCGACCCGCAGAATAAAGTAAAATGTAATTTATAGCCCAGGGTGAACGGCATAAAAAAAAAAGGAATAAATAACATTGTCAGAATTGATGGTTCTTGGTCACCTTGCTTGCCAAAAAATTGAATAAAAACTGATCAAAAAAAAATAAATCGCACGTACCCCAAAATGGTACCAATGAATACTACAGATTGTCCCGCAAAAAATAAGCTCTCACACAGCTCCGGTGAAGAAAAAATAAATAAGTTCTGGCTCCCAGAATATGGCGATGCAAAATGTGCAGTGTTCCAAAAGCAGATAAGATCGGGCACCATTTATCAGTGTGACACTGGCCACATATCTGCGGATTATTATTTATTTACCCCATTATAATCCCCCTCTTATTATTCCCTGATGTACTCTGCACAGATTACATTTGTACCCACATTATAAAATTAAAATAACAGCAAAATGCCAAACAGAAAACGTACCAAGCTAAATCTGCGCTCCAAAAGCAAAATGCCCTCCCTTCTGAGCCCTACAGAGTGCCCAAACAGCAGTTTACGCGCACAGATCTAGCATCGCCATACACGGGAGAACCCGGTTAATATTTTATGAGGTATTTTTCTTCAGTGGCACAAACTGGGCACAACATATTGTGCACTCAACTGGCATATAAGTGGAAAATTTACATTTTCACTCCTCACCACCCATTACGCTTTAACCCCTTCGTGCACCACAACTTAATAGCATGTCGTGGTGTGAGCGGTGATGTATGGAGCGGGCTCACGTGCTGAGCCAGCGCCATACCCTGCGGGTGTCAGCTGTGTATTAGAGCTGACACTCAGGACTAACGGACAGGAACAAATGAAAAAACATTTATGACCACATGTGGGGTATTGCCGTACTTGGGAGAAATTGCTTTACAAATGTTGGGCGGCTTTTTCCTCCTTTATGCTTTGTGAAATTTAAAAAATTCAACATTTTAGTGGAAATAATGTTGATATTCATTTTCACGGCCTAATTCGAATAAATTCTGTGGGGTCTAAATGCTCACTATACCCCTAGATAGATTCTTAAGTGGTGTAGTTTCCTAAATGGGGTCACTTTTGGGGGTTTTCCACTGTTTTGGTCCCTCCAAATGCGTAGCGTAGCAAATGCGTCATGGCACCCGAAAACCATTTCAGCTAAATTTGAGCTCCAAAAACCAAATAGCGCTCCTTCCCTTCTAAGCCCCGCTGTGGGTCCAAAGAGAAGTTTATTACCACATATGGCATATTTCTGTAATCGGGAGAAATATTTTACAAATATTGGGGTGCTTTTTCTCCTTTATGCTTTGTAAAAAGACTAATTCCAATGAATTCAGAAAAGCAACGGTGGGGTCAAAATGCTAACTTTACCCCTAGAAAAATTCCTTGAGGGGTGTAATGTCTAAAATGGGGTCACTTTTGGGGGGTTTCCACTATTTTATTCCCTCCAGTGCATTGCAAACGCGACACGGCACTGAAAACTATTCCAGTAAAATCAGAAATCCAAATGGTGCTCCTTCTCTTCTGAGCCCTGCTGGGGTCCGAACAGCAGTTATTACCACATATGGGGTATTGCTATAATCGGGAGAAATTGCTTTACATATGTTGGGGTGTTTTTTCTCCTTTATTCCTTGTAAAAATAAAAAATGTCTACGTTTTTCAGAAAAAAAGTAGATTTTCATCTTCACATACTAATTCAAATAAATTTAGCAAAAAAACTGTGGGATCAAAAGGCTAACTGTCCCCCTAGATAAATTCCTTGAGGGGTGTAGTTTCCAAAATGTGGTCACTTTTAGGGGTCTTTACTGTTTTGGCCCCACAAGACCTCTTCAAACATGACATGGTGTCTAAAATATATTCTAAAAAAAGTGCTCCTTTGCTTCTGAGGCCTGTGTTTCAGTCTATTAGCACACTAGAGCTACATGTGTATTTCTAAAAACTGCAGAATCTGGGCAATACATATGGAGTTGCATTTCTCAGGTACAGAAAAAAATGAATTACAAAAGAATTTTGGCTCAAAAAAATGAAATTTGTAAATTTGACCTCTACTTTGCTTTAATTCCTGTGAAAAGCCCAAAGGGTTAAAACACTTTCTGAATGCTGTTTTGAATACTTTGAGGGGTGGCGGTTTTAAAATGGGATGATTTATGGGGACTTTCTAATATATAAGGCCCTCAAAGTAACTTCAGAACTGAACTGGTCCCTGAAAACTTAGCTTTTTGAAATTTTCTTGAAAATATGAGAAATTGCGGCTAAAGTTCTAAGCCTTGTAACGTCATAGAAAAATAAAAGAATGTTCAAAAAACGATGCAAACATAAAGTACACATATGGGAAATGTAACCTAATAACTATTTTGTGTGGTATTACTATCTGTTTTACAAGCAGATACATTTAAATTTAGAAAAATGCTAATTTTTGCAAAATTTTCTCCAAATCTTGGTGTTTTTTTACAAATAAATATTAAATTTATCGATCAAATTTTTTCACTAACATAAAGTATAATATGTGACGAGAAAACATTCTCAGAATCACTTTGATATGTAAAAGCATTCCGAAAGTTATTACCACATAAAGTGACACGTGTCAGATTTGAAAAATTGGCTTCGTCCTGAAGGCCAAAACAGGCTCAGTGCTGAAGGGGTTAATTTTTTTTAAGGTGGGAGATATTTTGATGGAACTTTATAATAACTTTTCAAAGATGCAGATAGATGTCAGGTGGTATTTTTATTCCTTCCACCAAAGGTTTTTTATAGCATAAATACTCTATTTAGAATTAGTAAAGAATCACTGGAATAATGATAGAGCTTTATAAAATATAACTTTTACTTCATATTGTTTAAAATAATGTGCAAAACATACACACAGGACAAATTTCAAGGCTTAAAATGTGCTCTCTTTTGTGAGAGAAAAACTGACATTCTGTACGATTTGTGCAGAGTAAATGCAAAGCTCCAAATCTTACTGCATAAAAGAGGAGGTTTTTTCAAAGGTATATTTTTTGGGGTAATCCACCCCCCTACCCATTCTATAGTGTGTCCAAGTCCATCTTGATCCTGTAGCTGGGGACTGGGAAACCTCCTATTTTCCTTTTATATGTGTCCAGGCAGATAATGCTGTTCTCCCTTTTTTGGGAGAACAGCATTATCTGCCTGGACACATATAAAAGGAAAATAGGAGGTTTCCCAGTCCCCAGCTACAGGATCAAGATGGACTTGGACACACTATAGAATGGGTAGGGGGGTGGATTACCCCAAAAAATATACCTTTGAAAAAACCTCCTCTTTTATGCAGTAAGATTTGGAGCTTTGCATTTACTCTGCACAAATCGTACAGAATGTCAGTTTTTCTCTCACAAAAGAGAGCACATTTTAAGCCTTGAAATTTGTCCTGTGTGTATGTTTTGCACATTATTTTAAACAATATGAAGTAAAAGATGCAAATATAAAGGAAACCGGAAACACAGCTTACATAAAGGTGATCGCCAAAAGGAAAGGTGACTCATTAGATCCGGCCTCATACAGGCCAATATCACTAATTAATGTGCATGCCAAGATGTATTCAAGAATACTAGCAGATACACTGGCAGTGGTCCTTCCTGGCATCATCCATGACTCGCAAAAGGGATTTATAAAAGAAAGACACGGGGTGAGAAATATAAGAAAGGTACTTGGGGTTCTTGATTGGGCCAGGGTCAGTCCATCCTCAATGAAAAATGCGGAAATAATATCTTTTGATGCGGAGAAAGCATGACAGTGTAGTCTGGCCCTGGCTCAGCAAAGTGATAGAAAGGATAGGGATAAGGGGTTCTATTTTAGAAGCAATTAATGCCATGTATCACCTCCCATATGCACAAGTAGTTACACAAGGAGTTATATCAGAAAAGTTTAGATTGTATTGTGGCACAAGGCAGGGATGCCCTATATCACCATTATTATTCAATATAGCTATTGAACCTCTAGCGAGATATGTATCACAGTCTCCACAGATAGACGGTATAAAAGTTGGGGAAGAGGAAGTTAAAATAGCTTTATTTGCGGATGATTTGATTTTGTTTGTACACAATATAAAAGAGCAGATAGGGAAAATACTAGAAACACTGCATGAGTTTGAAAATTTGGCGGGTTATAAAATCTATAGCACATAAACTGAGTTTTTATTGTTGGATAAACAAATGGATGTTGGATGGAATCGAGAGATCGGATTGAATATTGTAAAAGATAAGATCAAATATTTAGGGTTCTATATTGGGAGAGACATATATGATATTTACAGGATGAATTTTGTGTCGGTACTGGATGATGCCAAAGGGAACTCATTTTTTGGAAGGATCTGCCATTATCATTATATGGTAGGAAGAATCTAATAAAAATAGTGATCTTCCCTAGATTATTGTATCAGCTCCAAATGATTCCACTCTTATTGAAACATAATGACATAAATAATATCAACAAAGCTTTCCAGAAATTTATGTGGAGATCTCGTTTGTCGATGAAAAATCTACAAAAAGATATTAGAGTAGGAGGGATAACCTTCCCGGACATCAGGGCATATAATATTGCTTGTATTGCAAGATATGTTATAGGGCAGATAAAAGATAATAATAAATTTGTTAATTCTAAAATCGAAAAACCATTAACAGTATCAAACTCCTTGTGAACATATCTCCATCAATCACCGGGTGGGGGTCCCTTGAGGACAGGATCTTTGATTTTGTTGAGAGACTCTAAAATAGTATGGAGATTGCTGAGATAAAGCTTTGATTTATCCTACAGCTTGTCAGGGTTTTTGACCATTAGGGAATATTTACAATCTAAAGGCTGTCAGAATAATATAGACTGGACAAAAAGATGGGCTCAAAAAGGTATATGCAGAATCTCGGATTTGATGGATCAACAAAATAGAAAATTTAAAACCTTTGGCCAAATAAAAGAACAATTTGGTCTTGAGCAAGGGTTCTTCTTCCAACACATTCAAATATGCCACATAATAAAAAAACAAGGGGATTAAAAAAAATATAGGGTATTAAACGAAAAGAATTTGGAGATATGATGAGAGGTATGCAGGGGAGTCCATCGATTTGCATTTATTAGAAAGAAAATTCCAGTTAAGGAGGACAGGAAAGGTATAAAAAATATAATAAAAAATGGAAAAGGGATTTGGATACATAGATTTCGGAGGAAGAAGTAGAAGAATGTCTGGTAAAAGGGTGGGCCCGGGTTAGGAGGGCAGCGTCATCTGAAAATTTAAGAGAGATGCAGTGGACGGTAGGGGCTAGATTTTATAATGTATTTAACCTGCCTTGCGAAAACTATGTACCTAATTATACACAATTATGCACAAAATGTGGGGAGATTAATGCAGGATTGGTCCAGTGCTTCTGGCTATGCCCGGAAATCAGAAGGTTGTGGGTTTCGGGAGAAAAATATATTAGCTATGTACTAAATAAAGACATAAAACTAGACTAATGGATGTGTTTGGTACAGTTTAATCCGGGTGAAAAATATAACCATCTTTCTGATCTAATTCATTTAATGACACTTTCAGTGAAAAAAGTTATTCTATCAGAGTGGGCATCAATGCATATTCTGTCGTTTCTGCAGATTAAGAGATTATGGAAGAAAATATGCTATTGGCAGTGGATCGACAAAAATAAATCCATTAGTATAGGATCAGCGTGCTCTAACCATAAGAAAGGAAGTTCATATACTGTGCAACATGTAGAAGTAGAAAATGGTTGCCACTACCTTAGCTTGCAATGTCACAGACTCTGTGCTTCAGCTCGCTGGGACCTGTGGTTCGACAGCCTTTGTCTGGCGGTGCTCAGTGCATGTTGAAGTTAGATCCAGCAAATGACAACATGTAGAAAAGAAGACAGCACAGCACTCACCATTTGCAAAAGTCCAAATGGGTGTTTTATATATTTAAAGTACAGATTGTTAACATTATATATATATTTTTCTTCCCATCTGGCCAAAAATAAATTTGCTTTTATTTGTATTACCGTGAGAAGCAGAAGTGTTATGATGAGACAAGGTGTGGATATATAAGTGTGTGTGCACTGAATCCCAGTATGCCTTGATAAAGCATCTGAAGGACGTGAAACGGTCGGCTCTATTGTCTTTTTGATCCTGTGTTGCCTGCCTCAATTTAGGAATAAAGAGAAACCTTTTGCAAATGGTGAGTGCCGTGCTGTCTTCTTTTCTACATGTTGTCATATTCTGAGAGCCATAACTTTTTTATTTTTCAGTCAAAAATGCTGTGTAAGGGCTTGTTTTTTTTTGCGGGACGGGTTGTAGTTTTTATTGGTACCATTTTGGGGTACGTGCAACTTTTTGATCAGTTTTTATTGTATATTTTGGGACCAAAAAATAATGATTCTAGCGTTGTTTTTTTGATTATTTTTTTTGCGGCGTTCACCGTGCCAGAAAAATAATATTATAGTTTTATAGTTGGGGTCGTTACGGACGCGGTGATACCAAATATGTGTACTTTTTTTGAAAGTCTTATTATAGGAAAAAAAGCAATGTTTGTTTATTTAACATATAACTTTTATTTTTACACTTTTTTTTAAAACATTATTATCTTTTACTTGTCCCACTAGGGGACACTTAGACTTGCAGCTCTGATCGCTGCTAGAACACATTACACTACCTATGTAGTGTAATGTGTTCCAACTGTCATTGTGACGTGACAGTCACTCTGACAGGAAGCCTATGAGAACCAGCCTCCTGCTGGTCCTCATAGGCTTCGGTACATGGCAGCCCAGAGGCCATTGTCTGGCCTCTGGTTGCCGGGACAAGGATCGCCAGCCCCGCAAATGCATGTGGGGGCTGCCGATCTGCTCTAAACCTCTTCAATGCAGCAATCACAATCGACCGCCGCATCGTAGGGGTTAATTGCCGATTTCAGCAGGGACGGGCCGCTGATTGGCAACGGGGAGAGCAGGGCAGACACCCTGCACAGCTAACCGCAGTTAGTCACGGATGTAACTGAACGCCATGGTGCGCGAAGTTACTGCTCATGTGGACGTGTATGTACGCCAAGGTACGGGAAGGGGTTAATTTGAAGAACTCTGAAGTGTACTCATCTGGTCCCGGGGCATTTTGTTTTGGTGACTTTTTGATTGTCTCGTATACCTCCTCTTTTGTTATTGAGGCTTGTAGTTGGTCAAATTGAACTTGTGTTATTAGAGGCATCTCTATGTTTTCGAGATATTGATTTATATTATCCATGGACGCTCGCTTGCCTTCATATAATTTCTTATAATAATCTGTGATGACTTGATTTATTCCTTTCATGTGTGTTACTTTCTCTCCTTTTTCATTTCTTAAAGCCCCTATATGACCTGTACCATCCCTTGTTTTTATCAAATTTGAAAGTAATTTTCCCAATTTATTACCCCAAAGGAAGAGCCTTTTTTTCTCTTTTTGATATGCTATTTCTTTCTATCACTTCTAAATGATGTTCGAACATGGTCTTATATGCCAACATCTTACGCCTATTCTGGTAGTTGGATTTATTTTATATTCCACACTCTTTTGTTTGTATAAGTTACTCAGGTTCATATATTTAGCTCTTTGGTCTTTTTAGTTCTTATTGTATATGCTATAATTTTACCTCTAAGTACTGCCTTTGCAGTTTCCCAATCGGCTGTTCTTCATGGCCTTTATTGTCCATTTTAAAATTCTCCCATTCACTAAACATTAATTCCTGAAATTTTTTATCATGTTCTAACCCTCCATACACCAGATTGTGGTTGTTTACCATCTATACCAATAGATATGGGAGCATGATCCGATATAATCACCTCATAAATCTTGCTGGGTGGTATCCTTGACACCAGGGAGGGAGATGCAAGGAGGAGGAAAATCCTAGACCAAGTATCATGTACTTTAGACAAATAAGTATAGTCACTCTCTGCCGGATTATGTACTCTCCACATATCTACCATATTAGTTGACTGAATAAATCTCCTCATGACCCCATCCTCGCATCTCCCTCCCCATCTGCTCCCAGAACCCGATTTATCTACGACCAGACTTATAACTGTTGAAATCTCCTCCCATTATTTTATACATTGTATTATCTGTATTTATCCAATCTGCCATGTTCTGGAAAAAACTTTTATTTGTACTAGGGTCGTTTGGGGCATATATATTATAAATCATTATGTGCGCATTGTTCTCCCCTCTTCCGTATACTCAGTAGAAATGGTCGCAACATTTAAATTCTTATTAAATAACATAACTACACCAGTTTTGCGCTGTGTTATCCTTTTGCCCCTTACCTGTCCAACCCAACCTTTACTTAATTTTTGAATCTTTTTCTCTGAAAGATATGTCTCCTGAAGCAATGCTATGTCTGTATTGAGCCTCTTCAGATATTTCACCATTTTTTTCCCTTTTTATCGGGGAAACCACTCCTCTTACATTCCATAAGACTATATTTAGCTTAGCCATTATTTCTTCCAGAGAAAGAGAGTAAACCTGAAGATTCTGCACGGACCATGGATCCCCTTTACCCCCCTTACCCCCCTTTTTCCTCGCATATTTACTTCCTTTCTTCCCCAACAGCAATTACTGATATATAAACTTTCCATACCAATTGCTCTCCGGTATCCCTATAGTAGCTAGACCTTTTTCTTCTTTATATGTAATATATTTTAATGTTTTCCTTCTTAATAGTAGGTGGGGGGCCCTATCTATTCATCCAAAGTAAAATCAAATTTGTCTCTGCAATATTTGGCGGCCTCCTTTGGTTGGTCATATGTTTGCACTGTGCCATCTTGTGGAAATATCTTTGAAGTTGCAGGATATTGTAGCCTGAGTTTTATATATATTTTATACAATCCGCGAACATATGGGTGAAAATCGCCTCCTTTTCATGCTGGTTTCTGCTGAATAATTGGGATATATTAATAGCTTTTTATCTTCCCAGATAAGCTCTTTCTTATTTCTATATTGTTTTACAATCTCACATTTATCCTGAAAGTCCATGATTTTTGCAATCACCACTCTTGATCTCTTACCCTCCTCCTCTGGCTTTGTTGGGCCAATTATATGGGCTCTTTCAACTTTAATTTCATTAGTAAGCCCTAATAGCTTGGGTATCTCTTTAGAGATCATATCTCTCAAGGCTGTGTTGGAGACCCTCTCTGGGATACCGACTATCCGGATATTATTTTGTCTGGATCAATTCTAGAAGTCATTGACTTTATCTTTAATAGTTTCTTTTTCCCTTTGTATGTCCTGCATTTGACAGTGCAAGCTCTCCAACTCCTCCTCCGTTGTTGACACGTTTTGTTCTAAATATTTCACCTTTTCTCGTTGTTCCTCCATTTGTTGACTCATTTTCGCAAAGGCCTTTTGAACCGCTGTATCTATAATGTCGTCCATCGTTGGCGATATTTCTTTTACCACCGCTTGTGCTATTTCTTTTATATTTTGTGTTGGTAGTTTCTCCACCGCGGTTCCTCCCATTGATTGTCTGCCTGTAGATGTCATGTTTGTCACTCTCATCCACCCTACTTTCTCCAGTGTGCTTCTAGCGGAGTCAACTTTATGTGGTTCTCTAGTGCTTCTCAGGTTTTTACTCTGCAAATTCCCTTTAGGCATTTTAGAAGGGGAGAAGGAGGAAAAACAACAGCAGCAATGAACCCAGAAAATAAAAAGGAGACCCGCAAGCACCAAGCTAGTCTGATCCATCTGGTGCGAATTAAGGCCTGTTTCCCCCAACCCACTTTTTCACTTTTGTTTCTTTCCTTCTTAGGTTCTTCTTTTTGGTAAGGCTTTCACCATTCTTTTTGTTTTTTTTATTAGCTCACTCGGAATCTCTTTCCCAGAAAGAGAAAAAAAAATGTATCCAATATTCTTTCCACACTTAATTAAGCTGTTATACTTTCTGGAAATTTTGTTACGCAGGTTTCATTTCCTTACTTGCACACCATTTTTAATTTATGTTTTATTTTTATTTTGCTCACATTAAGCTCATGAATATACAAGATGAGAACAATGTTTCATCGTATCTCGTAACTTCCTCTGTAAGCTAATTACGGCAGCAATCTACCTCGGGTAGTTGTATGTTCTGCAGTCGCTGGAACAGGTAATCTGGCCGGGGTGCAATTTTCATAGGTACCTTTGCTGTTTTACCTATGTCATGCCATGCGCATATCATGCAGGCTACTACAAACCAGCTTTATTGAATCCAGGGACAAGCCAATTTACTGTTACCTCTCCTTGCCAGGTCTGTCATCTCTTACGCTCTCAATTGGTTTACCCGCTGATCCAACAAAGGTCCTACTACCAATGGGCCCATAATTGTGGGCGATGCCAAAAACTTACCTAGAGTCAGTGTAAATGTTGGCCGTCTTACCTTCTGCCAGGTTACAAGCCTCAGCGAGCACATCCAGCTCAGCTTCTTGAGCTGAACAAAAAGGTGAGAGTGGTTTCTGCATGATTTATCTTGTGCATCGTATCCGGTCTTGTACATACTGTATATGATGAAGTATTTCTTCATGACAAATTTACTATGGAAACCCATGTTGCATATAGACTATTTCAAAAGGGTGGAGTTTTATTTTTCCACACTCATCTGATAATTCAGAACACTTGTAAATCCAACTCCGCAAGGTCCTGCAAATACCTGATTAATACAAAAACAAACAAAAATAATTTTATTAAAATCTGGCATAAAATTGATAATGTTCAGATAATTTTCACCTCCTTCCCAACTAAATCTGTAAAGAATCATCTGTGAGTGACGTCACCTTGGCCTCCTGTGCAGATTTGCTGGAGGGGAATGGTCTGTTACACAATACCTTATATTGGGTGGTGACTACAGCACGGCATATTCAGTGCCATATTTACAGTTCTGGAAGGATTTGGAACCATCTAAACAGAAAAACCTAAAAAACAAAAATCTGGGTTACTCTCTTACATATTTAATCTGGAATACTCATTTTGTAAACCTCCTAGAACCAAATTCATTAATTCAAAACAAAACAAAATACAAAACAAACAAAAAATTGTACCTGATCAGTCTCATCATGATCAGTCTCATCACTTCTCCCCCTTATTGTACTCAGTGGAAGTAATGTAGCAGGGTTCAAAACTACATATCTCAACATATTAAGGTTGGGCACTTTGGCTGGGGCCAATAGTTTGGCCCCCTGTAATACACAATATCTTGGAACAAAAATGACTTTCTACTGACAAAATTAAATTTTATCTTTTAAACAACTTGCAACCATTTACTTTTGAAACATCATACATTTTCAAAAATGACATTTAGGCAGTACTATAGCACTTGCCTGCATGTGTAAAAACAAAAATAACAATTGTAATTCTTTATTCAATAAAACAGAGAATAATATATCTGCTAATATTAATTACTGCAAACCAATAAACTATATGTGGGAGTAAGGAAGAAAAGGGGTACATACATCTTCAAGACCCAGTGTCTCACAATATCTGTATTTTAATTAATTTGAACAGAACATTACAACATTAAATCATATCATAACACATGAGTATGTAACATAGCTTTTATCTTTTATGCAAATTCAGCTGCTGTAATAATTTATTCACTCTACACTTACAGACAACAGCGCATGTGCAGAGATAAGAAACATTCCTAATCACTGCAACCAGGGAGCAGCCTGCCTTCTGTTTCCTCACACCCATAACCCCCCTTTTCTTCAGACAAATGCTTTTCTGGAATGACTCCAATTTAACCCCATACACAAGACACTAAAAATTCTACACAGTACTGCTGAAAAGAATGAGAGCATACAATATAAATCTAAAATCAATGCAATATTGTGGTCACCTTTCTCATCAGTCCATGCTCAATATATAACTTTATATCAGTCTGCCTTTTAGAATTCACACTGCACATGGTGGCATAACTACCACGGTAGCAGCCGTAGCGGCTGCTACGGGGCCCGCGGCTTGATGAGGCCCATGCCGCCATCCGACACGCCCCCCATATGCCCAGTGGCGCCGCTAGCAGCCGTTATGGCTGTTACAGCGGTAGTGCTGCTACTACAGCGCCTTACAATGGCGCCGATTGGGCGGGGCAAAATGACTTGCTCCGCCAATCAGCACCTTTCAATGACGCTAGTGGTGCAATGACATCATCTTGCCGCTTCCGTACTTGAAAGGCACTGATTGACGGGGCAATTCATTCTGCCCCGCCAATCAGCGTCATTGAACGATGTGTTGTTCAGCTCCAGCAGACCTGCTCAGAAGAGAGCAGATCTGCATTGCCATCAGACTGCGCGGGAACGGGATCATGTGAGTATGTAAAGTTTTTTATTTTTTTCTAATAAAACTGTGAGTGGCATTATCTATAGTGGGGGCTCTATCTACAGGGGGGTCGTCTATATGTGGGCCACTATACAGGGGGAGGGGTCTATATGTGGGAAGTGGGGCACTATCTACAGGGGTGGTCTATATGTGGGGCATTATCTACAGGGGGGTCCATATGTGGGGAACTATATACAGGGGGTCTATATGTGGGGATTTGGGCCACTATATACAGGGGGTCTATATGTGGGCCACTATATACAGGGGTGGTCTATATGTGGGCCACTATATACAGGAGAGTCTATATGTGGGGATGTGGGCCACTATATACAGGGGGGTCTATATGTGGGCCACTATCTACAGGGGGGTCTATATGTGGGCCACTATATACAGGGTGGTCTATATGTGGGCCACTATCTACAGGGAGTATATATGTGGGGCACTATATACAGGGGGAGCTATATGTGAGACACTATACAGGGGTGGGCTATATGTAGATCATTATCTATAGGGGAGCTATTTTTTAGGGCACTTTCTATAGGGTGGGCTATATTTGGGCCACTATATACAGGGGTGGGTTACCTGTGGGTCACTAGCTAAAGGGTGGCTGTATGCAGGGCACTGTCTACAGGTGTGGGCTATATGTGGGACACTATATACAGGGGGAGCTATATATGAGACACTATCTACAGAAGTGGGCTATACATGGAGCACTATCTATAGGGGAAGCTATATGTAAGGCAGCACGGTGACTCAGTGGTTAGCACTATTGCCTTGCAGCTCTGGAGTCCAAATGTGGGCACTATCTACAGAGGGCTGTATGTAGGGCACTATCTACAGACGCTTTATGGGGGGTCACTATCTACAGGGGGCTATGGGGGCACTATCTACAGCGGCCACGGTGTGTTTGTGTGATACAGTGTATGGTACTATTATAATCAGGGACACCGTGTATGGCGCTATTTTAATTAGAGGTTCAGTGTATGGCGCTTTATTATATTTAGAGGTGTTGGGAATTTTAACTTCGTTTATAGGTGCAGAAATGTTTTAAACGTGGGAAGCTGAAAACATCTGATTGGAAAACTACAGAAATGGGTCATGGCCGGTAGAAATCCATCATAGAGGTCTGGACCGGAGGGAGAAGAAAAGAACTAGAATCTGAGACGTCACCGGTGAGTCACTTAATGTAAATGTTTATTCTGCCTCTAAATCAGCACTGTAGTCACTGTATGATCTGCAGCAAGATGATGGGTGTTATGACTTTTTTTTGTGAAACAGCATCTGCCAGCATATCCTTACCATTGTTCGGGCCATGCTGGGAGCTGTACTTTTACGCCGTACAAACCTATACAGCAGGGGTTGCACTAAATTGAGCTGTATTTGTTTTGGTGCTGTATATATGTACTGATCTTGGTTATGATGCTGTATGTAAGTACTGAGCTTGGTTCTGGTGTTGTATATATGTGCTGATCTTGGTTCTGGTGCTGTATATATGTAATGAGTTTGGTTCTGGGGATGTATATATTTACTGAGATTGGTTCTGGTGCTGTATTTATGTACTGAGGTTGGTTCTAGTGCTGTATTTATGTGCTGAGCTTGGTTGTGGTACTGTATATATGTCAGAGCTTGGTTCTAGTGTTGTATTTATGTACTGGGCTTGGTTCTGGTACTGTATATATGTCAGAGCTTGGTTCGGGAGCTGTAATTATATAGGATATATTTATAATAAAATTGCAGGGCAGATGAAATTGCACTATACACACACATGGGGGGGGGGCTGTGTGGCACTATACACAAGGGGGAGCTGTGTGGCACTATACACAAGGGGGAGCTGTATGGCAATATACACATGGGGAACTGTGTGGCACTATATACAAGCGAGGGGGGCTGTGTGGCACTATATACAAGGGAGGGGGCTGTGTGGCGCTATATACAGTGGTGGCTTTATGGCGATATCTACAGGGGGGCTGTATGGGACTATCTACAAGGGGGAGGTAGGGGCGCTATCTACAAGTTGGGTGTGACACTGTCTATAGGTGGGGCTATATAGCACATTCTACAGGGGGCACTATTTATAAGGGGGGCTGCTTGTGGCACCTGGGGGGGGGGGGCGGTCAAGAGTTTGCTATGGGGCCCAGTCTTTCCTAGTTACGCCCCTGACTGCACACGTTACATCACACATCCCCCCTCCCCGTCACAATCTACATTAGTCATCATCAATTTATTATATGCAGCACTCCGGATTCATTTTCTGTCTCTGTCTATTCTCAAACAACTATTTATGAACATCCGCACAGCCTACATTTTTTAACAATCAACTCATTTGATCACATATATCTTATCCTCCCCACTCAGCCATTCACTCTGTGGGTTGTAGTCTGGGGCTTTGCTACATATGTTGGGGATGATTTCTTTAAGGGCCTTGGGTGAGCGCCAATACCAATGTCCTTCACTGTAATTTGTGTAGGTAGTTACACTACTACGACACTCTATATGCCGAATTAACAAATGCGTGCTAGAAATCAGTCTGTACTGATTCCTACCTTATGATAGTATGACAATGCATACAACTGGTGGTTTTTAAGGATCCTTACACACAATATGTCAAGCTAGCAGTGTGTGCTAGAAACGTATACTCAATAAAACATTCAAAGTGTGTAATGGTATATACACTCTTATCACACTTCTCACATGCACTTTCATATATATTCATTTGACTACTACAATCCGGACAAATGACCTGATTATTACAGGATCTCTTTTAGTTGTTATAGTGTTTTTCTTCCCCTGTTCGTCACAATTTCTTTGGCTGTACATCACACTATGGGGCTTCCCCTGCTGTTCTGCTCTCCGAGTTCTCCATTATGAGGACTACCACAGTAGTCCATATTGATACTACTGGATATCACCTCTGAATATCCAACTTTTCTTTCCCAGACTCTCTGCTATAAACGCCCAGTCTGTTAATGTTCACGACTCTCTGCTATAAACACGCAGTTTGTAAATGTTCACAACTCTCTGCTATACTCGCGCAGTCTATCTATTCGGACAGTTGCAGAGTCAGGCGTCCCTGACACTTGGCTCTCTCAGAGCAAGCAGGCAACAGGATCACATCCCTCTTAATCCTTAACAGTTTCTACACAACAGCCAAATAATAAATTAGATTTCCAGCAGACCTAGAACAATACACAAATCAAAACAGCACAGTTCATTGCAGGTTCACTACACAGCATTCAGCTTTCTAATCTTACACACAGACAGATGTATGCAATGTATTTACACTACTTCTGCACAAGTTCATTTTTTTTTTCTCACTTCGTCATCACATTCCGTAGGAGGGGGTAACGCACTCACTCCTCACAGCTTCTGTTCTCACAATCTTAACAGTTTCAATGCTCAATGCTGGCAAAAATTCTCTCATACCATGAACCTCAAAATTCCCACATCTGTAACAACAATTCAAGATAACGTACTTATCTGCAATCATTTACTACACAAAAAGCTTTCAACATACCTCATACTTCTGGATAAATTACTGGGTTCAGGAGATGTGACGTCATGAGAGCTGATTCCAGGCTCAGCAATGAATGAGTGAACAATGTTTGTAAGAATAAGCTTCTTACATACTGGCTGGTTTTTAATATTCACTGATTCAATGCCGCCAGGCCTCCAACGACAGCTATCAGACAAGCAATCTCCCGCGTTTCGGCACCAAACTGTTTATTGGCCAAAATATATTAGACTGAAATTTGTAATGAGTATGTCAACCGATACCCGCCCTCCAGTGATTTATCCAGTTTTAAATCATGTTTTATCGATATATCAGATGGGTTAACACACAGATGCTGCTGGTATGCTCAAAATACTCCTCTGACGTTTATTGCCAAACTCAATTACAATAATATCACTCAAAAGGGGTGTAGGCTGGAGGTTAACCAATCAGAAGCAATGTGACAATATTTCAAATTCAGCCAATTACAGACATACGATACATTCCAAACAGGGGCGTAACTAGGAAAGACTGGGCCCCAAAGCAAACTCTTGACCAGGCCCTCCCTGGGTGACACACGCAGCCCCCTTATAAACAGTGCCACCTGTAGAATTTGCCATAGAGCCCCCCTGTAGACAGTGCTATATAGCCCCGCCTATAGACAGTGTCACACCCCATTTGTACTTAGCGCCCCCAACTCCCCCTTGTAGATCGTGCCATACAGACCCCTGTAGATATCGCCATAAAGTTCCCACTGTATATAGCGCTATACAGCTCCCACTGTATATAGTGTCACACAGACCCCCTCCCCTGTATATAGTGCCACATAGCTCCCCCTTAGTAGATCGTGCCACACACAGCTCCCCCTTAGTAGATCGTGCCACACACAGCCCCCTGTAGATTGCGCCACACTCAGTCCCCTGTAGATAAAGCCACAGCCCTCCCCCTTGTAAATTGTGCCATACAGTTCCCCATGTGTATAGTGCCACACAGCTCCCACTTGTGTATAGTGCCACACAGCTCCCCCTTGTGTATAGTGCCACACAGCTCCCCCTTGTGTATAGTGCCACACAGCTCCCCCTTGTGTATAGTGCCACACAGCTCCTCCTTGTGTATAGTGCCACACAGCCCCCCCCTTGTGTATAGTGCCACAAGGCAATGGCACATCCGAGAAAGTTGTATCAGCCAGGGGGATGTCAATCAGGCATGGAAAGGTGAGTTTGGAGGCAGGACTACGTGACTCTTCAGGATAGCGGCACCGCCCCATGACCCTCTAATGAGTAATTAGCATATAGTGTGTGCCGTTTTAAAAGTGGATTTTAAAGATTTTGCTGCATCTGAAAAAAACATACAAGCAAATTGTAATGGCAGGAAGGAGGTGAAGGGAAAGTGAGCCCTAATCTACCCACCGCCCTGTCCCTGCCTACTTGCAACGACCCGCCCTAGGCGACGAGGTACAACTGGGCGGCGGTCCCTACGCTGTCTAAGTGCACAGGAAAACAAACAGGGAACACGCAAGGGAAGGGGCAGTAGCCACGGAACGCCACGAGGAAACGGAGCGGCGAACGAACAGTCAGGACCAGGACGAAGTGAGTACACCCGAGCGGGCACGGAGACAGAAGCAAGCCAGGGGCAAAGCAAAGCAGGTCAAGCAGAACTGCAGCAAGGCAGAAGCACGGCAGAAGCAGGCTGGAGCAAGCAGCAGTGGGGCCAGGAATCCAAAAGAATTACAAGCACTGAGGGAGAGAACAGGGCAGGTAATAAAGGACAGGGGGCGGAGCTAACTCCGACAGACCAGGCCGCGATAGGCTCTCCCACTCCTGAGCCTGCCACCCTGGTTGGTGGGAGATGGTGTCAGTCGAACAGGTCTGGCCTCAGGTGTGGATTGATTAATCCCAGGAGTATACCTAGATGAAGTACCTGGCAGATCCCTAACAGTACTCCCCCTTTTATGAGGGGCCACCGGACCCTTACTAAGGGGACCCGGTTTAGTGGGGAAGAGAAGGTGGAACCTCCTGATCAATACCCCAGCGTGAACATCACGGGCAGGTACCCAAGTCCTCTCCTCCGGCCCGTATCCTCTCCAATGGACCAGGTACTGGAGGGAGCCCTGGACCATCCTACTGTCCATAATCTTGGCCACCTCGAATTCCACCCCCTCAGGGGTGAGAACGGGAACAGGAGGTATCCTCGAGGGGGACCAGGACGGGGAGCAGCGTTTAAGGAGGGAGGCATGGAAGACGTCATGTATGCGAAAGGATGGGGGGAGCTCCAGACGGAAGGATACAGGGTTGAGGACTTCAATGATCTTATAAGGTCCAATAAATCGGGGAGCAAACTTCCTGGACGGGACCTTAAGGCGCAAGTTCCTGGACGACAACCAGACCAAATCCCCGACGACAAACCGGGGGTTAGCAGAACGTCTACTATCCGCCTGAATCTTTTGTGCGCTCTGGGACGCCTCTAGGTTCTTCTGAACCTGGGCCCAGACAGTGCACAGTTCCCGATGAACATCCTCTACCTCAGGATTATTGGAACAACCAGGGGAGACGGAGGAGAACCTTGGGTTAAACCCGAAATTACAGAAAAACGGGGAGACCCCTGACGAGTTACTGACCCGGTTATTCAGGGAAAATTCAGCAAGGGGAAGGAATGAGACCCAATCGAATTGACAGTGAGAGATGAAACACCTTAAATATTGTTCCAGGGATTGGTTGGTCCTTTCCGTTTGGCCATTAGTTTCGGGATGGAAGGCGGAGGAGAAGGACAGATCAATCTCCAACTTTTTACAAAAAGCTCTCCAAAATAAGGAAACAAATTGTACCCCTCTGTCAGAAACGATATTGACTGGGGCCCCATGGAGACGCAGGATGTGTTTCACAAACAAAGAAGCTAACGTCTTGGCGTTAGGTAGCTTCTTAAGGGGCACAAAGTGGCACATCTTGCTGAAGCGGTCGACTACCACCCACACCACCGACTTGCCCTGAGATGGAGGCAAATCGGTGATAAAATCCATGGAGATATGGGTCCAAGGTCTCTGGGGAATGGGCAAGGAACGTAGTAGGCCCGCAGGTCGGGACCTAAGGGTTTTGGACCTAGCGCAAACCTCACAAGCGGCGACGTAAGCCCTAACGTCTTTAGGCAACCCAGGCCACCAATAGTTTCTGGTAATGAGGTGTTTGGTGCCCAAGATGCCAGGATGACCAGATAGAGCGGAGTCATGGTTTTCCCTGAGTACCCTCAGCCGGTATTGCAGGGGAACAAACAGTTTGTCCCCAGGGACGTTCCCGGGGGCTGCACCCTGATCAGCCGCGATATCAGAAGCTAAATCAGAATCCGTGGCAGAGACGATTATACCAGGGGGTAAAATACAAGCAGGATCCTTCTCGGAAGGAGGATTGGCCATGAAACTACGTGACAGAGCATCAGCCTTAATATTCTTGGACCCAGCCCTATAGGTAACCAAGAAATTAAATCTGGTAAAGAATAGTGCCCACCGAGCTTGTCTAGGATTAAGCCTCCGGGCCGATTCTAGGAAAACCAGATTCTTGTGATCCGTAAGGACCGTTACCTGGTGTCTGGCCCCCTCCAGGAAGTGCCGCCACTCCTCAAAAGCCCATTTAATGGCTAGAAGTTCGCGGTTGCCAATATCATAGTTACTCTCCGTGGGCGAAAACTTCCTAGAGAAGTAAGCACAGGGGCGGAGATGGGTGAGGGAGCTGGTACCCTGGGACAAGACGGCCCCCACTCCCACCTCGGAAGCGTCAACCTCCACAATAAATGGCTCCTCTTGGTTGGGCTGAATCAGCACGGGGGCCGAGATAAAGCACTTCTTGAGAGTCTCAAAGGCCTGGACGGCCTCAGGGGGCCAATGGAGGACATCAGCACCCTTGCGGGTAAGGTCCGTAAGAGGCTTAGCGACGACCGAGAAGTTGGCAATAAATCTCCTGTAATAGTTGGCGAACCCTAAAAAACACTGTAACGCCTTAAGGGAGGCCGGTTGGACCCATTCCGCCACAGCCTGAACCTTGGCAGGGTCCATGCGGAATTCATGAGGAGTGAGGATTTGCCCTAAAAATGGTATCTCCTGTACCCCAAAGACACATTTTTCAGTCTTAGCAAACAGATTATTCTCCCGAAGGACCTGGAGCACCTTCCTGACATGCTCCACGTGGGAGGACCAGTCCTTGGAAAACACCAGTATGTCATCAAGGTACACAACAAGAAAATTACCCAGGTACTCTCTCAGGATTTCATTAATAAAATTCTGGAAGACAGCAGGGGCATTACACAACCCAAAGGGCATGACCAGGTATTCGAAATGACCCTCGGGTGTGTTGAACGCAGTTTTCCACTCATCCCCCTCTTTGATGCGGATAAGGTTATATGCCCCCCGTAGATCGAACTTAGAAAACCATTGGGCTCCCTGAACCTGATTAAAAAGATCCGGAATCAAAGGAAGTGGGTACTGGTTCCTTACGGTGACCTTATTCAGGTTACGATAATCAATGCACGGCTAAGACCACCATCCTTCTTCCCCACGAAGAAGAAGCCAGCACCTACAGGAGAAGTCGAGGGGCGAATGAAACCCTTGGCCAGGCATTCTTGGATATACACCCTCATAGCTTCACGTTCAGGACATGAAAGATTAAATATCCTACCCTTAGGAAGCTTGGCACCAGGCACCAAATCGATAGCGCAATCGTAATCTCTATGGGGGGGCAACACCTCGGAGGCCTCCTTAGAAAACACATCGGCGAAGTCCTGAACAAACTCAGGAAGCGTGTTTACCTCCTCCCGGGGAGAAATAGAGTTAACAGAAAGACATGACATAAGACATTCATTACCCCATTTGGTAAGCTCCCCAGTATTCCAATCAAACGTGGGATTATGCAACTGCAACCAGGGAAGGCCTAAAACCAGATCAGACGATAATCCCTGCATCACCAGTACAGAGCACTGCTCCACATGCATGGAGCCAACCTGGAGTTCAAAAACAGGAGTATGCTGAGTAAAATAACCATTAGCAAGGGGAGTTGAGTCGATACCTACTACAGGGATAGGATAAGGTAAATCAATACAAGGCATCTTTAGAGACATAGCAAATTCCACAGACATGATATTAGCAGATGAGCCAGAATCCACGAAAGCACTGCCCGTGGCAGACCGGCCAGCAAACGAGACCTGAAAGGGAAGCAAAATTTTATTGCGTTTCACATTAACGGGAAATACCTGTGCGCCCAAGTGACCTCCCCGATGATCACTTAGGCGCGGAAGTTTTCCGGCTTCTTATTCTTGCGCCTGGGACAGGTGTTCAGTAGATGCTTGTCGTCCCCACAGTAGAAGCAGAGACCATTCATTCTGCGAAACTCCCTACGTTGTCGAGGGGACATGGAGGCCCCGAGTTGCATAGGTACCTCCGAGTCCTCCGTGGAGGGGCGAGGAGACGGGACCTCGGGGGGGATCGCAGAAAAGTCAGAGGGGAGCACACTGAAGCGTTCTAGCTGACGTTCCCTGAGACGTCGGTCAAGTCGTACTGCTAGGGCCATAACCTGGTCAAGGGAGTCAGACGAGGGGTAGCTAACCAGCAGATCCTTCAGGGCGTCAGATAATCCTAACCTAAACTGGCACCTTAGGGCCGGATCGTTCCACTGAGAAGCTACGCACCACTTCCTAAAATCAGAACAGTATTCCTCAACCGGTCTCCTACCCTGACGTAAGGTCACCAGCTGACTCTCGGCTAAAGCAGTCCTGTCAGTCTCGTCGTAAATGAGTCCGAGGGCAGAGAAAAAACGATCAACAGAGGAAAGTTCAGGGGCGTCAGGAGCCAAGGAGAAGGCCCACTCTTGGGGCCCTTCCTGGAGTCGGGATATGATGATACCCACCCGCTGGTTCTCGGAACCTGAGGAGTGGGGCTTTAGGCGGAAATACAGTCTGCAACTCTCCCGGAAGGAGAGAAACGTCTTACGGTCCCCTGAGAACCGGTCAGGTAACTTGAGGTCGGGTTCTAGAGGTGAGGTGAGGGGTACTACTAAAGCAGCGTCACCCTGATTGACCCTTTGGGCCAGGGCCTGGACCTGTAGGGAGAGGCCCTGCATCTGCTGGGTCAGGGTCTCAAGGGGGTCCATGATAGCGTCAGCGTAGGAGAAATGGTAGACTAGGTAAGGGCTTGTAATTATGTAATGGCAGGAAGGAGGTGAAGGGAAAGTGAGCCCTAATCTACCCACCGCCCTGTCCCTGCCTACTTGCAACGACCCGCCCTAGGCGACGAGGTACAACTGGGCGGCGGTCCCTACGCTGTCTAAGTGCACAGGAAAACAAACAGGGAACACGCAAGGGAAGGGGCAGTAGCCACGGAACGCCACGAGGAAACGGAGCGGCGAACGAACAGTCAGGACCAGGACGAAGTGAGTACACCCGAGCGGGCACGGAGACAGAAGCAAGCCAGGGGCAAAGCAAAGCAGGTCAAGCAGAACTGCAGCAAGGCAGAAGCACGGCAGAAGCAGGCTGGAGCAAGCAGCAGTGGGGCCAGGAATCCAAAAGAATTACAAGCACTGAGGGAGAGAACAGGGCAGGTAATAAAGGACAGGGGGCGGAGCTAACTCCGACAGACCAGGCCGCGATAGGCTCTCCCACTCCTGAGCCTGCCACCCTGGTTGGTGGGAGATGGTGTCAGTCGAACAGGTCTGGCCTCAGGTGTGGATTGATTAATCCCAGGAGTATACCTAGATGAAGTACCTGGCAGATCCCTAACACGAATGTTTGGAAATATTGTCAGGTCATGTATTACCGCATGGTGGCGGTTCAAGGGGTTAAAACTACCTGACAGATTCCCATTAAATATACAATGAATTGAGAACAATTCTATCTGCCCTGCAATTATGTTATTATAAATATATTCTATATAATTACAGATCCAGAACCAAGCTCAGTACATAAATACAGCACCAGAACAAAGCTCTGACATATATACAGCACCAGAACCAACCTCAGTGCATAAATACAGCACCAGAACCAACCTCAGTACATAAATACAGCACTAGAACCAAGCTCAGTACATATATATATACAGCACCAAAACCAATGTCATACGTATATACAGCACCAGAGCTCAGTACTTACATACAGCATCAGAACCAAGATCAGTACATATATACAACACCAGAACATATACAGCTCAATTTAGTGCAACCCCTGCCGTATAGGTTTGTACGGCGTAAAACTACAGCTCCCAGCATGGCCCGAACAATAGTAAAGATATGCTGGGAGATGCTGTTTCACAAAAAAAATAAAAATCATACCACCTATTATCTCGCTGCAGATCAAACAGTGCTGATTAGAGGCAGAATAAACATTTACATTAAGTGACTCACCGGTGACACCTCAGATTCTAGTTCTTTTCTTCTCCCTACGGTCCAGACCTCTATGATGGATTTCTACCGGCCACGACCCATTTCTGGAGTTTTCCGCTCAGTGGTCTTCAGCTTCTCAATTTTAAAATATTTCTGCACCTATAAACGAAGTTAAAATTCTCAACACCTCTAAATATAATAAAGCGCCATACACTGCACCGCTAACTATATTAGCGCCATACACTTTGTCCCTGATTATAATAATACCATACACTGTCACACACACACCGTGCCCCCTGTAGATAGTGCCCCCATAGCCGCCTGTAGATAGTGTCCCACATACAGCCCTCTGTAGATAGTGCCCACATTTGGACTCCAGAGCTGCAAGGCAATAGTGAGCCATCGTGCTGCCCTACATATAGCTTCCCCTATAGATAGTGCGCCACTTATAGCCCACCACTGTAGACAGTGGCCTACATATAGCCACCCTGTAGGTAGTGCCCCAAAGGTAACCCACCCCTGTATATAGTGTCCCACATATAGCCCACCCCTATAGAAAATGTCCTTAAAAAAATAGCTCCCCTATAGATAGTGCTCTTCATATGGCCGACCCCTGTATAGTGTCTCACATATAGCTCCGACTGTATATAGTGCACCACATATAGACTCCCCTGTAGATAGTGCCTCACATCCCCAAATACAGACCCCCCTGTAGATAGTGGCCCACATATAGACCCCCCTGTATATAGTGGCCCACATCCCCACATATAGACCCCTGTATATAGTGGCCCACATATAGGCCACCCCTGTATAGTGTGGCCCACATATAGAACCCCCTGTATGTTGTGGCCCACATCCCCACATATAGACACCCCTGTAGATAGTGCCTCATATCCCCACATATAAACCCCCCTGTATATAGTGGGCCATTCATAGACCACCCCTGTATATAGTGGCCCACATATAGACCCTGTACATAGACCTACCCTGTATATAGTGGCCCACATCCCCACATATAGACCCCCTTGTATATAGTCACGCTATGAAAAGAAAAGGGAGAAACAAAGCGCACATCGTGCATGAACCTGTAGGACTACGGGGAGGAAAGAGGTGGTCAGTTGTGCTGACCTGATTGTGTTATGCTAGGAGCATAACATCCAAAAATGCGTGTCCAAGTTCCACTTGTAAGGTAGTTGCAGCCCAGTTCCCGATCCGGAGATGTAGAAGCAAACTCCGCTGTATAGATCCAGAAGATAAGGGAAACATTTTTTTTTGGGAGAGTTTAGACATTTAAAAACACATTATTTACAACAATATAAAAGACCGTTAGAAAAGATGTTAATAAAATAATACAATAATACAAATTAGAAATAGTACTTTAAAACAACGATAAGATTTGGACATAGAATGTAAGAATAAAATTAAAATTAAACTATATATATATATATATATATATATATATATATATATATATAAATAAAATCAATCAATATACCCTAACAATGTCTGGAAAAAACATGTATGTGGGTATATTGATTGATATATATATATATATATATATATATACATATATCAATGTGTATGTATATATATATATATATATATATATATATATATATATATATTCTATGTCCAAATCTTATCGTTGTTTTAAAATACTATTTCTAATTTGTATTATTTTATTAACATCTTTTCTAACAGTCTTTTATATTATTGTAAATAATGTCTAAACTCTCCAAAATAAAAAATTATTTTTTTTTGCCGTAACCTGCCCTTTCATTGTGACCTATAATCTAACCCGGTAGTAATTTTGACTACCGACCTGAGATAGGAGCTATATAATAGCCGAGATTTCTCTGTTTCAATTCACTTGTACTTGACCTGACGAAGGGGTCGGTACGGCTTTGAAACACATATAATGTTGTTTTATGTACAATAAAAGTTGTTTCAAACATAGCTGCGCCCTTGGATTTTCCGTCCCTTCTCACCCCTTATCCCCTGTATATAGTGGCCCACATATAGACGACCCCTATAGAAAGTGCCCTAAAAATAGCTCCCCTATAGATAGTGCTCTACATATAGCCGACCCCTGTATAGTGTCTCACATATAGCTCCCCCTGTATATAGTGCCCCACATATAGACCCCCCTGTAGATAGTGGCCCACATATAGACCCCCCTGTATATAGTGGCCCACATCCCCACATATAGATCCCCTGTATATAGTGGCCCACATATAGACTCCCCTGTATATAGTGGCCCACATCCTCACATATAGACCCCCCCCCTGTAGATAGTGCCCCACATCCCCACATATAGACCCCCCCTGTATATAGTGGCCCAAATATAGATGACACCCCCCCCCCGTAGATGGAGCCCCCACTATAGATATTGCCAGTCACCTTTTTTTTAGAAAAAACTAAAACTTTACATACTCACATGATCCCGTTCCCGCGCAGTCCGATGGCAATGCAGATCTGCTCTCTTCTGAGCAGGTCTGCTGGAGCTGAACGACGCGTCGTTCAATGACGCTGATTGGCGGGGCAGAATGACTTGCCCCGTCAATCAGCACCTTTCACGCACGGAAGCAGCACGATGACGTCGTGATGATGTCATGGAACCGCTAGCGTTGTTGAAAGGTGCTGATTGACGGAGCAAGTCATTTTGCCCCGCCAATCAGCGTCATTGTAAGGAGCTGAATAGTCCGGCATTCAGCGCCAAGGCATGTATTTGGCTGTTGCTAGCACCGTGGCCCCCTCCGGTGCTAGCGACGCCTACGGGCTTGAGAGGGCCGGTGTCGCCCGGCCCATACTTGTTGGAGGCTCGGCGGCGCAGGCCAGTAGTAGTGGCGCTACCGCTGTAGAAGCTATAACGGCTGCTAGCAGCGCCACCGGGCATATGGGGGAGCGTTTTGGCTGGCGGCACGGGCCCCCTTAAGCCGCGGGCCCCGTAGCAGCCGCTACGGCTGCTAACGCGGTAGTTACGCCACTGATTCCAAATGCATTATTATAATTCTTCACACTTCAAGGTTTGCAGCTGCCTTACCTTTCTTGGCAAGCATACAATAGATCGTTCTATTAAGATAGACATACTCGTATGCATATGTGAGCATGTCTCCCTCCCCTATCTCACTCCCTGTTCCTTCTCTCCAAGCTTGGTATGGGCATAAAGGTCAAAGATAGCTCAACTTAGAAACATAAAAACTTGTCTTAAAGGAGTAATTACTTTCTTATTCATTACAAAAGAACCAAGATGGAAACTCGAGACAAGTTGTCCGCTGCACAAAATTAATTAATTTAAAATTTATTTTAATCCCTTTCACACTGTCCATATATGGATAGTCACACCGGGGGCCACTGCCAGAGCGGGGTCTGGCCGCTGGGGATTCCACTCCTACAGGAAGCTACAGTGGCGCTATCTACGGGGATGGGGGGGTTTTGCTATCTTCAGGCAGGGAGGTGCTATCTGCAAGACTGAAGTCCCCGGCCAGAGATCTTGCGATGCTCTGGCAGGGGATTCTATTGAGAACAATTCTATCTGCCCTGCAATTTTGTTATTATAAATATATCCTATATAATTACAGATCCAGAACCAAGCTCACTACATAAATACAGCACCAGAACCAAGCTCTGACATAAATACAGCACCAGAACAAACCTCCGTACATAAATACAGCACCAGAACAAACCTACTGTCACGAAGCGGGTTAGTGGACCCACTAGGCCGTACCGCCGCAGCGGGGAGGCAGTGTTAGGGATCTGCCAGGTACTTCATCTAGCTACACTCCTGGGATTAATCAATCCACACCTGAGGCCAGACCTGTTCGACTGACACCTTCTCCCACCAACCAGGGTGGCAGGCTCAGGAGTGGGAGAGCCTATCGCGGCCTGGTCTCTCGGAGTTAGCTCCGCCCCCTGCCCTTTATTACCTGCCCTGTGCTCTCCCTCAGTGCTTGTAATTCTTTTGGATTCCTGGCCCCACTGCTGCTTGCTCCAGCCTGCTTCTGCCGTGCTTCTGCCTTGCTGCAGTTCTGCTTGACCTGCTTTGCTTGCCCTGGCTTGCTTCTGTCTCCGTGCCCGCTCGGGTGTACTCACTTCGTCCTGGTCCTGACTGTTCGTTCGCCGCCCCGTTTCCTCGTGGCGTTCCGTGGCTACTGCCCCTTCCCTTGCGTGTTCCCTGTTTGTCTTCCTGTGCACTTAGCCAGCGTAGGGACCGCCGCCCAGTTGTACCTCGTCGCCTAGGGCGGGTCGTTGCAAGTAGGCAGGGACAGGGCGGTGGGTAGATTAGGGCTCACTTTCCCTTCGCCTCCTTCCTGCCATTACATAATTACAAGCCCTTACCTAGTCTACCATTTCTCCTACGCTGACGCTATCATGGACCCCCTTGAGACCCTGACCCAGCAGATGCAGGGCCTCTCCCTACAGGTCCAGGCCCTGGCCCAAAGGGTCAATCAGGGTGACGCTGCTTTAGTAGTACCCCTCACCTCACCTCTAGAACCCGACCTCAAGTTACCTGACCGGTTTTCAGGGGACCGTAAGACGTTTCTCTCCTTCCGGGAGAGTTGCAGACTGTATTTCCGCCTAAAGCCCCACTCCTCAGGTTCCGAGAACCAGCGGGTGTGTATCATCATATCCCGACTCCAGGAAGGGCCCCAAGAGTGGGCCTTCTCCTTGGCTCCTGATGCCCCTGAACTTTCCTCTGTTGATCGTTTTTTCTCTGCCCTCGGACTCATTTACGACGAGACTGACAGGACTGCTTTAGCCGAGAGTCAGCTGGTGACCTTACGTCAGGGTAGAAGACCGGTTGAGGAATACTGTTCTGATTTTAGGAAGTGGTGCGTAGCTTCTCAGTGGAACGATCCGGCCCTAAGGTGCCAGTTTAGGTTAGGATTATCTGACGCCCTGAAGGATCTGCTGGTTAGCTACCCCTCGCCTGACTCCCTTGACCAGGTTATGGCCCTAGCAGTACGACTTGACCGACGTCTCAGGGAACGTCAGCTAGAACGCTTCAGTGTGCTCCCCTCTGACTTTTCTGCGATTCCCCCCGAGGTCCCGTCTCCTCGCCCCTCCACGGAGGACTCGGAGGTACCTATGCAACTCGGGGCCTCCATGTCCCCTCGACAACGTAGGGAGTTTCGCAGAATGAATGGTCTCTGCTTCTACTGTGGGGACGACAAGCATCTACTGAACACCTGTCCCAGGCGCAAGAATAAGAAGCCGGAAAACTTCCGCGCCTAAGTGATCATCGGGGAGGTCACTTGGGCGCACAGGTATTTCCCGTTAATGTGAAACGCAATAAAATTTTGCTTCCCTTTCAGGTCTCGTTTGCTGGCCGGTCTGCCACGGGCAGTGCTTTCGTGGATTCTGGCTCATCTGCTAATATCATGTCTGTGGAATTTGCTATGTCTCTAAAGATGCCTTGTATTGATTTACCTTATCCTATCCCTGTAGTAGGAATCGACTCAACACCCCTTGCTAATGGTTATTTTACTCAGCATACTCCTGTTTTTGAACTCCTGGTTGGCTCCATGCATTTGGAGCAGTGCTCTGTACTGGTGATGCAGGGATTATCGTCTGATCTGGTATTAGGTCTTCCCTGGTTGCAGTTGCATAATCCCACATTTGATTGGAATACTGGGGATCTCACCAAATGGGGTAATGAATGTCTTATGTCATGTCTTTCTGTTAACTCTATTTCTCCCCGGGAGGAGGTAAACACGCTTCCTGAGTTTGTTCAGGACTTCGCCGATGTGTTTTCTAAGGAGGCCTCCGAGGTGTTGCCCCCCCATAGAGATTACGATTGCGCTATCGATTTGGTGCCTGGTGCCAAGCTTCCTAAGGGTAGGATATTTAATCTTTCATGTCCTGAACGTGAAGCGATGAGGGTGTATATCCAAGAATGCTTGGCCAAGGGTTTCATTCGCCCCTCGACTTCTCCTGTAGGTGCTGGCTTCTTCTTCGTGGGGAAGAAGGATGGTGGTCTTAGGCCGTGCATTGATTATCGTAACCTGAATAAGGTCACCGTAAGGAACCAGTACCCACTTCCTTTGATTCCGGATCTTTTTAATCAGGTTCAGGGAGCCCAATGGTTTTCTAAGTTCGATCTACGGGGGGCATATAACCTTATCCGCATCAAAGAGGGGGATGAGTGGAAAACTGCGTTCAACACACCCGAGGGTCATTTCGAATACCTGGTCATGCCCTTTGGGTTGTGTAATGCCCCTGCTGTCTTCCAGAATTTTATTAATGAAATCCTGAGAGAGTACCTGGGTAATTTTCTTGTTGTGTACCTTGATGACATACTGGTGTTTTCCAAGGACTGGTCCTCCCACGTGGAGCATGTCAGGAAGGTGCTCCAGGTCCTTCGGGAGAATAATCTGTTTGCTAAGACTGAAAAATGTGTCTTTGGGGTACAGGAGATACCATTTTTAGGGCAAATCCTCACTCCTCATGAATTCCGCATGGACCCTGCCAAGGTTCAAGCTGTGGCGGAATGGGTCCAACCTGCCTCCCTTAAGGCGTTACAGTGTTTTTTAGGGTTCGCCAACTATTACAGGAGATTTATTGCCAACTTCTCGGTCGTCGCTAAGCCTCTTACGGACCTTACCCGCAAGGGTGCCGATGTCCTCCATTGGCCCCCTGAGGCCGTCCAGGCCTTTGAGACTCTCAAGAAGTGCTTTATCTCGGCCCCCGTGCTGATTCAGCCCAACCAAGAGGAGCCATTTATTGTGGAGGTTGACGCTTCCGAGGTGGGAGTGGGGGCCGTCCTGTCCCAGGGTACCAGCTCCCTCACCCATCTCCGCCCCTGTGCTTACTTCTCTAGGAAGTTTTCGCCCACGGAGAGTAACTATGATATTGGCAACCGCGAACTTCTAGCCATTAAATGGGCTTTTGAGGAGTGGCGGCACTTCCTGGAGGGGGCCAGACACCAGGTAACGGTCCTTACGGATCACAAGAATCTGGTTTTCCTAGAATCGGCCCGGAGGCTTAATCCTAGACAAGCTCGGTGGGCACTATTCTTTACCAGATTTAATTTCTTGGTTACCTATAGGGCTGGGTCCAAGAATATTAAGGCTGACGCTCTGTCACGTAGTTTCATGGCCAATCCTCCTTCCGAGAAGGATCCCGCTTGTATTTTACCCCCTGGTATAATCGTCTCTGCCACGGATTCTGATTTAGCTTCTGATATCGCGGCTGATCAGGGTGCAGCTCCCGGGAACGTCCCTGGGGACAAACTGTTTGTTCCCCTGCAATACCGGCTGAGGGTACTCCGGGAAAACCATGACTCCGCTCTATCCGGTCATCCTGGCATCTTGGGCACCAAACACCTCATTACCAGAAACTATTGGTGGCCTGGGTTGCCTAAAGATGTTAGGGCTTACGTCGCCGCTTGTGAGGTTTGCGCTAGGTCCAAAACCCCTAGGTCCCGACCTGCGGGCCTACTACGTTCCTTGCCCATTCCCCAGAGACCTTGGACCCATATCTCCATGGATTTTATCACCGATTTGCCTCCATCTCAGGGCAAGTCGGTGGTGTGGGTGGTAGTCGACCGCTTCAGCAAGATGTGCCACTTTGTGCCCCTTAAGAAGCTACCTAACGCCAAGACGTTAGCTTCTTTGTTTGTGAAACACATCCTGCGTCTCCATGGGGCCCCAGTCAATATCGTTTCTGACAGAGGGGTACAATTTGTTTCCTTATTTTGGAGAGCTTTTTGTAAAAAGTTGGAGATTGATCTGTCCTTCTCCTCCGCCTTCCATCCCGAAACCAATGGCCAAACGGAAAGGACCAACCAATCCCTGGAACAATATTTAAGGTGTTTCATCTCTGACTGTCAATTCGATTGGGTCTCTTTCCTTCCCCTTGCTGAATTTTCCCTGAATAACCGGGTCAGTAACTCGTCAGGGGTCTCCCCGTTTTTCTGTAATTTCGGGTTTAACTCTAGGTTCTCCTCCGTCTCCCCTGGTTGTTCCAATAATCCTGAGGTAGAGGAGGTTCATCGGGAACTGTGCACTGTCTGGGCCCAGGTTCAGAAGAACCTAGAGGCGTCCCAGAGCGCACAAAAGATTCAGGCGGATAGTAGACGTTCTGCTAACCCCCGGTTTGTCGTCGGGGATTTGGTCTGGTTGTCGTCCAGGAACTTGCGCCTTAAGGTCCCGTCCAGGAAGTTTGCTCCCCGATTTATTGGACCTTATAAGATCATTGAAGTCCTCAACCCTGTATCCTTCCGTCTGGAGCTCCCCCCATCCTTTCGCATACATGACGTCTTCCATGCCTCCCTCCTTAAACGCTGCTCCCCGTCCTGGTCCCCCTCGAGGATACCTCCTGTTCCCGTTCTCACCCCTGAGGGGGTGGAATTCGAGGTGGCCAAGATTATGGACAGTAGGATGGTCCAGGGCTCCCTCCAGTACCTGGTCCATTGGAGAGGATACGGGCCGGAGGAGAGGACTTGGGTACCTGCCCGTGATGTTCACGCTGGGGTATTGATCAGGAGGTTCCACCTCCTCTTCCCCACTAAACCGGGTCCCCTTAGTAAGGGTCCGGTGGCCCCTCATAAAAGGGGGAGTACTGTTAGGGATCTGCCAGGTACTTCATCTAGCTACACTCCTGGGATTAATCAATCCACACCTGAGGCCAGACCTGTTCGACTGACACCTTCTCCCACCAACCAGGGTGGCAGGCTCAGGAGTGGGAGAGCCTATCGCGGCCTGGTCTCTCGGAGTTAGCTCCGCCCCCTGCCCTTTATTACCTGCCCTGTGCTCTCCCTCAGTGCTTGTAATTCTTTTGGATTCCTGGCCCCACTGCTGCTTGCTCCAGCCTGCTTCTGCCGTGCTTCTGCCTTGCTGCAGTTCTGCTTGACCTGCTTTGCTTGCCCTGGCTTGCTTCTGTCTCCGTGCCCGCTCGGGTGTACTCACTTCGTCCTGGTCCTGACTGTTCGTTCGCCGCCCCGTTTCCTCGTGGCGTTCCGTGGCTACTGCCCCTTCCCTTGCGTGTTCCCTGTTTGTCTTCCTGTGCACTTAGCCAGCGTAGGGACCGCCGCCCAGTTGTACCTCGTCGCCTAGGGCGGGTCGTTGCAAGTAGGCAGGGACAGGGCGGTGGGTAGATTAGGGCTCACTTTCCCTTCGCCTCCTTCCTGCCATTACAGGCAGCTGGCCAAACAACAGGACACCCCAGAAATACAATGTCCCGCACAAGGGTACCTGAATAGTCCAGATGGTGGCCGCAGCTCTGGCACAGATGAGATGGGTGCAGCAGATGGCGCCAAACGTGGCGGATGACACAGGAGCCGCAAGTTGCGCCAGACGTGGCGGATTCCTCCGGACGTGGCAGATAACACAGGACGTGGCGGATTCCTCCGGACGTGGCAGATGACACAGGACGTGGCGGATTCCTCCGGACGTGGCAGATGACACAGGACGTGGCGGATTCCTCCAGATGTGGCAGATTCCTCTGGACGTGGCAGATTCCTCTGGACGTGGTAGATGACACAGGACGTGGCGGATTCCTCCGGACGTGGCCGATGACAAGATACTAGGGCAAAGCACGGGAAACAGGAACGGGGAACAAGGTACGGGTAACAACATGAACGGGAAACACTAAGGGACCATTTGCAAGACAGACTGGGAAAACTAACAACGCTCAGGCATCGAACTAGGGGGCTGGACCCCTCTTATAGCCCAGGGTACTCACGGGTCAAAGGTCGTTCAAGATATCCGGTGCGCGCGCTGCCCCTTTAAGAGCGGGGACGAGCGTGCGCGCACACCCTGCGGGCTCCGGCGAAGGTGAGTGGATGCAAGCGCTGGCGTCTCCTGAGGAGGAGGCTGGGGCCAGCGCTTGCCGACTCGTGGCTGCGGCTGTCAGCGGGAGGCTGGAGCTGACGGCCCGCAGCCACGGACATTACACCTACGTACATAAATACAGCACCAGAACCAATCTCCATGCATAAATGCAGCACCAGAACAACCTCAGTACATAAATACAGCACCAGAACAAACCTCAGTACATAAATACAGCACTAGAACCAAGCTCAGAATATATATACAGCACCAAAACCAATCTCACATGTATATACAGCACCAGAACAAAGCTCAGTACTTACATACAGCATCAGAACCAAGATCAGTACATGTATACAGCACCAGAACATATACAGCTCAATTTAGTGCAACCCCTGCCGTATAGGTTTTTATGGAGTAAAACTACAGCTCTCGGTTTCACAAAAAAAAATCATACCACCTATTATCTCGCTGCAAATCAAACAGCGACTACAGTGCTGATTAGAGGCAGAATAAACATTTACATTAAGTGACTCACCGGTGACGTCTCAGATTCTAGTTCTTTTCTTCTCCTTCCGGTCCAGACCTCTATGATGGATTCTACCGGCCACGACCCATTTCTGGAGTTTTCTGCTCAGATGTCTTCAGCTTCTCACTTTTAAAACATTTTTGCACCTATAAATGAAGTTAAAATTCTCAACACCTCTAAATATAATAAAGCGCCATACACTGCACCACTAACTATTGTCACGATCACAGGGTATGTTGACCCACTAGGCCGCTCCGCCGTAGCGGAGAGGCAGCTGACCAGGTCACAGTCTATTCTAAAGTCAATAGTAGATAGTAACGCTTTGGTACCTGAACTAGTCCAGACGGTGGCTGTGGCTTCAGCACAGATGGAGGCCGGTGCAGCAGGTAGCGCCAGACGTAGCAGAAGACACTGGACGTGGCAAACGACACTGGACGTGGCAAAAGACAGCAGGTGCAGTAGACACTACTCCAACACTGGTAGGCACAGGAACAAGAACAGTACGGGATACAGGAGCAGGTAACAGGGCACGGGTAACAACTGGAACGGGAAACATTAAGGGATCATTTGCAAGACAGACTGGGAAAACTAACAAATCAGGAAAGGATCAGGGGGGCTGGGGCCTTCTTATAGACCAGGAAATCATGGCAGTTGATGATGACGACAATTTCCTTTGTGCACAAAATGACCCTTAAAGCCACATTACATACATAGTCCATAGGAGCATCTGCGCTGTTTCTCCTGTTCAGATAACCGGACTGTGTCTACCTGCTTGGGTTCTTCGGGTAGCGGATTAGGGGAAGGCAATAGTGGTCTCTGGACCGAGGGTGCTGGTCTGTGGACCTGACTCTCCTGACAAACCTCTTGAGTGCGCTCCTGGATTCTCATATCAACCCGGGTAGCTAACAGGATGAGGGCATCCAAGATAGAAGAAAGGTCGCGGTCTGCCAGTTCGTCCTGTGAGAGGACAGTCCCTGCCAGTAGGTCGCCTCAAGTGCCTCATTGTTCCATGCCAGCTGGGCTGCCAGGGTACGGAAGGAGATAGCATACTCCCCTATTGTGGAACCCTCTTGCTTGAGGGTCAAGAGTAGCTGCGGCAGAGGATGTTCGACCGGGCTCCTCGAACACGGTACGAAAGGACTGCAGGAACAAGGCTAGGTCCGAGGATACAGGTCCTTGTTGCTCCAAGATTGGGTTCGCCCATGCGAGGGCCTTGCCAGCAAGAAATTAGATGATAAATGCTACCTTGGCCTCCTCGGAGGGGAAGAGATGAGCCCGTAGCCTAAAATTAACCATGCATTGGTTAATAAATCCTCTACATTCTCTGGGATCACCGTTATAGCGAGGAGGAAGAGGCAGAGGAACTGTGCATCCGGAACAAACAGGAGGAGCAACGGGCAGTGGCACAGCAACAGGCTCAGGAGGAAGAACCGGAGGTGGAACAGTGTGATCAAAAAGGACCAAGATAGAATTCACAGCCTCAAGGAGTTGATCCTGACGTTTGCGTAGGTCATGCATCTCCGTCTGTATCTTCTGTACTGCGGTCTTGGGCTGGCCAGCGGGTTCCATGGCCTGAGCGTACTGTCACGATCACAGGGTATGTGGACCCACTAGGACGCTCCGCCGTAGCGGAGAGGCAGCTGACTAGGTCACAGTGTATACGAAAGTCAATAGTAGATAGTAACGCTTGGGTACCTGAACTAGTCCAGACGGTGGCTGTGGCTTCAGCACGGATGGAGGCCGGTGCAGCAGGTAGCGCCAGACGTGGCGGGAAGTATTCGATGTGGCAGAAGACACTGGACGTGGCAGAAGACACTGGATGTGGCAAACGACAGCAGGTGCAGTAGACACGACTCCAACACTAGTAGGCACAGGAACAGCACGGGATACAAGAACAGGTAACAGAGCACGGGTAACAACTGGAATGGGAAACACTAAAGGACCATTTGCAAGACAGACTGGGATAAACTAACAACGCTCAGGCAAGGATCAGAGGGGCTGGGGCCTTCTTATAGACAAGGAAATCATGGGCCGTTGATGATGATGATTTCCTGATGTGCGCGCGCTGGCCCTTTAAGGCCAGGCACGAGTGTCCGCGCGCTCCCTACGGGACACAGCAGAACGGAGCAAAAGTGAGCACTGGCGGTTCCTAGGAAGGAGATGGAGACCAGCGCTCACGGATCCATGGCTGCGGGCGTAGGGAGGTGAGTAAACCCGACGGCCCGTGGCCTTGGACGCTACAACTATAATAGCACCATACACTGTGTCCCTGATTATAATAGTAGCATACACTGTCACACACACACTGTAGATAGTGTCCCGCATACAGCCCCCTGTAGATAGTGCCCACATATGGACTCCAGAGCTGCAAGGCAATAGTGCTAAAGACTGAGCCATCGTGCTGCCCTACATATAGCTTCCCCTATAGATAATGCTCTACGTATAGCCCACCTCTGTAGACAGTAGCCTACATATAGCCACCCTGTAGCTAGTGCCCCACAGGTAACCCACCCCTGTATATAGTGTCCAACATATAGCCCACCCCTATAGAAAGTGTCCTAAAAAATAGCTCCCATATAGTTAGTGCTCTACATATGGCCGACCCCTGTACAATGTCTCACATATAGCTCCCCCTGTATATAGTGCACCACATATAGACCCCACTGCAGATAGTGTCCCACATCCCCACATATAGACCCCCCTGTAGATAATGGCCCACATATAGACCCCCCTGTATATAGTGGCCCACGTATAGACTCCCTGTATGTAGTGGCCCACATCCCCACATATAGAACCCCCTGTAGATAGTGCCCCGTATCCCCACATATAAACCCCCCTGTATATAGTGGCCCACATATAGACCCCCCTGTATATAGTGCCCCACATCCCGACATATAGACCCCCCTGTATATAGTGGCCCACATAGACGACCCCTATAGAAGGTGCCCTAACAAATAGCTCCCATATAAATAGTGCTCTACATATAGCCGACCCCTCTATATAGTGCCCCACATATAGACCCCCTGTAGGTAGTGCCCCACATATAGACCCCCCTGTAGATAGTGGCCCACATACCCACATATAGACCCCCCTGTATATAGTGGCCCACATATAGACCACCCCTGTATATAGTGGCCCACATATAGACCCCCTGTATATAGTGGCCCACATATTGACCCCCCTGTAGATAGTGCCCCATATCCCACATATAGATCCCCCTGTATATAGTGGCCCACATATAGACCCCCTGTATATAGTGCCCCACATATAGATCCCCTGTATATAGTGGCCCACAACCCCACATATAGACCCCCCCTTTAGATAGTGCCCCATTTCCCACATATAGACCCCCCTGTATATAGTGGCCCACATATAGATCCCCTGTATATAGTAGCCCACATATAGATCCCCTGTATATAGTGGCCAACATATAGATCCCCTGTATATAGTGGCCCACATATAGATCCCCTGTATATAGTGGCCCACATCCCCACATATAGACTCCCCAGTAAATAGTGCCCCATATCCCCACATATAGACCCCCCTGTAAATAGTGCCCCACATTCCCACATATAGACCCCCCTGTATATAGTGGCCCACATATAGACCCCCTGTATATAGTGGCCCACATATAGACCCCCTGTATATAGTGGCCCACATCCCCACATATAGACCCCCCTGTAGATAGTGCCCCACATATAGACCCCCTGTATATATTGGCCCACATATAGACCACCCCTGTATATGGTGGGCCACATATAGATCCCCTGTATATAGTGACCCACATCCCCACATATAGACCAACGCTGTAGATAGTTCCCCACATATAGACCCCCCTGTATATAGTGGCCCACATATAGACCCCCTGTATATAGTGGCCCACATATAGACCCCCCTGTAGATAGTTACCCACATGCCCACATATAGAGCCCCCTGTAGATAGTGGCCCACATATAGACCCCCCTGTATATAGTGACCCACATTCCCACATATAGACCCCCCTGTATATAGTGGCCCACATATAGACTCCCTGTATGTAGTGGCCCACATTCCCACATATAGAACCCCCTGTAGATAGTGCCCCGTATCCCCACATATAAACCCCCTGTATATAGTGGCCCACATATAGACCCCCTGTATATAGTGGCCCACGTCCCCACATATAGACCCCCCTGTACATAGTGGCCCACATATAGACCACCCCTGTATGTAGTGGCCCACATATAGACCCCCCTGTATATAGTGGCCCACATCCCCACATATAGACCCCCCTGTGGATAGTTCCCCCATATACCCACATATAGACCCCCCTGTATATAGTGGTCCACATATAGACCCCCCTGTATATAGTGGTCCACATATAGACCACCCCTGTATATAGTGGCCCACATATAGACTCAATGTTTATAGTGGCCCACATATAGATCCCCTGTATATAGTGGCCCACATCCCCACATATAGACCCCCCTGTGGATAGTTCCCCCATATCCCCACATATAGACCCCCCCCTGTATATAGTGGTCCACATATAGACCACCCCTGTATATAGTGGCCCACATATAGACTCCCTGTTTATAGTGGCCCACATATAGTTCCCCTGTATATAGTGGCCCACATCCCCACATATAGACCCCCCTGTAGATAGTGCCCACATCCCCACATATAGACCCCCCTGTATATAGTAGCCCACATATAGACCACCCCTGTATATAGTGTCCCACATATAGACCACCCTGTATATAGTGGCCCACATCCCCACATATAGACCCCCCTGTATATAGTGGCCCACATATAGATGACATCCCCCTGTAGATGGAGCCCCCACTATAGATATTGCCAGTCACCGTTTTTTTAAAAAAAATCTAAAACTTTACATACTCACATGATCCCGTTCCCGCGCAGTCCGATGGCAATGCAGATCTGCTCTCTTCTGAGCAGGTCTGCTGGAGCTGAACGACGCGTCGTTCAATGACGCTGATTGGCGGGGCGGAATGACTCGCCCGATCAATCGGCACCTTTCAAGCACGGTAGCGGCGCGATGACGTCACAATAATGTAATCGCACCGCTAGCGTCGTTGAAAGGTGCTGATTGGCGGAGCAAGTCATTTTGCCCCGCCAATCAGCATCATTGTAAGGCGCTGAATGGTCGGGCATTCAACGCCAAGGCATGTATTTGGCTGTTGCTAACACCGGGGCCCCCTCTGGTGCTAGCAAAGCCTACGGGCATGAGAGGGCCTGTGTCGCCCGGCCCATACTTGTTGGAGGCTCGGCGGCGCAGGCCCCGTAGTAGCGGCGCTACCGCTGTAGCAGCCATAACGGAACATGCCCGGTCATTCAGGGCTAAGGTATGTATTTTTGCTGTTGCTAGCACCGGGGGCCCCCTCCGGCGCTAGCGACGCCTACGGGCATGAGAGGGCCTGTGTCGCCCGGCCCATACTTGTTGGAGGCTCGTTGGCGCGGGCCCCGTAGTCGTGGCGCTATCGCTGTAGCAGCCATAACGGCTGCTATCGGCGCCACCGGGCATATGAGGGGGGCATGTCGGCTGGCGGCATGGGCCCCCTTAAGCCGCGGGCCCCATAGCAGCTGCTACCGCCGTAGTTACGTCACTGATTCCAAATGCATTATTATAATTCTTCACACTTCATGGTTTGCAGGTGCCTTACCTTTCTTGGCAAGCATACAGATAGATCGTTCTATTAAGATGGACATACTCGTATGCATATGTGAGCATGTCTCCCTCCCCTATCTCACTCCCTGTTCCTTCTCTCCAAGCTTGGTTTGGGAACCAAGGTCAAAGATAGCTCAACTTAGAAACATAAAAACTTGTCTTAAAGGAGTAATGACTTTCTTATTCATTACAAAAGAACCAAGATGGAAACTCGAGACAAGATGGCCGCTGCACAAAATTAAATAATTAAAAAATTATTTTAATCCCTTTCACACTGTCCATATATGGATAGTCAGACCGGGGGCCACTGCCAGAACGGGGTCTGGCCGCTGGGGATTCCACTCCTACAGGAAGCTACAGTGGCGCTATCTACGTGGATGGGGGGGGGGGATTGCTATCTTCATGCAGGGAGGTCCTATCTGCAAGACTGAAGTCCACGGCCAGAGATCTTGCGATGCTCTGGCAGGGGATTCCATTGTTGAAAGCCCTTACTTCACTGTCTTTATATGGATAGTGCTGTCAAGGGCTTCCTCTGGGTCAGCGCTTAAAGTAGCGCTGTGTGTGGGGAGTCCTCGTCCAGGATCAGTTTTTACTGGCCGTTACAAGGATTGTTTCCTAAAAAACGGTCGGTAAACACTGATCCATTGAATTCTATGGGAGCCGTCTGGCCGTGATAACAGCCAAAAATAAGACATGTACTATTTTTTGACGGCCAATAATCTCGGGCCGTTAAATAAACGGCCATGTGAATACATCCATAGAACTTCATTGTTCTGAAAACGTCCGTCTTGTTGCCATTAGAAAAATGGCCGTCACACGGGCGTTTTTCACTGTCGTGTAAATGTAGCCTTAAGGCTCCATTCACACGACAGGGTCCGAGTGTCGGCCGATAAAATCAGCGGTTTTGGTCCGTTTTTCTCGGCCGTTTTGCATTCGTTCCGGGACGTGTTGCCGTTTTTAACAGCAGATTTTGACCAGATTTGCATTCGTTTTTTTCCCTGTCCGTTTTAAAAACGGATGAATTTCATTTGTAAATTTTTTGCCACACTTTCCTCTGTAGATAATTACACACGCTGACCTCTGTAGATAATGGCACATGCTGCCCTCTGTAGAAAATGCCACACAGCCCCCCGTTAGGTAGTGCACCACAGCCCCTTTGTAGGTAGTGCCACACAGCCCCCTTGTACATAGCAGCGTAGATGGCACCCCACGTTCCTGTAGATAGAGCTTCCATAGGGGACCGCTCCAGGAGAAGTCCCTGACTTCACTATTCATATATGGACCGTAAAGTCAGGGACTTCTCCTGGAGCGGAATCCCCGGACGCAATCCCCGGCCAAATTGAATTCCGCTTCAGGAGTAGGGGACCACTCTAAGGGCAGAAGTCCCTGACGTCACTGTCCATATATGGACAGTGAAGTCAGGAACTTCTCCTGGAGCAGAATCCTCGGTCACAGCTTTGGCAATGCTATGCCCGGGGATAAGGATTCAACTCCAATAGGGAGCAAAAATCTCCTCCTCACATGCACTTCACACTGTGAGGAGGAGAAGAGAGCGAGCGGCAAAAAGCATGGCCGTCACTCGGATCACATCCAAGTGGTGGCCGTGCTTTACACGTCCCCATAGACTTCTATGGGAGCCGTGTGGCCAGGAGAATGGTCCAAAATAGGGCATGTCCCAATTTTTGATGGCCCGGTTTACAAGGGCCGTCAAAAAAATCGGTCGTATGAATAGCCCCATTTGGAGTCCATTGTTCCTACTGCGGCCATGTGACGCGCATAAAAAAAATGGGCCGTTGCACGGCCGGGAATCCCTGTCATCTGAATAGGGCCTAACTAGGGGACTTGAATACCTGATCTTCTGATCTACTTTTGTAGTGCAGTGTATTGTAACTGTCATTCTTCACCTGAGAGTTAGCTTATTAGGTCCTGCCTTGCCATAGCAAACATCGGCACGCGCGATCGCTCGTGGAAGGGGCCGGTGAGGTATAGAGTGAGCCCCCACCCTCTGTCAACCACTTAAATGCGGCAGTCGCTATTTACTGCTGCATTTAAGGAGTTAAACGGCAGTGATCTGCGGTAAGGCCCCATGCACACGAACGTAAAAACGCTCGTAATCATGGGCCGTAATTACGGCCCGTAATTACGGGCCCATAGACTTCTATTGGCCACGGGTACCTCCTCGTATGCTTACGGGAAGGTGCCCGTGCCGTTGAAAAATATAGAACATGTCCTATTTCAGGCCGTTATTACGGCACGGGCAGGCCCATAGAAGTCTATGGGGCTCCCGTAATTATGGGTGACTACGTGTGTGCACCCGTAATTACGGGAGCGTTGCTAGGCGACGTCAGTAAATAGTCACTGTCCAGGGTGCTGAAAGAGTTAAAGGATCGGCAGTAACTCTTTCAGCACCAGGGACAGTGGCTACCGATCACAATATAGATTAGGGCTGATTCAGACAAACGTGCCGTTTTTGCGCATGCAAAAACCACGGCGTTTTGCGTGCGCAAAAGGCACTTGACAGCTCCGTGTGCCCTGTTTATATGGATGCGCGGCTGCGTGCTTTTCGCGCAGCCGCCATCTTAATGACACTCCGTTTGGATGTTTGTAAACAGAAAAGCACGTGGTGCTTTTCTGTTTACATTCATTCTTTTACTACTGTTGCGCGAATAACGCTTGTCCCACAGAAGTGCTTCCGTGGGGCATGCATGATTTTCACGCACCCATTGACTTCAACGCGTGCGTGATGCGCGAAAAACGCCGACACATAGAACATGTCGCGAGTCACGGACTGTCTGCACTGCCCCATAGACTTCTCTAGGTCCGCGTGAGCCGCGTGAAAACCACGCGGCCGGCACGGACGCAAAACACGTTTGTCTGAATCCGCCCTAAAGCTGTAAAAAAAAAAAAAAAAAGACGTTCATACTTACCCAGAACTCCCTGCTTCTTCCTCCCGTCCGGCCTCCTGGGATGACGTTACAGCCCATGTGACCGCTGCAGCCAATCACAGGCCAATCACTGGCTGCAGTGGTCACATAGACTGCGCGTCATCCAGGGAGGTCGGACTGGATGTCAAGAGAGGGACGCGTTACCAAGTAAACGGCCGTGTAGGTATGAATTTTAATTTTACTTTTATTACGGAAAGGGCTGTCCCTTCTCTCTATCCTGCACTGATAGAGAGAAGGGCTGCCGATTACTGCAGTGTAATTTGCAGCGAAAACGTGCCCGTAAATACGGGTGGAATACGGGTGACACCGGACCCGTATTTACGGGCACGTGTCCGTAAATACTGGTGCAATACGGGTCGAATATGTGTGACCAAGAACCAGTATTTACGCCAGTATTTACGGGTGGACAAAAATACGGTCGTGTGCATGGGGCCTAAGGCGGGATTCACACGACAGGGTTTCCCGGCCGGGTGCCGGCCGTTCATAAATCGGCCGGCACCCGGCTGCATTAGGAATAATAGACCCCTAATGGGGCTATTCACACGACCGATTTTTTGACGGCCGGGAAAACCGGCAGTCAAAAAATAGGACATGCTCTATTTTCGGCCGGGTCTATGGGGCCGGGTAATACACGGCCATCACCGGAATGTGTCCCGAGTGATGGCCGGGTCTACCGTCGCTCGCGCACCCTCTCTCCTCCTCACAGTGCAGAGTGCATGTGAGGAGGAGGAGGAGGGTCTTTTATTGCTCGCTGTAGGAGTCGGAATCCCCAATCCCCGGTCGGGGATTGGGGATTCCGCAACAGGAGAAGTGCGTGACTGCACTGTCCATATATGGACACAGCGAAGTCACTCACTTCTGCAGCGGAATCCCCGACTCTATGGCCGGGGATTCCGCTACAGGAGACGTGAGTGACTACACTGTCCATATATGGACACAGCGAAGTGACTCACTTCTGCAGCGAAATCCCCGACTCTATGGCCGGGGATTCCGCTACAGGAGAAGTGAGTGACTACACTGTCCATATATGGACACAGTGACGTCACTCACTTCTGAAGCGGAATTCCCGACCTGTGGCAGGGAATTCCTCTTCAGGAGAAGTCAGTGACTACACTGTCCATATATGGACATTGAAGTCAGTGACTTCTCCTGGAAGGGGGGGGATGGGTGCAACCTACAGGGGGCTGTGTGGCATCGCCTACAGGGGACATGATGGCATCACCTACAGGGGGCAGGGTGGCATCACCTACAGGGGGCAGGGTGGGTGGCATCACCTACAGGGGGCTGGATGGCATCGCCTACAGGGGGCAGGGTGGCATCGCCTACAGGGGGCTGTGTGGCATCGCCTACAGGTGGCTGTGTGGCATCGCCTACAGGGGGCTTGGTTGCATCACCTACAGGGGGCTAGATGGCATCACCTACAGGGGGCTGGATGGCATCGCCTACAGGGGCAGGGTGGCATCGCCTACAGGGGGCAGGGTGGCATCGCCTACAGGGGGCTGTGTGGCATCGCTTACAGGTGGCTGTGTGGCATCACCTACAGGGGGCTTGGTGGCATCACCTACAGGGGGCTTGGTGGCATCACCTACAGGGGGCTTGGTGGCATCACCTACATGGTGCTTGGTGGCATCACCTACAGGGGACTTGGTGGCATCACCTACAGGGGGCTGGGTGGCATTACCTACAGGGAGCTGGGTGGCATTATCTACAGGGGGCTGGGTGGCATTGCCTACAGGGGGCAGGGTGGCATCGCCTGCAGGGGGCTGTGTGGCATCACCTACAGGGGGCTGTGTGGCATCACCTACAGGGGGCTGTGTGGCATCACCTACAGGGGGATGTGTGGCATCACCAACAGGGGGCTGGGTGGCATCACCTACCAGGGGGGCTGTGGCATTATCTACAAAGGGCTGTGTGTGGCAACAAATTTAAATGAAATTCATCCGATTTTAAAACGGACAGGGAAAAAAACGAATGCAAATCGGGTCCAAATCGGCCGGTAAAAACGGCAACTCGGCCCGGAACGGAATCGGAACGGATGCAACCCGGATGCAAACCGGCCGACACTCGGACCCTGTCGTGTGAATGAGGCCTAACTGTGAGTGCCGTTGTTGCAGCGGGATGTCAGCTGTATATTAGAGCCGACACCCGCTGAAGATGAAGTGAGCAAAGTTCCTGCGCATGCTTCATCTTCAGGACGTGCCTGGTATGTCAGATTGCACTGTTACTTGCAATACCGACGTACCAGAAACGTAATTTTGTGGGAAGGGGTTAAATTCTGAATTTCCTATAACAAAAATCTGATGAACAGTGTTTCTTAAGTATAAGGGTATGTTCAGACACGGCAGATTTTGTTGCAGAAACTTTTGCGACTGAAAATTAGTTCCATTTATCTGAATGGGTTGTTTCTGCAGCAAGCACAAAATCTGTAATAAAATCTGCACCCTATGCAGGGAACCTTAACCACTTAATAACACGTCCAATTTTAATTTTTTAAATTTTAGTTTTTTCCTCACCACCTTCCAAAAGCCATAACTTTTTTATTTTTTGGTCCACATAGCCGTATGAGGGCTTGTTTTTTGTGTGACAAGTTGTTCTTCATGGCACCATTTAATGTACTATATAGTGAACTAGGAAACAGAATTTTTTTTTATTTGTGGGGAGAAATGGGCAAAAATCAATTGCGCCATTTTTTTGGGGTTCTCATTTTTATGGCATGTTCACTTTATTCTAAGGGTTGATTATGATTACGGAGATACCAAATTTATATTTCTTTTTATGTTTTAACACGGTTATAAAAAAATATATATATTTGTTAAAAACAAAATAATTGTTTTGTGCGCCACATTCTGAGAGCCATAGCTGTCAAACGACCACGCGTAAATGACAGGTCATCTGCACAGTACGTCGGCAATCCCATTCAAATGAATGTGCAGATGTTTGCCGACGTATTGTAGCCCTATTTTCAGACGTAAAACGAGGCGTAATAAGCCTAATTTACGTCTGAAAATAGGTTGTGTGAACTCAGCCTGACTGTGGAATTAACCACGTAAACACAATGAGCATTTGGATTCACCTCATGGATTTCCTGCAGCAAATTTGCAGCTTAATACAGTACCAGCAAAGTAAATGAGACTTCAAGATATCTTATCTACAAATTGTGAGAGATTTCAACACGTAGATTGACTTGTGCGAATTTTAAAATCAGCAGTATGTAAATTTATTTTACGTTTCTATCTCAGATTTGTATCTGAGTTTATTTAAAAAACGCACTAAAATCCGCACTAGTTTCAACATCAAAATGTAAAATCCGCACCTAAAATTTCTGCGCAGCAAATTCTGCAACGTGTGCATGTAGCCCTAGGGTATGTTCACACGCAGTGGTTTCAGACGTAATTCGGGCCGTTTACGCCTGCAAAAACGGCACCATTACACCTCCAAACATATGCCCATTGCTTGCAATGGTATTTACGGTGTTCTGTTCCCACCTGGCTTAATTTTACGTGTAGTTGTCAAAATATGGCGCATAAAGACGCCCGCGAAAAAGAAGTGCATGTCACTTCTTGGGACGTTTTTGGAGGAGTTTTTCATTGACTCCATTGAAAAACAGCTCCAATAACGGTCGTAAAATACGCCGCGAAAAACGCAAGTTGTTACAAAAACGTCTGAAAATAAAATTTCTCTGGAAAACAGTCCTGTATTTTCAGACATATTTTGCTAAGCGTGTGAACATACCCTTAGGCCTTATTCAAACGTGTATTACGCACGGACCTATGTTAGTGAATGGGGCGGTTCAGACAGTCCGTGATTTTCACGCAGCGTATGTCTGCTGCGTAAAACTCACGACATGTCCTATACTTGGTCGTTTTTTGCGCATCACGCCCCCATTGAAGTCAATGGGTGCGTGAAAATCGCGCACGCCACACGGAAGCACTTCAATGTGACACGTGTGATTTGCGCAACAGTAGATAAAGAAATGAAGGAAAAAATAAAAGCACTTCCTTCATTTCTTTTTCTAAACTTCAAAACCGCGTGTCATAAGCATGGCATAGGCGTGAAAATCACGCAACCACGCAGCACATACTGATGACACACGCAACTGCAACACGCAAAAAAGGCCGCGTTCGTGTGAATAAGGCCTAAGAGTTCTCTGCTGTCAGTGCAGGAATATAGCTGTTAATCACAGTTGCCCTCCAACCCTAACATGCATGTACGGTATTTTGCACAAACTACCTCTCGCTGCGAATGCATATATGCGTAATTTTGCATTAAAGGGTTGATACATACTGCAAAAAAGTATCCAGGAGCACTTTGGAATATCAGAATCTTAAATCATATATCAGTGTGTTTACGGGGAATAATATCCAGTTCCAACATTCTCAGTTTAACTCATGAAGTTTATTAAAATTCTATGACAATACGGATTTAATCCAGGTGACCTAAGGTACCCCCAGGTTATTATCACACTCTCCATGTGAGAATGATGCAGCATAACTGCCAGAACATCCTCATATAATTCCCACAACCTGTGCCAACTGTGTGAGAATGAACCCGGATTACCTAATTTGTTACATTTATCTGTGATGGTCTTAAGAGACCCATGTCCATTATGTACAGCAGAACCCAAGAAATGGACTTTGCCACTCCATGAGGTGTTTATATTTTTTCAAGACCGGGGGTTGCACTAAAGAGCAAAGGACCCATCAAGAATGGCCTTTTTTTTTTTTGCTTACCAGCTGGGTCTTTAGATCATTCTAGTTGGGTGGTTGTTAAATGCCTGAGCCTCTTTGGACCTCCAAGGTTGTCTGTGATCTAGGGCTCTGTGAGGAGGCGGTAGGGACAGTTTTAGGCCTCCTTCACAAACACCGGGGAGATTTACTTAGCTAAATGCACCAGAATTCTGTCTTAACTCACAGAAAAGAACTGACATCTATGGGGCAGAGCTTAACCCATGGTTGGAATGGCTGCTTGATCCCCCTGCTACTGCATCCTTTAGGCTCTATGTGGCACACAGCGTTTGATTTTTGCACTGACTCAACTTAATCCCCTGCCTTACCTTGCCTAATTGCTGGGGGAACCCCCTCTTGCGTGTTCCAGCTGGGATCGGACATCTAGGGCTGGCACAGTGGCCATCCGGCCTCCCCTTGCATGGCTGAACGACATCTCTTCATAGCCATCTGGAGATATCCAGCTGTATCAAAGCTGTAGAGAACCACCAGTGCTTGACCGCATCCCCTGCTGGGCTCTCCGCACTATATTTATCCCCTTGGAGCTTACCTGCAAGTTGAGGTCTATCTCACCGCCAAGTCCACGGGCTCATTTTTAAGCATGGCCATCCTGCCGATACTTCTGGCGTCTTCCACGTCTCTGCTGCTCCACGATCCTGCTTTCTGGCTGCAGCGAGTTCCTGGCGTTTCCTCTCCCACCAGGCCTCGAAGTGTGGCGCTGCTACACCTCGGCTGTCACTCTGGAATCTCTTAATGCCATCTTGTCGGCCTGAACCCAGGATTAGGCTGCTCTAGGAAACAAGTACTGGGCCTCTTTGTTGTTTTCTCATTATGGAGCCTAGTCAGAGACACTGATTGGTATACTTACTCATTCCCCTCTGCTAGGGTACCATTGTGATACCATATGTTTACTATTGTGAAGGGCCTGGCAAGGGCTGGAGGTTCTATTCATTTAACGGGACAGTGTGTTGGACTTAACTAATCCTGCAGTATAGTTAAGAGATGAGGAAAACCTACAGGCCCCAGGAAGCCGACTGCTTACTTTCCGGCCATGGTGCCTCTATCTAATGGCCCTGTTGGCCTAGAAACAGACGTGCTGGGGGCAATCTGAGTTATCCACTTTAGCCTCTCCACTGAGTAAGGGGCCTGCCATTAAGAAAAATGCAATCTCTCCCTCTGGAGATGTACTGACTGTTCCTGCAGATTGGAGATCTATAATTTGGAATATTTTTCATCCTCATATGCACCTATAATAGAATATACCCTTAAAAGCATGCTGGTTATTCTTTAAAACAACATATCTAGGCGGGTCTCTACTCTAGCCAGCAATCTTCAAATGAATATTGATGCTATTGGGAACAGAACGGACCATTTAGAATGTGAAATGGCAGAATTTTCTACCTCCGATAATGAGCTCATGCATGCACATAATATGCTGGAGGGCGAAGTACAGTGGCTCAAATCTAAAGTTGCGGATGAGGTGGATAGGTCCAGACGGAATAACATTAAAGTTAGAGGAGTACCGAAGGATGTCTTCACTTCTGATATTGCTGATTACCTCAAGCTACTGTTTAAAATTTTACTTCAATCTCTGTCGGAATTTAATCTCACGCTCGACCAAGCTCATCGCATTCCCAAGACCAAACCGGCTCCAGATAAGGTTCCTAGAGACATTTTAGTAAGGGTTAATTTTTACCTTATAAAGTGACATTTGTTGTTTGAAGCTCGGAAACGGGCCGCCTCCCGGAACCAGTATAACAACGTGTTAGGCTGGATTCACACGAGCACATTACGCCGTAATGGACGGAACGTATTTCGGCCGCTAATCCCGGACCGAACTCGCTACCTCTCCGTGGAACTACTGTCCAGTACTGAAAACATGATTACAGTACGGGACAGTTGTCCTGCAGCGAGGCAGGGACTCCTAGCATCGTACATAACTATGATGCTAGGAGCCCGGCTCCCTGCACTGTGTTCGGTCCGGGATTAGCGGCCGAAATATGTTCCGACCATTACGGATGTAATGTGCTCGTGTCAATCCAGCCTTACTATACCCAGATTTATCAGGGGCTACACTACAAGCTCAATGGCAGTTTTCTCCAATTACGCAAGCATTGCTGGATGCTCTTATAAAATACAAGTGGTTCCCAGTAAAACGCCTGATATCAAGAAATGACATTACGACAGTACTTCATTCAGTGAATGATGGTTTTTCTCTTCTGGAAAAATGGAAAATTTTCCCAGCAGAACTCTGCACCTCTCAGCTTCAAGGCTCCTGCTTCTTCTCATCTTGCAGAAAACTGGTCCACAGCGGGATCCTCAGGAAGCAACACCTGAACTTTCCATCTATATCAGCAGGTTTCTTGAAGTCATTTTTTCATACTGAGCATAAGGATTCCGTGTTTTCCTTTTCTTCTTCCCCTTAATTTACGGTGCACTAGCGCACTAGGACTTTTTCTTTGCATTACCTTTGAGGGTAAAATGTTTTGCTTAAAATATATTTCACCTTATTTTTATTTTCTCTTTGTTTTTCTGCAGGGATAAACAGTCTCAGTCCTACTAGTAATTATTGCAGGGTGATATGTATTGTACTTCGCCAGCTTCTGTGTTGGTGCCTCCACACATTCATCCAGCTATTCTGTTTTGTTATTATGCTGGTAACTTTTTCCTCTATTAAAGCCCGTTTAAATGTAGTTTATTGTGAAGGGAAGCCCGTACTTTGAATTGTGATGTGCTTCTGGAAAAGGAAACACATTTTCACAAACCAAAAACTCCTACTTGCACTAATAAAGCTTTTCCTCAATGAGAAGTGTATGACGCTGATTGGTCAGCGTCATACACTTCTCTTCACAACGCCCAGTTGGTCAAAAAGTAAAAACACGCCCAGTTGTCTATTAAGAAACTAATTAGCATAAATCTAAAATTGCTCATAACTTGCTCAAAAATGATCGTTTTTCAAAATAAAAACCACTGTTTTTATCTACATTACTTGCCGATCAGATTATGTAGGAGATAGGGCATTTATAATTTGGTGACAGAGCCTCCTTAAGACAGTTGTGACAGATGCAATGGGCCGCTTCATTAGGCTGGGTTCACACGAGCATGTTACCTCCGTAATGGACGGTACGTATTTCAGGCGCAAGTCCTGGACCGAACACACTGCAGGGAGCCGGGCTCCTAGCGTCATAGTTATGTACGACGCTAGGAGTCCCTTCCTCGCTGCAGGACAACTGTCCCATACTGTAATCATGTTTTCAGTACGGGACAGAAGTTCCACGGAGAGGCAGGGACTCCTAGCATCGTACATAACTATGATGCTAGGAGCTCTGCTCCCTGCAGTGTGTTCGGTCCCGGACTTGCGGCCGAAATATGTTCCGTCCATTACGGACGTAACATGCTCGTGTGAACCCAGCCTAATTGTCATATGTGACATTGTTAATGTTTATTTTCATTATTGTAGACAGGGGAGATTTTTTTCTAAGGCTATGTTCACACGGGGTATTTTGCCGAGTTTTTTGACGCGGAAACCGCGTCGCAAAACTCGGCAAAAACGGCCCGAGAACGCCTCCCATTGATTTCAATGGGAGGCGTCGGCGTCTTTTTCCCGCGAGCAGTAAAACTGCCTCGCGGGAAAAAGAAGCGACATGCCCTATCTTCGGGCGCTTCCGCCTCTGACCTCCCATTGACTTCAATGGGAGGCAGGAGAAAGCGTATTTCTCGCTGTTTTATGCCCGCGGCGCTCAATGGCCGCGGGCGAAAAACGGCGCGATAATTGCCGCGAAAATCGGCGTGCAGGGAGAGGAATATCTGCCTCAAAGTTCCAAACGGAATTTTGAGGCAGATATTCCTCCCCCAAAATACTCCGTGTGAACATAGCCTAAATTGCCACTAAAATTTCAGGATGTAAAACAAGGCCATAAGGGTTTGTTCACACGCTTAGGCTGGGTTCACACGAGCACATTAACGTCCGTAATGGACGGACGTATTTCGGCCGGAAGTCCCGGACCGAACTCAGTGCAGGGAGCCGGGCTCCTAGCATCGTAGTTATGTACGACACTAGGAGTCCCTGCCTCTCCGTGGAACTACTGTCCCGTACTGAAAACATGATTACAGTACGGGACAGTTGTCCTGCAGAGAGGCAGGGACTCCTAGCATCGTACATAACTATGATGCTAGGAGCCCGGCTCCCTGCACTGAGTTCGGTCCGGGACTTCCGGCCGAAATACGTCCGTCCATTACGGACGTTAATGTGCTCGTGTGAACCCAGCCTTAGCAAAAAACTTCTGAAAATACGGAGCTGTTTTGAAGGGAAAACAGCCTCTGATTTTCAGGCGTTTTTGAAGCTGAAAAAGAAGCTTCTTTTACTTTGAGGCTGGGTTCACACGACCTATTTTCAGGCGTAAACGAGGCGTATTATGCCTCGTTTTACGCCTGAAATTAGGGCTACAATACGTCGGCAAACATCTGCCCATTCATTTGAATGGGTTTGCCGACGTACTGTGCAGACGACCTGTCATTTACGCGTCGTTGTTTGACAGCTGTCAAACGACGACGCGTAAATTGACTGCCTCGGCAAAGAAGTGCAGGGCACTTCTTTGCCACGTAATTTGAGCTGTTCTTCATTGAACTCAATGAAGCACAGCTCAAGATTTACGAGCATCTCAGACGCCTCGTAAAATACGAGGAGGAGCTTTTACGGCTGAAACGAGGCAGCTGTTTTCTTCTGAAAACAGGCTGTCATTTCAGCCGTAAAAGCAAGCTAGCGTGTGAACATACCCTGAAGCTTCTTGTCAGGCGTTTTTTGAGGCGATTTTCATAGTGTTCAATGGAAAATCAGCTCCAAATAACGCCTCAAGAAGGGACATGCTACTTCTTTTTACGGTGCGTCTTTTTACGCTCCTTTTTTTAAAACAGAGGCGTAAAAAGACACCCCATATGAACTAAATGCTGTTTTTCCAATTGATTTCAATGGGCAGATGTTTGTAGGCGTTCAGCTTCCGTTTTTTTTCAGACGTTTTTCAAGGCGTATATGCACCGGCGCAGTGACCAGAAACATCTGAAAATACGGAGTTGTTTTCAGGCGAAAACGGCTCCTGATTTTGACGTTTTTTTAACAACTCGTTTTTTTCGCTGCCTTTTTTACGGCCGTTTTTGGAGCTGTTTTTCAATGGAGTCAATGAAAAACGCCTCCAAAAACGTCCCAAGAAGTGTCCTGCACTTCTTTTGACGAGCCGTCATTTTACGCGCCGTATTTTGATAGCGACGCGTAAAATAAAGGTTCGTGGGAACAGAACACCGTAATTCCCATTGAAAGCAATGGGTAGATGTTTGTAGGCGTATTAGGGGCGTTTTTTCAGGCGGAATTCGAGGAGTAAAACGCCCGAATTACGTCTGAAAACACTGCGTGTTAACATACCCTCATTGTTGCGGGGGATTTTAATACTATACTGGATAGGGACCTAGGTACAACCAATGTTGGCAGACAAAATGATTATCTCGCTCGCAAAATTTCAGATGAAGGGTTGCATGATGTGTGGAGATGCCAGCACGAACCGAACGGGATTATAAAAATTTTTTCCCTCATAACCTCCACTGCCTCATAGGCAGTCTCGTATTGATTTATTTTTGACTGACAAGAATATTCTTCTTTCATAGTCCTCCTCCATAGGTGTTATCACGTGGTCTGACTATGCTCCCATATCCATAGTAAGTGAGGAACGTTTAAGTTCTCCACCTCCATCTCAGCTAAATTATTATATTTTATCCCATCCTGAATATCATCAGAGACTTAATGATTCCCTTTCGTCATATTTTGAGATTAATTCCTCTTCGGTATCCAATCCTCATTCTATGTGGAATGCCCATAAGACATTCATGCGAAGTATTCTCATACAAGCCTGTGTTCAAGCCAAGCGTGCTAGGGAAAGGGATATGACCGAAACCGTGGCTAAAATTTCCCAATTTGAAGCTCTGATAAAATTGTCTCCCTTAGGGTATGTTCACACGATGAGAGGCATTTACGTGTGAAAAGACAGACTGTTAACAGCTGCCTCGTTTCACACGTAAATGCTCCTCCTCGCATTTTGCGAGCCGTCTGAGACGCTCGTAAATCTTGAGCTGTGCTTCATTGAGTTCAATGAAGAACAGCTCAAATTACATGGCAAAGAAGTGCCCTGCACTTCTTTGCCGAGGCAGTCAATTTACGCGTCGTCGTTTGACAGCTGTCAAACGACGACGCGTAAATTACAGGTCGTCTGCACAGTACGTCGGCAAACCCATTCATATGAATGGGCAGATGTTTGCCGACGTATTGTAGCCCTATTTTCAGGCGTAAAACTAGGCATAATACGCCTCGTTTACGCCTGAAAATAGGTCGTGTGAACCCAGCCTAAGGGTATGTTCACACGAAGTGTTTTCAGACGTAATTCAGGCGTTTTACGCCTCGAATTACACCTGAAGAAACAGCTCCATTACGCCTACAAACATTTGTCCATTTTACGATGTTCTGTTCCCACGAGGTGTGTCGCAGTCAAAAGACGGCGCGTAAAAAGACGCCCGCGTCAAAGAAGTGCATGTCACTACTTGGCACGTTTTTGGAGCAGTTATTCATTGACTCCATTGAAAAACCGCTCCAATAACGTCCGTAAAATACGCCGCGAAAAACGTGAGTGGTTACAAAAACGTCTGAAAATCAGGAGCTGTTTTCGCCTGTAAATAGGTCTGTATTTTGCTAAGCCGTGTGAACATACCCTTAGCAGAATGCCCACAGTCACTCCGTAGTCTGCGTTTGCAAACCCTTCTGGTCTCTAAATTTGACTTTTTTACTTAAAGGCTATGTAAACATTTGAATAGCATTTTTTTTTAAATAAAAAGCTCAGTCAGTGTGATTGGTGCAACTTTATAAATAGTTTTATTAAAAATAATTTTTCGTTTTAGAGATACAGCTGCTCTGTATATAGAGCAGCTGTATCTTTCGCTATGACCTGAATCAGTCTCACAGACCTGACCGGTTCAGTATCAGTGGGTCCAGCGTGTCTCTGACACCCAGGATCCACCTGTAATCTATCATCTAAGTGATGAATTTAGAGGTAATGGGGTACAGGTGATCTTGCGTGTCAGAGACATGCAGGACCCACTTTCACTGAACCCGTCAGTCCCGCGGACCAGGATACAGAGCAGCTGTATCTCCAAAAGTAAAAATAATTTTTAATAAAAACTAATTATAAAGTTGCACCAATCACACTGATATTTTTATTAAAAAAAAATCCCTTTTAAATATTTACATAGCCTTCATGCCACCTAAGTTTAAAACAGTAATAATAAGGCTGTGTTCACACAGAGCTTTTTGCAGGAGGAAAATTCTGTCTCAAAATTTCATTTGGGATTTTGAGGCAGATTTTGTCCTTCCTGCACGTCATTTGCCACGATTTTCGCTGCATTCTTCGCTGCGTTTTTCTCCCGCGGCCATTGAGTGCTACGGGCAAAAAACTCTGAAATACGCTCTCTCTGTCTCCCATTGATGTCAATGGGAGGTCAGAGGCGTAAACGCGCGAAGATAGGGCATGAAAAAACCGCCCCCGCCTCCCATTGAAATCAATGGGAGGCATTTTCGGCCAGTTTTTGACAAGTTTTGCGGAGCGGTTTCCGCTCCAAAAAGCTCGTCGAAATACTCTGTGTGAACAGGCCCTAAATATGCCCCACTGTATTTATTTTTAAAAAAAGGGGGAACAAACACTTGTAAAACACAAAACACGTTTTAACGCGTTAGTGACCACCAATACGCCTTTTCACGGTGGCCACTAAGGGGCTTTATTCTGATTCATAATAAATAATAAAATTCCGCTTCAGAAGTGAGTGACGTCGCTGTGTCCATATATGGACAGTGTAGTCACTCACCTCCTGTATTGGAATCCCCTACAAGGAACAAAAAAAGACCCTCCTCCTCCTCACATGCACTCTGCACTGTGAGTAGGAGGAGGAGAGAGAGCGCGAGCGACAGAATACATGGCCATCACTCGGGACACATTCCGGCGATGGCCGTGTATCACCCGCAGGGCCGCCATCAGGGGGGCATTACTGGTACTCCCGTCAGGGGCCCGGCCACATGGACGAAGAAAAGGGGCCCGCCGGGCTGCCGTCGCCCCCCCCCGGACTGTTGCCCCGCCCCTACTAACGCCCGCGGCACCCCCCTAGCAACGCACGCGGAACCCCCCTAGCAACGCTCGCGGCACCCCCTGCATACCTGTTGAAGATGCAGCATGTGCAGAAGCTGTGTGTGGAGATCCCGCCCCCCAGCTCCTCTACACTGCTGACAGGACCTGCAGGCTGGTGAGTATTTTCCGCTATCCTTCCTGCTTCCCATCCCCCTGACCCTGTTTGTAGTATGTATAAAGTTGATTAAAATGTTTTTTGGTATTTTTTCGTTTTCCTAGCGTTTTTTTGCCGCGATTTTCGTAATCGCGGCAAAAATGGCGCAGTTTTACCGCGGTTATATAAAAATCGCGGCAAAATCGCGTGATTTGTGCCCCAATTACGAAAATTGCATAAAAAAAGGATTCAAGACATGAAAAGTGGTGTTAGGCTATATTCTCACAGTGCGGTCAAATCAAGTTTTTGCCGCGATTTTGCAAAAATTGTGGCAAAAAAATGGGATTTCACCGCACTGTGTAACTAGACTAAGGCCTTATTCGCGTTCGGTCCGTGACATACTGAGCGTGTATCGGCCGTGTTTCCCAGGCTGACCACAATTCATGGAGCCGGACTCCTAGCATCACAGTTATCAGTGTTGCTGGGAGTCCCTGCCTCTCCGCAGGAATACTGCCCCATATTGTAATGATGCTTTCAGTACAGGACCGGGGACAGTATTCCCATGGGAAGGGAGGGACTATGATCATAGATAACTGTGATGCTAGAAACCCGGCTCCCTGAGCTGTGGTCGGTCCGGGAAATATGGCCGATACACGCTCCGTATTTCACAAACCGAACATGGACGTCTGAATAAGCCACTTGCTTGCCTCCTATTTTTGGTGCGGATTGCGCACTGAAAATTCACTCCAAATTACAATATAAGGCCTTATTCACACGAACGTGTTATACGTCCGTGCTACTAGCGTGATTTTCACGGGCGTCGCATGGACTTATGTTAGTGAATGGGGCCGTTCAGACTGTCAGTGAATTTCACGCAGCGTATGTGCGCTGTGTAAAACTCACGATATGTCCTATACTTTGCCCGTGTTTCGCGCAGCACACACCCATTGAAGTCATTGGGTGCGTGCAAATCGCGCACTGCACACGGAAGCACTTCCAGGTGACACGCGTGATTCGCGCTACAGCTGGTAAAGAAGAGAAGGGAAACATAAAAGCCCCTCCTTCTTTACTGTGTTGTAACATCAAAACAGAGTGTCATAATGAAAATCACGCAGCTACGCACCATATGCGGATGCCACACCGAACTTTTGCTCGCGCAAAACGCAGCATTTTTTGCGCGTGCAAAACGGACACGTTCGTGTGAATAAGGCCTAAGGCGATATTCAGACCAACGTGTGTGAAATCAGACGTGAAGAACGGCTGATTTGCAGCCGTGCGGGACCCGTTTTCACAGACTTGAGTCTATTGAGGGATCCGTGAAAACGCACAAAAATAGGACATGTCCTATTTTTTTACAGGCCCTTCACACGGTCTGTTAGAACAATGACCATGTGAATAACCCCATAGAAATACATGCAGCCGTGTGACGGCCATTAAAAAAAACGTCCTTCACACGGGCGATTAACACGTTAGTCTGAATAAGCCCCAACTCATGTGAATGGGGTTTGTCAAAACCTCATGCACGTGCAGCATTTCACCCCACAAATATTTTTTTTTCAGCTTCCCAGTACATTATGCGGTACAATAAATGGTGCCATGAAAAACGACAACTTGTACCGCAAAAAACAAGTCCTCAAGTAAAAAAAAATATAGCTTTTGGAGGATGGAGAGGAAAAAACAAAAGTTAAAATCCAAAAAATGGCTGAGAAGGGAAGGGGTTAAATAAGCTGCATGCCTATCAGGCTCTGTTGACACAATTAGCAAAAACAGTCTGAAAATATGGAGATATTCAAGCGAAAACAGCTGATTTTCAGAAGTTTTTTACGGCTGTTTTTGGAGCTCAATGAAAAACGGCTCCAGAAACGTCTGAAGAAATGACCTGCACTTCTTTTTCGCGGCCGTTGTAAAAAGAACGGCCCATCGGAACACAATGCCGTTTTTTTCTCATTGAAATCAATGGGCAGATGTTTGGAGGCGTTCTGCTTCTGATATTTCAGACGTTTACGGACAGAAAAACTGCAGAAAATAAACTGTGTGAACATAACCTAATGTTGCAGAATTGTAACGTATTTCATCCTTTACAATGTAAAGGGTTAATTTGCTGTAAATTCCCAGCAAATTCTGTAACGCACACATTGAGGAATTTGGTGCAAAAAATCCGTATCAAAACCGCAGGTAATTCTGCAGGTAAAATCTGCACCTAATAGTGCGTTTTTTTATATGTTTTTAGGTGCGGTTTTTACTTTTTGATGCGGAAATAGGTGCAGGTTTTATGCTGCAGATTTTTTTATTATTTTTGAAACTAGTCAGAAACAATTCGCAAGCGGAAACGCAAGATAAAGTGACATGTAGCATATTTTCAAATACGCACCGCAGGTCAGTTTTTGTGCAGAAAATGCGACATGTAGATGAGATTTCTTGATCTCATTAACTTTGCTGGTCCTGTATTACACTGCGGATTTGCAGCACGAAAATACCCGCGACAAATTTGTAATAAGTATCGTGTGCATTTGACCTAACAGGGTTTTTTTTAACTCCCACTAAGGCCCCGTTCACACATGTTGGATTTGATACGGATTCCGATGACATGTCGATGATTCTGCATCCCATGCATATGAGGTTTCCGCAACCCAGTTCACATGCTGTGAAAAATTTTCCACGTGTATTTTTGTCCGCACCATGAAAAGAAATCCACCACAGCAATAAGTAGCATGCGATTTATATTAGACTGGGTTCACACGACCTATTTTCAGACGTAAACGAGGCGTATTATGCCTCGTTTTACGTCTGAAAATAGGGCTACAATACGTCGGCAAACATCTGCCTATTCATTTGAATGGGTTTGCCGACGTACTGTGCCGACGACCTGTCATTTACGCGTCGTCGTTTGACAGCTGTCAAACGACGACGCGTAAAATGACTGCCTCAAAGAAGTGCAGGACACTTATATACATTATATGCAGGACACTTCTTTGGACGTTTTTGGAGCCGTTTTCTCATAGACTCCAATGAAAACCGCTCCAAAAACGGACGTAAAAAACGCCGCGAAAAACGCGAGTTGCTCAAAAAACATCTGAAAATCAGGGGCTGTTTTCCCTTGAAAACAGCTCCGTATTTTCAGACGTTTTTGGTCACTACGTGTGCACATACCCTTACATGGAAAACCCGAGGATGAGCAACTTTGAATGACAATGGGACTTAGGCCTTGTTCACACAGCTTTTTGCAGGCAGAAACATCTGCCTTGAAATTCCTTCAGGCTTTCTCTGTCTCCCATTGATGTCAATGGGAGGTCAGAGACGGAAATGCCTGAAGAAAGAGCATGTCGCTTCTTTCTCTCGCGGGAAAAAAACACCTTCGCCTCCCGTTGAAATCAATAGGAGGCGATTTCGGACATTTTTTGCCGCGGTTTCCGCTGAAAAAAATGTGGCAAAAAACTCTGTGAACAGGGCCTTATTCTCGTGCGGATCTGCTACACGCTTGTAGCATCTGCGCCAGGAAACAAAGGGAAAGCCTCCGATTTTTGCTGTGGAAAAACACATTGAACTTTAATGGCAACGTAAGAGCGGAGCATTAGTGCTCCTTACTTCCTCACAAGCGCTTCCCCCTCCCTTCCCCCTTCACATCGTGTTGTTGCCCTAAGTTTATCGTGTAGTCAGGAAATCTCCTACCTTACAGTATAAACAACGTAGACGATAATTCACAGGGCTCCATTATGTCCTTTTAGCCTCCGTCGGGCTGGTAGACGTCGGTTTACCTTATTTTTGAAGGATGAAATGGCGTAGTACACTTTGTTATTCCGGAGTCCCCAGGCAGCATCACGAGTGCTCTACCCGTGGACTTTATCCATGGGAAAGCTCCTGACATCACTGTCCATATGTGCAAAGTGACATCAGAGGTCTCTAGGGCCGGAATCCCTGGCCCGAGCATTGTCGACGCTCCGGCCGTGTACTCAGGCTTTGCAAAGCTTCGGACGTCACTTTATGTATATGGACATCCCTGAGCAGAGCGCTAGTAGAAGGCTCCAGCTCTGTTCATGGGCAGTGACTTCAGGAGTTTCCCCTGGGCCATTCCCCAGGTGACGTATCCCACTGTATGTCATACAGTCGGATACGTTTTAGCTAAATAGATCAAAATCCGGAGCATTAACCGGTCACTGTCGGCTCCGCGGTTTCCTTCACTGTAATTTTAAATCTACAAAGAACCTCAAAACAGGGTAAAGCGAAAAGGAGAATCCCCAATATGACTCTGAAACAACCTACAAAGCGCGAAAGCGCAAGGGACATAGCATCCCAATAGAATATGAAGATAACTACCATGAATAGTAAAAAATATACATCTTTATTATTACATAACGATACATGGTATTACAATAATAAATACAACAAGAGTAACGGATCATATATCAGGAGAAATAGCAGTCCGGTACAGATGACAACATACCATGAGGGAAACAAGAGACAACAAAACTCTGAAACACGTCCCAATACTAGACACGTCCCATGCCAGTATAATATAATGCCAATAGGGTATACAAAATATATGTATATGAGGCTACATCTATAAAAGAAATGCTGCCCGTTGCAAAATGTGCATAGCAAGTGCCCGCTACAGATCACTGGCGCAGATACAGGCAAAAGTTACAGATATATGCCAAAAAAGGTAGTGTGAAAACGGATATACCTGTGGACATGATGGCAGCACGGGACGTGGAGAGACGGCACAGGAACGCCTCGACGTGGCGTATAACGTACAAAGGTGAGCGCCACAATTTCCGTTGCCCACCCCCGGTAATGGAGGGGGGGCCCCAGACATCTTGGCTGTATGGGGCCCAGAAATTCCTGATGGCGGCCCTGATCACCCGGCCCCATAGACTTCTAAACGGTCGAAAATAGGGCATGTCCCATTTTTTGACGGTCAGGTTTCCCGGGCCGTCAAAAAATCGGTCGTGTGAATAGCCCCATTAGGGGTCTATTGTTCCTACTGCAGCCGGGTGACGGCCGATTTATGAACGGCCGTCACCCGGCCGGGAAACCCTGTGAATAAGGGCTTACACCTCACATATTTATATTTTGTATCCTATTTTCTTTCTTTCTATTTTTATTCTTTTTTATTTTTCTACACCCACATCCACATCCCCTTCTTTCTTTTCCCTACACCTTGACTTTTGTATACCATACACACGTTTACCGCATTCTGCCTTTATAACGAGACACTTATGTGTGCTGATATATACTGCCTTTTGCATGATTATATGTGCTCAAACACTCATTGTTAGAGTATGTTCACACGGCGGGGGTCCGTAACGGCTGAAATTACGGGGATGTTTCAGCCTGAAAACATCCCCGTAATTTCAGCCGTACCGACATGTGCAGGCGCTTGAACGCCGCGTCAATTACGGCCGTAATTAGCGCTGCTATTCATTGGAGTCAATGAATAGCGGCTCCAATTACGGCCAAAGAAGTGACAGGTCACTTCTTCTACGCGGGCGTCTATTTACGCGCCGTCATTTGACAGTGGCGCGTAAATATACGCCTCGTGTGAACAGACAAACGTCTGCCCATTGCTTTCAATGGGCAGATGTTTGTCAACGCTATTGAGGCGCTATTTTCGGGCGTAATTCGGGGCAAAAACGCCCGATTTACGTCCGTAAATAGGCCGTGTGAACATACCCTAAGATGCACTATCCTGCTTATTTGTATTTTTTTGTATTTGTTTTGCTACCATTATCGCTCTGTGTATCATCACCTGTGAATATTTGTTTCTATCTATTGTATTTGAAAAACTTTTAGAAATAAAAATCGGATTATAAAAAAAAAAGGAGGTCTGTGGGAAAAACTGGGAATTTGGGAATCCCGCCCGGCAGTCAGACCCCTATGAACAGAAATTGATGGCATAGCCAACTGATATCTGTGATGGGAATACCTCTTTAAGGAACCTGCAATCAAGCAGGAGCAGGTTAGGTTCCCGGGTCTAGCTCATATAGGTCCATGGCTCCTCTGAGTACCAACTATGCTTTGAGCACTCTGCTAAGAAGACCGCTGTGCCACACTGGTTTTTATGGACCAGAGTCCTTTAGACCAGTCAAGAGCAGTGTGGAAATGACGTGGGATTCCTGCACACACCGCATTCCCACACTAGAGAGAGTTTATACTACTCTCCTTTTTAGAATTTCTGTTCTTTATCTGGGTAATTGGTGACATCTAGTGGTATATTATGGCATTGCTTTTCATATGTGTTAACCCCTTGGTGCCACAATCATTTATCGTTTTCGTTTTTCACTCCCCGCCTTCCAAGAGCTATAACTTTTTATTTTTACGTCAATGTAATGGTGTGAATACTTATTTATTGTAGGAGGAGTTTTAGTTTCTATTGGCACTATTTAAAGTACCATATAATGTACTGTCAAACTGAAAAAAAATTATTTGTGGGGTGTTAATGGAAAAAAACTGATTTCATTTTTTTGGGGTTTTCATTTTTACGATTTTGAGCCTGTGGTAAAAACGTCAAATTAACTTTTTACAAGCATAAAATATTTTTTTACGTCAGACCGGGTGAGTGCGGCTTTTTTCTCTCTACTTGCATTGTGTCAACTTAACTTTATTCTGCTTCTCAATACGATTACGGCGATACTAAATTTATGTAGTTTTCATTGTTTTACTACTAAAAACAATTTGTTAAAAAAGAAACATTGTGTGCCGCCATATTCTGAAAACCATAACTTTTTTCTATTTTTTTCGTCGAGCGAGCTGCAGTTTTTATTGGTACCATGTTTTGGTGCATATGACTTTTTGATCACTTTGTATTCAAATTTTTTTGCATCTATGTGGTTAAGCGGCCAGGATCTGAGTTCTCTCTGTTCCTGGCCGTTGGTGCGGGGTGTCAGCTGTAATACACATCTGACAAACTCAGTGTGTGGAGTGGGCTCAGCGCATCAGCCATCTTCCATACTTCAAACCCCACACCAGGACATACGGGCATGTCCTGGTGGGTCAAGGGCTTAAAGAGGCTCTGTCACCAGATTTTGCAACCCCTATCTGCTATTGCAGCAGATAGGCGCTGCAATGTAGATTACAGTAACGTTTTTATTTTTAAAAAACCAGCATTTTTGGCCAAGTTATGACCATTTTTGTATTTATGCAAATGAGGCTTGCAAAAGTACAAGTGGGCGTGTTGAAAAGTAAAAGTACAACTGGGCGTGTATTATGTGCGTACATCGGGGCGTGTTTACTACTTTTACTAGCTGGGCTTTCTGACGAGAAGTATCATCCACTTCTCTTCAGAACGCCCAGCTTCTGGCAGTGCAGACACAGCCGTGTTCTCGAGAGATCACGCTGTGACGTCACTTCCCCAGGTCCTGCATCGTGTCAGACGAGCCGGCACCAGAGGCTACAGATGATTCTGCAGCAGCATCGGCGTTTGCAGGTAAATCGATGTAGCTACTTACCTGCAAACGCTGATGCTGCTGCAGAATCAACTGTAGCCTCTGGTGCCGATGTGGCCGACACGATGCAGGACCTGTGAGTGACGTCACAGATCTGCACTGCCAGTTTTTTTTTATTTTTAAAAACGAGCATTTTAGGCCAAGTTATGACCATTTTTTATATTTATGTAAATGAGGCTTTCTAAAGTACAACTGGGCGTGTTTAAAGTTAAAGTACATCTGGGCGTGTATTGTGTTCGTACATCTGGGCGTTTTTACTTCTTTTACTAGCTGGGCGTTGTGTATAGAAGTATCATCCACTTCTCTTCACAACGCCCAGCTTCTGGCAGTGCAGACACACAGCGTGTTCTCGCGAGATCACCGGGTGACGTCACTCACTTCCTGCTCCAGGTCCTGCATCGTGTCGGACGAGCGAGGACACATCGGCACCAGAGGCTACAGTTGATTCTGCAGCAGCATCGGCGTTTGCAGGTAAGTCGTTGTAGCTACTTACCTGCAAACGCTGATGCTGCTGCAGAATCAACTGTAGCCTCTGGTGCCGATGTGTCCTCGCTCGTCCGACACGATGCAGGACCTGGGGAAGTGACGTCACAGCGTGATCTCTCGAGAACACGCTGTGTCTGTGCACTGCCAGAAGCTGGGCGTTGTGAAGAGAAGTGGATGATACTTCTATACACAACGCCCAGCTAGTAAAAGAAGTAAAAACGCCCAGATGTAACGAACACAATACACGCCCAGTTGTACTTTAGAAAGCCTCATTTACATAAATATAAAAATGGTCATAACTTGGCCTAAAATGCTCGTTTTTAAAAATAAAAAAAAACGTTACTCTTATCTACATTGCAGCGCCGATCTGCTGCAATAGGAGATAGGGGTTGCAAAATCTGGTGACAGAGCCTCTTTAATAGTGAAGTAAATGGGTTGCATACAAATAATAATTGATGGTATGTTGCTAGAATATGTGATCAGTGCAATTCGAACTGCTGGGACTCCCAGCGATCACAAGAATAAAGGGGCTCCTTCAGTTTTTACCAATAAAGCGCCACTTTCGTCTGTGCATAGTGGGGCATATTTAATACAATTTCTCAAATGACACTTATCTCTTTGCTGTGACATCAGTTGTGGAGGTTTTTTGTTTTTTTAAAACTGGCATTTCATACGCCAGTTTTAATAAACAGTTTGCTGGAGTAAGATGCAACACATTTATTAACCTCTTCCCGCACTACACCGCAACTGTACGTCCTGGAGACGGGTTGCTTCCCGCACCAGGACGTACAGTAGCGGACCGCTTCCCGGCGCTCACCTTACCAACGGACAGTGTCCGTGAACCCGGAGGTCAGCTGTCCCCGGTCAGCGGACCATCGCCGCTGATTTAGGAAATTAACCCCTTAAATGCGGCGACCGATTGCAATCGCCGCATTTAAAAGGAATGTGTCGCTAGAAAAAACTTTTTAATTTTTTTTTAGTTAAACAGTTAGTATATAAATGATTACACGTTGTTCTAATTTTTCACAAGTCAGGAAATATTATAAATTAGATTCTAATTTATAACATTTCCATGTGCTGGTCACTAGTGGGAGCAATTCCCAAAATTGCAGCATTAGCATGTGGTAAAGCAACCTCATTGCTTTATGCTGCAAAATTGGAGAAGACCCACTCGCTCTAATGTGCTCAAACAATCCCCCCTCCTTTAGGGCAGATACAGACGAACGTTGTGTTTTTGCACGCGCAAACAACGCAGCGTTTTGCGCGCGCAAAAACCATTTGACAGCTGCGTGTGTCATCCGTGTATGATGCGCGGCTGCGTGATTTTCGCGCAGCCGCCATCATAGAGATGAGGCTAGTCGACGCCCGTCACTGTCCAAGGTGCTGAAAGAGCTAACTCTTTCAGCACCCTCGACAGTGAATGCCGAACACAATATCGAAAAACCTGTTGGAAAAAAAAGAAAAAGTTCGTACTTACCGAGAACTTCCCGGCCGTTGCCTTGGTGACGCGTCCTTGGTGACGCGTCCTTCGTGACGCGCCTCTCGACATCGGGCCCCACCACCCAGGATGACGCGCCAGTCCATGTGACCGCTGCAGCCTGTGCTTGGCCTGTGATTGGCTGGAGCTGTCACTTGGACTGAATTGTCATCCCGGGAGGTCAGACTGGAGGAAGACGCCGGGAGTTATCGGTAAGTCAGAACTTCGTTTTTTTTTCTACAGGTTCATGTATATTGGGATCGGAAGTCACTGTCCATGGTGCTGAAACAGTTTAACTCTTTCAGCACCATGGACAGTGACTATCTCCTGACGTCGTGTACCGATAATTTTTTTGCCGGGTTCGGCCAAAACGAGTTCGGCCGAACCCGGTGAAGTTCGGTTCGCTTGTCCGGCTTTGCTCATCGCAAAGACACTCTGTTTGGATGTTCAGAACCAGAAAAGCATGTGGTGCTTTTCTGTTTACATTCATCCTTTTGACAGCTGGTTCGCTGTTTCAGTCGGTTCGCACGGAAGTGCTTCCGTGCAACCTACGTGGTTTTCACGCACCCATTGACTTCAATGGGTGCGTGATGCGCGAAATACGCAGAGTTATTGAACCTGTCGCGCTTTTTGCGCAGCAGACAAACGCTTTGCAAAAAGCACGGACTGTCTGTACTGCCCCATAGACTTGTATTGGTCCATGCGTGCCGCGTGAAAACCATGCGGCCCGCACGGACCGAATACACGCTCGTGTGAATCCCCCCTTATCCTGGCTAGTGCCAGGAGAAAGGAGGGGGTTGAATGTTCAAACCTCCTACACTGTGTGCCGCCATTTTTTGAGCGAATGCACAGTGTATGAGGATTAGATACAGTGGTAATCACACAGTATAACCCGAACATACATACACATCACATACAGAAACATAACTTACCTGCTCCTGCCGCCGCACTGTCGCTGCCGCTGGCTCCGCTCCCTGTCCTTGCTTCTGAACATATGGACGGAAGTAGTCATCTTATTGTCCAGCCGCGGCTTTCGGTCCACATGAAAATGGCGCCGGATGTCGCTCTGCCGAAGACCTTCCTTTTGGACTGTGTGGGAGCGGCGCATGCGCCGTTCCCACACAGACGGCGTACACTATAGTGAATGGAACGGCTCCCGTTCGCATTCCCTATGGGGATGTATGTGCCATATTCCATCTCTGTATGTGTCGTTAATCGACACATACAGAGATGAAAAAAAATTGGCAGTCCCCATAGAGAAGTAAAAGAAAGAGAAAAAAGTACAACACAAAAACACAAATAAATAAAATTTATTTTAATGACATAATAAAAGCAATAACATATAAAAATATTTTTTTTCGTGACACTTTCCCTTTGAGGGGTTTGAAGCATATCGGCAGCCCCCACTAAGTAATTGTGGGGGCTGCCAATGCTTGTCATGGCAACAAGAGGCCAGACAATGGCCTCCGGGTTGCCATGTATGGAAGCTCAGTAGGAACAGCCACAGGCTGCTCCTCCTAGGCTTCGTGTCAGTGTGACGGTCACGTCACAATGACAGTTAGAATACATTACACTACGTAGGTAGTGTAATGTATTTTAGCAGCGATCAAAGCTGCAAGTCCTCAAGTCCCCTAGTGGGACAAAAAAAAAACAAGTAAAAAAAGTTAATAAAAGTGATGTTAAAAAAACAAGAATTGCTTTTTTCCTATAATAAGTCTTTTATTATAGGAAAAAAATGAAAACGTTAAAAAAAAAAAGTACACATTTGGTATCACTGCGTTTGTAAGGACCCAAAGTATAAAACTATAATGTTATTTTTCGTGCACAATGAACACCAAAAAAAAAAAAATAAAAAAAATATGCCAGAATCGCTATTTTTTGGGTCACCACCCCTCCCAAAATCTAGAATAAAAAGTGATCAAATAGTCACATGTACCCCAAAATAGTACCAATAAAAACGACAACCCGTCCAGCAAAAAAAAAAGCCCTTACAAAGCTTTTTTGACTGAAATAAAAAAATTATGGCTCTCAGAATATGGTGACACAGAAAATTTATTATTTTGTTAAATAAAGTGATGTTATTGTGCAAACACTGCAAAACATAATAAAAACCTATATACATATGGTATTGCTGTAATCGTACCAACACGCAGAATAAAGTAAAATTGTAATTTACTGCGCTCCGTGAACCCTGTAAAAACAAATCTATAAAACGTTGTCAGAATTGCTGGTTTTTGGTCACCTTGGTTGCAATTTTTTTTTAATAAAAAGTGATTACAAAAAATCGCATGTACCCCAAAATGGTACCAATAAAAACTACAGATTGTCCTGCAACAAATAAGCCCTCACACCGCTGCGGTGGTGAAAAAATAAAAAAGTTCTAGCTCTCAGAATATGGCGATGCAAAATGTGCAGAGAGTTCCAGAAACGGATAAGATCGGGCGCCATTTATCAGTGCGACACTGGCCACATATCTATGAATGATTATTTATTTACCTCATTATTATCCCCTCTTATTATGTCATGATGTACTCCGCACACCTTACATATACCCTGATGTACTCCGCACAGCTTATATATGCTCCCACATTATAAACTGAAATACCAGTGAAACCCCAAACAACCACTACCAAGCAAAATCTGCGCTCCAAAAGCAAAATGGCGCTCCCTCCTTCTGAGCCCTGCAGTGTGCCCAAACAGCAGTTTGCGCCCACATATATGGCCTCGCCCTACCCGGGAGAACCGACTTAACGGTTTATGAGGTATTTGTCTTCAGTGGCACAAACTGGGCACAACATATTATGCACCAAAATTGCATATCAGTGGAAAGTTGCAATTTTCACTATGAACCATCCGCTGTGCGTTAACCCCTTTAACAATATGACTTAATAGCACGTCATGGTGCGAGGGTTGATGTATGGAGCCGGCCTACGTGCTGAGCCTGCTCCATACGCTGCTGGTGTCAACTGTGTATCACAGCTGACACCCGGGACTAACTGACAGGAACAGCGATCGTGCGGTTATAGAAGCATGAAAATCTAACAATATACTCTAAGGCTGGATTCACACGAGCGTGGCGTTTTAGCGCACGCAAAAACCACTTGACAGCTCCGTGTGGCAGCAGCATATGATGCGCGGCTGCGTGTTTTTTGCGCAGCCGCCATCATTATGACACTCCATTTGGATGTTTGTAAACAGAAAAGCACGTGGTGCTTTTCTGTTTACATTCATCCTTTTGACACAGTTCGGAAGTGCTTCCATGCAGCATGCGTGGTTTTCACGCACCCATTGACTACAATGGGTGCGTGATTCGCCCAAAACGCCGAAAGAACGGACATGTCGTGACTTTTTTTTTTAAAGGACTCCCGCTGAGTAAAAATCAAGCACATGTCCGCACGGCCCCATAGACTAATATAGGTCCGTGCGACGCGCGTGAAAATCACACGCGTTGCACAGACGTAATTCCCGTTCGTCAGAATAAAGCCTAAAGCTGGGTTCACACACCCTATTTACGGACGTAATTCGGGCATTTTAGCCTCGAATTACGTCCGAAAATACGGCTCCAAAGCGTCGGCAAACATCTGCCCATTCATTTGAATGGGCTTTACGATGTTCTGTGCCGACGGTCATTTTTTTTATGCGCCGCTGTCAAAAGACGGCGCGTAAAAAAGAAGTGCCTGTCACTTCTTGAGACGTAATGCCAGTAATTTCAGGCGTATCGGACGTGTACGTGTGAACATACCCTAATACATTAGTGTTGCAGTGTATTGTACAAGCGATCAAATGATCGCTGGTTCAAGTCCCCTAGGGGGACTAATAAAATGTGTAAAATGTGTAAAATGATTAGTTATTAGTAGTGAGAAAAAAAAATGTAAAGTTTAAAAAAAAAAACTTTTCCCATTTTTCTAATAAAGTAATGTAAAAAATAAACAAAATTGGTATAGCTATGTCCTATTATAATATACCATTATTTAACTCGCACGGTGAACACCGTAAAAAATTAAATAATTTAAACCGGCAAAATCGCAGTTTTTTTGTTACCTTAGCTCTCAAAAAAAAATGTAATACAACTTTTTGATAACTTTTTATGTACCAAAAAATAAAAAAGTTACGGCTCTCAGAATGTGGTGAAACAAAACGTTTTTTTTTTAACAAATACATTTCTTTGTAAAAGTAGTAAAATATAAAAAAAACTATAGAAATTTGGTATCACCGTAATTGTATTGAACCGCAGAATAAAGTAAAGTTTGCGTTTTTACCGCATGTACCAAAAAATAAAAAAGTTACGGCTCTCAGAATGTGGTGAAACAAAACGTTTTTTTTTTTAACAAATACATTTCTTTGTAAAAGTAGTAAAATATAAAAAAAACTATAGAAATTTGGTATCACCGTAATTGTATTGAACCGCAGAATAAAGTAAAGTTTGCGTTTTTACCGCACGGTGAAAGCCGTAAAAACGAAATCCCCCAAAAAATGGAGGAATCACAGTTTTTTCCAATTAGGCTGTGTTCACACAGAGTTTTTTTTGCAGGAGGAAAATTCCACCTGCAAAAACTGCTGATTGAAATGGGGTTTTGGAGGCGGAAACCTCAAGATGGGTCATGACGCTTCTTTTTACTGCGACGCGGTTTTTTTACTCGCGGTAAAAGCATTTTCGGGCGGTTTTTGAGGAGTTTTGCGGCACGGTTTCCGCGTCAAAAAACTCTGTGTGAACAGGGCCTTACAGTCCACAAAGAATTATTTTTCAGTTTCCCAGTACATTTTATGGTACTTTAAATGGTGTCAATAGAAACTACAACTCCTCCCTCAAGAAATAAGCTCTCACATCACTCTACTGATGGAAAAAGAAAAATGTCATGGCTTTTGGAATGCGGGTAGTGAAAAACGAAAATAAGAAAGCAAAAAATGGATCAATCCTGAAAGGTTTAATTCATTTCTAATGAAAAAAAAATGTATGACCACTTGTGGGGTATTGCCGTACTCGGGAGAAATTGCTTTACAAATGTTGGGGGTCTTTTTCTTCTTTATCCCTTGTGAAAATAAGAAAATGCAACATTTTAGTGGAAAGAATTTTGATATTCATTTTCGTGCATTTTCTTCTTTATTCCTTGTAAATATTGAAAATTTCTATCTTTTTTCAAGAAAACAAAGTCGATTTTCATTTTTACAGACTAATTCCAATATGTTTATCTAAAAATCTGTGTGGTCAAAATGCTAACTATATCCCTAGATAAATTCCTTGAGAGGTGTAGTTTCCAAAATGTAACTTTTGTAAGGTAACTTTTGTGGTGTTTCCACTGTTTTGGCACCACAAGACCTCTTCAAACCTGACAAGGTGCCTAAAATATATTCAAAAAAAAGAGGCCCAAAATCCACTGGGTGCTCCTTTGCTTCTGAGGCCTGTGTTTCAGTCCATTAGCGCACTAGGACCACATGTGGGATATTTCTAAAAACTGCAGAATCTGGGCAATAAATATTGAGTTGCATTTCTGTGGTAAAACCTTCTGTATTACAAAAAATAATGTATTAGAAATGCATTTCGGCAAAAAAAAAAATTATTTGTAAATTTCACCTCTACTTTGCTTTAATTCCTGTGAAACGCCTAAAGGGTTAAAACACTGTGAATGGGGATTTTCTAATATATAAGGCCCACAAAGCCACTTCAGAACTGAACTGGTCCCTGAAAAAATGGCCTTTTGAAATTTTCTTTAAAATATGAGAAATTGCTGCTAAAGTTCTAAGCCTTGTAACGTCCTAGAAAAATAAAAGTACGTTCAAAAAACGATGCAAACATAAAGTAGACATATGGGAAATATTAATTAGTAACTAATTTGTGTGGTATTACTATCTGTTTTACAAGCAGATACGTTTAAATTTAGAAAAATTATAATTTTTGCAAATTTTCTCAATTTTGGTGTTTTCAGAAATAAATACCAAATATATCGACCAAATTTTTTCACTAACATAAAGTACAACTTGTCACGAGAAAACAATCTCAGAATCACTTGTATAGGTAAAAGCATTCCGAAGTTATTACCACATAAATTAACACGTCAGATTTAAAAAAAATCGGCTGTGTCCTGAAGGCCAAAGCAGGCTGGGTCCTGAAGGGGTTAACCCGTTAGAGACCGCCAATACGCCTTTTCACGGCGGCCACTAATGGACTTTATACTGATGCATATGTCTTTTCACTGCGCTGCATCAGAATAAATAAACAAACAGAGCAGGGAGCCGTTAAAGAGGCTCTGTCACCAGATTTTGCAACCCCTATCTCCTATTGCAGCAGATAGGCGCTGCAATGTAGATTACAGTAACGTTTTTATTTTTAAAAAACGAGCATTTTTGGCCAAGTTATGACCATTTTCGTATTTATGCAAATGAGGCTTGCAAAAGTACAACTGGGCGTGTTTAAAAGTAAAAGTCCAACTGGGCGTGTATTATGTGCGTACATCGGGGCGTGTTTACTACTTTTACTAGCTGGGCGTTGTGTATAGAAGTGTCATCCACTTCTCTTCACAACGCCCAGCTTCTGGCAGTGCAGCACTGTGACGTCACTCACAGGTCCTGCATCGTGTCGGCACCAGAGGCTACAGATGATTCTGCAGCAGCATCGGCGTTTGCAGGTAAGTCGATGTAGCTACTTACCTGCAAATGCTGATGCTGCTGCAGAATCAACTGTAGCCTCTGGTGCCGACACGATGCAGGACCTGGGAGTGACGTCACAGTGCTGCACTGCCAGAAGCTGGGCGTTGTGAAGAGAAGTGGATGACACTTCTATACACAACGCCCAGCTAGTAATAGTAGTAAACACGCCCCGATGTACGCACATAATACACGCCCAGTTGTACTTTTACTTTTCAACACGCCCAGTTGTACTTTTGCAAGCCTCATTTGCATAAATACGAAAATGGTCATAACTTGGCCAAAAATGCTCGTTTTTTAAAAATAAAAACGTTACTGTAATCTACATTGCAGCGCCGATCTGCTGCAATAGCAGATAGGGGTTGCAAAATCTGGTGACAGAGCCTCTTTAAATCTCCCTGCGCTCAGCTACCAGAGGTAGCTGGGGGCATCCCTGCTCGAACGGCTGAGATTGATATTCGCATCGATCTCACCTGTTTAACCCCTCGGATGCATCTGAGTTGTTTTGGAGAGTGGGAGGGAGCTCCCTCTCATCCCACCGGCACCCAGCGATAAGATCACCGAGTGTCTGTGTCTCCATTGGCAGTCAGGGGCCTAATAAAGGCAGCGGCATGGCCTAGCAGATGCCTGTCCGTTTTAAACGGACAGGCAGTAATACACTGCAATACAAAAGTATTGCAGTGTATTATAAAAGCGATCGGATGATCGCATATTAAAGTCCCCTAGTAGGACTGGTAAAAAAGTGGAAAAAAAAAGTGCAAAAAATCCACTTTTTCCCCTTACAAAATGCTTTACTATTAAAAAAACCAAAATAAATCAAAAAAGTTACATATATTTGGTATTGCCGCGTCCGTAACGACCCCGACTATAAAGCTGTTACATTATTTAACCCGCACGGTAAACGACGTAAAAAATACAATCAAAAAACCATGGAAAAATTGCTGTTTTCTGTGAATCCTGCCCTAAAAAAAATGTCATAAAAAGTGATAAAAAAGTAGCATCTACTCCAAAATGGTACCAATTAAAAGTACAAGTCATGCTGCAAAAAAAAGCCCTCCTACAACTGCATCAGCGAAAAAATAAAAAAGTTATGGCACTTCAAATATGGAGACACAAAAACAAATAATTTTGAGAAAAAAGTGTTTTTACTTTGTAAGAGTATTAAAACATACAAAAATCTATACAAATTTGGTATCGTTGCAATCGTAACAACCTGCTGAATAAAGTTAGTGTTATTTATACCACACGGTAAACGGCGTAGATTTAGGATGCAAAAAAGAGTGGCGAAATTTCAGGTTTTTTCTATTCCCCCCCCCCAAAAAAAGGTTAATAAAAGTTAATCAATAATTTCTATGTACCCCAAAATTGTGCTATTAAAAAATACAACTTGTCCCACCCTATGTCGACACAAAAATAAAAAAGTTAAAGCTCTTGGAATGCGACGATGGAAAAACTTAACAAATACCTTGGTCATTAAGGTTTCAAATAGGCTGGTCATTAAGGGGTTAAAGAGGTTCTGTTGCCAGATTATAAGTGCTGTAATGTAAATAACAGTATTTTTTATTTCGAAAAACGATCATTTTTGACGGTTATGACCTATATTAGCTTTATGCTAATGAGTTTCTCAATGGACAACTGGGCGTGTTTTACTATATGACCAAGTGGGCATTGTACAGAGGAGTGTATGACGCTGACCAATCAGTGACCAATCGGCGTCATACACTTCTCTCCATTCATTTACACTGCAGATAGCGATATAGCTATATCGCTATGTGCAGCCACATAAACACACTATAACGCTACTCATGTGTCATGACAATGAATATACATTACCTCCAGCCAGGACGTGATGTGTATTCATTCTCCTGACCACTTCTGTAGCGTCTCTGTGATTTACAGCACAGCGAGATCTCGCTGTGAATGACAGTTTACAGCGTAATCTCGCGAGACTATGCCTGCAATGCTGTACAACGCCCACTTGGTCATATAGTAAAACACACCCAGTTGTCCATTGAGAAACTCATTAGCAGATAGCTAATATAGGTCATAACTCCGTCAAAAATGATAGTTTTTCTAAATAAAAAACACTGCTGTAATCTACATTACAGCGCCGATCATATTGTGTACAAGATAGGCCACTTATAATGTGGTGACAGAGCCTCTTTAATGACCAAGCAATTTTTTACATTTTCCCATCGTCTCATTCAAAGAGCTGTAACTTTTTTATTTTTGCGTCGACCTAGCTGTATAAGGTCTTTTTTGTTGTTGTAATTTTTAAAAGCACTATTTTGGTGTACATAGAATTTATTGATTAACTTTTATTAACAATTTCGTCACACTTTTTTGCGTCCTAAATTTATCGTGTGGTATAAATAACACAATAACTTTATTCAGTGGCTTGTTGCGATTGCAACGATACCAAATTTGTATAGATTTTGTATGTTTCACTACTTTTACACAGTGAAATTTTATTTTGAAAATTATTTGTTTTTGTGTCTCCATATTTGAAGAGCCATAATTCTTTTATTTTTTCGCTGATGCAGTTGTATGAGGGCTTTTTTTTTTTTGCGGGACAACTTGTAGTTTTTATCGGTACCATTTTGGAGTAGGTGCAACTTTTTGATCACTTTTTATCACATTTTTTTTAAAGCTGGATTCAAAGAAAACAGCAATTTTAGCATGGTTTTTTATATTTTTTACGACGTTCACCATGCGGGTTAAATGATGTAATAAGTTTATAGTTGGGGTTGTTACGAACGCGGTGATACCAAATATGTGTAACTTTTTTTTACCTTATTTTGTTTGTTAATAATAAAGCATTTTGTAAGGGGGAAAAGTGGGTTTTTCATTTTTTTCCACTTTTTATTAAACTTTTTTTTTACTTTTTTACTAGTCCCACTGGGGGACTTCACTATGCGATCCTACGATCACATTTATAATATACTGCAATACTTCTGTATTGCAGTGTATTATGCCTGTCCGTGTAAAACGGACAGGCATCTGCTAGGTCATGCCAGAGGCATGACCTATGCAGGCATACACTACAGGCAGACCTGGGGGCCTTAATAGGCCCCCGGCTGCCATCAGAGACACAGACACTCGGCGATCTTATCGCCGGGTGTCAGTGGGATGAGACAGAGCTCCCTCCCTCTCTTCAAAACCACTCAGATGTGGCGCTCGCTATTGAGCGCCGCATCTGAGGGGTTAAACGGGTGAGATCGATACTAATATCAATCTCACCCGTTTGAGCAGGGATGCCCTCAGCTACCTCTGGCAGCTGAGAGCAGGGAGATTTAACGGCTCCATGCTCAGTTTATTCCGATGAAGCCGTAAAAACGCTATTGCATCAGAATAAAGTCCGTTAGTGGCCGCCGTAAAAACACTATGGGGCGGTCACTAATGGGTTAATAGACAACTGGGTGTGTTTTTTACTTTTTACCAACTGGGCGTTGTGAAGAGAAGTGTATGACGCTGACCAATCAGCGTCATACACTCAGGGCCGGCCTTCGGATAGATGGCGCCCTGTGCGAAATTATCTTTCGGCGCCCCACCCCATCATAAAAAAAATGCCCCATAAAAACAGTATAATGCCCCCCACAGTATAATGACCTATATAGCGCCCACACAGTATAATGCCCCTTTAGTGCCCCCCATACAGTATAATTATAATATATTATAACCCCTTCAAGGACACCGTATATTGTCCTCTAATTGTGCCCACACAGTATATTGCCCCCTGTAGTACCCCTACTCAATATAATGTCCGCTTAGTGGCCCCCACACAGTATAATGTCCCCTTCCACTGGCTGCCACACACAGCCCCCCCTTGTAGATAGTGCACCCCCATAGATTGTGCCATTTAGCCTCCCTGTAGATCGTGCCATACATCCCCCACCTCCCTCTTGTAGATCGTGCCCCCAAACAAAAAAAATTGTACTCACCTAGGCCCCGTTCTCACGACCAACTGAACTGCTCCACAACAGGATCTTTGCGTAGGTCGGCGTGATCCTGTAGCCTAGTACAGACTTTACCAACCTTTTCAGACTCGAGGCACCACTGGAAAAATAAAATTCTCAGGACCCCCCTACCAAAAATTGTTTTGAGAAAGACCGAAAACGACTAAAAAAACAAGCACTGCACTCTCAGGGTATGTTCACACAGCGTATTTTGTAAGGCAAAAAAAATCTGCCTCAGAATTCCTTCAGGAAGTGACAGCGTTGTATGACCTTTTTTTAGTTTTTTTAAGCCGTTGAAGATAATGCAAAAGACGCAGAAAAAAAGCACTAAACAGGCGTCACAGGTATTTTCTGCCTCCTATTCATTTCAATTGGAGCTCAGAGGTGGAAACCACTTTAACACCATCAGCCCCACACTCACAATAAAATGACCATCAGCCCCCACTCACAGATTCCCCCTGTAGGTAGTGCCACACAGCCGCCTGTAGATAGTGCCACACAGCCCCCTTGTAGGGGGGCTACAGTGGCGCAGGTAGATAGAAGAGCAGGGAGATACCTCCCAGCTCTGTTATAGTGGTGTCGCTACCGCCGTAGCAGCCGCGTCGCCGGCCATGAGGGGGCCCGCCCCGACGGCCGGCATGGGCGCCCTCATGCCCGCTGTCGCCGATAGCAGACGCTATGGCTGGTAGAGCGGCAGTGGCACCACTGAATGAAGAAGCGCCTGGGCGCAAATGCGGCTGCGGAGTCGCCAGGCCCGGCGCTTCTAAAACAAGCGGCGGAAGGGAGCCAGCACAGCGCCCCCTTCCACCTGCTGGAGTGATGCGCCCTGTGCAAAGACACAGGTCACACACCCCTAAGGCCGGCTCTGAGTATAGATAATGTAGTAGATGTTACCTGCAGTCCTATGTAACACCACAGATAACAGTGTGAAAACTCTCTGATTACAGATAATGCAGTAGATGTTACCTGCAGTCCTATGTAGCACCACAGATAACACAGTGTGAAAACTCTCTGATTACAGATAATGTATTAGGGTTACCCGCAGTCCTACGTAACACTATAGATAACACACAGTGGCACGTGCCATATTGTTGGAATGCACATCTGCCATAAATACACCGATAGCGTTTAAGAGGTTAAAGTGGTTGTCCGGGTTTAAACTTTTTATGTAGCAGCAGGAGAGGAGGGCATCAAATTAAAAAGAAGCCCATACTTACCTTTCTCCTCCCAGACGTTCCTGCGCTGGAGGCTTCTGTCATCTCTGTTCTGTGTGTACAGTGGTGGTGTACTGTCTACATGATGTCACCCTTTGTATACAAACAGAACAGAAGTGACGGGAGTCATCAATGCAGATACGTCTGAGAGGAGAGAGGTAATTAATTATAAGTTCTTTTTTATTTTTATTTTAAAAACCCCTATGTAAACCTTTTTTATTAAAAATTATTTTAACTTTTTGAGATACAGCTGCTCTGTATTCTGTATACAGAGCAGCTGCATCATGCGCTGAGACCTGTATCCGTCAGATCAGAAGCACTGACTGGTTCAATGATAGCGGGTCCTGCATGTGTCTGTGTCTCTGACACTCAGGACCCGCTGACCTAACAGATTCAAGTCTCAGCGCTAGATACAGCTGCTCTGGATACGAGATACAAAGCAGCTGTAGCTCAAAAACGGAAAATAATTTAATAAAATGTAATTACGAAGTTTCAACAAACTCACAGATACACATTTTTATTTAAAAAAAAACAAAAAACGATTTTAGCGGTGTACTTATCTTTTAACGTAATCTGAACAGGGTTTAAAAGGGCAAAAAAATGGTCAATGTGCACTATGAAAACACTGAATTCTGTGCCCATTTGACATTTATTAAGACTTTAGTGTCTTTCAGTTCCACCATGGTGCCCATTTGCCACTTATTGCCCCTTTAGCGTCCTTCTGTTGGCCCCTTGATGCCCATTTGCCATTTACTGCCCCTTTAGCACCTTATGTCTCTGAATAACAATAAAGGGGGAAGAAAATAGCAAATGGGCATCAAGGGGGCTCTGAACAAAAGGACACCAAAGGGGCAATAAGTGGCAAACAGGCACCAAGGTGGCACTGAATCCTCTGCCCACTTGCTATTATTGCCCTTTTTAGACCCCCATCAGTGCCCCCATTCATTTAAAGCCGACACTCAGTGACTGACCTGCTGGCCTTCTCACAAACACTACCCACTGGTGCTGCTGGAGCCGCCCTGGAGAAAAACATTTCTTCGGTGTCCACACCAGCCCAGGAAACGCACAGGCAGATAGCGTGGTGTCTCCTCCCTGTCTTGCGTCCTGAATGAGATCATCACGCCTGTCTCGTCATTCAGGATGCAGATCAGGAAGAGTGATACATCATGTGATCACAACGACAAATTACTGTAGAGGTAGTGACTTCCCTAAGCACGAATGGTCATCACAGCGGAGATTTTTGGCAGCGGCGCGGGGCAGGCAGCTTTGAGGTCAGTGCAGTTAGTTAGTGGCACCTGACCCACTGGCGTCCCGAGTAGTGGCCAAGGCGCAAGGCATGTACAACCGCTGGCGCCGCCGTTACAGCGCGGCAGGTGGGCCCTGTGCGACCACACTAGTCGCACGTACCGAAGGCTGGCCATGCATATACTTCTCATTGCTCCAGCTCATTGTTTTACTGCAAAATCACGCTGGGCTGGAACAATCAGTGGCGGATTATCATTAGGACGGTTTGGGCGGCCACCCGGGGCACAAGGCTCCCGGAGGGCCCATGGCCGGCCGAACCGCACATGATCGCATGGGCCCCCTCATGCCCGGTGGCGTCGCTAGCATCGGAGGGGCCCCCAGTGCTAGCGGCAGCCACATTAATTTGTATCTGAGTCCTCAGGACTTCGATACAAATGAATACTATAGGCTGCAGGTCACGTTCGGCTTGCAGCCTATAAGGCGCTGGGAAGACTCTCTGAGCAAGCCGGCGTAATGAGGTACTGCATCATGCCGGTCTGCACATGCGTCTAGTCCGGAGGATTCACACGCGTCCAGCTGGAGGGGCCGCCACGGGGTAAGGTAAGTAAACTGTATATATTTTTTTAGGTGGGGGTCTATCGCTGTATACAGTGAAGGAAATAAGTATTTGATCCCTTGCTGATTTTGTACGTTTGCCCACTGTCAAAGACATGAACAGTCTAGAATTTTTAGGCTAGGTTCATTTTACCAGTGAGAGATAGATTATATTAAAAAAAATACAGAAAATCACATAGTCAAAATTATATATATTTATTTGCATTGTGCACAGAGAAATAAGTATTTGATCCCCTACCAACCATTAAGAGTCCAGCCTCCTCCAGACCAGTTACACGCTCCAAATCAACTTGGTGCCTGCATTAAAGACAGCTGTCTTAAATGGTCACCTGTATAAAAGACTCCTGTCCACAGACTCAATTAATCAGTCTGACTCTAACCTCTACAACATGGGCAAGACCAAAGAGCTTTCTAAGGATGTCAGGGATAAGATCATAGACCTGCACAAGTCTGGAATGGGCTACAAAACCATAAGTAAGACGCTGGGTGAAAGGAGACAACTGTTGGTGCAATAGTAAGAAAATGGAAGACATACAAAATGACAGTCAATCGACATCGATCTGGGGCTCCATGCAAAATCTCACCTCGTGGGGTATCTTTGATCCTGAGGAAGGTGAGAGCTCAGCCGAAAACTACACGGGGGGAACTTGTTAATGATCTCAAGGCAGCTGGGACCACAGTCACCAAGAAAACCATTGGTAACAGATTACGCCGTAATGGATTAAAATCCTACAGTGCCGGCAAGGTCCCCCTGCTCAAGAAGGCACATGTACAGGCCCGTCTGAAGTTTGCAAATGAACATCTGGATGATTCCGAGAGTGATTGGGAGAAGGTGCTGTGGTCAGATGAGACTAAAATTGAGCTCTTTGGCATTAACTCAACTCGCCGTGTTTGGAGGAAGAGAAATGCTGCCTATGACCCAAAGAACACCGTCCCCACTGTCAAGCATGGAGGTGGAAACATTATGTTTTGGGGGTGTTTCTCTGCTAAGGGCACAGGACTACTTCACCGCATCAATGTGAGAATGGATGGAGCCATGTACCGTAAAATCCTGAGTGACAACCTCCTTCCCTCCACCAGGACATTAAAAATGCACGACAATGACCAGAAACATACAGCCAAGGCAACAAAGGAGTGGCTCAAAAAGAAGCACATTAAGGTCATGGAGTGGCCTAGCCAGTCTCCAGACCTTAATCCCATCGAAAACTTATGGAGAGAACTAAAGATCCGAGTTGCCAAGCGACAGCCTCGAAATCTTAATGATTTACAGATGATCTGCAAAGAGGAGTGGGCCAAAATTCCATCTAACGTGTGCAAACCTCATCATCAACTACAAAAAACGTCTGACTGCTGTGCTAGCCAACAAGGGTTTTGCCACCAAGTATTAAGTCTTGTTTGCCAAAGGGATCAAACACTTATTTCTCTGTGCACAATGCAAATAAATATATATAATTTTGACAATGTGATTTTCTGTTTTTCTTTAAATATAATCTATCTGTAAAGGATCTGCCAGGCACAACTTCTGTGTATACGCCCATAGGTAATCAGTCTGCACCTGAGTCTATGTCTCTGAGACTGACTCCAGCTTCCACCACTCAGGATGGCAGGCTTAGGAGTGGGAGAGCCTATCGCAGCCTAGCCAGACGGAGCTAGCTCCCGCCCTCTGTCTATTTATACCTGCCTTTCCTGTTCCTCCTTTGCTTGTGATTCTTCTTGTGTGGTTTCCTGGCCCAGCTACAGCTTCTGACTATTTGATCCTGCTCCATACTGACCCTGGCTTACTGACTACTCTCCTGCTCTGCGTTTGGTACCTCGTGCACTCCTGGTTTGACTCGGCTCGTTCACCACTCTTGTTGCTCATGGTGTTGCTGTGGGCAACTGCCCCATTTCCCTTTGCTTTGTGTTCCCTTGTCTGTTTGTCTCTTGCACTTACTGAGTGTAGGGACCGCCGCCCAGTTGTACCCCGTCTCCTAGGGCGGGTCGTTGCAAGTAGGCAGGGACAGAGTGGCGGGTAGATTAGGGCTCACTTGTCCGTTTCCCTACCCCCAGCATTACACTATCTCTCACTGGTAAAATTAACCTAGCCTAAAAATTCTAGACTGTTCATGTCTTTGACAGTGGGCAAACTTACAATATCAGCAAGGGATCAAATACTTATTTCCTTCACTGTATATATTCAAGGAGGGGGGGATTGCTCCGTTACACTATATACAAGGGAGAGTGCTGGGAGGCCCTATATACAGGGGGGAGGGTAGCGCTGTTTGGGCCTGCATACAAACGGGGGGGGGGGGGGGGTGCTCTTTGACACTATATACAAGTTGGGGAGTGCTGTGTGGCACTATATACAAAGGAGGGGACACGCTGTGTGCACTATATACAAGGGGAGCGCTATGTGGCCCTATATGCAAGGGGGAGAGCTGTGTGGCTCTATATACAAAGGGGGAGTGCTGTGTGACACTATATACAAAGGGGGAGCGCTATGTGACACTATATAAAAGGGGGAGCGCTATGCGACACTATATATAAAAGGGGTGAGCGCTGTGACACTATGTACAAAGGGGGAGGGCTGTGTAGCACTATATACAAGGGAGGGCTGTGTAGCGCAATCCACAGCAGTATGTGTGTGGTGTTCTTTATAGGGGGGCTTTTTGGCACTATTTACAAGAGGGGGAGGGCTGTGTGGCGCTCTCTACAGGGGCTGTATGGCACTATCTATAGGGGCTGTGTGTAACGCTCTCTACGGGGTGGATGTGTGATATCTACAGGGGGCTGTGTGTGGCGCTATCTATGGGGGTGTGTAATATCTACAGGGGCTGTCTGTGGCACTATATACAGGGGGCTGTGTGTATGTGGTGTTTTACAGTGTGTGGTATTATTATAGTCAGGCGGCAGTGTTTGGTGCGATTTATATTTAGGGGCACAGTATGTGGCACCATGATAACTTTATTTTCGTTTATAGGTGTGGAAATGTTGGAAAAGTGAGGAGCCAAAGACATCTTAGTGGCAAATTCTGCAGAAATGAGTCTTGGTCGGGAGAAGTCGTCATGAGTTCTGGACCGGATGGAGAAGAAAAGAGGAAAAAAACTACTAGAATCTGAGACATCGTCACCTGTGAGTCATTAGATTTATAGAGAATCTGTCACCTCTCCTGACATGTTTATTATAGGAAATCCTTGTATTTCACAAAAAGTCTTTCTGCAGTCCAGGACTGATAGACAATTCCCCTTGTCAGGAGGATGTGTCCCAGCACAGTGTGATACTGTCAGTATGTAGGGACACAGTCCTGTGACAAGGGGAATCGTAACACCCATTTGTTAATGCTTGCCCAAAAAGGTAGTGTTAAAAATAGTTACGGGGCGGCGGTGCGGAAGGGAGTCCAAGTTTGGGTAACAGCCCAGGGCCCATGATCTACTTAATCCGCCACTGGGAACAATGAGAAGTGTATGACGCTGATTGGTCACTGATTGGTCAGCGTCATACACTTCTATTCTCAACGCCCAGTTGTCTATTAAGAAACTAATTAGCATAAATATAAAATTGTTTATAACTTGGTAAAAAATGATCGTTTTTCAAAATAAAAACCACTGTTGTTATCTACATTACAGCGCCGATCAGATTATGTAGGAGATAGGGCACTTATAATCTGGTGACAGAGCCTCTTTAAAGCCATCTGCTGTTCCTGCTGTTACCAGCTCCTGTGGTAGACTATTCCATAGATTCCCAGTTCTCACAGTAAGGATGGCTTGTCACCTCTGGAGATAGAACCCTTTTTTCTCCAGACGGAGGGAGTGACCCATTTTTTAGGGGGTTTTCCATATTTTTTTTATGTGCCATTCATATATTTATACAAATTAATCATGTCCCCCCCTTAGTCGTCATGCACAAGCTTGTAAAAGAAATGACCCTCTACATAAATGACTTATGAGCTCTGATCTCAGTTATTTGAACAGAATGCAGGTAAGGGTACAAAAGTCCAGATATCCATATCCTGAGTGTTACCCAATCTAAGGAGCTTCCACGCCACGGTAAAGAGTACTTTACTTTTAAAATAACCTAACCACTAGGTTTACTTTAAAGGGTAAGCGTCCTTTTACGTCCAATAACGAGTGACGATCAATGATGCTAGCATGTCGACAGGCACTAATTTAGCACCATTTATATGGAGCAATCATAGGGGGTCTGGGGACGAAAGATCATTAATACAGTCGTTCTTCCCTAGATAGTTTTCATATTGTCTGCAGCACATCCTCTGTTTACACGGGGTGACGTGCTGCCGACAAATGATTATTTTTTGCCCACATAAAAGATGCGATCAGCCGACAAACAAGTGTTAGCTCATTTATCGGCTGCCATGTTTATACGGGGCAATGATTCAGAATGAGTGTTCGTACTAATGCTCATTTGGCCAATCATCTGCTCGTGTAAAATGGCTTTTATTAAAAGAGTTGTTAAAAGATTATCTGGGTTGGCAAATGCAAAATTATAAACAATACATATACGGATGTAGCCATCTTTAACTTGATTCTGATAACTTGCTGCAGCGTGATATCACACAACAAAAGCCATTGAAATGTCAAGATAAGGGATCTAGCCATTGTATATTTAATGTGTTAAAAGTCAAGGTAAAGACGGCTACATCTGTATTCTTCATGGAAGATTTTTTGAATTAACACTGGGTGGCGAGTTTGGTGCACGTTAAGCAGAGCTGTACCGCTTTTAATCTGGAAATATATGCAAGAGATAAGCAATTCAGTGGAAATGTCAAATTATACAAGACAGTGCTGACAACTTCGCTAGTAGACATGCTGTCTGGATTCTTGTCCCATTCTCATAGTCAAGTTTTTTATTGTCAGTTTTTGAATGCATCACACACCATAATAAAAATATCTGTGGCATTGAGGTGACGGAAGCCACAATTCATTTGTTACTACAGGCATCAGGGAGCCTTAAATTTGGTGATCATAATAACTGAATAACTTAATTGTAATAAAAAGCACAATTAAGACAAAGTGATTAAAATGACAGTATGAATCTACAATTGACAGCATATTATGTATCTACACCAATCTGGATACTATAGCTATAATACCGAGAATTATACAGAGGCACAATAGCCAATAATTATTAATAATAACTAGGCTAATTATACGGTCATAGTGTAACTACACTCCTTTCTAATGCCCGTTGTATGCTTGTTCTGACCCTGTAATGCCAACTACTAATGCTCGTGCTCCCCTCCTAATTTCCTTGATTAAAATTACTAACCCAAGTCTTCCCTGCCCTGTAGTCCAGCAAATAATTTCCCTTCACTTGTCTATTATTATTAGGGTATGTGCACACACACTAATTACGTCCGTAATATACGGACGTATTTCGGCCGCAAGTACCGGACCGAACACAGTGCAGGGAATCGCAGCATTTTTGCCACAAAAGTCGCAACACTTAGCTCTTTGTTGCATGTTTTACCTCCCTATTAAATTCAATGGGGAAAACCTGCAATAGAGGAGCAGCGATTCCGCAGCATAAATTGACAAGATGCGGCTTAAAAAACGCACCACCAGTCAATTTGTGAACATTATTTTTGGCTGATTTTTCCGCTGTGTGTGGATGAGATTTCTGCAATGTATATGCTTAGTGTGTTCCTACCTTTACACTGTCCTAATAAATGATAGCTTCATGCATTCCTGACTGCGATGGACTAGGGTACAAATGTCAGGTCCGTATTTCAGAGTGGCTTCCGTCCCCTGTTATTTCACACCGAATAACCACCTCTGTAAATTGAAAGCTGAAGGCATGCCTGGAAAGAAGTAAACCAGCCAGTGATGTTGGTACACAGCTTTCCCCAAATCAGACAGGAAGCGAACTAACTTTATTCAGAACAAAGAAACACAGGAAAAAGACACATGCCCCCTCCCTAGAGATGTGGGAGTGCCCAAACCCCCCCATCGGCTTCTCAGCTGCAAATTCTTCTGTACACTCCTCTTGCATTCCAGGGGCAGTGTCTTCCATAGGTGTGTCCGACATGAACAAAGAACTTGTTATATATCAGTATATTACACAAAGAACTGAAATGTATATACATATGTGTGAGGATAATATTTTTGCAAACAATATACATAGTAATGATTCCTGACAGTCCCCCCTAAAAATATTATTACTCTATCCCTGAGTCTTGCCTAGCAACCTACCACTGACCGCTCGAACCAGGCGGGTAGGGGTTTTGGATTTCTTCACCAGCTTGAGATGAGCTACTCCTTATAAGTAACCCCCCTTTGTACCTGGACTTCCAAGGTTTCGGAGTGGTCCTAACTGTCCCTATTCTCCTCAGGATACAGGATGGTTGTCTTCACATAATCTACAAGCCGCTGCTGGTTGTAATATATATAATTAATCCAGTCTACATTTTTGTTAATGGTAATAATTGTCGCACTGTCACTTATTGTCCTAAGGGACTTTTACCCCTGCAGATATAACAGGTCATGGGCAGCACAGTGACCTTCACCTCACACCTTCACATAAACTCCTCAGATTGTAATTTGCAGCACCGTGGCATATTTACACACATTATAATTATAAACCTCAGACATTATAAACAATAGGGCCTCAACTAATAACATAATGCTATCACCAATCTCATGCTATCACCCTCAGGTTTCGGGTCCTGTACATCATCGTCCCCTTCTTCTCCTGTCTTCTGCTCTTCACTGACTGTCACCCTCAGGGTAGCCCACACAATTGTGGAGTCAGACTACGTTGGTCTCCAGTGGGGGAGTTATTACCCCCTCCTAGCCACTTACTTATCAAAACACTTGATACTGCTGACGGATTCACTATGGTCTTTGGTCTTTACTTTGATCTTTGCTGATGTCATCAGGACTTGGTTTGGTCCTTCTCATCTGTCAGACACCGTCTCCTTTAGTTTACGTCATCAGGCTGTATATAGCACCTCATACTGTGAGCTTGGGGTGAGATCCCACGTAGGCGGATTAGTGGAGTTGTATTGTGACTACCACAAACCCTCCGCATCTGTACTCTTCCTCTGGCAAGTTACTTGTCTGGGCAGCTGCTTAGAATTGTGACACTGCCGTCAGTTCATGATAAACGCGTTGTAGTGGCTCAGGCTGTGCCTGCCGCATCTCAGTGATGGAGTTCATCGTGTTAAGTCTTTTAGTTCATATTTACTGGCACTTGCTGGGGACCCCCAACTCTTGTCAATTGTTAAAATAAATACTAATCTGGTGATAACATCATCCGCATACACTATAAACGTTGTTCTAAGTACATACAATAATGTCAGGCCCTTAAATGACATCAAACACCTTTATATTAGGAAAAAACTTCTCTGTTACAATGGACAGGGCACCTAGAATATGTGTGATTACTGGGTACATTTCATTTGCACTTGGTGATACTTTTTCAGCAGGATTTGTACCTTGATCTCAGCTGATTGCCTAGAACATCTCCACCTCACAGAAATATACACAGATTCCACATATTTATCTGACAAGTGTCTTAAACCAATGTTTCTTACTCTAATCTGGTTCGTTCTACCTGGGAAGGCCTCTCAGGGTCGGTTCTCTTTGTGGGAGGCGGGTATGATAAGGTTGGCACCGGGCTGCCAGGACTGTTCTGTAGGCAAATCAAACAGCTCTAACAGAATTTAGCAGCAACAGCTGTAAAACCTGGGACATACCAATTAGATCTTACCACGTCGATCCTTGCAGTCTTGGGGCATATGTGAGGTCATACACCATCAATACAAGTGCAATCAAGAATGCATTGGGCGCTACCGGTTTACCTTCCTTTATCTGTCCACATTCTGTTAGAATCTGGTTCTCACGCCTTCCGCTCCCAGTTGGACTCTTCCTGTGAAGAACAAGCTTTTCATAGACTAATCAGTAATTGATCTTAATCAGATAATTAACTTGAAGAAAAACATTAACAATGACAGATTTATTTTAAACGTTCACACTGGTCAGTAACTAAAACTGATACCTACAAACTGATTCTCCTTTTTATATATATCTATACATACACATATACTTCACTGTATTTTAACGATATATATTGTGCTCCCACAAATATGAACATTTGAAAATTCACTGAAGTGATAAATGAGTAAAATGTATAATTTTTATTTCATAGCTATCTAAAAACAGGGGTACAATCACCACTGTGAAAAGCCCAACCGTGTATTTAAAAACGTATTAAACACAATACTCCCAGTCCTAGTTCGTTTGCGAACCCTTTGTGACTGGGTATGTAAACAGAGATATCAAAATATGGAATCAGCGTATAACATTGGTAAAGCAGTGGTTTGGACCCTCGTTCACACAGGAGCCTGCGTTAACCGCACCAGATTCTCCCAATGTACAGATGCACAACAATGCCACTGCCCCCTACGCAAAATTCCCTCACTTCACCCGACCCTACGCGTTTCTATACTTATCATCAGGGGTCTGGCCAGGATGCCAGCGATATATCTTCAGCAGCAGGTATTCTACTGCACAACACGGAAGCATGCACGCATAGATGTCAGCGGCATGCTTCACTCTGGGACTCTGAGTCACTATGAACTGAATACTCCGCCCCCTGGCTCCGGCAGCATACATCAAACAGCCAATCACACTGGCCCAGCACATCCATGATGATCAACCATGTGACTCCCGGCTGTCAGCTGACATACCCGGAAGTAAAAATGTAAACAACACAGAGCATGCTGACTCAATGGGAGGCTGTAGAAGTATCTGTTTGCTACACAAAGCCTCATGCTATTCAAGGATGGAGTATAACACTATTAGGTTGGATATATGTTGCGGATCAGCTCAGGACCGCAATTGGACTACCACGATAGGAGCACCTACCCTGAAAATACATAATATATGGATGGAAGAACGACGTAATTGTAAACCTCACATAAAACATATGACACACTCCTGGACTCAATTGCCATACCTGCTACTTATTGATTGATATATTACAAGTGACTACACTGGGACTAGGAATGCATTGCCATACCCCCACCCAGAGGACCAAAAAAGCCCTATGACTTGATATGGATTGTATATTAAATAAAACAGGTATAATTTGTTTGCTCGTTTAAACCTTCAGGATGTACGCAAGCCAGTCTGTAGATCCATTGGGCCTCTTTACGCAGAATGAGGTTATCCCAATCCCCTCCCCGTTTAGGAGGACGTACCAATTCAATTGCCTGAAATTTTAAACATTCTGCCCTGCCTTGATGTTTTGCATGCACATGTTTTGATATGGAAGTATCTCTTTCATTTGTAACATCTCCAACATGTTCCCTAATCCGGCGCCAAAACTGCCGTATCATCTTGCCCACGTAATTCAGTGGGCACGGACATGTGATTAAATAGACAACTCCAGCCGCTTTGCAGTTCACAAAATCTCGGATATCATACTCAACCTTCGTGGTAACACTTTTGAATTTTTTTCCACTTTGAATGAAATCACAGGCTCTACAACTACCACGTCTGTGTGTACCCGGTATCTGCCTGTCTAACCAAGTACCCTTTTGGATTATTGGATCAAAACAACTCTGCATCACCCTATCCCTGATGTTTTTACCTCTACGGAACGTGACTGAAGGCCATTGTGTTATCTGATCCGCCAAGTCCGCATCGGCTCCTAGGATACGCCAATACCTCTTGAGGATTTCCATGATCTCAGATTGTTTGGAGTCAAAAGTACCTATGAGCCTAGTGACCCTTTCCTCTTGACGTTGTCTAGGGACTAAAAGGCTCTGCCTATCTGCATCCCTCGCTCCCTCATAGGCCTTTCTAATTACCCCCTTAGGGAAGCCCCTCTCCTTCAATCTGTTTGTGAGGTCATGTGCCTGTGACTCAAAATCGTCCATTGAACTACAATTTCGGCGTACTCTCATGAATTGGCCTCTGGGAATCCCACGTTTGAGGGGATAAGGGTGACAACTGTTCCATTGTTGGAAACTATTGGTTGCTGTCTCCTTTCGGAGTACTTTAGTACGTATTGTGCCTTCCTTAGTTTTAATTATCTTAAGATCTAAAAAAGATAATTCCTGATCACTGATTTCACATGTGAACCTGAGCCCTAAATCGTTTGTATTAAGGGCTGCCACAAAATTATTGAATTCCTCCACTGTGGAATTCCAGAGCAACAACACGTCATCAATATATCTAATCCAGATACCTATTGATGAAGTCCACTTGACAAATTTATCCCCAAAGACCACTGTCTCTTCCCACAAACCAAGAAACAAGTTTGCATACGTGGGAGCAGTTGGACTCCCCATTGCTGTACCACGTTGCTGATGAAAAATACGGTCTTCAAAGATAAAAACATTCCTTTCTAACACAAAGTGTAATAATTGCAAAACAAGCTGGTTATGAGCCACATATTGAGTGCCCCTAGATTTTAGAAAGTATTCCACTGCTTCACAGCCAAGTCTATGTGGAATGGAGGAATACAAAGCCTCCACATCCAAACTCGCCAGAAATGTATTTTGTTCCAAAGTGATACCCTCAATTTGTTTTAAAACATCCATGGTATCACGTACATATGATGTGAGACCTAGCACAAAACGGACGCAGCACCTGGTCTATATATGTACTCACATTCTGGGTTAGATTATTAATACCTGATACAATGGGTCTACCACATAGGGGAGGATAGCCCTTGTGGATTTTTGGCAGGCTATAAAAGCATGCCATAATAGGAAATTGAGGAAATAGAAAGTTGAATTCGCTAGCACTGATCAAAGACCTGCTCTTTGCATCCTGCAGGATACCTAAAAGCTCCTTCTTGAACACTGCTGTGGGGTTATCTTTTAGAATGGTGTAACAGTCAGGATTGAGCAATATGTTCTCTCACATTTTCTTATAGTCTTCTCGACTCATAACCACAATGTTCCCACCCTTATCGGATGCTTTTAGAATGATATTACGTCTTTTTTCCAAAGTGGTAAGAGCTACACGTTCAGACCAAGACAGATTGTTATCAATGCCCCTCATATCCTGACTCAAAGCTTTGATCTCTTCACCCACCAAATCTACGAACAGATCTACGTTGGTAAAATCTCCCAATGGCGGCAACTTCCTACTTCTAGTTCTTAGATTAGTAAAAGGACCCAGTCCTGGGGTTCTACTTGATTCTTCAAGTAACCCTTCCAGTGCTTCTAGTCCTTCTAAATCAGATTCCTCTAGACCCATTTCCAGACATTTTTTCCTGTTGTAATGTTTGAAAAACTTAATCCATTTTAATTTACGAGCAAACAAATTCAAATCCTTGATCCAGGTAAATGAATCAAATTTTACTGTGGGGACAAATGAAAGTCCCTTCTCTAAAAGCATGATCTCAGATGGACTCAGATTATGTTCCGATAAATTAATTATTTGTAACTTATCCGTTCCTATTCCCTTTATAAATCCTTTTGTCCCCTCAGCATGTAGCGGGAAATGGGGGGATTGTTGGATAAAAAATTATTACTGCCACTATTGGAAGAAGCTCTGGCTCGGCCTCTATTCCTACCTCTGGCACCTCCCCTAAATTTTTGTCTACCACCACCAGTCCCAGAGAATGGGCCTACTCTTTCAGAGTCTGTTGTTTCACTCTCAGATGTAGAGGGGTCAGATTCTCTTTGACCCCTATTTCCCTGCTGATGTTGTTGTTGTTGTTGCTGATTTAACAAAATCATAAGCTTTTTTTCTCCCTAAATTCCTGCAGATCTCTCTGGAAGTGCTTACGCTCTTTTAGATGACAAGTAAACCTCTCTAAGGATTGTTGCAAGGTTTTATCTTTTTTATCAAAACCTGGGGTATCAACCAGAGTCTTGACTGTCTCAATCTCTTTTTTTCAGTTCCACACTGATGTGATCAAACTGAATAATCTCTTCCTCAACCAAAATTTGCATAAATCTCAGTGAACTCCCTGTAATCTCCTGCTCCCGCCTCTCTTTAATGTTAGGTGTCTTTAATCTGGGGGCTGGGGTAATAGGGACTCTGAGGCCTCTAGGCACTATTTTGTTCTTAAGATAGTTCTCTAGACTCTGGATTTCCAACCAACTTCTTGTATAATCCTTGCGTAATCTAGTGAGGTTTTAAAAAGTGGATTTAAGGGACACACCCTGCGTTGTATACGCCAGTTCACACTCCGAGAAGACACTTTTTGCCTCACTCATCCATCCTTCTGTATTTAGGTCAGAGAGTGCAAAGGCTTAAATCCACTTTTAAAAACCTCACTAGATTACGCAAGGATTATACAAGGAGTTGGTGGGAAATCCAGAGTCTAGAGAACTATCTTAAGAACAAAATAGTGCCTAGAGGCCTCAGAGTCCCTATTACCCCAGCCCCCAGATTAAAGACACCTAACATTAAAGAGAGGTGGGAGCAGGAGATTACAGGGATTTCACTGAGACTTATGCAAATTTTGGTTGAGGAAGAGATTATTCAGTTTGATCACATCAGTGTGGAACTGAAAAAAGAGATTGAGACAGTCAAGACTCTGGTTGATACCCCAGGTTTTGATAAAAAAGATAAAACCTTGCAACAATCCTTAGAGAGGTTTACTTGTCATCTAAAAGAGCGTAAGCACTTCCAGTTCCAGAGAGATCTACAGGAATTTAGGGAAAAAAAAGCTTATGATTTTGTTAATCAGCAACAACAACAACATCAGCAGGGAAATAGGGGTCAAAGAGAATCTGACCCCTCTACATCTGAGAGTGAAACAACAGACTCTGAAAGAGTAGGCCCATTCTCTGGGACTGGTGGTGGTAGACAAAAATTTAGGGGAGGTGCCAGAGGTAGGAATAGAGGCCGAGCCAGAGCTTCTTCCAATAGTGGCAGTAATAATTTTTTATCCAACAATCCCCCCATTTCCCGCCACATGCTGAGGGGACAAAAGGATTTATAAAGGGAATAGGAACGGATAAGTTACAAATAATTAATTTATCGGAACATAATCTGAGTCCATCTGAGATCATGCTTTTAGAGAAGGGACTTTCATTTGTCCCCACAGTAAAATTTGATTCATTTACCTGGATCAAGGATTTGAATTTGTTTGCTCGTAAATTAAAATGGATTAAGTTTTTCAAACATTACAACAGGAAAAAATGTCTGGAAATGGGTCTAGAGGAATCTGATTTAGAAGGACTAGAAGCACTGGAAGGGTTACTTGAAGAATCAAGTAGAACCCCAGGACTGGGTCCTTTTACTAATCTAAGAACTAGAAGTAGGAAGTTGCCGCCATTGGGAGATTTTACCAACGTAGATCTGTTCGTAGATTTGGTGGGTGAAGAGATCAAAGCTTTGAGTCAGGATATGAGGGGCATTGATAACAATCTGTCTTGGTCTGAACGTGTAGCTCTTACCACTTTGGAAAAAAGACGTAATATCATTCTAAAAGCATCCGATAAGGGTGGGAACATTGTGGTTATGAGTCGAGAAGACTATAAGAAAATGTGCTCAATCCTGACTGTTACACCATTCTAAAAGATAACCCCACAGCAGTGTTCAAGAAGGAGCTTTTAGGTATCCTGCGGGATGCAAAGAGCAGGTCTTTGATCAGTGCTAGCGAATTCAACTTTCTATTTCCTCAATTTCCTATTATGGCATGCTTTTATAGCCTGCCAAAAATCCACAAGAGCTATCCTCCCCTACGTGGTAGACCCATTGTATCAGGTATTAATAATCTAACCCAGAATGTGAGTACATATATAGACCAGGTGCTGCGTCCGTTTTGTGCTAGGTCTCACATCATATGTACGTGATACCATGGATGTTTTAAAACAAATTGAGGGTATCACTTTGGAACAAAATACATTTCTGGCGAGTTTGGATGTGGAGGCTTTGTATTTCTCCATTCCACATAGACTTGGCTGTGAAGCAGTGGAATACTTTCTAAAATCTAGGGGCACTCAATATGTGGCTCATAACCAGCTTGTTTTGCAATTATTACACTTTGTGTTAGAAAGGAATGTTTTTATCTTTGAAGACCGTATTTTTCATCAGCAACGTGGTACAGCAATGGGGAGTCCCACTGCTCCCACGTATGCAAACTTGTTTCTTGGTTGGTGGGAAGAGACAGTGGTCTTTGGGGATAAATTTGTCAAGTGGACTTCATCAATAGGTATCTGGATTAGATATATTGATGACGTGTTGTTGCTCTGGAATTCCACAGTGGAGGTATTCAATAATTTTGTGGCAGCCCTTAATACAAACGATTTAGGGCTCAGGTTCACATGTGAAATCAGTGATCAGGAATTATCTTTTTTAGATCTTAAGATAATTAAAACTAAGGAAGGCACAATACGTACTAAAGTACACCGAAAGGAGACAGCAACCAATAGTTTCCTACAATGGAACAGTTGTCACCCTTATCCCCTCAAACGTGGGATTCCCAGAGGCCAATTCATGAGAGTACGCCGAAATTGTAGTTCAATGGACGATTTTGAGTCACAGGCACATGACCTCACAAACAGATTGAAGGAGAGGGGCTTCCCTAAGGGGGTAATTAGAAAGGCCTATGAGGGAGCGAGGGATGCAGATAGGCAGAGCCTTTTAGTCCCTAGACAACGTCAAGAGGAAAGGGTCACTAGGCTCATAGGTACTTTTGACTCCAAACAATCTGAGATCATGGAAATCCTCAAGAGGTATTGGCGTATCCTAGGAGCCGATGCGGACTTGGCGGATCAGATAACACAATGGCCTTCAGTCACGTTCCGTAGAGGTAAAAACATCAGGGATAGGGTGATGCAGAGTTGTTTTGATCCAATAATCCAAAAGGGTACTTGGTTAGACAGGCAGATACCGGGTACACACAGATGTGGTAGTTGTAGAGCCTGTGATTTCATTCAAAGTGGAAAAAAATTAAAAAGTGTTACCACAAAGGTTGAGTATGATATCCGAGATTTTGTGAACTGCAAAACGGCTGGAGTTGTCTATTTAATCACATGTCCGTGCCCACTGAATTACGTGGGCAAGACGATACGCCAGTTTTGGTGCCGGATTAGGGAACATGTTGGAGATGTTACAAATGAAAGAGATACTTCCATATCAAAACATGTGCATGCAAAACATCAAGGCAGGGCAGAATGTTTAAAATTTCAGGCAATTGAATTGGTACGTCCTCCTAAACGGGGAGGGGATTGGGATAACCTCATTCTGCGTAAAGAGGCCCAATGGATCTACAGACTGGCTTGCGTACATCCTGAAGGTTTAAACGAGCAAACAAATTATACCTGTTTTATTTAATATACAATCCATATCAAGTCATAGGGCTTTTTTGGTCCTCTGGGTGGGGGTATGGCAATGCATTCCTAGTCCCAGTGTAGTCACTTGTAATATATCAATCAATAAGTAGCAGGTATGGCAATTGAGTCCAGGAGTGTGTCATATGTTTTATGTGAGGTTTACAATTACGTCGTTCTTCCATCCATATATTATGTATTTTCAGGGTAGGTGCTCCTATCGTGGTAGTCCAATTGTGGTCCTGAGCTGATCCGCAACATATATCCAACCTAATAGTGTTATACTCCATCCTTGAATAGCATGAGGCTTTGTGTAGCAAACAGATACTTCTACAGCCTCCCATTGAGTCAGCATGCTCTGTGTTGTTTACATTGTTACTTCCGGGTATGTCAGCTGACAGCCGGGAGTCACATGGTTGAGCATCATGGATGTGCTGGGCCAGTGTGATTGGCTGTTTGATGTATGCTGCCGGAGCCAGGGGGCGGAGTATTCAGTTCATAGTGACTCAGAGTCCCAGAGTGAAGCATGCCGCTGACATCTATGCGTGCATGCTTCCGTGTTGTGCAGTAGAATACCTGCTGCTGAAGATATATCGCTGGCATCCTGGCCAGACCCCTGATGATAAGTATAGAAACGCGTAGAGTCGGGTGAAGTGAGGGAATTTTGCGTAGGGGGCAGTGGCATTGTTGTGCATCTGTACATTGGGAGAATCTGGTGCGGTTAACGCAGGCTCCTGTGTGAACGAGGGTCCAAACCACTGCTTTACCAATGTTATACGCTGATTCCATATTTTGATATCTCTGTTTACATACCCAGTCACAAACGGTTCGCAAACGAACTAGGACTGGGAGTATTGTGTTTAATACGTTTTTAAATACACGGTTGGGCTTTTCACAGTGGTGATTGTACCCCTGTTTTTAGATAGCTATGAAATAAAAATTATACATTTTACTCATTTATCACTTCAGTGAACATACACATATACACTGCACAGAATTCTCTGCTCTAAAATGTCCCTTTCACAACAACAACAAAAATAAACAAATAAAAATGTTTTCGAATGGGAATATTCCGCTTTTGCACCTTTTATCTGACGCCTCCAATAGTCCAATGCTGAGGCTGGTCTAGAACTTTACATAAAACTTAACCTCAGTATTTAATATTCCCACAACACTTCTTGAATACAGTTATTAAACAAACTAACCTTGGGACAACGTCTAGAGAACTGCTGACATCTTATCATTGTACAAATATCAGTTCAATACTTGGGATAACACTGTTCCCCTGTCACTACACACAACGTCTGCAGTGGGGAAGATACTGGCCGGGCTTCATTGCCCCCTGAGAACAGGTCTACACATACGAGCACATTGTCATACACTTCTACCTCGGGTAGTTGTATGTTCTGCAGTCGCTGGGACGGGTAATCTGGCCGGGCTGCACTTCTCATAGGTACCTTTGCTGTTTTACCTATGTCATGCAGTGCGCATATCATGCCGGCTGCTACAAACCTAGTGGTGGCATTATTGTACCCAGGGACAAGCCAATTTACTGACACCTGGCTACACATACTCTTGTTGTCAGTTCTGTCTTCTCTTGCTCTCTCAATTGGCTTACCCGATGATCCAATAAAATTCCTACTACCAATGGGCCCATAATTGTGGGCGATGCCAAAAGCGTACCTAGAGTCCGTGTAAATGTCGGCCGTCTTACCTTCTGCCAGGTTACAGCCTCAGAGAGCACCTCCAGCTCCGCTCCTTGAGATGAACAAGAAGGTGAGTGGTTTCTGGATAATTTACCTGGTGCCTCGTATCCTGTCTTGTACATACTGTATATAATCAAATATTTCTACATTACAAATTTACATTAAAAACCCATGTCACATATAGATAGAACATATCAAAGGGGTGGCGTCTTCATTCTCTAAAATAAAACCAAATGCTATACACTTCTCCACACTCCTCTGATAATCCAGAACACTTTGAGAATTTCACTTTTAACAGGGTCTGTAAATACTTGATTAATACAAAAACAAATAAAAATATATTATTGAAATCTGGCATAAAAGAAACAATGTTCAGACAATTTTTTTTGGTTTTGCCTTCTCCCCCATCTAAATCTATAAAGGCTCATCTGTGAGTGACGTCACCTCTGCCTCCTGTGTAAATTTGCTGGAGGAGGATGGTCTTTTACATAATACCTCATATTGGGCGGAGACTACAGCACAGCATACCCAGTGCCATATTCACCGTTCTGGAAAGATCTGGAACCATATACACAGAAATACCTCAAAATGTAGGTTACTGTCATACACATTTAATCTGGATTACTCATTGGGGTCTCATACACATTTTGTAGATCTCCTGAAACCAAATTCATTATTCAAAACAAACCAAAATTGTACCTGATCAGTTCCTTCACCCCCCCCCTTTGTGGACTCTGCGAAAGTAATGTAGCAGAGTTCAAAACTACATCTCAACATAACAAAGTCGGGCACTAGTTTAACCCCCTGTAATGTACAACAGCCTGAAACAAAAATGACTGGGGGGCAGCTTCTCCTATTGGAAACAACACTCTCGACATGAGGTACAGACGCCATTATAAGGTGGGGGCTGTTCTTTTGTTTTCTAATACATATAACATAATATAATACCTTTCTTATTCCTAACTTCCTCTTCTGCAAATCCCTCTAAAGCACTTTCCATCAACTTACTACCTTCCAACTTCCCTTTGTTCTCCAGAATACCTTTTGCCCAATCTCCGGCTTGCAGCCGCCCTCCTCTATGCATTCCACACACTTCCATCAATTTCTTCATTTTACTCACATACTGCTTCCCTTCTCTTCGCTTTACTAAATCATATGCCTAACAGTCTATATTATACACGTAATTTATATAACAATTTTCGGTCAACTACTCCCAGGCCTCGCCGGAAATATTAAAATTTCTCAGTCTACAGCTCTCCGGTCCGCCGAAATATTACAATTTCTAGTCTGCAATGTATTTATTATTACATCTCGCTAGGATATAACAATCTTTATCTAGACTCTCCGGCCTTGCTGGAAATATTACAATTTCGCAGTCTGCAGCTCTCCGGTCTGTTATATTTTCTAGACTCTCCGGCCTCGCTGGAAATATTAAAATTTCGCAGTCTACAGCTCTCCGGTCTGTTATATTTTCTATCTTGTCCCTAATTACCCAGAGGATGGTTAGTCGGGCGCGACTAAAGTCTCACAGGTTTGCGACCTCACAGCGGAAAATATCGCCTCTGTCGCCTGAGATAATCCAGGAAATCAACAAAAGGCTTCTACAGATCGCCACAAGACTGTCCACAAACACAGATAAGTCGAAGATTTATAAAATCAACTGACTTACCGTGCTTAGTATGGAGATGATCAGACTCTTATCAAAGTGGGCAATTCTCGGGTCCTCTGTTTCACCCTGTGATTGTTGGTTGTCCAGATTTTGATATTTCCTCGAGTGAGGCCCCACGTTCTGGCGCCAAATGTCAGGTCCGTATTTCAGGGTGGCTTCCGTCCCCTGTTATTTCACACCGAATAACCACCTCTGTAAACTGAAAGCTGAAGGCATGCCTGGAAAGAAGTAAACCAGCCAGAGATGTTGGTACACAGCTTTCCCCAAATCGGACAGGAAGCGAACTAACTTTATTCAGAACAAAGAAACACAGGAAAAAGACACATGCCCCCTCCCTAGAGATGTGGGAGTGCCCAAGCCCCCCCATCGGCTTCTCAGCTGCAAATTCTTCTGTACACTCCTCTTGCATTCCAGGGGCGGTGTCTTCCATAGGTGTGTCCGACATGAACAAAGAACTTGTTATATATCAGTATATTACACAAAGACCTGATATGTGTATATATATATATATATATATATATATATATATATATATATATATATATGTGTGAGGATAATATTTTTGCAAACAATATACATAGTAATGATCCCTGACACAAAGGGCACACTACAAGAGATAACTGCATTTGTAAGGCCTACGTAGTTCACTGAGTATTTTTCACTGCGTTCTGTACCCACGGCCATTGTGGACCGCGGCGAAAAACACTTTTTCTGCCTCTGATTGATTTCAATGGGAGGTCAGAGGCAGAACCGTGGCAAGAAAGGACATGCCGCTTTTTTATCCCGGAAGCGGCTTAAACCAGCTCAAGAAAAAAAAACGCCTCTGCCTTCAATGGGAGGTGATTTTTGGTCATTTTTTGGCGCTGATTCCGACGCGGTTTACGCATCAAAATCAGCGTAAAAAGCTCTGTCTGAACTGGGCCTAAGCGTAATTAACCTCCTGATCTCCAGACCTCAAAAAGGCCTTAATGAATAGCAATTTTTTTAGTTTTTGCCTCTATGCTTTTCAGCAGTTATACCTTTTTTATTTTTTCATTGATGTGGCTGTATGAGGTCTTGTTTTACGCGGGAGAATTATTATTTTTTTCCTGCGCAATTTGTGGGATACATATAAATTAGTCGTTCATTTATCTAATTTCTTATTGTGATATTCGTAGTTTTGCTTTATTTTTTTATACCGTTCATGTTTCTGGTTATTACGGTCGTTTAGACTAATATGTGTAGGTTTTTAGTGTTTATGTGATTTATGGGCATACATAGTAAATAATGACTTACTTTTTTTTTTTTTGTTAATTTTTTTTATCCAGATAACATTTTAATAACTTTTTTTGTACTTATCTATTAGCATACTTCTGTATGCTAATACATTATACTGTGTCATTATGACACAGGCTGCTGTAAGGGCAACACTTAGGGTATGTGCACACGACAACGCCAAATACGTCTGAAATTACGGAGCTGTTTTCAGGAGAAAACAGCTCCTGAATTTCAGATGTTTTTACAAGTGCACACGTTTTTCGCGGCGTCTTTTACGGACGTAATTGGAGCTGTTCTTCATTGGAGTCAATGAAAAACAGCTCCAATTACGTCCCAAGAAGTGTCCTGCAGTGTCTTTTGACAGCGACGCGTAAAATGACAGCTCGTCTGCACAGAACATCGTAAGACCCATTGCAAGCAATGGGTAGATGTTTGGCGACGTATTGGAGCCATCTTTTCAGGCGTAATTCGAGGCGTGAAACGCCTCCATTACGCCTGAATATTGGTTGAACGCCTGAATACCCTAACAGCAGGCTTGCTAAACAGACAGATCTGAGGTCCTTTCTAAGTCCTCTGGGCTGACTGCACTGGGTCCCTCAGTCTACGAATGGTCACTGGGACACCTGGTGATGTGATCGAAGAGGGGAGTCCCCTTTGATCATGGCACGGTCTGTGGCAATCAAAGGGTTAAAGGACCGGGATTGGAAGTTCCCCTGATCCCGGCCGTATACATGGTGGCTGCTCTAAGTACAAGAGCTGTGGACTCGCCACCTGCACCGCCGACGTCAAAAGACAGTGGGCGGGCACATAGGGATTAAACTGTAAACTTTGTTTTTTCATTCACATACCATCAATAAAGGCTTCAAGGATATTCCCAAAATAACCTAAAAAGGTGCAATTGACCTGAAAAATTTGAGTTGTCACATGCTGAATTTTATGGAAAACGTCACGGATGGGAATTTTTATGGTATTGGAACCTGAACCTAATGACTATTCCCCTGGTGGGTCAGCCTGACACTGTTGTCTTTTCTTTATTTACAGTTAACTCCTTTCTGCCGCAGCCCTTTTGCAGATTTTCATTTTCGTTTTTTCCTCCCCACCTTCCAAAAGCCATAACGTCTTTATTTTTCCGTCAATATAAAACTATGAGGACTTGATTTTTGCGGGACGAGTTGTAGTTTTTCGTAGCACCATTTATTTTGCCATATAATGTACTAGGAAACGGGAAAACAAATTATTTGTGGGGTAGAAAATGAAAAAAAAAACAGCGATTCCTCCATGTTTTTTTGCGCGTCGTTTTTACGGAATTCACTGTGCAATTAAAACATGTTAACTTTATTCTGTGGGTCAATACGATTACGGCGATACCAAATATATATAGTTTTTTTTTTTATATTTTACTACTTTTACAAGTAAAAACCTAAGCGTAAAAAAATAAAATTTATTTTGTGTCGGCAAATTCTGAGAGCCATAGCTTTTGTGGTATGAGGGCTTATTTTTTGCGGGATAAGCTGTCGTTTTTAATAATACCATTGGTGTAGATGCGACGGTTTGATCACTTCTTATAAAAAAAATTGTGGGAGATTAGGTGACCAAAAAATAGAGATTCTGGCGTTTACAATTTTTTTTTTTACGGCGTTCACCGTGCGGATTAAATAATTATATATTGTAATAGTTCAGACTTTTACGGACGCGGCGATACCAATTATGTTTATTTATTAATTTTTTTACTATGCTCTAGGGGGAAAATGGGAAAAGTTTTTTTTTTTTAACCTTTTAATATAAATATATATATTTATTTATTTTTTACACAAGAAAATAGCTTTATTCAACTCCTTTTTTATTTTTTTTATTAGTCCCCCTAGAGGACTTCAACCAGCGATCGTTAGATCTCTTGCACTATATACTGCAATACTAATGTATTGCAGTATATCGTGATTCTGACAGACATCTATTAAGCCCTGCCGGACACAGACAAGTTAGAAACGCTGTTGAAGGAGAGTGAAACAGGTGCATTAAATAATGTGGGAATATTATCACTCACACATACACCATTCATTTATTATTTTTTACTACACATCCCATGCACCACACGCCACTCCCCTCAAAACTAGTGGGAGTGGCTATTATTATTTAATGCACCTGTTTCACTCTCCTTCATCAGCGTTTCTGACCTGTTAGTGTCCATTTGTAAGTATGGCCTTTTTCGGTGTTTTTGTATATATATATATATATATATATATATATATATATATATATATATGTCCCCTTGTTTTTATCGGATCGTATGGAGCGGGTTCACTCAGTGAGCCCCCTCCATACTTCCCCTACCCGACTTTGGCGTATGGATACTTCAAATGTCGGTAAGGGGTTAAGGGTATTCTGGTTTCAGCAAATAAATAATTTTCATTGTATGATGAAAAGTTATATAATATTCTAATATACTTTGTGTTATGGAATTGCAATTTGAGCGATTCTCCAACGGCTGCTGGAGAGTGCCAAGAGAGAGCGTGCACATAAAACCGCAACTTCGAATCCGTCACAACTCTGATCAACAGTGTCTAAGGCGACCCTAAGATGTTCGCCAGAGCCGACCGCAAGGTGGGATGGTCTTTGCTGCTTAGGACCCAGGTTGTCTTAGCAGAGTTCAGCGCTGTATAGGAGGTGCAATGCAGACTAACCTGAGCATGAAACCAGACAGCCAGGGTATAAACAGAAAGTCCAAATCAGAAGGCAAGCGGATATTAGGAATAGCAAAGGTCAAAACCGTCCGGGAACGGATAATCTAAATCCGCAAACAAGGGGTTAACGAGAGACAAGCCGAGGTCAGTTTCCAAAAGGTACAGTAGTTAGAAGTGCAGGAAGTGACAGAAGCTTGAGCAGACACAGAAGACCGGAACATTCACAAGCACAGACAGGTGGAGGAAGCCAGGTACAGATACAACCACACAGCTGATTGGCAGAAGAACAGAGAAGAGAGATAGGCTCAAGGAAAAAGAGGAACCGCCCAGAAGCTAGACAAGTTGTCATAGCGACCTTAAGGGAACAGGTGTTTTCCTAACACTTTGTGCATTAATAAGATCTCTGCTTGTACTCATTGAATGAGAAACTTGCATGTATATTACAAGCGGATAAAAATATGTCTTGATCATGTGATGTCTGAAAAATCCCATTCTTTACAAAGGATTAACAGTTTTTGAATAAAAATCCAAAGAGTTTATTTTAAGCAGTCTATCTTTGCAGCAGAAAAAAAAACTTTCATGAAAAAAGTTACTATTCCTTACTCCCTAACACAGTACCTTTTTGTTTTTTTACCACACTGCAGTGTACCCATATACTTATTGTGCAGGATGATTAACTATCATTGTGGGGTAACTTGCCATTAGATTTTAAGTCACTCCTGGCTGACCCTACTTTGGTCCATAAAAATATAAAGGTCCATCAATCAACATGGCCTTGATCCTAAACAGATCAACATACAAAGTCCTTTATCTGTTACCTGGTCAAGACTCTAGTTGTTTACTTGGTTTGTTCTTTCGAGAACTAGAAATTATGCTTGATGTTGTTCACACATAGCATCAACCTTTCCCAATGTACTTATTAGGCTTCGTTCACATCGGCGTCAGGGCTCTCAGTTCCCTCTGAGCTTTTAGTTGACTATGGTATTCACCGCCAAAATGACGGAACTCTTGCACAACAGAAATAAACGGAAACCATTGGCACCGGTCCGTCACCATTGCATCAATGGTCATGGAAACCTATGATTTCCGTTTGTGTCAGTCAGGGCTCCGTTCCGACAGAAAGCTCCGACCGAAGGTCGCCCTGGCGCAGATGTGAACATAGCCTTGCAGTTCCAACATTTTTTACTGATTTACTACACTTGGCAATCTATCGAGTACATGAGCAATCAACTTTAGTAGAATAAGGGCTTCAAGCCATGTTATTAAGAGCACATTCCTCAAGTAAGATATCAAGCGTTCTTTCCTCACATCCTCCAATCCTTTGGGTCTCAAGCACAGGACCGCAGTGCTTTTACTGACCGTAAATACGGATCCAGAGTCATCCGCATATCTGTCACTCTGTCCACAAATACGCTGCGTAGTGCATCTTGTCACGTTGGGTACGTGGACCCACTGGGCCGTACCGCGTTGATGGTATGGCAGCTGGCCACAGGACACAGGTCACAGTCTATAGTTTGTATAGGTGTACCTGTGGTAGCTCCGACAGTAGCAAGACAGGCTCGGCTGGGACTTAGGCAGCAGGCAGGCACCAGGCGTTGTGTAGCAGAACAGGCGTAGTACTCAGCATGACCCCAACTCAATACGGCACTTGACTAGGATAGCACGGGATACAGGTTACAGGTAGTAGGAACGGGAAACACTAGGAACTGGAAAACACTTAGGAGACCATTTGCATAGACAGACTAGGGTAATGACCACAAAGCTCAGGCAAGGCAGGAAGGGGCTGGACCCTTCTTATAGTCCATGGTGCTCTGGGAGCAATCCGCCAAATCTCCCACCTGTGTGTGCTTTGGATCCTTAAGGCTGGAATGAGCTTGCGAGCGCACCCTGGTAGTCACTGTGGAACAGGACGTCCGCATGTGCAGACATCTCTGGAGAGAAGGGCGTCGACCAGATGGAAGAAGTTTGTGGTCAGCGACCACATACATTACTGTATCCCCCCACTTACGCCCCCTCCTCTTGGGACCAGAACGAGAGAGAAACTTCTTAATGAGTGTAGGAGCATTGAGATTCTCTTCTGGCTCCTAGGACCTCTCTTCTGGACCAAACCCCTTCCAATCTACTAAATAAAAGGTTCTTCCTCTTACTTTTTTGGTGTCCAGGATCTCCTTAACCTCAAATATCTCGGCAGATCTGCTGGGGTCAACTGCAGGGCTAAGAGTCTTAGAGTACCGGTTCAGGACCATAGGTTTCAGGAGAGAAACGTGAAAGGAGTTTGGGATCTGGAGGGGTGGAGGCAAGCGAAGCTTGTAGGACACCTGTTTAATCTGTTGCAAGATCCCGAAGGGTCCGAGGAACCTGGGAGCAAACTTGTAAGATGGTACCCTCAGTCAAATATTTCTGCAGGACAGCCAGACCTTGGTACCTGTAGAAAACTGGGGAGGTTCTCCTCTCCTTGTCTGCCTTACGTTTAATGCGGACCACCGCCAGCAGAATGGAGGATCGGGTCTGCTGCCAGATCCGCAGGAAGTCCCTAAAAGCAGAATCAGCTGCGGGCACTTCGGACATAACAGACACCGGGAGAGGGAGTCGTCGGCGTTGGCCGTAAACTATGAAGAACGGTGTATTTCTTGTGGACTCGCTAGTATGATTATTATACGAGAACCCAAGGCCCAAGGAAGAAGCTGCATCCAGTCATCATGCTGCTTGGAGATGAAGTGTCGTAGGTAGTTCTCCATGATTTGGTTGATCCTCTCAACTTGACCATTGGACTGAGGATGGTAGGCTGAGGAAAAGTCCAACTTTACATTGAGGAGTTTACAGAGGGCTCTCCAGAACTTTGAGGTGAACTGAACCCCCGATCAGACTCAATATTCCTAGGCAAGCCATGCAGGCGGAAGATGTGTTGGATGAAGAGGGCGGCCAGTCGAGAAGCAGAAGGTAGACCCGTCAGTGGAACCAGGTGAGCCATCTTCGAAAATTGGTCCACCCCCACCTGTCTGCACTGCATCCCGAAGAGGGAAGCCGGTCCGTAACAAAGTCCATAGCAATATGTTGCGAGGGAACATCAGGCACAGGCAGTGGCTGGAGCAGGCCAGCCGGTTTGGAGTGGGCAACTTTATTTGCAGCGAACACGTGCAGGAGGAGACAAAGTCCGTGACGTCTTTGGGCAGTGTAGGCCACCAGAACTGACGAGCAATCAGGTCTCGTTTCTTACGGGCACCCACGTGACCTGCCTGTTTGGAACTGTGTCCCCAGCAGAGGATTTTTCTTCTGTCTGCCAGACGCACACAAGTCCTCCCCGGGGGAATGTCTCTAACTTGAAGAGGGTTGACTGGGATGATGCAGGATGGATCGATAATATTCTGTGGACACTCCATAGTGTCCTCTGTATCGAACGACCTGGACAAGGCATCGGCCCTCACATTCTTGTTGGCCGGACGGTAGTGGAGCTCAAACTGGAACCGGGCAAAGAACAGAGACCACCTGGCCGGACGAGGGTTCAGTTGTTGGGCCGTTTGGAGATAGGTGAGGTTCTTGTGGTCTGTGAATATGAAGATGGGATGAACTGCGCCCTCTAGTAGATGTCTCCACTCCTTCAGAGCCAATTTGATGGCCAGTAACTTCCGATCCCCAATCGAGTAGTTGCGTTCTGCAGAAGAGAAGAGTTTGGAGTAATAGCCACATACTATTGTCTTGCCCTTGGAACCTCTCTGGAACAGGAGGGCATCAGCACTGACCAAGGAGGCGTCCACCTCCAACGAGAACTGTCGAGATATATGTAGATGATGGAAGATTTTTTTGGAAGAGTTTTTAGCCACCGGCACCCCAGCAACGTGATCGCTGGGTTGCCGGTGGCTGCAAAGGCAATCGGAGGCCTAATACTTACCTCCCGGTCTGCCAGCAACTAAAGCCTCCTATGCCCCGCTCGGCGGTGGGGCCTAAAAGACTTCCGGTACCATCGGCAAGATGGCGCCGGCTCAGCTTCCGGTTTAGAAGATGAGCAGGCATCATCAGCAGTGGGTGTCCGCTGTATGTTACAGCGGACACACGATGTATCGGCAGGAACCGGAGCTAGCTCAGATTCCTGCCATTAACCCCTTCGATGCAGCGATCCAATGCGATCGCTGCATCTTAGCGGTATGTAGCAAATCAGCAGCCTGCCATGCGATGGCAAGGCTGTCGACTGCTACTATGGCAACAGGAGGCCTAACAATGGCTTCCTGTCTGCCATTACGTAACCTATTAGACCCCGTCCGGAGGCGGAGCCTGATCGGCTTGCTGTCAGTGAACAACTGACAGTTCTAATACATTGCACTACATAGGTAGTGCAATGTATTAGAACATCAAACAAATGGAGCTTCAAGTCCCCTTGTGGGACTAAAGAAAAGTGTCAAAAAAAGTGTAAAAAAAAAAGTAAAAATAAAAGTTGTAAAAAATACAATAACGTTTTCAAGCAATAAAATAAAACACAATTGCCCTTTTTCCCTTATCAAGTCCTTTTATTATTGAAAAAAAATAATAAACCATACATTTCTGGTATCGCTGCGACCGTAACGACCTGAACTATAAAATATTATGTTATTTATCCCGCACAGTGAACACAGTAAAAAAACAACTAGAAATACTGCCATAATTGCTGTTTTTTTGGTCACTTTGTCTTCCAAAAATTGAATTAAAAAGTGATCAAAAAGTCGTATGTATCCAAAAATGGTACCTATAAAAACTATAAATTGACTAAAAACAAGCCCTCATACAGGTCCGTCAACGAAAAAATTTAAAAGTTATGGCTCTCACAACTTGGCGACAGAAAAAATACACTCTCTTTACAAAAGTCATTTTATTGTGCAAAAAGTTCTAAAACATAAAAAAGTGCCATAAATTAGGCATCGCCGGAATCAGACTGACCTGCAGAATAAAGATAAGTTGTAATTTATAACGCATAGTGAATGCTGTATAAAAATAACTAAAAAAGTATGGCAGAATTGCTGTTTTTTTTGTCACCTGGCCTCCCAAAAAAAAAGGATAACAAGTGATCAAAAAGTCGCATGTACCTCAAAATTGTACCAATAAAAACTACAGCTCGTCCCGCAAAAAAACAGCCCTCATACCACTACATCTATGAAAAAATAAAATGAGTTAAGGCTCCAATAAGTCAGGAAATAAAAAATATGCAGTTGTGCAGGTCCGATGGGAACATTTCTTCTGTTTCAAGAGCAGATTTATTAAGGCCCTAAAATTAGGGAACCAGGAAGGGTAGGGCCCAAACATATCCGCTGGAAGCGACGGTGCCCGTGTTATACCAGGATGACACTTCCCAGCAAAATTCCCCAAACTGCAAAGGTGCGGAGTGTGGCCCAAAAGGGGATAAGAAAGGACATTTATCAGGGCGACACTGATCTGTGCAGAAAGGATTGATCACTGTGTAACACACATCTATGGATTATTGTATTTTTTTTCTTACCCTATTATTATACCGCCTGACTATGCCCCTGATGTACTCTGCCCAGCTTACATATGCCCCCACATTATAAACGGAAACACCAGTAAAACTCCAAACAAACTACTACCAAGCAAAATCTGCGCTCCAAAAGCCAAATGGCGCTACCTCCCTTCTGAACCCTACAGTGTGCCCAAACAGCATTTTACTTCCACATATATGGCATCGCCATACCCGGGAGAACCCTTTTAACAATTTTTGGGGTGTGTATCTCCAGTAGCACAAGCTGGTCACCATATATTTGCCACTGAAATGTCATATCTAGGGAAAATGTTAATTTTTACTTTGCACCTACTGCAGCGCAATCATTCATGGGAAAGACCTGTGGGGTGAAGATGCTCACTACACCTCTTAATAAATGCCTTGAGGGGTGCAGTTTCCAAGATGGGGTCACTTCTCAGGGGTTTCATTTATTACTTCACATCAGAGCCCTACAATTGTGAACCAATACTTTGTAAATTGCCAAATTAGGCCTCAATTGTGCATGGTACTCTTTCACTCCTGAGCCCTGTCGAATGTCCAAGAAACAGATTAGGGCCACATGTAGGGTGTTTCTAAAACCGGGAAACACAGAATAATAATAAGAAAGCGTTCTTGTTATGGTGGCACAAGCTGGGCACCACATATTGGCATAAAATCTAATTTTCACTCTGCAACATCGAGTGCGCACCAATTTCTGACAATCACCTGCGGGGTTAATATGCTCACTACACCCCTAGGTGAATACCTTGAGGAGTGTTGTTTCTAAAATGGTGTAACTTCTGGGGGGGGATCCACTGTTTTGGTCCCACAGGGACTTTGCAAATGCAACATAGCGCCCAGAAACCAATCCAGCATAATCTGTACTCCAAAAGCAAATGGCGCTACCTCCCTTCTGAGCCCTACTCTGTGCCCAAACAATAGTTTATGTCCACATATGGGGTATTGCTGTATTCGGGAGAAATTGTTTTACAAATGTTGGTGTTTCTTTTTTTCCTTTATTTGTTGAGAAAATGAAAGATTTTTAGCTAAAACTACGTCTTATTGAAGAAAAAGGATTTTTTTTTATTTTCACTGCCCAATTCGAATAAAATCTATGAAACACCTGTGGGGTCAAAATGCTCACTACACGCCTAGATGGATTCTTCAAGGGTTGTAGTTTCCTAAATTGAGTCAACTTTTTGGCGTTTTTACTGTTTTGGTCCCTCAGGGGCTTTGCAAATGCGACATGGCCGCCGCAAACCATTCCTGCTAAATTTGAGCTCCAAAAGCCAAATGGCGCTATTTCCCTTCTGAGCCCTGCCGTGTGTCCAAACAGCCGTTTATGACCACATGTGGGGTATTGTTTTACTCGGGAGAAATGCTTTACAAATGTTCCGGTGCTTTTTCTCCTTTAGTCCTTGTGGAAATTAGAAAAAAATTAACTAAACCTACATTTTCTTTGAAAGAATGTAGGTTTTAATTTTCACAGCCTACTTCCAACCATTTCTGTAAAAAAACCTACGGGGTCAAAATGCTCACTATACCCCAAGATATTTCCTCAAGGGGTGTAGTTTACAAAATGGGGTGACTTTTGGGGGATTTCCACTGTTTTGGCACCGCAAGAGCCCTTCAAACCTGACATGGTGCGTAAAATATTTTCTAATAAAAATGAGGCCCCCAAATCCTCTAGGTGCTCCTTTGCTTCTGAGGCTGATGCTTCAGTCTATAAGCGCACTAGGGCAACATGTGGGATATTTCTAAAAACTGCAGAACCTGTGTAATAAATATTGAGTTGCATTTCTCTGGTAAAATCTTCTGCTTTACAAATTTTTTTTATTAAAATTGAATTTCTGCAAAAAATATGAAATTTGTAAATTTCACCTCTACATTGCTTTAATTCCTGTGAAACATTTAAAGGGTTAAGAAACTTTCTAAATGCTGTTTTAAATACTTTGAGGGGTGCAGTTTTTAAAATGGGGTGACTTATTGGGGGTTTCTAATATATAGGGCCCTAAAAGTCACTTCACATCTGAACTAGATCCTGTAAAAATAGCCTTTTGAAATTTTCTTGAAAATGTGAGAAATTACTGCTAAAGTTCTAAGCCTTGTAACGTCCTAGAAAAAAAAAAGGTTGTTCAAAAAACTATGCAAATCTTAAGTGGACATATGGGGATGTTAATAAGTAACAATTTTGTGTGGTATTACTATCTGTCTTACAAGCAGATACATTTAATTTAGAAAAATGCTAATTTTTGCAATGTTTCGCTCCATTTTTGTGTTTTTCACAATTAAATACTGAATGTATCGAGCAAATTTTGTCAGTAACAAAGTCCAATGTGTCACGAGAAAACAGTCTCAGAATCGCTTGGATACATAAAAGCATTCCAGAGTTATTACCACATAAAGTGACACGTTAGATTTGAAAAAATTGGCTGTGTCCTCAAGGCCAAAACAGGCTGTGTCCTGAAGGGGTTAGATGCGTCTTTAGGGATTGTTGTGCATAGGACCCTTAAGATTATACAAAGCTGCATAATAGTGACAAAATGTCTCGGATATCTGTACAAGATCATAAGTGTCAGCCCCAATAGAGGTCTTAATTTTAGGTACAAAAGTTCCTGGCAATCTTAGGTGCAGCAATCTAGCTAAAGATAGACTGCATTTGTTAGCAAACTCATAGCAATGTTTCCTCAACTTGTTTTGGGTTTGGGCGTATTTCTTTAACAAAAGGGATTTGAGTGTCTCCCTTGCTTTACTTAATTCGTTCCAGGTGTCAGAAGTAAAAAGACTCTTATGAAGAGCTTCTAGAGAAGCAATCTGTTCGGATAGTATAATAATTTGAGCCACCTTTTCCCACTTAAGACATGCACCATGATGTATCAGAGGTACCTGAAGCACACACTTAATTGCATAGATAATGATGTGGTGTCCCTATCATGGTGCTCCAAAAAATCGGAAGTAATGCTGCCTTACAGACCTAAGATTTGCAGGTATGTATTTAATCTTGATTAGGCAGAAATAAATTGACAATTGTTAGTACTGTAGACAGACTACTTTAAAAACAGCTATCGGCCTTCTGGATCACTCTTTTCCGCAAACACAGTATGAGGCAATGATTTATGGAAAGGCTATGCTCACTCCAGAGTTTGAATCTGGATTAGAGCTATGAAGCCAGTGAGGATAATATCTATCCCTAAAGGTCCAGATATGAAAATCAGTTTCTTGTAGCGAAAGGATTTGGCCCTTCCCCCTATGCATAGCATAAAGATCATTTGACATTTACTCAGGCATGTTGAAGCCTCGCGCATTGAATGAACACAACATAAGCCTCAACATTATAAAATTAAAGAAAAGAAAAGAAGAAAAAGAAAAAAAAAAGAGAAGAAATATAATTAAGCAGAGATAAAGAAAGATATTGTTATTGCGATTCAAACAGTAGGAATCGCCTGCTCCTCAGTAACTAAACTGGAGCGTAAATAAAAAGGATAGTTATACACAACGGAGGTAAAGCCCCTGAGAGAGTTCATAACTATAGAGACTGATTGGTTATAACAAAACAAAAGGGATTATAATGGTGGTAAAATGACAAGACAGCGCCCAAACACCTAGGCGCTGTCATTAGGGTGACATAAGGGTAGATATGGAAAACCGAGGTAGTACTAAATTAAACAAGACAGCAGGAGCCAACTATGGAGAAAACAGGAAAACAAAGTGCTAACGCTTAAAACCATATGGCATATCACCTGCAAAGAGGAATACTAGAAACCAGCAAAAATTAGGACTCAAAACTAAATTGTGGTGACCACATGACACATAGTAGGTTCTTATATCTAAGACAGAAGTATTCAAAATTAGACATTTATGAAATATCTAAACTACACCTATAAAATGGAGATAACACATGAATTACTATATCTGAACAATTTGTGGAATAATAGTCACAGATGAAAGTGTGTCTTTAAGACCAAGTATAACATTTTATATCATTATATGACTAGACAAAATGTTAAAAAAAAACGTCAAATAGAATTGTGACAATCAATGATAAGTAAATGCAAAAAGAACAGAAAAGACAGAATCTAAAGCCAAAGTCCTAATAGTATGCGTTGTACAAGTAAAAAAAAAAGTGGGCTCCATCCAATTGGCGCCGACAAAATATCCACCAACAGAGTAATAGACAGCACTCAATTCTTGATGGAAAAGTATGGTTACTGTAATCCGGTCGCGCAACATTTCAGCTCAGCGTGCTTGAGAAAGGCTACTAAGCCGAAACGCTGCATGACTAGATTAAATTTGCCATACTTTGCATCGAGACGTGATGAGTGCTGTCTATTACTCTAATGGTGGTAAGTAAATGCCGGAAAAAACTATAACAAGTAGAGGACGTCCATGTAATATCATATCTGAACCCATAGCAGGAGGATGATAATGAATAGAACACAACATTTTAGTAATTTAAATAACCATAGTCAACCATAGTGGGTACGCAGGACTAACCGCACAAGTATAGGACCAGACATGAGAATAATAAGTTTGCAATGTGACAAGACCAAAAGGTCTAAGAATGTCCCACACACAATTACTATGAGCTTTGAAAACTTAATGCAGTGTCCACAAGTACTGTGGAAAATCCCCATATTGGTGGTGTACATGCTTAAAGTAAGGACATATGAAAAAAACTGAAACAAGTTCATAGCTGTACTTATTCCGACATCATGTTACACATCAAATCTGGCAGGAGACGAAGCCAACGGGTGAAGATCTCGTGTAGGGGGGCACGAAGGCAGAAGTCATCTCTGTCTAAGTGTCATACTGTCAAAGTGTACTGGCAGTTATACATGGCACAGATCTAACATCCATCTCTCTTCTCTTCATACAGGTATATAATCCATTTCATTCCTGCATGAACTACATCTCTGCTGTACCTGCATTTCAAAAAGCTCAAACTTTTATTTTATGGTACTCTGCTTTCCTGTCTTCCTATATAGTTGTAAAGGATCTGCCAGACACTGCTTCTGTGTCAACGCCTATGGTTAATCAGTCTGCATCTGTCCCTAGGTCTGATAGAGTGACTCGATCTGCTACCACTCAGGCTGGTAGGCTGAGGAGTGGGAGAACCTATCACAGCCTGGCCAGACGGTTCTAGCTCCCGCCCTTGGTCTATTTATACCTTAATTTGCTGCCTGTCCTTTTCCTGTGATTCTTGTGTTTCCTGGCTCTGCTGTTCCTGCTATTACCATTGACCTCTGCTTCATATTGACCCTGCTTGACTGACTATTCTGTTCTGCTTTGTTACCGTGTACTCTCCAGGTTTGACTCGGCTCGTTCACTACTCTGTTGCTCACTGTGTTTCCGTGGGCAACTGCCCCCCTTCCCTTGCGTCTTGGTTCCCTTGTCTGTTTTGTTTGTCGTGCACATAGTGAGCGTAGGGACCGTCGCCCAGTTGTACGCCGTCGCCTGGAACGGACTGTGCAAGTAGGCAGGGACTGAGTGGCGGGTAGATTAGGGCTCACCTGTCCGTCTCCCTACCCCAACATTACAATAGTCTAATGTTATCTCTAACTTTTGTCAAAGTGTTTGATCGGCGTTAAGTTTTATGATCATCCAGACCAGCTAGTCTGTTTGTTTATCTCTGCATAGCTTTTCACCTCATGTGTCTAGTTGATTTGATTAATAGCTGAACGAGCTTTATTAGGCCTATATCTGAGTATCTACTCCCCTATAAATTTAGATGTAGCATATGGGGAAGGCACTCGTGCAGGGGGGCACGAAGGCAAAAGTCATCTCTGTCTAAGTGTCATACTGTCAAAGTGTACTGGCAGTTATACATGGCAGTTGGACAGGGAAAGTGACAGGTAAGCTGCAAAACGAAACAAACTAGCACACACTCTAATTATTAGATTCCATATTCTATCTGTTTACAAACAAACATGTTCGCTACTGCGCTCATCATTATAGCTGCTATCGGTTTACAATCCTATCGCCCATTTAGGCCTTGGCAAAAAACAGTCCACAACAGCCCCTCTCTCCTTGCCTCGCCCATGTACAGCTCCCATGCACTATTCACTTTCCTCAGCCAACTTAACCCATCTCATCCCACTGCCCAACATAAAAAATGCTCTTCTAAATCACAGAACCATCTGCTTTCTCTCTCCATTCTACTGCTACTAGCTGCAGGGGACATATCTCCCAACCCTGGTGCTCCCTTTTCTTCTGCCAAGCTCAACCACTTACCTGCCACACATAGAAAACATGCAAATCTTCTTACCATTCCTTGTACGTCTTCTCCTGTCTCTTTTAACTGTGCTCTCTGGAATTCTCGGTCCGTGTGCAACAAGCTCACCTTTATTCATGACTTATTCCTTTCTAAGGGTATCTTCACACGGCACCCTCCATTATGGCTGAAATTACGGAGCTGTTTTTAGGAGAAAACAGCTCCGGCATTTCAGACGTAATGGCAAGTGCAGGCACTTTTCGCTGCGTCCATTACGGACGTATTTGGAGCTGTTTTTCCATGGTGTCAATGGAAAACTGCTCCAATTACGTCTCAAGAAGTGACAGGCACTTCTTTGATGGGGGCGTCTTTTGACAGCGGCGCGTAAAAAAAATGACGCTTTGGAGCCGTATTTTCGGACGTAATTCGAGGGTAAAACGCCCGAATTACGTCCGTAAATAGGGTGTGTGAACCCAGCCTTACTCTCTCAACCTCCTGGCTCTTACAGAAATATGGCTACACCTGTCTGACACTGCTTCCCCTGCTGCTCTATCTTATGGTGGTCTCCAGTTCTCTCATGCCCCCTGACCTGAGAACAGGCAGGGTGGAGGAGTAGGTATACTTCTTTCCCCACACTGCACCTTCCAGGTCATTCCCCCGGTCCCCTCACGCACATTTCCCTCTTTTGAAGTCCACACCCTCAGACTCTTTCTCCCTTTTTCCCTCCAAGAAGCAGTTGTCTACCGCCCCCCGGGCTCACCCTACCAATTCCTGGATCATTTTTCTGCCTGGCTTCCACAATTTCTATCCTCTGAAACATCCACTCTCATCATGGGTGACTTCAACATCCCCATTGATAACCCAATCTCCCCAACTGCCTCCCAGTTTCTATCTTTAACCTCGTCCCTAGGTCTGTCACAACTTACTAACTCTCCTACACATGAAGACGGACATTCACTTGACCTGGTCTTCTTCCGTCTCTGCCCAGTTTGACTTTATTAACTCTCCTGTCATTTTCACCTCAAAAACATCTCCAGAATCTGCTCTTTTCTTACGGAGGAAACCGCCAAAACTCTCATTGTTGCTCTGATTCACTCTCGTCTTGACTACTGTAACTCATTACTAATCGGTCTTCCCCTCACCAAACTCTCCCCACTCCAATCTATCCTCAATGCAGCAGCCAGGCTCATATTTATGACCAACCGCTACACCAACGCCTCTAATCTTTGCCAGTCACTGCACTGGTTGCCCATCCCCTTCAGAAGAAAATTCTAACTTATTACTCTCACCCACAAAGCTCTCCACAGTGCTGCACCTCCTTACATCTCCTCCCTCATCTCTGTCTACCACTCTACTCGTTCTCTACGTTCTGCCAACGACCGTAGATTAAAATCCTCCATAATCCGAACCTCCCACTCCCGTCTCCAAGATTTTTCTTGTGCTGCACCAGTCCTCTGGAATGCGCTACCCCAGACAATCAGATTAATTCCCAATATCCACTATTTAACAACGTGCCCTGAAAACACATCTATTTAGACAGGCCTATAACATTCCATAATCTGACTCCTTTCCATGGCCCTCCTTTTAGATTAGTCATCAGAATAAGATTCCCTCACACTACTTCTCTTCATGTCGGTCATACACGGATACTGGCTGGTGACCGGCTCATGCAGCTTTATGTGTACCACCCCATGTGTATAAAAATGGCTGGACTATTGTACAGAACAAACACTGTTCCACTTTGTGTCTCCTTTATTTCCTCATAGATTGTAAGCTCTTGCGAGCAGGGTCCTCACTCCTCAGATTTGAATTGTAAATTAACTTTGTCACTATGTAATGTCTGATATTGTTTGTTTCATTGTCCCTCTAAATTGTAAAGTGCTGCGTGATATGTTGGCGCTATATAAATAAAGATTATTATTATTATTATTAAGATCTGGCAGGTGATTCGATGCCAACTCGCGAGGTCGTCTCTTGACATTTGAATGCTGCGGGAGTGGAGGCAGCAATGGTCACTTAGGAATTGTAACTTTAGGAATCTGTAGTGCATCCGACACCAACAGGAGATTGGCAGGATGTCTGATAGTATAGACTGGAAATGGCCTGTATCTCAGCTTTATATGTGGACTCAAGCCACAGTATGTAGCCTTGCATGTCCATTTTAGTGGGTATATTAGCCATGATAATTTTAAGGCCGGGTTCACACACACTATTTACGGACGTAATTCGGGCGTTTTAGCCTCGAATTACGTCCGAAAATACGGCTCCAATGCGTCGGCTTTACGATGTTACGATGAATGGGCTTTACGATGTTCTGTGCCGACGGTCATTTTTTTTACGTGCCGCTTTCAAAAGACGGCGCGTAAAAAAGGCGCCCGCGTCAAAGAAGTGCATGTCACTTCTTGAGACGTAATTGGAGCCATTTTCCATTGACTCCATGGAAAAACAGCTCCAATTACGTCCGTAATGGACGCAGCGATAACCGCCTGCACATGCCATTACGGCTGAAATTCCGGAGCTGTGTTCTCCTGAAAACAGCTCCGTAATTTCAGCCGTAACGGAGGCTGCCGTGTGAACATACCCTCAGTGATGTAGTTCACTGCACCTATGAGAGATGCCCGATCCGTGGCTGCATCCTCTACTGAGGGAGCAAAAGAAGAATGGAGGCTCGGGGTGGAAACTGGAGACGTCAAATCACCCTCCTCATCAGATGGAAACCCGCTTGCCGTAGTAGGCCCTGGCTGCGACAGGCTCCTGCCCGCCTTGTCAGTAAGAATGCAGTGGATACTTCCACAATCAGGACCCACCAATGTGTCAGAAGATGAGCCCCCTGCTTTCTTATTGCATTTGCCCATCAGTAAGGTAAATCGCTGAAGCCACAATTTTGATAGAACCGCCGTAGAAGAGAGTTAGTCCTTGAGCTGCAACTATACACGTCTGCTCGGGGCTATAACCCGTACACGCCCCCAAATTCAAATTAATTAAAGAAATTATCCACTTTTAGAAAATAGAAGAGTACCCTGATAATAAGCTGATCACAGGGTGTCCCGCTGCTGTGACCTCCAGCAATAAGCTGCAAACTGTTGGGGAACCAGACCACAAGTATTTAATTCCCCTGCAGCGTCACTACAGGAAAAATTAAGCATTACACAGTTTCCATTTAAACCAATTTGGTGTCTCCATAGGGAGAGACACGCATTGTAGCCGCTCCCTGCCCTGACTAAATAGATGAGGCTCCTGAATGAGGGCTCATTCTATGGTAAAGAATAAGAAAACCCTACCAGTGCAGGATGATGACTTTAAAAGTGTAAGTTAAAGATGGTCTAAATAAAATTTCTGGATAGTTAAATATATTTTGTCTCATTTTAGAAATAGCGAATTCATAAATATTGTAGAGTGGTGCATTACACTTGTTTTATTTTACTCTGGTCTGCAATGAAAGTTTTGAAACCATTGTTGCTAATTATCATAATCCAGACTGGAGACGTCTCAGTTATCGATTTACATGGTGCACTGGTTATGACTCATTCCTGTACAGACAGCTGCCCAACCACGCCAATAATTCCTGTGCTTTCTTTCATCTAGGCAGACCTAATTGCTGTAATTTATCATTCTTTTCCTCTAAACAAAGACACGTCACAATACTGACCTTAAAACTCCTCAGAAAAATCAACAGTTAGAGCGTGCACAGCCGTTTTATTTCATGAATTAATTACTGTAGAAACTGAAGAAATTATCCTGATGTTTGCCAATTGACGCATTATTTTTCTAAATTTTCCTAAATTTCTCTGAACCTGACAAGAGGTATCAAAGTCAGCATTAACAATCTATGGTTAATGATGAGTAGAAGGCTGTATTGAGACGTTGCGGTTGAGGAACGGTTAAAACTGCATCCAAAAACTGCATGAATTCTTACCACGATTTGGTGCAACCGCATAGTAAAATGCACCAAATCATGGTAAAAATCCATGAAATTTTTGGATGCAATTTTTAATGCAGTTTTAACCGCAACTCAACATCTGAATAAACCCTAAATCTCCAGGCTATTAGATTAAATATGATCTGGTACAGAGTGGTTTAGTCACCTCTACTCTAAAAGCAAAGCGCAAGGGCCACATTAGTTTGTTTCCTAGCCTCGCATTTCCATTCATGTAATAAATAATGCTTACGCATTCTACAAAAATAAGTGATGAAACTTTCTAGGGTACTTTGTACGATTTTGAAGCTCTCTGCTTGCTGTCAGTAAATGGAAACATTCTTGTTTACAATCAGAGGCTAAAAACTGTTATGATCATGTTATGACTCTTGTAATAAGCCATACACTGATGTCAGTCAGACTTGTTTTCAACCTTTGAATTTAAACATGAATGTTTCTATTTACTGACAGCATGCAGAAATCCCAAAAATTATACGAGAAAGTTTCATAAATTATTATAAAAGGATTAAGCTTTATTTTCCTAAATATGGAAAACCCCTTTAACATCAAAGTGACCTGTGGGTGTTAAATTTAATCGCCAACTAGAGGTTGTTCAATGACATGTTCACAGCATTATGAGTGGCCTGTGTTATTGCAGATTACTCTCTGAGGATATAGTTTGTCCTGTATTGTTTATTTTACAGCTGAGGGTTCACACGTAGCGTAAATACTGCGGATTTTATGCAACGTATTTAGTTGTGGAAAATCCGCAGCATTATACAGCAGCAGCTTGATGGGGTGTGATCCTTCACTTCAGCATTTCTCCTGCCCCAGCCCGACACAGTGCCCGTAGACAGTCTCCCCTCCCCCTCGTCCTGCCTGGCAACAACAGGAGGAGGAGGAGAGGTTGTGTGAAAAGTAGGGAAGAGGGGCTGGAGGAGGAGATTTTAAAGTCGCACAGGGAGTTTTGTTAGATAGCAGCACAGACTACAGATGCTATTACAGTTGGACAGCAGTTCTTTGCTGCTGTGCCGTCCCCTTAGAAATGCTGTACTCTGCCACCTGAGGCCGGCCACCAACACTGATCGTTTGGGCGGCCAGCTGGTGGTCCACTGTTCACCGGCTTATCTGGCATTTGCCAGAACTGCCAGATGGCCAGTCCGACCCTGTGCAAGCCTCATTACAAATTTGATCTAAAGGGATCAAACTTTTCTCGGCCCAATAGGTAGAAACTGCCCTGGTTGAATGGGTCCTAACAAATTCTGGTGGTTCAAACCCTTGAGATTCATAGGAAATCTCAATGGCCTCCTTAATCGATTTAGCAATAGAGGTTATAAAAGCCATGAGACCTTTGTTTTTCCCCATAAAGAGGTTGAGGAGATTCTCGACCTTCCTTACTGACTCGCTTCTCGACAAATAGATTTGGAGGCAACGATATATGTCCAGCGTCTGTAGACTGGATTCCTCCTCAGAGGAGGTTTTAGGGCAAAGTACTGGAAGGCAGATGACTTGGTTTGTATTCTGAAACGAAGGGACCTTTGGTAAAAAGGATGGTAAAAATCAAAGGAGCACCTTGTCTGGAAGGAAAATGAGGGTCTTTACATTTTCATGCACATGTACTTGTGGTCAACTTCCAGCAGGGGCTCAAATGGGGGGAAGGCATAACCCCTTTAGAACCAAAGGTGAATTCCATGATATCACAGGTTTCAAGACGGTGGGTCTCAATCTGGTATAACTCTTCAGGAATCTTTTTATAAGAGGGTCCTGGGAAATAGGCCTGTCTGGAAAAGCTGAAAGGGCTGCTACCTGTACTCTCAATGTAGATGGGCTTAGGCCTTTTTCAATCCCTTCTTGGAGAAAATGTAGAATTGAGTTGATGGAAGGATTAACACAATCTTTTCCTTAGTAGAACACCAGGCAAGAAATATGCGCTTAATTCTAGCATATGCCCTTTTGGTTAATTCCGACCTGGAATACGACAAGGTGTTCAGTACGGATTCTGAAAGCCCTCTAGATCTCAGTAAGGGCTGGTCAACCTCCAGGCTGTCAGGTTGAATTTCTCCAGATTGTGGCAGAGTTGAGTGCCCTGGGACACAAGGTTCTGCATTGGGGGAAGTCTCCAATATTGCCCTCGATTTATCTGAATGAGTTGGGAAAACCATGACCTCTTAGGCCAAAATAGTATGATGGCAAATACCGTGTCCAGGTCTTGCCTTGTTTTAATCAATACCCTAGGTACCAAGGAAACCGGAGGGAATATATAGGCCAGCCTGAACCTCCATGGTACGGACAGGGTATCCACTGCCAGGGGATTGTCCTCCTAATAGAGAGAGAGAGGTATTTCTCCACCTTGGCATTGAACCTGGTTGCCATGAGATCCATCTCTGGCACACCCCATTCCATTGCTATCTGCTTGAAGATTTCTAAATTCAGAGACCATTCGCCTGGTACCACCAGACCCCGACTCAGGCGGTCTGCCACAACATTGAGGGATCCTCTAATGTGGACTGCAGACAAATGGGACAGGTCTGCCTCTGCCCAGGTTAGGATCTTCCCCACCTCCTCAATGAAAGGGGTTCTGATCGAGTGCCTCCCTGCTTGTTGATGTATATCACAGACGTCATGTTATCTGACCAAACCCGGACAGCTTTCTTTAAGATTTTGTGTGCAAAGTGCAGAAGTGAATACCGAACTGCTCGGAGTTCTCTCAAGTTCGATGACATCTGACTCTCCAGATGGTTCCAGGTCCCCTGTACTGAAAAACCTTCTAGGTGTGCTCCCCAACCTATTTGGGATCCAGGGAGGCTGGATCATGGACTTCCTGTCTTTTAGATGACACCACCACCGGATGGACTGAGTAGTCTGTGAAGAGAGGGAGCACTTCATGTTCAACCCAGAAGGGTTGGGATTCCACAGAAAAAGGACTTCTTTCTGTAAAGGCTGCAGGTGCCATAGGGCCTAAGGGACTACCTCCGCAGCTGCTGACATAAGGCCTAGGACCCTCATTAGTGTTCTGATGGTAACTTCCTGTGGTTCCATAATGAAATTTACTGCAGCAATAATTTTCTCTCGCCTTGCGGGAGGTAAAGAAAGGGTCATGGATTGGGAATCAATGATGAATCCCAGAAACTGGATCTTTGTCGGAACAATGTTGGACTTCTGCCAGTTTATTATCCAGCCCAACTGCTGGAGGAAATCGACAGTGATCTGTAGATGGTACATCAGCAACCCTTTGTAGGCGGCTTTTATTAGCCAGTCATCCAGGTACGAGACGATGGAGACACCCCAAGATCTGAGATTGGCTGTAAGCGCTACTACCACCTTCATAAAGGTGTGAGGGGCTGAAGAAATCCCAAATGGGAGAGCGGTAAACTTGAGATGTCTGAGTGCCCCTTTGTAGTAGACTGCTATTCTTAAGTATCTTCTGTGCGGAAGATGAATAGGGACCTGTAGGTAGGCATCTTTTAGGTCCAGAGAGGCCATAATGTCCCCTTGTACCAGATTGGAAATAACCGATCTGATGGTCTCAATACTGAACTTTTTCTTGCGGATAAACCGGTTGAGAAACCGGAGGTCTATTATCATCCTCCATTTCCCTGATTGCTTGGGAACCAGAAAGATAGGGGAGTAGATTCCTTGACCTCTCTCCCAGGGTAGTAGTAGACCCCTTAGGTGGGGTAGATCTCCCAAAAGAACCCAATCTTTCAGATACCGGTCCAGAGAGAGAAAAGCTTTTCAGAGAGGTGGGACTAGATGTCAGGCCAAGACTCCAAAGGGAAGAAAACCCTGATTTTTGACGCAGTGATCGTCCTCTCATATCAGAAAGGGACAACTTAAGTTTGTCTAATTCAGAGCCAAAGAGCCTGCCAGGCTCATAACTCAGACCGCACAACCTATACTTGGAAGAGTAGTCAGCCACCCATTGTTTTAACCATAGTGCTCTTCTGGCAGTGGTAGACAACGCCATAACCTTGGCTGAGAGCTTGATCTGCTGGAAGCTGCATCACATAGAAAGTTGGAAGCCATGCCAATCTGTTTGTAGGAGTCTAAGATGTCGTCTCTATGCACTCCCGAGTCGATATTCTCCTGAATCTGATGCAGCCACTTGCGTAGGCTCCCAGATGCTTCCGAAGCAGTGATAGCCACAGAGCAGTAGGCAGAACACAAAACAGCTGCATACCCTCTTCTAAGGGCAGTTTCTGTTCGGCAAACCATGGGGTCTTGAAGGTAAGAGCCATCTTCAGAAGGCAACAGTGCTGCGTGGCAGTTTGGCAATCGCCATGTCCACTCTGGGGGGTGGTCACCATGCACTTGTTTGGTCTTCTTCGATAGGAAACAGTGTTAACCCTTTAGAAAGCACAGGGCTTTTCTCAGGGTGTTTCCACTCCGCCATCAAAGCCTTTTTAGAAGACTCTTCCACTTTGATGGCCCTATGTCCCCTAGAAGTGGATTCTGGAGCTTCCCCTTGGTCAACATCCTGGTCTCTTGACTGGATGGACTTAAGCAAACTTTACGTTTTTTCTTCAGGAAAAAAAACATCTTCCCCTGTACCTCCTAATTTACTCCCTCAGATGTGTAATTTACCTCATCAATGACTTGATTACCTTCTTCAGATCTTTTGTATGGATTTAGAGCGTTGCACGTGGCGACGCTTAGGTTTTCTAGACAGGAAAGAAAGTGAATCTTTCATATCCCTCATTGTATCCCGGACAAAGTCCTTGACCCATAGAACAATGTTCTTGATGGACGGCTCTCCGGCAAGATCCTGGGTGCGACAATCCTGGCACCTTGTGAGTTCATAACCGTTGGGGAGCGGAACTTCACAATCTCTGCAAGACCGATGTCAGCGTTTGGATGAGGATTTTTAACCTCTGTCGCCTGATCCAGAGGAGGACATTTAAATAAAAGCAAAGAAGGAGGAAAAAGGGAGTACCTTACCCCCTTAAATACCACGCCAATTTGAGATTTTCCATTTTGTTTTTTTCCTCCCCGTCTTCCAAAAGCCATAACATTTCTATTTCTTCGTCGACATAGCCATATGAGGTCTTGTTTTTTGCAGGACAGGTTGTAGTTTTTCATGGCACCATTTATTGTACCGCATAATGTACTGGGAATCTGAAAAAACAATTATTTATGGGGTGAAATGAAGAAAAAAAAAAAAGCGATTACACAATTTTGGGGGGGGGGGGGTTTGTTTTTACAGCTTTTTATCAGGTGGTAAAAACTACATATTCACCTTATTCACCTTATTCTAGAGGTTGATATTATTACGGAAATACCAAATTATATGTTTTGTTTTATGTTTTACCACTTTTAAAAAAATAAGACTATTTGCTAAAAAAAAAAAATGTTTTGTGTCGCCATATTCTGTGAGCCATAATTTTTTATTTTTTCCATCAATTTAGAGGTGTTAGTGCTTACATTTTGTGGGGTGAGCTGTAGTTTTCACCTATACCAAGAGCACACAAAGCACCTGAAAAATGCCTGCATTTTAAAAAGGGAGAAGGCAGATGTCTGCTGTAGGTAATTTTTTTTTTTTCTCATATTACTAACTTAACCTCTTTACGCGCTGCTCCGCAAATGTACGTCCTGCAGAGGGCTTGCTTCCCGCATCAGGACGTACAGTTGCGGAGTAGTTCCCGGCGCACACTGTCCTAACGGACAGTGTTCGGGAACCGGGAGGTCAGCTGTGCCCGACCATCGCCGCTGATTTCGGCAATTAACCCCATAAATGCGGCGACAGATTGCGTTTGCCACATTTAATGGGTTTGAAGCACATTGGCAGTGACCTCCGGGTTGCCATGTACTGACTTCCTGTCAGTGTGACTGTCACGTCACAATGACAGTTAGAATACATTACACTACGTAGGTAGTGTAATTTACTCAGGCAGCGATCAAAGCTGCAAGTCTAAGTGTCTCCTAGTGGGACAAGTGAAAAAAGTTAAAAAAAGTAATAAAAATGTTTTTAAAAAAGTGTAAAAATGTAGAAATAGTAAAAATAGTGTAAAAAGTGTAAAAATAAAAGTTTTAAGTTATGTAAACAAACACTGCATTTTTTTACAATAATAAGACTTTCATTATAGGAAAAAAATTAACACCTCAAAAAAAGTACACATATTTGGTATCACCGCGTTCGTAACGACCCAAACTATAAAACTGTAATGTTATTTTTTCCCGCACGATGAACACCCCAAAAAAAATCAATAAAAAACGACACCAGAATCGCTATTTTTTGGTCACCACCCCTCCCAAAATAGAGAATAAAAAGTAATCAAAAAATCGCATGTACCCGAAAATAGTACCGATAAAAACTATAACCCATCCCGCAAAAAACAAGCCCTTACACAGCTTTTTTGACTTAAAAATAAAAAAGTTATGGCTCTCAGAATATGGTGACAGAAAATAAATTATTTTATAAAAAAGTGATTTTATTGCGCAAACGCTGCAAAACATAAAAAAAACTATATACATATGGTATCGCCGCAATCGTACCGACCCGCAGAATAAAGTAAAATTGTCATTTATAGTGCACGGTGAACGCCACAAAAAATAAACTAAAACACATTGTCAGAATTGCTTGTTTTTGGTTACCCGGCTTGCAAAATTATTTAATAAAAAGTGATAGAAAAAAATCGCATGTACCCCAAAATGGTACCAATGAAAACTACAGATTGTCCCGCAACATATAAGCCCTCACACAGCTCCGGTGGTGAAAAAATAAAAAAAGTTCTGGCTCTCAGAATATAGCGATGCAAAATGTGCAGTGTTTTCTAAAAGCGTGTAACATCCGACAACATTTATTAGTGCGACACCAGCCACAAATCTATGAATTATTTATTTACCGCATTATTATACCCTCTTATTATGCTCTGATGTTCTCCGCACAGATTACATATGCCCCCACAGTATAAACTGAAATACCAGTGAAACCCCAAACAGAAAAACTACAAAGCAAAATCTGCGCTCAAAAAGCAAAATGGCTTCCCTCCCTTCTGACCCCAGCAGCGTGCCCAAACAGCAATTTGCGCCCACATATATGGCATCGCCATACCCAGGAGAACCCGTTTAATGTTTTATGAGGTATTTGTCTTCAGTGGCACAAACTGGGCACAACATATTATGCACTAAAATGGCATATCCGTGGAAAATTGCAATATTCACACCATCCGCTGTGCATTAACCCCTTTGCGGACTATGACTTAATAGCACGTCATGGTGCGGGGTTGATGTATGGAGCGAGCTCACATGCTAAGCCCGCTCCATACGCTGCGGGTCTCGGCTGTATATTACAGCTGACACCCAGGACTAACGGACAGGAACAGCAATCGTGTGGTTATAGAAGCCTGTAAAAATAACAATATACTGCAATACATTAGTATTGCAGTATATTGTACCAGCGATCCAATGATCGCTGGTTCAAGTCCCCTAAGGGAACTAATAAAATGTGTAGAAGAATTAAAGTTATTTGTAGTGAGAAAGAAAAAAGTTTAAAGTTAAAAAAAAAAAACTTTTCCGATTGTTCTTCTAAAGTAATGTAAAAAAATAAACAAAACTGGTATCGCTACGTCCGTAAAAGGCCGAACTATTACAATATACCATTATTTAACTCGCACGGTGAACACCGTAAAAAACGTAAATAATTTAAACTGCCAAAATCGCTGTAGTTTTAGTTTTTACCGCACGGCGAAAGCTGTAAGAACGAAAACGCCAAAAAATCGGTTTCCCACTACTTTTATGGTACTTTAAATGCTGTCAATAGAAACTACAATTCCTCCCACAAGAAATAAGCCCTCACATCACTCTACTGACGGAAAAAGAAAAAAGTTATGGCTCTTGGAAGGCGGGGAGTGAAAAACGAAAATAAGAAAGCAAAAAATGGATCAGTCCTGAAAGGGTTAATTCATTTCTAATGAAAAAAATTTATGACCACATGTGGGGTATTTCCGTACTCGGGAGAATTTGCTTTACAAAAATTGGTTGTTTTTTTCTCCTTTATTCCTTTGTGAAAATGAGAAAATGCAACATTTTTGTGGAAAAAAAATTGTGATATTAATTTTCTCGGCCTAATTCTAATAAATTCTGCAAAAGACCCGTGGAGTCTAAATGCTCACTATACCCCTAGAAAAATTCCTTGAGGGGTGTTTCCAAAATGTGGTAACTTGTGGGGTTTCCACTGTTTTGGTCCCTCCGGGCGTTGCAAACGCGGCATGGCACCAAAAAACAATCAAGCAAAATCCGTGCTCCCAAATCCAAATGGCGCTCCTTCCATTCTGAGTGCTGCCATGGGTCCAATCAGTAGTTTATTACCATATATGGGATATTGCTGCAATCAGGAGACACTGCTTTACAAATGTTGTGGTTCTTTTTTTTCCTTTATTCCTTTAATTTAAAATGTCTATGCTTTTTCAGAAAAAAAAAGTCGATTTTCATTTTCACTGCCTAAATCCACTAAATTCTGCAAAAAACTTGTGTGGTCAAAATGCTAACTATACCCCTAGATAAATTCCTTGAGAGGTGTAGTTTCCAAAATGGGGTCACTTTGGGGAGTTTCCCCTGTTTTGGTCCCTCCAGGGCGTTGCAAACGCGACATGGCACCGAAAACCAATTCAGCAAAATCCGTGCTCCAAAATCCAAATGGCACTCCTTCCCTTCTGAGCCCTGCTGTGGGTCCAATCAGCAGTTTATTACCCCATATGGGATATTGCTGTAATCAGGAGACATTGCTTTACAAATGTTGAGGTGCCTTTTCTTCATTATTCCTCATAAATATTAAAATTTTCTATGTTTTTTTCATAAAAAAAGTAGATTTTAATGTTTACAGACTAATTCCCATATATTTAGCGAAAAACCTGTGTGGTCAAAATGCTAACTATACCCCTATATTCCGTGAGAGGTGTAGTTTCCAAAATGGGGTCACTTTTGGAGGGTTTCCCCTGTTTTGGTCCCTCCAGGGTGTTGCAAACGCGACATGACACAGAAAACCAATCCAGCAAAATCCATGCTCCAAAATCCAAATGGCGCTCCTTCCCTTCTGAGCCCTGCTGTGGGTCCAATCAGCGGTTTATTACCACATATGGGATATTGCCGTAATCGGGAGACATTGCTTTACAAATATTGGGGTGCATTTTCTTTATTATTCCTTGTAAATATTAAAAATCTCTATGTATTTTCAGAAAAAAAGTTGATTTTCATTTTTACAGACTAATTCTAATAAATCTAGCGAAAAACCTGTGTGGTCAAAATGCTAACTATACACCTAAATAAATTCCTTGAGGGGTGTCGTTTCCAAAATGAGGTAACTTTTGGGGTGTTTCCACTGTTTTGGCACCACAAGACCTCTTCAAACCTGACAAGGTGCCTAAAATATATTCTACAAAAAAGGAGGCCCAAAATCCACTGGGTGCTCCTTTGCTTCTGAGGCCTGTGTTTCAGTCCATTACCACACTAGGGCCACATGTGGGATATTTCTAAACACTGCAGAATCTGGGCAATAAATATTGAGTTGCATTTCTCTGGTAAAAGCTTCTGTTATTAGAAATTATTAGAAATATATTTCAGCGTAAATTTGTAAATTTCACCTCAACTTTGCTTTAATTCCTGTGAAACGCCTAAAGGGTTAAAACACTTTGTGAATGCTGATTCGAATACCTTGAGGGGTGCAGTTTTCAAAATGGGGTGACTTCTGGGTATTTTCTAATACATAAGGCCCTCAAAGCCACTTCAGAACTGAACTGGTCCCTGAAAAAATGGCCTTTTGAAATTTTCTTTAAAATATGAGAAATTGATGCTAAAGTTCTAAGACTTGTAACATCCTAGAAAATAAAAGGACGTTCAAAAAACAAAGCAAACATAAAGTAGACATGGGAAATGTTAACTAGTAACTATTTTGTGTGGTATTACTATCTGTTTTACAAGCAGATAAGTTTAAATTTAGAAAAATGTTAATTTTTGCAAACTTTTTCTAAGTTGTGGTGTTTTTCAGAAATAAATACCAAAATTATCGACAAAATCTTTTCACTAACCTAAAGTACAACATGTCACGAGAAAACAATCTCAGAATTGCTTGGATAGGTAAAAGCATTCCAACTTTATTACCACATAAAGTAATACGTCAGATTTTAAAAAATCGGCTGTGTCCTGAAGGCTAAAATAGGCTGGGTCCTGAAGGGGTTATTATAATTTTTTTTGCAGGTTCCGCTGCATCGTTTGGAATACGTCGATCTACGTTTTTTTTTTTTTAAATAAAATGGCTACTGAGGTTTGTGTGGGGAGTTTTTATTTCAATAAAAAATATTTTGTAAAGGTGTATTGACGCAGTGTGGTTTTGACAAATTTTCGCCGTGCATCCAAAAACTGCATCGGAAAAATTTACGTAAAAACGCATGCATTTTTCGATTTGCTTTTCGGCCACGCGGGAAAAACGCGGCAAAATGCGGTATGCAATCTTAAGATCTTATCTGGAAGAGCCCAGTATAATCTGGTACCCAATCATCAGTAGCGACCGAAGGCTGGTATTTTTAGGATGGAAAGGGCCAAACACAGTGGCCCTTCCCACCCTGGTAATGATAGGCGGCTGCTGCTGCTGGTTTGTATCTGGCTAGTTATGAAAATGAGGGGGACCCCACGTCTTTTTCGTCAATTATTTTTAAAAACCACGTGAGGTCCCCCCATTTGTCATAACCAGCCAGATACAATAAAGCAGCCGCAGCCTAGCATTACAAGGGTGGTAAGAGCCACGGTTTTTGACCCTTCCCAGCCTCATAATACCAGCCTGCGGCCACCCCAGTGCCCGACCATCACTACAGACTGGTTCGTACCCAGCTCTTCCCGATACCCATGGTGGCAGTGGGTACCGGGGTAATAATGAGGGGTTAGTGCTATCCTTTTTACTGGCTAATACTAAACCCCGTCTTAGTAATGGACGTCGTCAAACAAACAGCTGCCATTACTAAGGTGCTAATAAAGTATTAAAAAAAAACAGACATGAGAAAATATTTTTTTATTGAAATAAAAACTACCCCACAAGACCCTCATTAACCATTTTATTTATTACAAAAAAAAACATAACGAAGATCATTGCAGTAGTCCAACGAATCTACAATGTAGTCCAATAGGTCCAGCTGAACCTGCAAAACAAAACAAAAAAAGTTAGCAATATGAAAATAAAGAAACTTATACTCACAGCGACTTCTGTCTTCTCCCCTGCGCCGCACTAGAAACTAGAGGTCAATGAACTGGGATGGGAACTAGAGATGCAGCAGAAATATTATTAATTTTGGCAGATCATGGAGCTCCCCCCACATGCAGCCACGAGGACGGGAGGGGGGGCGCGAGAGGAAGGCGGAGGGCCCACGAGGGGTTGGTGCAGCCAAACATGCAGTCGCGTCACACACAACCCCCCATGTCCCCCCCACAGAAAAAAACACACACCTTACCTGCAGTCGGCTGGTCGTCACAAAAATGGCGCCGGCTTTTACCCTACAAACCAGCTTCTATGTTGGGTCGCTCTGAACTGTGCATGCTACAGAGCATGCGCAGTACAAAGCTAGACGGCACAAGCAGAAGACCTAACGAACGGCTCCCGTTCGTTATGGCCTATGTCCAGTAGCTGCCATATTTCATCTGTGTATGTGTCACATGCACGGATGAAATAAAAAATGGCAGCCCCCAGAACAGTAAAACATGTAAATAAAAAACTACATTTTGTGACAAAAAATAAATAAAGTAAATATATTTTATTACATAAAAAAAAAAAATCATGACACCTTTCCTTTAAATGGAACCGGAAGGGTCCTGGCGACTGATTAATCAAACTTCTTTGCATCATAGTACAAGCATTATCTAAGAGAAGACGAATGCCAAGCAGGGAATAAAACAACTATTCCCCTCCCCCTCCTGCCCAGCACCTCGTGACCTTATAGGAGCAGAGAGTAGAACAGACGCTGAAACAGCGGAGTGTCCGCTCATAGCTTCCTCTCCTCGGCCCTCTGAACACAGACTCCGCAGAGCTAGTGCAGCGGGGGAGGAAACCAGCAATACAACCTAAGTCACTAAAACTTCTCCAAACCAGACACCCATGTCTGCCAAACCTAGAGTGCGAGGCCCCGCTCTGACATAGGGGATAGAAGAAAGGATGAATCCCTGACACAACACAGGTATGCGAGAACATCATGTGTCCTCCTCTTTCCGAAGGACAAAAAAAAAAACATGGAGGGGCTTGTTCAGCCTTTATAGCGTAGGGGAGAGGCTTTACTTACTAAATTTATTTATTTAATTAAAAATTCCATCGATTCTACAAACCCACAGGGGCAGAAATACCCCATTATTGTACTGCTGTATGACGGAAGGGAAAAGTGTATTGTGTGTATATACACTCAACATTCAAATTGCAACACCAAGAAGGGCAAGCGGTAAAGTTAAGCAAATCGAGGAAATAGTATGTGTCACTAAGATCTGCGAATAATCAAATTTTCAAGCACCTAGATCCAATCTGTGGCTCGTGGGAGGGGCATAATAGCCAGAATGAAAACAAGGTTTTTTTAGCCACATGAAACCTCAAAAATCGGAGCAAGTAGTTTGGAATGATTTAGCAATGCCTCCTGTTAGTCAACGTGCCAGTTACCTCCATTTGTCGTAAACTGAGAGGGACAGAAACCTTGAACTAAGAGACATACTGTAAGTTTATCACTTCGACAGATCGCTACGCACCTAGGCCAAGATGACAGCACTGTTCAAAGTTGCATGTCCTGGAGGTTGGGAGAACAACAACAAACGGGAATGACAGAAAGAGGTGCGCAAAGGCAAAGATCAGCACAGACGGATCATCTGATTGTAAGAATGGCGCATAGTGATCCATTCTGTACTTCAAGTGAATTAGACATCACATCTCAAGCCTAGGGTGGCAACCAATGTTGTCACAAACCATCAGAAGGCGTTTGCACGACATTGGGCTACAAGCCAGATGTCTAGCTACAGGTGTTCCTTTGACCACACACCACCACTCTCAAAGGCTGTCATGGTGCACAGCAAGATGGCAATGGAGGTCTGTCCTCTTCAAGGATGAGTCCCGCTTTTGTCTTGGATGCAATGATAGCCTGAGATTGGTCTGGAGACCGTATGGGCAACTAGTGCTACTCCCGGGATTGTGGTGCTCAGCGTTACATTCATTTGGTCGTGGAACCAATGGTACGGCCATTTTTCCAAAGTGTCCCAGAAGCCGTTTTTCAACAGGACAACACCAGGTCGCATGTTGCTTGTGCTACTGTGTGCAGCCTACGTGGCCTTAAATGTGCTACCATGGCCTACAGCGTCTCCGGACTTGACTCCCATTGAGCACATCTGGGACATCATTGGTTGGCAATTGCAAAGGGAGCTGCCAGTTGTCAATCTTGACAATTTGCATGCCCAAGTGCATTCAGTGTGGCATAACATTCCTCAGACAACCATTAACCCCTTAATGACGCAGTCAAGTTTGGGCCATAAGGCTCAGAGCCCATTTTTCAAATCGGACATGTCTCACTTTATGTGGTAATCATTTTGGAATGCCTTTGTTAATCCAAGCGATTCTGAGATTATTTTCTCGTGACACATTGGACTTTATGTTAGTGGTAGTTTGGTCGATACATTCAGTGTTTATTTGTGAAAATAGCAAAATTTACAGAACATTTGGAAAAAAATGCAGCTTTCTGAATTTAAATGTACCTGCTTGTAAGGCAGATTGTTATACCACACAAAATAGTTACTAATTAATATTTCCCATATGTCTACTTTATGTTGGCATCGTTTTTTGAGCTTTCTTTAATTTTTCTAGGATGTTACAAGGCTTAGAACATAAGAAGCAATTTTTCATATTTTCAAGGAAATTTCAAAAGCCGTTTTTTTTAGTTACCAGTTCCGTTCTGAAGTGGCTTTGAGGGGCTTATATATTAGAAACCCCCATAAAACACCCCATTTTAAAAACTGGACCCTTCAAAGAATTGAAAACAGCATTTAGAAAGTTTCTTAACCCTTTAGGCGTTTCACAGGGAATAAAGCAAAGTGGAGGTGAAATTTGCAAATTAAATTGTTCTCGCAGAAATTCTATTTATTCAATATTTTCAGCAACACCAAAGGTTTTACCAGAGAACCACGTATAAATATTTATTGCCCAGATTCTCCAGTTTTTAGAAATGTCCCACATGTGGCCCTACTGTGCTACTGGACTAAAACACAGACCTCAGAAGCAAGGGAGCAGCTAGTGGATTTCTGGGCCCCTTTTTTTATTAGAATATATTTTAGGCACCATGCCAGGTTTGAAGAGGTGCCAAAACATAGAAAACAACCCCAAAAAGAACCCATTTTGGAAACCACACCCCTCAAGGAATTAATTTATGGGTGTTCTGATTATTTTGACCCCACAGTTTCTTTCACGTATTTTAATTGGGCTGTGAAATAAAAAAAAATGGTCATTTTTTTCCAATAATATGTAATTTTTCCACAAAATTTCTTTTTATAACAAGGAATAATTTTTTTTACTGGTGTTTCAGTTTATAATGTGGAGGCATATGTAAGCTGCGCGGAGTACATAAAACTATATGCAATCTGTGCGGAGTACATTAGGGTATATGTAAACTGCGGAGTGCATCAGTTGGGGTACATACGACTTTTTGATCAGTTTTTATTTTATTTTTAAAGAGGCGTGGTGACTAGAAAACAGCAATTCTACTATTGTTTTTTATTAATTTTATTTACAGTGCTCAACGTGCGCTATAAATGACATATTCCCTTTATGGTGCGGGTCGATACGATTACGGCAATAACAAATGCATATAGTTTTTTTGTATGTTTTATGGAGTTTGCACAATAAAATACCATAACTTTTTTCTTTTTCCATGAAGAAAGCTGTGTGAGGGCTTGTTTTTTGCATAACGAACTGTAGTTTTGATTTGTAACTTTGTAATTATTGAGTACATGCAACTTTTTGATCTCTTTTTATTCCATCTTATGTGAGGTGATGTGACCAAAAAATAGCGATACTGGTATGGTAAAAAACCTCTAAAAAAATGGTTTCGTTATGCAAAATAGTTCAAAAGTTATAACTGTAAAAGAATGTATGGTCCTGAAAGGGTTAATGATCATAGAATTATATTTATTTTGTCACATTATTTGGCAAATCATTCAGCAGAAAAAACATATCTTTATCATAGACCATGTGCAATTGGGGCAGAATTCACAAGGCCGTAATGCTGCTTTTAGAATCTGTATTACGGCTGCAAAACCCCTGCGATTCAAGTGAACCAAACTTAGATCACCATAGGGTTCTATGGTGATCTATGCTCGGATCACTTGAACTGCAGATAGTCCAGGTCTAGTTGCCATAATAGGCTGTAAAATGACAATTCAGGTTGAATAACAGCACCTCCACCCACACATATACAACATTTCTCTATTCTCTATGCAGACATGGATGCACCTGCATAATATATATCAACCTAATTGTTTCCACATGGAATGCAGCTGAAAGCAGCAATTCTGTAGAATCCGTTCAGGGATTTTCTTGTATAACACAGGTATATGAAAGTGTTACATTTTACTGTGGAGCAAATGGTCCTAGTACAGACGGCTACCAAAAACTTGTAGGCCTTACAATTTACCTCAAATGTGATTACCAACAATGATATATACTACTATATCCTTCAAAAGCAGGGTTATTGGAGCAACGCCAGCCAAAGTAGTTATAGCTTCTATTTGGCCTTTACTTATGCCAGCTCAGGTTAATATAGCACATTCATTCCAAGCAAGCTGACATGTTACCCTCATCCAATGTCCTGCAGTAGTGACCATGATGTCAGATGGAACTAAATTAACGTGATGCATTGTTTTGGTGAAGACCCAGTAATGCAAAAATCTATCACTGATAAGTAAACAGGAAATTTCCTTCTGTTTGCTAACATTTCGATTTAAGCTAAAAATAAATGCTCTTAGGCCCTATTCACACGACAGGGATTCCGTTTTTTGTTTTTTTTTGAACGGCCATCACACGGCCGCAGTAGGAACAATAGACCCCAAATTGGGCTATTCAGATGGCCGAATTTTTGATGGCCCGGTAAACCTGGCCGTCAAAAAATGGAGAATGCCCTATTTTCGGCCGTTCTCCCGGCCGCACGGTTTCCATAGAAGTCTATGGGGCTGTGTAAAGCATGGCTGTCACTTGGATGAGATCCGAGTGACTGCTGTGCTTTCTGACGCTCGTTCACTCTCTTCTCCTTCTCCAAGTGCGAAGTGCATGTGAGGAGGAGGACATCTTTATGTTCCCTGTAGGAGCGGAATCCCTAATCCCCGGCCACAGTGTTGCTGAAGCTGTTGCCAGGGATTATAATTCAGGAGAAGTCCCTAACTTTACTGTCTATATATGGACAGTCACGTCAGGGACTTCTCCTAGAGCGGTCCCCTGTTCCAGAAGCGGAATCTTCGGCACTGTGGCCAATGTTTCCGCTACAGGAGAACTACTTGACTTCACTGTCCATATATGGACAGCGACGTCAGGGACTTCTGAAGCGGTATCGCCGGTGCTGCGGCTGGTGATTCCGATCCAGGAGAAGTCCCTGACTTCACTCTCCATATATGGACACAGTGACATCACCCTCTCCATATATGGACATTGAAGACAGACTTCTCCGGGAATAGTTCCCTACAGTGGCGCCATCTACAGGAAGGTAGGGGATGCCATCTACGGGGGGTGTTATGTAAAAGTGGGCTGTGTAGCACTACCTACAGGGGGCTGTGTGGCACTACCTACAGGGGGCTGTGTGGCACTATCTACATGGGGGCTGTGTGGCATTACCTACAAGGGGGCTGTGTGGCATTACCTACAAGGCGGCTGTGTGGCATTACCTACAGGGGGCTGTGTGGCATTACCTACAGGGGGCTGTGTGGTACTACCTACAGGGGGGCTGTGTGGTACTACCTACAGGGGGGCTGTGTGGCACTATCTACTAGAGGTGCTGTGTGGCACTACTTATAAGGGGGCTATGTGGCACCACCTACAAGGGAGGCTGTGTGGCACTACATACAAGGGGTCTGTGCGCCACTACCTACAAGGGGGGCTGTGCGGTACTACCTACAAGGGGGGCTGTGTGGCACTACCTACAAGGGGCTGTGTGGCACTATCCTACAAAGGGGCTGTGTTGCGCCACCTACAAGGGGGCTGTGTGGCACTGCCTACAAGGGGTGCTGTGTCACACTACCTACAGGGGGGGCTGTGTGGCACTACCTACAGGGAGCTGTGTGGCACTATCCTACAAAGGGGCTGTGTGGCGCCACCTACAAGGGGGCTGTGTGGCACTGCCTACAAGGGGTGCTGTGTCACACTACCTACAGGGGGCTGTGTGGCACTATCCTACAAAGGGGTTGTGTTGCGCCACCTACAAGGGGGCTGTGTGGCACTGCCTACAAGGGGTGTATGGACATAGTGACGTCAGGCACTTCTCCTGGAATGGTGGCGCTATCTACAGACAGGTAAGGGGGGGCGCAATCTATGGGGGGGGTGCTGTGGAGAACTACCTACAGGGGGCTGTGTGGCATTACCTATGGGGGGCTGTGTGGCATTACCTACGTACCGGGGTTGTGTGGCATTACCTACAGGGGGCTGTGTGGCATTTACCTACAGGGGGCTGTGTGCCACTACCTACAGGGGTCTGTGTGCCACTACCTACAGGGATAACGGATGCAAAACGGATCAAAATAGGCCGTTAAAAATGGCAACACGGCCCGGAACGGAATCGGAACGGATGCAAATCGGCCGGGAAAAACGGCCCAAAACGGGCGATTTTATTGGTCGACACTCGGACCCTGTCGTGTGAATAAGGCCTCAGACCCGGTCGTGTAAATAGAGCCTTATTCTTAATCATGTTTTCGTTACTAAAGAGAGATACCATGATATGCTGTGTGTTGTAGATGTGACATTTCATTGATGTGTTTAACCCCTTGGGGACACAACCAATTTTGGCCTCATGGACACAGCCCCTTTTTTCAAATCGGAAAAGTCACTTTATGAGGTAATGACTTTGGAATGATTTTACATATCCGAGCGATTCTGAGATCGTTTTCTCGTGACATATTGCACTTTATGTTAGTGGTAAAATTTGGTCGATACATTCAGTGTTTAATTATGAAAATAGCAAAATTTAGAGAAAATTAGCTAAAAATGTTTAATTATAAGCTTGTAAGACAGATAGTAATACCACACATTATTGCTACTATTTAACGTTTACTATATGTTAACTGTATAATTACTTTTTGAACATACTTTTATTTTTCTAGGACATTACAAAGCTCATAACTTTAGCAGTAATTTCTCACATTTTCAAGACAATTTACAAATCTATTTTTAAGGGACCAGTTCAGTTCTGAAGTGGCTTTAAGGGGCCTATATTTTTATAAACCCCCCAAAAATCACCGCATTTAAAAAAAACGGCACCAAAACTGTGTTCAAAACAGCATTTAGAAAATGACAAAGGATTTAAGCAAAGACATTTTATTTTAATCCATTTAAATCCAAATTTATTCTGTAACCAGAGAAACACAATTCCATGTTTATTGCTCAGAATCTGCAGCTTTTAGAAATATCCCACATGTGGCCCTATTATGCTACTGAACTGAAACACAGGTCTCAGAAGCAAAAGGAGCATTTAGAGGATTTTGGGCCTTCTTTTTATTAATTATATTTTAGGCACCATGTCAGGTTTGAATTGGTCTTGTGGTACCAAATCATAGGAAACACCATTTTGGAAACTAAACTCCCCAAGGAATTCATCTAAGGTTATAGTGAGCATTTTGATCCTACAAGTTATTTGCTGAATTTATTGGAATTATGCCGTGAAAATTAAATCTACATTTTTTCACATAAAATGTAGATTTAGCTGAGATTTTTTCATTTTCATAAGGAATAAAGGACAAAAAGCACCCTAATATTTGTGAAGCAATTTCTCCCAAATACGGCAATAACAGATATGTGGTCATAAGGAGATCCATTTGCTGGAATGGTCTATCGAGTGCCATGGCACATTTGCAAAGCCCGGAGGGACCAAAACAGTGGAAACCCCCCAAAAGTGACTACATTTTTTTAAAAAAAACCTCAAGGAATTAATCTAAGGGTATAGTGAGCATTTTGATCTCACAGGTTTTTTTTGCTGAATTTATTTGAATTAAGTCGTGAAAATGAAAATCTAACTTCTAAGCTCAAGTTTGCTGGATTGGTTTTCGGGTGCCATGTCACATTTGCAAAGCCCTTGGAGGGATCAAAACAGTGGAAGCCCCCCAAAAGTGACATTATTTGGGAGAATAGACCCCCTCAAGGAACCTAATTAGGGGTATAGTGAGCATTCAGATTACACAGGTTTTTGGCACAATTTATTAGAATTAGACTGTAAAAATCTAAATTTTTTCCACTAAAATGTCGATTTTTTTTTATTTCACAAGGGATAAAAAAAAAAAGCATCCCAGCATTTTTTTCCCGAGTAAGGAAATCTCCCCTATGTGGTCATAAACTGCTGTTTCGACACACAACAGGGCTCAGAAAAGCAGAAGGGCTATTTGGCATAAAGATATTGCTGGATTGTTTTTTGGGTAGAATATTGCAGAGCCCCTGAGGTCAGGGCCAGCGTCAGCACCCGGCGAACCCGGGCAAGTGCCGGGACCCACTACCCTTGGGGGGGGCCCACTCGACCACCGGGTGCTGTCGCTGCAGTCTTCACGGCATCACTGTCCATATATGGACAGCAATGTCGGGAGGAGAGAAGGAGTCCCAGGCAGAGCGCTAGCAACTCTGCTCCGGGACTCCGTCTCTGGGGAAGCCCCTGAGATCACTGTCCAAATATGGACAGTGATGTCAGAGGGAGAGAAGGAGTCCCAGGCAGAGGGCTACAAGCAGCTCTGCACGGGGACTCCATCTCTGAGGAAGCCCCTGAAATCACTGTCCAAATATGGACAGTGATGTCAGAGGGAGAGAAGGAGTCCCAGGCAGAGTGCTACAAGCGGCTCTGCTCCGGGACTCCGTCTCTGTGGAAGCCCGAGATTACTGTCCTTATATGGACAGTGATGTTAGAGGGAGAGAAGGAGTCCCAGGCAGAGCGCTACAAGCGGCTCTGCTGCGGGACTCCGTCTCTGTGGAAGCCCCTGATGTCACTGTCCATATATGGAAAGTGTTGTCAGGTGCAGAGCAGTGTCCCAGGCATAGCGCTCTACACCCCTCACGGCACTCATTTACGGGTGGAGTGGGAATTTTGACCCAACAGGTGTTTCATAGATTTTATTAGAATTAGGCAGTGAAAATGAAAAATTTAATTTCTTCCATTAATATGTAGATTTTGCTCCCATTTTTTCAATCTCACAAGGGGTAATAGGAGAAAAAATACCAGACAACTTATTACAAAATTTCTAGCAAATATGGCAATACCTCATGCCTGTAAACGGCTGTTTGAGCACATGGGGCTTGTAACGCGTAGATTTTGCTGGATTAGTGTTCTAGCGCCATATTGAATTTGCAAAGCCCCTGAGGTACCAGAGTACAGTGGATACCCCAAAGTAGTGTCCCTATTTTGGAAACTACACTCCTAAAGGCATTTATCATTTGCCTGGACATATGACAGGGCTCAGGCGTGAAAGAGCTCCATGCGCATTTGAGGCCTATTTTAGTACATTGGCACACAATTGCAGGGCTCTGAGGTCAAATAGTAAAAAAAACAAGAAATGACCCCATTCTGGTGTCCCTCAAGGCATTTATCAAATGATGTAGTGAACATTTGACCTAACAGGTGTTTTTTTTTACCCAAAATTTATGCGCAGTGGATGGTGCAAAAATTTAAATTTTCTACTAATATGCCATTTTAGTGCACAATATGTTGTGCCCAGTTTGTGCCACTGAAGACAAGTACCTCATAAACAGTTAAGCAGGTTCTCCCGCGTTTGAGAATACCTTATATGTGGACGTAAACTGCTATTTGGGTACACTGTAGGGCTCAGAATCAAGGGAGAGCCTTTTGTTTAGAGGGGCAGATTCTGCTTGGTAGTAGTTTTAAGTATTACTGGAATTGTAGTTTATAATGTGGGGGCATTTAACCTGTGCGGAGTACATCAGGGCATAATAAGGTGGTATAATAATGCTGTCAAAAAATAATAATATACAGATGTGTGGCCAGTGTCGCACTGCAATGGTGCCCAATCTTATCCCCCTTACCAATTCTGGTATAGTTTTTTAGACTTTTTTTAAACGACGTTCACTGTGCGCTATAAATGACATATTAACTTTATTCTGCAGGTCAACACTATTACGGCGATACCAAATTTATATGGTATCTTTATGTTTTACAGCTTTTGCGCAATAAAAGCACTTTTTTTGTTTCGTCATATTCTAAGAGCCATAACTTTTTATATTTCCATCAAGAAAGCTTTGTGAAGGCTTGTTTTTTGTGGAACAGCCTGTAGTTTTTATTGGTACCATTTTGAAGCACATGCAACTTTTTGATCCCATTTTATGCTATTTTTATGCGGCAAGGAGACAAAAAAACAGCAATTCTATATTTTTATGATTTTTTTTTATTGCATTCATCGTGCGGGATAAATAATGTAATAATTTTATAGTTCGGGTCGTTACGGACACGGCGATACCATATTTGTATATTTATATGTTTATATGTAAACCAAATATTTAAAATTTATTTTTTAAAAATGCTTTTTTTTACTCGGGGACTTGAACTTCCAACTGTCTAATCGCTGATATAATATACTACAATATGTAAGTGTATTATACCTGTCGTTTTAAACAACAGGCAGCCTATTAGAACCTGCCACTGGCACCGTGGACAGACAGGAGTAGGTATACGTCCCATTCTAAATAATTTAGAAGGGGTGTAGTAAATTTGGTGGAAAAATTTCAAATGTATATGTCCGTCCCTTGTAGATATTAAGGGATCTGTTAAAGCAGATAGCATTTCCTTATGATCATCTGGAGATTCAGAGGAAAGTCTGAGACCATCGGTCCAGGACTCTATCAAGTTTTTTAGAAGATATCGTTAACAACTGCCTATAAAGTGTGGACAATGGTTTAGCCAACGTCTCTTGTGTCACCCAACACTCCACCAGGGATGTACATAGCCTGACATTATATCTTGCAAACTGCGACCAGAGAGCATGTCTAAGCTGGAAAGAGCGGAACCTGAGATGAGTCGGTATCTGGTGTTTTGTCCGAAGTTGCGCAAAAGTAGCTAATTTATCATCCTCTACTACATCCTCTTAGGTCAATATACCCAGGGTAGCCCACTCACTAGGGAGACCCCTCAACTGCAGCAGAAGCGGGTTATACCAGAGTGGCGTTCTGGGTGACCAGGACACCTCTTCTGAGTCAAAGAGCAATGAAGATCTTTGCCAGACCCTCAGAGTAGATTTCATTGGGGTTGTGAGTACGTGTCCCGGAGGGGGGCCTGTCTATATATAGAGTTTACAAGCGCTTTATAGGAACCGAGGAGTGAAGCTTCCAGCTCAATACAGGGATTAAAGTGTCTATGGGTAAACCACTACCAAACATACACCAGTTGGCTGGCAAGAAAGTAGAAGCATAAATTCGGGAGGGCCAGTCCACCCTGCTCAGTGGGCAACTGTAGTGTGCAGAGAGCGATTCTAGGAGTACCCCCTGCCCAAATAAAAGATCCAAGAGGGTAGTATTCCCATTGAAGGATTGTTTAAGGTTGAGCAAATGAGGTGCAATTAGTTCAACAAGCAATTTATACCACTCTATGGGTAAACCATCTAGACTCTGGGTTTTCCTGTTTGAAAAAGATCTAATAGCCTCAGTAATTTCCTCTATAGTCAGGTCAGCTTCCAGGTCAGCTTCCAGCCAATCAACATCCTCCCCATCCAGAGTGGGGAATACAATAGCGTCTAGGTATGTCTCCAGCTCAGATTAATTATGTGAGACCTTGGAGGAGTATAAATCAGAGTAAAATTTAGCAAAGGGGTCATTAATAGTCAGAGAGTCACTAACAGTCATCCCAGTACTAAAGGTGACTTCCAAAATGGAAGTTCTTATCCCCTTGTTCAAAACCCCTCAGCTGGGACTACAATGTTTTCTATCTAGTGAGCACGGTCAATAAAAGGGTATATTCACATTGCTTTGCTGAAAAAGCAGTAAAGGCAGAGGAGTCCCTAGTACTGAGATATTCCTCCTTTGCCACAACCAGCTCAGCCTCCAAGGCTATAAGTTGCTCAGCCAGGCTCCTCCTATGTGAGGGTATTGCCTGTATAATCACCCCTCTGATATATGCCTTAAAGGCTTCCCATACTAGATTGGTATAGGTTGAACGGGGACTTACGCCTTGCAACTTCAGTTAATCCCAAAATGACCATGAGGGGAGAGTGGTCCGAAATTCCCAAAGGAAGGTACTGTGCGTCTATCACAAACACCAAAGAAGCGTCATTACCAAACGCCAAATCAATTCTGGAAAAGGACCTATATGCAGGTGAGTGGCATGAATAAGCTATTGAATGAGTGTAGCGAGCCCGCCAAATTTCCTTTAAATCATATGTTGTAGCCCAGTTAACCAAGGGGGTATCACAGCCCGGACTTCCCCCAGTTTGTCTAAGTTAGAGAACATCAAAAGATTGAAATCCCAGAGAAGCAGAAGGGGAGCAGGACCAAAGTCTGTTACAGGCAGCATTATGTCAGAGAGTAGTTGGACGGTGGCCGGAGGGGGATTAGACATTAACTATAATGAAAGATGTAAATTGGATCTAACACGACAACACAATGAACCTCCCCTTGGATAAGTTTTAACAGATGTAACATTACATTGCAATGATTTGTGGACCAGCAAAGAGACCCCGCAGGAGTAATTAGAATAAGAAGCATGAAAACAATATCTGACCCATGGTTTCGCAAGAGCTTGCAATTTGGGACCAAGTAAACGAGTCTCTTGTAAAAGTATAATCTGCGGGTTGTATGTGGAGAGAAAATGAAAGACTAAGGACCTTTTAAATTTGTCATTAAATCCCCGCACATTCCAGGAGATAATTTTAAAATGGCTTAACGTCTCCATGAATATAAGTTAGGCCAAAACAGACCCGGATGGGGGAAAACATAGAGGCTACGTCCCCTTCGGGAATTTCCAACTACAGCACTCCCAGAGATCAGTTCACCGGTCCACATGGTCAAAAAATGTACATACAAATAAGCAGACAAGTATGAAAGGCAGTAACAAAAAAAAAAAAAAACAACCCAAACTTTCCCTACCCATCCCCCCAAACTTGAGACAGGTTTCCTACCCAAATGCAGCATGTAGCAAAAAACAGAAACAAAACTACCAGGTATGCTTAAATGGTTAGCAAAAGTGGGCAACCCCCTTCCCCTAGAATGCAGCAAGGATACATAAACAAAGCCAATAGGCTCAATAGAGCTGCGACATGGAAGTCAGGAGTATTACAGCAAAATATCCAAGTCCTGGTATATGGCCCAACATCCATCACGAATGAGGACATCAGCGAGGAAAATAAAAATCTTCATAGAAGAGCAAAGTTAGTTCCATGGTGTAGAGCTATTTCCCGCTGTCATAGTCCTTTACAACATAGGAAGATATAACAGCACATGAGCGAATAAATGAGAGTCCATGACGTTCTAACCATGCAAAGGCTTCCTCCGGTTAATCGATGAATACTGCAGATTCATTGTGCACCAATCTGAGTTTGGCAGGGTCATAGAATAGATGATATTCTTCTCCCTCAAACGTTTCCTGGCCTCCGTAATTCGCTGCCTCTGTTTTTGTACCTCCAACGAATAGTCAGGAAAGATTCTCACATCCTGGTTGCTATGTTTTAGAGGCCACTGTTTCCTTGCAAGTTGCAGCAATTTGTCTCTGTCTTTGAAATTTAGAAAGAGCTCTAGTCGGGATCCGATGTGCATGCTCCCCACAGAACATGGGGGAAAAGGCAGTATCTCCAAATGTTGACTTGAGCCAATTTTCCAAAAGATAGCAGGGTCTGGCTTTTCCACTCCTTCAGGCCGGCCGACCAAATGGACGTTATATCTACGCAAATGGTTCTCCATGTCGTCAAGTTTAGTTTGCCTTGCGGACGGTTGCATTTCTAAAATGACGACCCTTGATCTTAAGGAGTCACCACATCCTGCAAGTCAGAAATATATCCTCTCAGACTCAGTGGCCCTTTCACGTAGTGTGTGCACATCAGCCCTTAGAAGACCAAAGTCCGATTGAAGGGTATCAATTTTCTCAGTTAGGACAGAACGGAACTCCGTAATAGCCTTTAACTTCCAACATGGATGGTTCAGCAGGGGATTCAACAAGTGTGGAAGGAGAGGTGGAGGCCCAGTGGATTTATCCATTTTGTCTGTAATTTTAGGTTGTTTAGAGGGGGACATTGTGGAATTACCCCAATTTGCACGATTATGTAAGAGCAGAGACACAACTCAGACTAGTGAACAGCCAAACATACGTCGGAGAAGTATTTGGCATAGGGAAGGGGGGACCCTCCATGCGCCACATTATGTCCGGATTACATCTGCGCTGTATAAGCTGGGACCGCAGGGGAGTCTTAGTGTACCCACAATAGCGCCAGCAGCCAAAGTCACTCACCACTCCTTGTAGCTGCCATGAGCAGATGTAGAGGCAAGATGGGGCCTCCAGGAAACTTCTGCCCAAAATGGCAGCCGCATCCACCGGAGCGTCGTCGCCCTCAGAGGGCTCACCTAGCCCTGGCCTCCTCCTGCAGCAAGGCACTAGGGCAGAGACTTGTGGGCCGTATTCAGAGGCCTCCGCTGCAGTGTACAACACTGCTCTGGTTCTGGTCCGCTCGGAAGTAGCCGTCAGCCGCAAATCTAGGCCGGGAATCACCTGCCGAGCTAGGCCCGAATCTCCCGTCCAAAGGATTTGGGCCAGGAAGGGGGTCAAAACGTTCCCTCCGGTAGCGGGAATACAGCAGAGCAGCCGGCGCTGCCTAAAATGAGTGCAGGAGCGAGTATGGAGGAGGATAACAGGCCTCTCCAGCGGAGCTCCCCTGCAACGCGTTCTCTCCCGTCAGAATCCCATAGGATTATTTTTTAATATATATTATGACAAGGTAAAATTAAAAAAAAAATACTAATTTTTTTTTAGAAAACATGTTTAACTGGTTCCCGACCGCTGGCTGTGTTTTTACGGCCAGCGGTCAGGGTCCTTAAAACCCGAGCCATAGACTTTTTACGGCTCAAGTTTTAACTTGCTGCCCGAGCGATCGGGCAGCTGAATGTTGGTTCTCCGGCTGTCAGTGACTGCCGGGGACCCTGAGAAGATAGAAGCAGCTTTCGCTGCTTCTGTCTTCTCTGATCACTTGTACACAGCGCTCAATGTACGCTGTGTATAGGAATAGAGGCAGCGGCCGCGCCACTGTCTCTATTGCTCCCGATGTTCATGTGACTGGTCACATGATAGCCGGGTGCCGTTAGTGACAGACTACTGCTGGGTCTTACTAGACCCAGCACAGCCCTATTAGTGACAATTGTCACTAAGAGAGGGCTGATTTCCCCTGTAACTGGGGCTGCTGTGCAGCTCCAGTTACAGGGGAAAAGCATGGTGTAAAAGAAAAAAAATATATAAAAGTTCCCCAAAGGTCTTTTTTGACCTTTTGAGGGACAGACCATAGTAATAAAAAAATAGTAAAGTAAAGTGCAAAAAATTTTTTTATAATAAATACACATAAAATACCCATCCCAAAAAAAACTTTCCCCCCCGCCAACCATTGTTGTAATGCTAGCGCTGACCAAATTACCCTAATATAGACATGTTATATATTAAAATTTACGCTAGACAATGACAATCACAAATAAAAGGTCTATTTTAGGGTAAAACTATGTTATTACCAAAAAAAAAATAGCTGAAACGGAAAAAAGCTTTACTATTATTTTCAAACTTTAAGAATAAAAATTCTAAAATAGCTAAAAGGATGTGTATAAAAATGATAAAAAAATAAACCTGCATTGTCTATGGAAAAAACATCGCAAAAAATCACGTTGTTAGCCCAACAAATAAAAAAGTTATAGCCATTTAAATAACGCGTGCTAAAAAGGGCTAAACGGTGTCTGGTCCTGAAGGCTCAAAATAGCCTGGTCCTGAACTGGTTAACATAGAAATGTGACTTATGTAATCGCTAATTTTCAGATGACACATTCCCTTTTAAAGTGATTTTCCCCATGTAATAAAGGGCTCATGCACATAGCAGAGCCCTACGTACATAGCCTATACAACTCCTTGATATGGCTCCAATAGACTCTGTGTCTACATATACGGAGTCAGATAGAGTATGCCATGATTTATTTCACGTCGGGTTCATAAAGTATCTGAAAGAAAAAAACTCTGTAGGCCCCTGTATGAAATTGGAGCTATAGTAGAGGCCTCATAGACCTCTATAGTAGGCGTAAATACCGCTGTAGCAGCCATAGCGGCTGATACAAGGCTCGCGGCATGAGGCCCCAGACGACTGCCACATTCAATTGCATCTGCGTTTACTAGGCTACAGGCCACATTAGGCCTGCAGCCTATAAGGCGCTGGGACAGGGTCCATGCGCAGGCCAGGGACCATGCTGTATTTTTACATCGCATAAAGAACTGATAATGTTTATTGATAATGATAATGTTCATTGTTGGGGGGGTGGGGGTTGTGGGTTTTGTTGTTGTTGTGGGGGGCGGGTAAAAAGTTTGATATGGGGCTTAGGGTATGTGCACACGTAGTGTTTTCAGCCGTTTTTCTGGCCGTAAACGTCCCGAAAAACGGCTGAAAAAATCGGAAGCAGAACGCCTCCAAACATCTGCCTATTGATTTCAATGGGAAAAACGGCGTTCTGTTTAGTCGGACCGTTTTTTTACACGGCCGCGTAAAAAAAACGCCATGAAAAAGAAGTGCATGTCACTTCTTCAGACATTTTTGAAGCCATTTTTCATAGACCCTATAGAAAAACAACTCCAAAAACGGCCGTAAAAAACGCCACGAAAAACGCGAGTATGATTAAAAAACGGCTGAAAATCAGGAGCTGTTTTTCCTTAGTCTTCCCTAGTTATGCCCCTGAGGCCTATTGCAGCTCCATAACAGAGCCTAAGTCTGGCTCTATTGTCTAAAGTAAAGTCTAGATTTGTGTAACATATCTAGGCCACTTTCAGCTGTTGCCACAAGAGAAAAATGTGTGTGGTCGTTTATTTTCTTCTCCAGTGGTAAATGTGCTATTACACAGCACCAATTCAAATGAATGGGCATCTATGAAAAAAACATGGTTGAGTCCATCAGAGCAGGAGACGCTCTTTGGAGTGGCTTTCCAATCTGGCTCATAAAGGGTGCGACCACAGCAGAGGACTACCCCTCAATCAGGGGCGGACATACCGCATGTGCAGCCGGTGCAGCTGCACAAGGGCCCCGCGTGGGAAGGGGGCCCGTTCCTCTGCTGGCCGACTCAGTTCTCAGCTGCGCGATGCTGAGGACTGAGACAGAGGCCCGTGGACCACTGGCGTAGCTATAGGGGTCGCAGCGGTCGCAATTGCGACCGGGCCCCGAAGCCAGGGGGGCCCACGGCCCCCCGCACCACATCAATAAAAAGTTACTATAGTAACTCGGGCCGCGGGCCCCTGTTACTATAGTAACATACTTTACTTACCTTCCTGGTTCCGGATCGCAGCGGAGGTCCTGACGTCAGGCGCTGTGCGCAGCACATGACGTCACAGCGCTATGCGCCGCGCACAGCATCGAGACGACAGAACTCCCGCCGCGGCCGAAGAGGAAGGTAAGATAGCCCTGACTGGCGGGGTCCGACTCCTGGGACCCGCCAATCAGCTGTTTTGAAGGGGCCGCAGCACTCGTACGAGAGCTGCTCCCCTTCATTCCTGTCACTTCATTCCGGTCACACTGTGAATCGGTTTCGGCGATTCACAGTGTGGGCGAGTAGTGAAATGAAGGGGAAGCAGCTCTCGTACGAGTGCTGCGGCCCCTTCAAAACAGCTGATTTGCGGGTCCCGGGCGACACATCAGCTATTGATGGCCTATCCTGAGGATAGGCCATCAATGTTTAGGGACTGCACAACCCCTAAGCCTACGATGTAGCAGGCTTAGGGGGCCCATGAGACAGGATCACAGATTGTGTGATGCTGTCTGCTGGGCCCTGTATCTAAGCCAATCACATGGTAGGCTTAGATACATGGCCCATGCGTGATCCTGTCTGCTGGGCCCTGTATCTAAGCCTACCACACTGTAGGTTTAGATACAGGGCCCCAGCACACAGTAATCTTATACTGTATAAGATTACTGTCTGCTGGACCCTGTATCTAAGCCTACCTTGTGGTAGGCTTAGATACAGGGTCCCACAGACAGTATCACACATGGGCCCTGTATCTAAGCCTTAGGGTATGTGCACAGACACTAATTACGTCCGTAAGTGACGGATGTATTTCGGCCGCAAGTACCGGACCGAACACACTGCAGGGAGCCGGGCTCCTAGCGTCGTACTTATGTACGACGCTAGGAGTCCCTGCCTCGCTGTGGGACAACTGTCCTGTACTGTAATCATGTTTTCAGTACCGGACAGTTGTCCGGCAGCGAGGCAGGGACTCCTAGCGTCGTACATAACTATGATGCTAGGAGCCCGGCTCCCTGCAGTGTGTTCGGTCCGGTACTTGCGGCCGAAATACGTCCGTCAATTCCGGACGTAATTAGTGTGTGTGCACATACCCTAACACATGTGTTACTAATCATTTTTTGTGTGTTTTCTTACAGGTTCGGTCGTTGGACTACGGCGGATTCCAGGACTACTTCGATGACAGCTTTTTTTTTTATTAATAAAATGGTTAATGAGGGCTGTGTGTGTTTTTTTTTTTTATTTCAATAAAATATTTTTTCTATGTCTTTGTGGTTTTTTTTAAACTATATTACTACCGCCTTAGTAATGGCCGCCGGCTGATTGACAGCATCCATTGCTAAGGCAGGGCTTAGTGTTAGCCGGTGCAGAGGCTAACACTAACCCCCTTTATTACCCCGGTACCCACCGCCACCAGGGGTGCTGGGAAGAGCCGGGTACGATCCAGTACCTGACCATCTGTAGTGATGGTCGGCCACTGGGGTGGCCGCAGGCTGGTATTATCAGGAGGGGAAAGGCCAGATACAGTGGCCCTTCCTACCCTGGTGATGCTAGGCTGCTGCTGCTTTATTGTATCTGGCTGGTTATGAAAATGGGGGGGACGCCACGTCATTTAAAAAATAATTGGAAAGAACGATGTCGGGTCCCCCCCAATTTTCATAACCAGCCAGATACAACACAGCAGCAGCAGGCAGCATTACAAGGGTGGGAAGGGCCACTGTTTTTGGCCTTCCCCAGCCTAATACTACCAGCCTGCGGCCACCCCGGTGCCTGCCCGTCACTACAGCTGGTCGGGTACTGGTTTGTACCCGGCTCTTCCCAGTACCCCTGGTGGCGGTGGGTACCGGGGTAATAATGGGGGTTAGTGTAGACTCTGCACCGGCTAACATTAAGCCTCGCCTTAGTAATGGAGGTTGTCAATCAGCCAGCGGCCATTACTAAGGCGGTGATAATAAAGTTTAAAAAGATACAAGCACATAGAAATTTTTTTTATTGAAATAAAAACACAACCCTCATTAACCATTTTATTGAGAATAAAAAAAACGCCGTCATTGAAGTCCTCGTATCCGAAGTCCAACAACCGAACCTGTAAAAAAAACACAAACACACAAAAATAATCAGTAACACATAAAGAAGCAAAATTATTATTCTTACCTTTCCTGGGTCCAGCGCTGGAGCCGCAATGTCAGCGAGCTGGGCCCTGTATCTAATCCTATCATGTGTGATACAGTCTGCTGAGCTGTGTATCTAATCCAATCATGTATGATACTGTGCTGGGCCCTATATCTAATCCGATCATGTGTGATACTGTCTGCTGAGCCACTGTATCTAATCCTATCATGTGTGATACTGTCTGCTGAGCCACTGTATCTAATCCTATAATGTGTGGTACTGTCTGCTGAGCCACTGTATCTAATCCTATCATGTGTGATACTGTCTGCTGAGCCACTGTATCTAATCCTATCATGTGTGGTACTGTCTGCTGAGCCACTGTATCTAATCCTATCATGTGTGGTACTGTCTGCTGAGCCACTGTATCTAATCCTATCATGTGTGATACTGTCTGCTGGGCCACTGTATCTAATCCTATCATGTGTGATACTGTCTGCTGAGCTGTGTATCTAATCCTATCATGTGTGATACTGCCTTCTGAGCCACTGTATCTAATCCTATCATGTGTGATACTGTCTGCTCAGCCACTGTATCTAATCCTATCCATAGTTTATAGGGTCGTAGTGCTATAGATATGCTATGCTGTCTCCTATACACACACTTTTTTTTGGGGCGGACACATATGTATTGGGGCTATTTCCCGGACATTTTAAGCCCTGAGGGTATGTTCACACGGCAGCGTCTGTTACGGCTGAAATTACTGTGCTGTTTTCAGGAGAAAACAGCACCGTAATTTCAGCCGTAATGGCATGTGCAGGCGTCTTTTGCTGCGTCCACTACGGAAGTAATTGAAGCTGGTTTTCCATGGAGTCCATGGAAAACGGCTCCATTTACATCTGAAGAAGTGACAGGCAGTTTTTTACGCGCCGCCTTTCGACAGCGGCGCGTAAAAAAAAATGACCATCGGCACAGAACATCGTAAGACCCATTCAAATGAATGGGCAGATGTTTTCCGACGCTTTTGAGCCGCATTTTCGGATGTAATTCAATGCTAAAACGCCCAAATTACGTCCGTAAATAGTGTGTGTGTGAACCCAGCCTTAGTGACGCCCCGGCTGCTAGTGCTGCATTGTTGGGTCACTTAGGAGACCCAGCGATGCAGCTGAAAGCGGACCGTCGGCCATGAGAAGTTTGCGGGGTGGGGGGGGGGGCCCTGGCACATTATCTGCACAGGGGCCTTTTGCAGTCTGTGTCCGCCACTGCCCTCAATCAAATTCATATTACCTAAAAGAGCATATAGAGAGACCTTGTCAACACCCTTTAGCTCCAAGTAGAGCCTTATTCATTAACACATTTGTACCCACTGCAGCCGGGCTTATTAACACACAATACAAATGTAATGAATAACTGTATAGTCCGGTAAACATATAAATACTATAATATAAATAATATTCATGTGCTAATGACACGTGGAACATCACTTCAAGTTTTAAAACTATATTACCAGTGTTTCCAATATATGTGCTTTATAGTCAATCTTCAGGTAGACATTTTAGTGTTATCTCGTGTACCATAATACTCTGAACACAATTGCAGTTTTTTGTTCTTTTTAAATATTAAATATATGAAAACGTATCTAGTGAGTTTTGGCGACAAATACAAAGTCCACTTTATATATGTATTTATATCTTTCTATATATGTATTTATTTATTTCAATCTAGGCACACACACACATTTGTCATTTAGCACAATATATACTGATATCACAATGTGTAATATAATATATATATATATATATATATTCATACATACATAGACAAGACAATACTACATTTTAAGTTTTATCAAGAACTTTATTTTGATGAAAATATAAACTAGAATTAAAATTGTCATCTATCAGAAAATCTTTCATACAGACGGTTGTGCTTATATAGCATAATTTCAAAAGTTACTGCAAACATGTCTAAACAACCCACACACAACAGTTCTTAAAATGTGCATAATAATTTAACAAAAAAAAAATGCACTGTTATTTGTTTGCTCTGGGAAAAAAAATTATTGACATGTAATGCTTAGTTCACATCTGTGTCGGGGTTCCGTTCATTGGTTCCGTCAGATCTTTCAGTCAGGGGAGGCCATGAACAGAAACCAAATGGAAACCTTAGTGTTCCATTTACATTACCATTGATTTCAATGGTAATGCTTCCGTTGCTAAAGGTTTTTCGTTTTTCTCCGTTCTGTAAGTTTCCCGTTTTTTTTTTGAGGAAAGGTCTGATGAACTCTTCCATGAACGGAACGCCGACGCAGATTGTGAACGAAGCCCAAGTTCACTGCGGAGCTTCTATTCAGATTTTTGCTATAGAAGCATATCTACAACATATACAATTTAGCTGAGCTCCTTTAATGTGATAGATGTACAAGCAGGGGATGTTGAGATATTTGAGCTATGTGAATTTATGAATGCAGCTGTAGATGAGAATGGTTTATAGTACAGATTGTAACTATGGATATATGCAAGATAATGCAATGTATATACAAAGTTTAATGTACATTAGATCCATTTTTTCAGGATGCAGCCAGGCCGTGTAATGTTGGCGGAGAATAGTGTGTCAGTGCTTGGTGTGGTGCACTTTGAGGGTGCTGGGCAGCATATAATAGTATGGGCTGTATGTCAGCATGGTGCACTACACGTAACCGTGTGACTGGCGCACTTATTGGAGATTTATCTGTGTGCCATGATAATACTAAGCAGCCACCTCCCTCATGAATAGTAGGCGTGTGAGTGGGTTTTCATCAGTAATTTGCACCCCTGTGCAATATCCCTCTTTGTAGCATTGTGGCTTGTCTAAATCCTGCTGGGAAACTGGGGTTTGAACCTTCCCTTGTATGAGTAAGTATGGCCTTTTACCATTGATTTTAAATAAATATAGTTCTTTTTTCAGTGATCTTTAGATCTATATTTAAAATGTATTAAGATGAAAATGTTTTACATTTTTCAAAGGAAATCCTTATATAAAAATTATTGAACTTGCTCCTTTTAGCAGAATTCATGTGCTTAGAGAAAACTTGCCATATTAATCATTGGCGTCTGATCTGCAGGCAGCATATTATAGTGCAGAAGGAGCTGAGCAAATTGGGAAAAAACTATTCAGCATAACTTGAAATTAGTTGATTAAATCCCTGCTCATGGTGGGTTTATGAGTCCAGTGGGCGGACCTACTAAGTGATTGACAGCTGTTTCACACTCTTCCAGGGAATTTGGTCAATCATTGTCACTCCACCCACTTAACTCATAATCCCACAAATAGCAGCAATTGAAATCAACATTTTATTGAATCTCCCACAAAACTATATATCTATCTGCTCAGATCCTCCTGGTCTATAACATTTTGCCTGTGGATTGCATCTTCAACATGACATATTTATTAATTGAAAGCTCAATATTGTGCCAGCATTGCCCTATGGCAAATTAGAAATGTAACAATACAAACAATATTGTACAATATTCTTCTTGTCTTTCCTATGCTGTTTTTTTGGTTGTATTTCTGTTTAGTCAAAGGGGTTCTCTTCTTCAGTTTAACAACTATAAGGCCTTACTCACGCGAACGTGTCCGTTTTGCGCGCTTAAAAAATGCAGCGTTTTTCCTGCATTGCAGTTCTGTGTGACATCCGTGTATGGTACGTGTCTGCGTTTTTTACACGCGTATGTCATCCGTATGTCACACGTTTTTACGTCCGCAAAATAAACTGAAGGAGGTGGTTTTCTTTTTCTCATCATTTCTTTAGCAACTGTTCCGTGAATCACGGAGAGCACACGGACGTGCGTCCACGTGCTGTCCGTGATTTTCACACACCCGTTGACTTCAATGGGTGCGTAATGTGCAAAAAATACACAACTATAGGACATGTTGGGAGTTTCACGCAGCAGACACTGCGTGAAAAACACTGAATGTCTGAATGGCCCCATTGAATTGCATAGGTCCGTGTGACGTCCGTTGTTGAACGGCCGTGTGTCAGCCGTTAAAACAACGGCCGTCACACGGACCTATATAATTCAATGTGGCAGTTCACACGGCCGTTGTTTCAACGGACCGTGTGAAGGGTCCGTGAGAAAATAGGACATGTTCTATTTTTTCACGCTTCACGCAGCGCATAGCACGGACGCATCTCGGACGTGAAAAACTGCCTTTTTCACGTCCAAGATGCGGAACGCTCGTGTGAATCCAGCCTAAGGGGGGGATTCACACGAGCGTGTATTCGGTCCGTGCGGGCCGCGTGGTTTTCACGCGGCACGCATGGACCAATACAAGTCTATGGGGCAGTACAGACAGTCCGTGCTTTTTGCGCAGCGTTTGTCTGCTGCGCAAAAAGCGCGACAGGTTCAATAACTCTGCGTATTTCGCGCATCACGCACCCATTGAAGTCAATGGGTGCGTGAAAACCACGCAGGTTGCACGGAAGCACTTCCGTGCGAACTGCGTGTTTGCGCAACAGCTGTAAAAAGGATGAATGTAAACAGAAAAGCACGACGTGCTTTTCTGTTTCCGAACATCCAAACGGAGTGTCTTTGCGATTAGCGAAGCCGGACAAGCGAACCGAACTTCACCGGGTTCGGCCGAACTCGTTTTGGCCGAACCCGGCAAAAAAATTATCGGTACGCGACGTCAGGAGATAGTCACTGTCCATGGTGCAGAAAGAGTTAAACTGTTTCAGCACCATGGACAGTGACTTCCGATCCCAATAAACATGAACCTGTAAAACAAAAACGAAGTTCTGACTTACCGATAACTCCCGGCGTCTTCCTCCAGTCTGACCTCCCGGGATGACAATTCAGGCCAAGTGACAGCTCCAGCCAATCACAGGCCAAGCACAGGCTGCAGCGGTCACATGGACTGGCGCGTCATCCAGGGAGGTGGGGCCCGATGTCGAGAGGCGCGTCACCAGGGACGCGTCACCAAGGACGCGTCACCAAGGCAACGGCCGGGAAGTTCTCGGTAAGTACAAACTTTTTCTTTTTTTCAACAGGTTTTTCGATATTGTGTTCGGCATTCACTGTCGAGGGTGCTGAAAGAGTTAGCTCTTTCAGCACCTTGGACAGTGACGGGCGTCGACTAGCCTCATCTCTATGATGGCGGCTGCGCGAAAATCACGCAGCCGCGCACCAGACACGGATGACACACGCAGCTGTCAAATGGTTTTTGCGTGCGCAAAACGCCGCGTTGTTTGCGCGCGCAAAAACGCAACGCTCGTGTGAATCTGCCCTAAGAGTATGACTGAGTAATTGAAAACTCACAAAAAAGTAAAATTGCTGACGTAAATAAAACTACTGTACTATTATTTTAAAACAAGGCTGTTTTACGTTTTCAAGCATTTTAACCCCTTCCCGACATTTGCCGTACATGTACGTCATGGAAAGCATTGACTTCCCGCATCTTGCCGTACATGTACGCCGAATGTTTGGGACCGGCTCAGAAGCTGAGCCGGTGCCATCATCACCGGATCTCAGCTGTATCTTACAGCTGACATCCGGCTGTAACGGCGGGGACCGAAATTAGCTTCGATCCCCGCCATTAACCCCTTAAGTGCAACGCTCAAACGCGATCGCTGCACTTAAGGTGTTTGCAGCTCATCGGAACCCCAGTAATGAAATTGCCGGGGTTCCGGTGGCTGCAATAGCAACCGGAGGCCTAATACTTGCCTCCCGGTCTGCCTAGCACCGAAGCCGGTCAAGATCCGCCCGGCGGCGGAGCCTGATCGGCTTCCGTAGCTGCCGGCAAGATGGCGCCGGGTCAGGAGCTGATCCGGCGTCATCAGCGGTGGAAGTCAGCTGTACTGTACAGCTGACATCCACCTGTAACGGCAGGAACCGGAGCTAGCTCCGATCCCTGCCATTAACCCCTTCGATGCAGCAATCGAAAGCGATTGCTGCATCGTAGCGGTTACTAGCAGATCGCCAGCCCTGACAGGCAATCAGGACTGGGGACTGCTGTTATGGCAACAGGAGACACAATGGTCTCCTGCTCTGCCATTACGGAAGCCGATTTAGGCCCCGCCGGGAGGCGAAGCCTAATCGGCTTGCTGTCAGTGAATGACTGACAGATCTAATACATTGCACTACATAGGTAGTACAATGTATTAGAAAAAAAATAAATCTGACCGTTGGACCTTCAAGTCCCCTAGTGGAACTTGAGAAAAAGTGTAAAAAAAGTATAAAAAAGTGTAAAAAAAAGTGCAAATAATAAAAGTTTGAAAACAATAAAAGTTTCAAGTAATCAAATAAAACACAATCCCCCTTTTACTCTTATCAAGTCCTTTATTATTGAAAAATAATAATAAACCATATGTATTTGGTATCGCCGCGACCGTAACAACCTGAGGTATCAAAATATTATATTATTTATTGCATGCGGTGAACAGCGTAAAAAAAACCGTAAAAAACGTTACCAGAGTTTCTGTTTTTTAGTCACTTTGCCCTACAAATATTAGAATAAAAAGTGATCAAAAAGTCACGCGTATCCAAAAATGGTACCTATAAAAACTATAGCTTGTCCCGCAAAAAACAAGCCCTCATACACCTCCGTCGACAAAAAAATTAAAAAGTTATGGTTCTCACAACTTGGCGACAGAAAAAATACATTCTTTTTACAAAAGTAATTTTATTGTGCAAAAAGTTGTAAAACATAAAAAAGTGCTATAAATTAGGTATCGCCGGAATCGTACTGACCCACAGAATAAAGTTAACATGTAATTTATAACGCATGGTGAACGCTGTATAAAAAAAAACGAAAAAAGCTGTGCCAGAATTGCGTTTTTTTGTTTACCTGGCATCCCAAAAAATAGGATAAAAGGTGATCAAAAAGTCGCATGTACCCCAAAATGGTACCAATAATAACTACAGCTCGTCCCGCAACAAACCAGCCCTCATACCGCTACGTCTATGAAAAATAAAATTAGTTATGGCTCCAATAAGTCAGGAAATAAAAAAATATGCAGTTGTGCCGGCCCGAGGGGAACATTTCTTCTGTTTGAAGAGGCGATTTATCAAGGACCTAAAATTAGGGAACCAGGAAAGGGAGGGCCCAAACATATCCGCTGGAAGCGACGGTGCCCGTATTATACCAGGACAACACTTCCCAGCAAAATTCCCCAAACTACAAAGGTGCGGAGTGTGGATCAAAAGGGGATAATAAAGGACGCCATATATCAGTGCGACACCGGCCTGTGCAGAAAGGATTGCTTCACAGCGTAACACACATCTATGGATTATTTTATTGTTTTTTTTTACCCCATTATTATACCACCTGACTATGCCCCCGATGTACTCTGCCCGGCTTACATATGCCCTACATTATAAATGGAAACACCAGTAAGACTCCAAACAAAACTACTACCAAGCAAAATCCACGCTCAAAAAGCCAAATGGCATTTCCTCCCATCTGAACCCTACAGTGTGCCCAAACAGCAGTTTCCTTCCACATATATGGCATCGCCATACCCGGGAGAACCCTTTTAGCAATTTTTGGGGTGTGTGTCTCCAGTGGCATAAGCTGGGCACGACATATTTGCCACTGAATGGCATATCTAGGGAAAAATAGAAATTTTTAATTTGCACCATCCACAGCGCATTCATTTATGGAAAAGACCTGTGGGGTGAAAATGCTCACTACACCCCTTAATAAATGCCTTGAGGGGTGCAGTTTCCATAATGGGGTCACTTCTCAGGGGTTTCTTTTTATTATTTCACATCTGTGCCTCTGCAGTTGTGAACCAATACTTTGTAAATCGCCAAATTAGGCCTCAATTTTACATGGTACGCTTTCACTCCTGAGCCTGGTCGACTGTCCAGGCAAGAGATTAGGGCCACATGTAGGGTGTTTCTAAAACCAGGAAACCCAGCATAATAATTAGAGAGCTGTCTTGTTATGGTGGCACAAGCCGGGCACCACATATTGTCCACATATCTGTGGAAAAAATCCCATTTTCACTCTGCAACATCGAGTTCACACTAATTTCTACAAAACACCTGCAGGGTTAACATGCTCACTACACCCCTAGGTAAATGCGGGGTGTAGTTTCCAAAATTGGGTCACTTCTGGGGGGTTTCCACTGTTTTGGGCCCACAGGCGCCCAGAAACCAATCCAGCAACATCTGCACTCCAAATGGCGCTCCGTCCCTTCTGAGCCCTGCCGTGTGCCCAAACAGCAGTTTATGACCACATATGGGGTATTGCCGTACTCGGGAGAAATTGCTTTACAAATGTTGGTTTCTTTTTTTTCCTTTATTTGTTGCGAAAATGAAAAAATTTGCGCTAAAGCTACGTCTTATTGAAGAAAAAGGATTGTTTTTATTTTCACTGCCCAATTCTAATAAATTCTATGAAACATCTGTGGGGTCAAAATGCTCACTACGCCCCTAGATGGATTCCTCAAGAGGTGTAGTTTCCTAGTAGAGTCACTTTTTGGGCGTTTTCATTGTTTTTTCCCCTCAGGGGCTTTGCGAATGTGACATGGCCGCCGCAAACCATTCCTGCTCAATGTGATCTCCAAAAGCCAAATAGCGCTCTTTCCCTTCTAAGCCAAGCCGTGTCTCCAAACAGCCGTTTATTACCACATGTGGGGCATTGTTTTACTCGCGAGAAATTGCTTTACAAATTTTGTGGTGCTTTTTCTCCTTCAGTCCTTGTGGAAATGAGAAAAAATTAGCTAAACCTACATCTTCTTTGAAAAAATTTAGATTGTCATTTTCAGGGCCTACTTCCAATAATTTCTGCAAAAAACCTGTGGGGTCAAATCGCTCACTATACCCCTAGATAATTTCCTCAATGGGTGTAGTTTCCAAAATGGGGTCACTTGTGGGGGGTTTCCACTGTTTTGTCCCCTCAGGGGCTTTGTAAATGTGACATGGCCTCCGCAAACCATTTCTGCTAAACTTGAGCTCCAAAAGCCAAATAGCGCTCTTTCCCTTCTCAGCCCTGCCGTGTCTCCAAACAACCGTTTATTACCACATGTGGGGTATTGTTTTACTCGGGAGAAATTGCTTTACAAATTTTACGGTGCTTTTTCTCCTTTAGTCCTTGTGGAAATGAGAAAAAAATCGCTAAACCTACATTTTCTTTGAAGAAATGTTGATTTTAATTTTCACGGCCTACTTCCAATAATTTCTGTAAAAAACCTGTGCGGTCAAAATGCTCACTGTACCCCTAGATAATTTCCTTGAGGTGTGTAGTTTCCCAGATGGGGTCACTTTTGGGGGATTTCCACTGTTTTGGCACCGCAAGAGCCCTTCAAACCTGACATGGTGCCTAAAATTTATTCTAACAAAAATAAGGCCCCAAAATCCACTAGGTGTTCCTTTGCTTCTGAGGCCGGTGCTTCAGTCCAGTAGCAAGCTACGGCCACATGTGGGATATTTCCTAAAACTGCAGAAACTGGGCAACAAATATTGAGTTGCATTTCTCTGGTAAAACCTTCTGTATTATAAAAAAAATTGTACTAAAAATTTATTTCTGCAAAAAAATATGAAATTTGTACATTTCACCTCTACTTTGCTTTAATTCCTGTGACATGTGTAAAGGGTTAAGACATTTTCTAGATGCTGTTTTGAATACTTTGAGGGGTGAAGTTTTTAAAATGGGGTGACTTTTTGGGGGTTTCTAATATATAAGGCCCTCAAAGCCACTTCACAACTGAACTGGCCCCTGTAAAAATGGCCTTTTGAAATTTTCTTGAAAATGTGAGAAATTGCTGCTAAAGTTCTAAGTCTTGTAACGTCCTAGAAAAATAAAAGGATGTTCAAAAAACGATGCCAATCTAAAGTAGACATATGGGGGATGTTAATTAGCAACAATTTTGTGTGGTATAACTGCCTGTCCTACAAGCAGATACATTTAAATTGAGAAAAATGCTAATTTTTGCAATTTTTCGCTAAATTTTGGTGTTTTTCACAATTAAATACTGAACATATCGAGCAAATTTTGGCAGTAACTTAGAGTCCAATGTGTCACGAGAAAACAATCTCAGAATCGCTTGGATAGGTGAAAGCATTCCGGAGTTATTACCACATAAATTGACACGTCAGATTTGAAAAATGAGGCTCGGTCAGGAAGGTCAAAAGTGGCTAAAGAGGGAAGGGGTTAAATAAGGAATTGGAAAGACAATTTAATAATAATGCAAATAAATTATAAGACTTTAAACTGTAATGACTGAGATACAATAATTCTCATATGCTATTAACCTTCCAATTGACACTAATTAAAGTAAATACCTAAAAGTTCTGTAGACTGTCTAAGGGTATGTTCACACGAGGTCATTACGTCCGTAATTGACGGACGTATTTCGGCCGCAAGTACCGGACCGAACACAGTGCAGGGAGCCGGGCTCCTAGCATCATAGTTATGTACGATGCTAGGAGTCCCTGCCTCGCTGCCGGACAACTGTCTCGTACTGAAAACATGATTACAGTACGGGACAGTTGTCCGGCAGCGAGGCAGGGACTCCTAACATTGTACATAACTATCTATGATGCTAGGAGCCTGGCTCCCTGCACTGTGTTCGGTCCGGTACTTGCGGCCGAAATACGTCCGTCAATTACGAACGTAATGACCTCGTGTGAACATACCCTAATACTGATTTAGCCTGTAATAAAAAACAAAACAAAACGGGACTCCTTTAATAACATTATCCCTGTACATATCTGCTGTTATTTAGTCTATCACCTGTCATTCTCTGTTGGCTTTACACCATAAATCTACTACGCTATTGATTCCGTCAAAACGACGGAACCCTTGCATGACGGAGACAAATTGGCACCAGATCCGTCACCATTTAAATCAATGGTGATATAGTTTCCATTTTGCGTCTGTCAGGGCTCCATTTCGACGGAAAGCTCAGACAGTACGTCGAAACGGAGCCAAGGCGCAGATGTGAACGAAGCCTAAGAAAGAGAAAGGCGTCTAACAGGTAATGTGAGATGCGCCAAAATTATCGTGCAGCATGCACCACTGTGATAAATTTTGGGGTAACTAATAGGCTGTAAGACAGCATGGTGCACTACATGTAGCTGTGCGACTGGCACACTTAGGCCGTGTTCACACAGGGTGGATACGCTGTGTAAAAGTACACAGCGTATTCGCCCTGGACCCCGCAGGGAGTTCCGGATGAAAAACCACACCAAACTGTGGCGTAGTTTTTTGGGCGGAATGATCGCTGCGGAAACCAGAAGGTTAAAAAAAAAAAAAGATTATACTTACCCGTAGTCATGGTGATGCGTCCTTCTGATGTCCTGCAGCCCAGACTTTTCATCCCATGTGACCGCTACAGCCTGTGATTGGATGCAGCAGTCATATGGGTTGAATTGTCATCCCAGGTGGCCGGGGTGCAGGATGTTAGAGGGACGCATCACCATGACTATGGGTAAGTATAAGCTTTTTTTTTCTGAGTTGGTATTTTTGCGGCGAATTGCAGAATTTTGACGCAAAAATCGGAACATCTGCAGTTTGTTGAAGGTTTTACCTGCCTTGAATTCAATGGGGAAAACCTGCAACAGAAAAGCAGCTATTCCAAAGCATAAATTTACATGCTGCGGATTAAAAAACAGCAACGCAGATAAACTTATGAACGTTTATTCTGCATATTTTTTACGCAGCGTGTGGATGAGATTCCAACAATGCTGCTACTGTATTATGCTGCAGATTGTGGAAAATCTGCAGTGTTTACGCTACATGTGGACATACCCTCAGACAGCATTAGCGTGGGCCAATGTGCCTGCCCTGAGAAGGGCGACCCTATCCATAGGCCGAACCCTCACACTGCCGGCCCTAATTTACCTTTAAACAGTAATTAACATCCGGTCATGTTTCTGTGGGCAATCTACGCTCAATCAGGGGACAGTAAGAAAGGGGGCTAAAAAAAATCAATGTATTTACCCAGTGGGCTTGATTGCGGTCATCGAAATGAGGGCACCATGCAAAGCCAGTGGGCTAAAAAGCTGCTGAAGGGCTGTGTGCTGCATATGGCAGTGAACCTAGAATGTCTCTGTATGGAGTTAAATTCGCCCACTCCCAAGACGCCACACTGCCATGGGCGTCTGACGTCATCCTGGCTGTCAGGAATCAAATGGGAGGGAAGCAGACGTTGCCAGGATAAACAATCCACCATCCCGCAAAAGCACTGTAGCATGGATAGGTACAACTAGGTACACAGGGAGATATGCTTCCGAAAACGAATTTGAGAATTTGCATGTTCATTGGCTGATCGTCGTCCTGTTTACACAGGGCAATGATAGGGAACGAGCGTTTTTATGAATGCTCGTTTGCTGGAACATTGGCCCGTGTAAAAGGGCCTTAAGACTAAAAAGTCAGTGACGCCCCAATAGGTTGGATAAGCGGCACTGCAGTAAGTGCATTCATGTCAGTGCATGAAAGAACAATAGGTGAGCCTATTAATATAATCCCACTGTAAAGGATCTGCCAGGCACAGCTTCTTTATCTATGCCCATAGGTAATCAGTCTGCACCTGCTTCTAGGTCTGTGAGACTGACTCCATCTTCCACCACTCAGGATGGCAGGCTTAGGAGTGGGAGAACCCATCGCAGCCTAGCCAGACGGAGCTAGCTCCCGCCCTCTGTCTATTTATACCTGCCTTTCCTGTTCCTCCTTGCTTGTGAATCTTCTCTGTTGGTTTCCTGGCCCTGCTGCAGCTTCTTGTACTATTTGTCCCTGCTTCGTATTGACCCTGGCTTGTTGACTACTCTCCTGCTCTGCGTTTGGTACCTCGTGCTCTCCTGGTTTGACTCGGCTTGTTCACTACTCTCCTGCTCTGCGTTTGGCACCTCGTACTCTCCTGGTTTGACTCGGCTCGTTTACTACTCTTGTTGCTCACGGTGTTGCCGTGGGCAACTGCCCCGTTTCCCTTAGGTTCTGTGTTCCCTTGTCTGTTTGTCTGTCGTTCACTTATTGAGTGTAGGGACCGTCGCCCAGTTGTACCCCGTCGCCTAGGGCGGGTCGTTGCAAGTAGGCAGGGACTGAGTGGCGGGTAGATTAGGGCTCACTTGTCTGTTTCCCTACCCCCATCATTACACCCACCAGTTGTGAATTGATATCGTCATTGATATCGGTTAACCCCCTTATAGCGTTCCAGTCAATGTTGGTACTTACAAACATAAGTGTCGTGCTTATATAGAAAGGCAGTGCATTAATAAATGGATTGGAGGAACAGTTTAAGTACTTGGTAAAAGCATGCGCAATTGGTTGTTAACCCATAGTAAAGCATTAGGTCAGGGAGGAATATTACAACAGGAAAATAATCTTCTCTCCTGCCTGATGGTCTGACAATCTCCATATCAATAAATTTCACATTCCGGAATTGACCATTGTGCATTACGTTAACATGCCATTCTAGACGAGCATCTTTCCTTTTCTGAATATCCCCTATGTGTATCCCGATTTTACTGCTGAAATTCACTGACTGTCTTGCAAACACATTCCATCCCACATATGATTGTGGCCTTATAGATCACTCCTTTTAGACTGACAGTTGATGAAGTGCTTGATCTTAAATACCTTAGTAGTTACTGTACTAATACAGCTGTCCCATGTTTGAACATAGCTACAAGATATGCAGCCCCTACATCTGAAACAGCCCAAGAATGTCCAGCCAATTCCATTGGCCCAGCTTAGTGACAAAGTGGCTGTGCACCAATTAGGATAATTTCGCCAACAATTTATGTAGGCTGGGGCTATGTGGTGACTTTATTTAGTAAAACGTTTTTATTTTACTTATTGAGCTACAGCTGCAGTCCAGAGGAATACCTTGAGTTTCATGCAACTCAGTGAACTACAGCTGTCACTTAAAAGGGTATTTTCAAACTCAAAATGTATCACCTAACCTAGGAAATGTGTAATGGTATGATCACTGGGGGCCACAGCACTGGGACCCCCACACATCATGAGATCTGGGGGGCTCCGATCCCCCATTCCTCCTCACTGCACCCTCCGCAGTGAGGAGAATCTTGAATGGAGCGGCAGTCGAGCATGGGTCTACAGTTCCATTTAATGTCTATGAGAATGATGGAAACAGCCGAGCGCTGTACTCTGCTGTTTCCATCATTCCTTCAGACTTTTAATGGAGAGGCAGCGCGCATGCTCGACCGCCGCTCCATTCAATGTCCTCACTGCGGTTAAGCAGTGAGGAGAATCAGTAGGTTGTGGACCCCCATTCTATCGATTGGTGAGGGTCCCAGCGGTGGGGCCCCCCAGCGATCAGAAAATTATCATCTATCTACAATGGAAATTGATTGGCAGATAGATTTTTAAGCACAGCAGATCAGTTTTCTGGCAGGCCAGAGAGATTTTAATCAGATCAACAGACCATTTAAACACATCAATTAAATTGATATTGGTCTAATTGGATAGAAACTTGACAGAAATCTGTACTGGTAAATCTGAAATATATAAACCATAAAGGAATAAACACCTTTAGTTAAAAAAATGTAACTTTGATATTCATGTTCTAGGATCTTGTTTATTTGGACAGTATTATGTACAATGCCATAAATCAGGGGTAGGCAACCTGGGTGAGGTAAGGATCTACTATAAATATTCAGAATAATGAAGGGAAAAAAATCAAATAATTATAATTTCATACTGGAGAAAAGTGGCATTGTTTAACCCCTTAAGGACGCAGCCTAGTTTTGGCCTTAAGGCTCAGAGCCCATTTTTCAAATCTGACATATTTCACTTTATGTGGTAATAACGTCGGAATGCTTAACCTATCCAAGCGATTCTGAGAGTGTTTTCTCGTGACACATTGGGCTTCATGTTCGTGGTAAAATTTGGTCGATATATTCACAGTTTATTGGTGAAAAATTGCAAAATTTAGAGACAATTTTGAAAAAAATAGCATTTTTCAGAATTTAAATGCATCTGCTTGTAAAACAGACGGTTATACCACCCAAAATAGTTACTAGTTCACATTTCCCATAGGTCTACTTTAGATTGGCATAGTTTTTTGAACATTCTTTTATTTTTCTTGGACGCTACAAGGCTTAGAACATAAACAGCAATTTCGTATATTTTTAAGAAAATTTCAAAAGCCTTTTTTTTAAGGTACCTCTTGAGTTCTGAAGTGGCTTTGAGGGGCGTATGTATTAGAAACCCACATAAAACACCCCATTTTAAAAACTAGACCCCTCAAAGTATTCAAAACAGCATTTAGAAAGTTTTTTTAACCCTTCAGGCATTTCACAGGAATTAAAGCAAATTTTTCTTGCTGAATTTCAATTTTATTCAATTTTTTTTCTGCAACACAGAAGGTTTTACCAGAGAAACACTAGTAAATATGTATTGTCCAGAATCTGCAGTTTTTAGAAATGTCCAACATGTGGCTCTACTGCGCTCGTGGAATAAAACACAAGCCCTAGAAGCAAAGAAGCACCTAGTGCATTTTGAGGCCTCTTTTTTATTAGAATATATTTTAGGCAGCATGCCAGGTTTGAAGAGGTGTTGAAGTGCCAAAACAGTAGGAATCCCTCAATAGCGACCCCATTTTGGAAACTACACCACTCAAGGAATTCACTTATGGTTGTTGTTACCATTTTGCCCGCAGTGTTTTTTCACAGCACGTATTTGAATTGGGCTGTGAAATGAAAAAAATGACATTTTTTCCAATAAAATGTCATTTGTGATCAAAATTTCTTATTTTCACAGGGAACAAAATACCCCATTTTGTTGCCCAATTTGTCCTTAGTGCGGCAATACCCCATTTGTGGTGATAAACTGCCGTTTGGGCCCATGGGAGGGCTCAGAAGGAAAGGAGCGCTATGTGTTTATTAGAGTCCAGATTTTGCTGGATTGGTTTTCGGGTGCCATGTGGCATTTGCAGAGCCTCAGAGGTATCAAAGCAATAGAAACCCACCAGAAGTGACCCATTTTGGAAACTACACCCCTCAAGGAATTCAAATATGGTTGTTGTTACAATTTTGACCGCACAGTTTTTTCACAGCACCTATTTGAATTGGGATGTGAAATGAAAAAAATGAAATTTTTTCCAATAAGATGTCATTTTTTATCAAAGTTTCTTATTTTCACAGGGAACAAAAGACCCCATTTTGTTGCCCAATTTCTCCTGAGTTCAGCAATACCCATTTGTGGCGATAAACTGCCGTTTGGGCCCATGGGAGGCCTCTGAAGGGAAGGAGCGCTGTGTGTTCTTTGGAGTGCAGATTTTGCAGGTTTGGTTTTCGGGTGCCGTGTCGCATTTGCAGAGCCCCAGAGGTATCAAAGCAATGGAAACCCACCAGAAGTGACCCCATTTTGGAAACTACACCCCTCAAGGAATTAATTTATGGGTAATATGACCATTTAGACTCCATAGTTTCTTCACAGAACTTATTTGAATTGGGCTGGGAATTTCAAAAAAAATATTTTTTTTCCAATAATATGTAGTTTTGGCTGAAAATGTCTTATTTTCACAAGAAACAAAATACCCCATTCTGTTGCGCAATTTGTTCTGAGTGCCGCAATACCCCATTTGTGGTGATAAACTGCCGTTTGGGCCCATGGGAGGGCTCAGAAGGAAAGGACCACCATTTGGCCTACTGGGGATTTTCTAGTGCGAAGTCATGTATGCAGAAGCCCCTGAGGTACCAGTACAGTTGAAACCCGCAAGAAGTGACCCCGTTTTAAAAACTACACCCTTAAGGCATTCATCTAGAGGTGTAGTGAGAATTTTGACCGGAGACCTACACCCCATAAACTGTAATGTGGGTTCTCCCGGGTATGGCTATATCCTACATGTGGCTGTTATCAGCTGCCTGGGCACACAGCAGGGCCCAGAGGGGAAAGACGAGGGGGGATAAGCTGTGCGGAGTGCGTCAGGGTAAGTAAAATTGGGGTAAATTATAAACCAAGGGATGTATGATAAATTTTAAAACACTTTCATACAGAGCTCTGTTTTTTCGGGACACGCGTCACATTGATATATTGTGTCATCCCTTATCCCCCTCTTATAACAGACTTTGCACCTCTTTTGACTTTTTCCCTTCTTGCCAGTTTGGGGAACTTCTCCTGGAAAGTGTTACCGCCCTGGTACGATGCGTGTGGCCCCGCTTCCAGAAGTACTGGGTGCCCCCCCTTCTTGGTCCCTAAAGATTAGGTTCTTGATAATCACCTCTTGAAATTCCAGGAAAGTTCCCCTCTGGCCTGCACATCGATGTAGCACGTACGCATTGTACAATGCCATCTGTATGATGTGCACAGCCAGCTTCTTATACCACACCGCATGGCGCTGTAGGGCTTCAGGACTTGATCTGACAAGTCCATCCCTCTCATGTACCTATTGTAGTCCAGGATGCAGTCTGGTTTGGGGGTGGCCTTTCCTTCATATATCCTAAATCTGTAGGTATACCCTGATGCACTCTCGCACAGCTTATAAATCTTCATGCCATACCTTGCCCTCTTACCCGGCAGGTACTCGCGGAATTGAACCCTCCATTTAAAATGTACCAGGGACTCATCAATAGAAATACACTTCTCGTGGGTGAATTCTTGGGAAAACCAGGCACTGAAACGGTCTAATAGGGGTCTCCGTTTATACAAACGGTCAAAAGTGGGGTCATCTCGGGGTGGGCACGGCTCATTATCAGTATAATGTAAGAAGCGAAGTATTGCCTCATTTATTTATTTTTTTAGGTTACAGTTCAGTTCTGAAGTTGCTTTGAGGGGCCCATATATTAGAAACCCCTATCAAACACCCCATTTTAGAAACTAGACCCCTCAAAGTATTCACAACAGCATATAGAAAGTTTATGAACCCTTTAGGTGTTTCACAGAAATTTAGAGCAAAGTAGAGGTGAATTTTTTTTTATAACACAAAAGGATTTATCAGAGAAACGCAATTTAATACGTATTGCCCAGATTCTGCAGTTTTGAGAAATATCCCACATGTGGCCCTAGTGCGGTAATGGACTGAAGCACCGGCCTCCGAAGCAAAGGAGGACCTAGTGGATTTTGAGGCCTCTTTTTTTATTAGGCACCATGTCCGGTTTGAAGAGGTCTTGTGGTGTCAAAACATTGGAAACCCCCCAAAAGTAACCCCAATTTGGAAACTAGACCCCTTGAGGAATCCATTGTAGTTTTCTTGGGGTGCATGCGGCTTTTTGATCAGTTTTTATTCTATTTTTAGGTGGCATGGTGACTAAAAAACAGCAATTCTACTATTGTTTTTTTATTCTATTTTTTTTACAGCGTTCACCGTGCGCTATAAATGACATATTCACTTTATTCTGCGGGGCGATACGATTATGGCGATACCCTATGTTTATAGTTTTTTTTTATGTCTTATGGCGTTTGCACAATAAAATACGTTTTGTAAAAAATCATTAACTTTTTGTGTTACCTTATTCTAAGCGGCAGAAGTTTTTTATTTTTCAATCAATAAAGCCGTGCGAGGACTTATTTTTTGCGTAATGAACTGTAGTTTAGATCAGTACCATTTTTAAGTACATGCGACTTTTTGATCTCTTTTTATTCCATTTTTTGGGAGGTGAAGTGACCAAACAATTGTGATTGTGGTACGGTTTATTATTATTTTCTTTTACGGCGTTCACCGTGCGGGATAAATAACGAAATCATTTTGTAGTTCAGGCCGTTACGGACACGGCGATACCAATTATGTATAGTTTGTTTGTTTATATATTTTTATGAATAATAAATGACTGATAAGGTAAAAGGGGGATTTTTACTTTTAAAACTTTTATTTTCTTATTTTTACACATCTTTTTTTTTACTTTATTACTTTGTCCCACTAGGGGACTTGAGGGCAGGAGGCCCTGATCACTAATCTAATACACTGCACTACATGCGTAGTGCAGTTTACTATAGCTGTCAGCTACTCACTGACAGCAAGCATAATGGGTCCTGACTTTGTCATATGGCATAGCCGGACGCCATTGTTTGGTGTCCGGTTGCCATAGTCACCATTGCCGGCAGCTATCGTGTAGCAGGCCGCCGATGGCAGCTTAACCCCTAAGAAGCCGCAAACTCTATAGAACGCGGCTTTTAAGGGGTTAAGCAGCGGGGACACAGCGATCGGTCCCCGCTGTAGGAGCTGTGGCAACTGCTGTATGAGACAGCAGCTGTCACAGCTCCTGTATGTGTCGGGAGGACGGCCGAAACGGCCGTTACTCCCGAGACGTACTATTAGGTCATGGAGAACGAACGATACAGCTGCAATGACCTAATAGTACGTCCAGGAGCGGGAAGGGGTTAAGCCGTAAATTATACTTCTACAAGGTTTTCTTCATTTTTAAATATTTCTAGGCCTTTTTAAAATGATCAATGTTGCTTCAGAAAACTTTGCATAAATCAATAGTACTAGCAAATATAAAAAAAATATTATAACACACACTAAATGAAAGAAAAATTGGGACACCTACATTTCATGACATCCCATTCTAAATCCATGGGCATTAATATGGAGTTGGTTCTCTCCTTTTCAGCTAAAACAGCTTCCACTCTTTTTGAAAGGTTTGCTACAAGATTCTGGAGTGTGTCTGTTGGAATTTTTGCCCATTCATCCAGAAGAGCATTTTTGAGGTCAGGCAGATGTTGGACGAGAGAAGGAAACTGATAAAAAAAATGGCCTTATACAAGTCATATGATGGCCAAAAATAATGCTATTCCTCATGAACATATACATGCCAGCTTATTTGGAAAAGTCAACTGAAAAACAGGTACTCTTGAACCCCTTCCCGCTACAGCCACTTTTGACCTTTCTGACAGAGCCTTATTTTTCAAACCGGACGTGTCACTTTATGAGGTAATAACTTTGGTATGCTTCTCCTGTCCAAGAAATTCTGAGATTGTTTTCTCGTGACACTTTGGACTGGTAAAATATGCTACATTCAGTATTTAATTGTGAAAAACATCAAAATGTAGCGAAAAATTTCAAAAATTTGGGTTTTAAAAATATAAATGTATCTGATTGAAAGAGCTAAAAAGTCCACCATCCAGCAGCCCCAGTATAACTTATGAGTGGGTGAACGCCTCAGGAACCCGATCACGGTTCCAAAATCTTCCAATATATGTCCAAGAATAGGCAGCACTCCAATTCAAAGTGAAAAAATTGGTTTTTATTTGCCCTCGAGCACGAGGGCAAATAAAAACCAATTTTTTCACTTTGAATTGGAGTGCTGCCTATTCTTGGACATATATGATTGAAAGAGATAGTTATACCACACACAATAGTTGCTAATTAACATTTCCCATATGTCTACTTTAGATTGGCATCGTTTTTTGAGCATCCTTTTATTTTTCTAGGACATTACAAGGCTTAGGCTGGGTTCCCACATAGCGTAAACGCTGCAGAATTTCCGCAACGGAATTCTGTGCGGAAATTCCGCAGCATTTACAGTTGTAGAAAAAGTGAATGAGATTTAGAATCTCATGCCCATGCTGCGGAAAAAAAACCGCACAAAAGCCAGAGTAATGTCCTAGCAGATGCCTGTCCGTTTTAAACGGACAGGCATTAATACACTGCAATACAAAAGTATTGCAGTGTATTATAATAGCGATCGGATGATCACATATTAAAGTCTCCTAGTGGGACTAGTTTAAAAGTAAAAAAAAGTTGAATAAAGTTAATAAAAGAAAATGTGAAAAAAAAAAATGATAAACCCACTTTTTCCCCTTACAAAATGCTTTGCTATTAGAAACAACACAATAAAGCAAAAAAGTTACACATATTTTGTATCGCCGCTTCCGTAACGACCCGGACTATAAAGCTGTTACATTATTTAACCCGCGCGGTGAACGCCGTAAAAAAATAAGATAAAAAACAATGGAAAAATTGATGTTTTCTGTTAATCTTGACTTAGAAAAAATGTGATAAAAAGTGATCAAAAAATCGCATCTACTCTCAAATGGTACCAATAAAAACTACAAGTTGTCCCGAAAAAAAAAAAACCCTCATACAACTGCATCGGCGGAACAATAAAATAGTTATGGCTCTTCAAATATGGAGACACAAGAACAAATAATTTTGAAAAAAAAGTGCTTTTACTGTGTAAGTAGTAAAACATACAAAATCTATACAAATTTGGTATCTTTGCAATCGTAACAACCCGTTGAATAAAGTTATTGTGTTATTTATACCACACGGTAAACAACGTAGATTTAGGGCGCAAAAAAAAGTGGTGAAATGTCAGGTTTTCATCTTTGGCCCAAAAAAAAGTTAATAAATAAATTATATGTACCCCAAAATGGTGCTAATAAAAAGTACAACTTGTCCCGCAAAAAACAAGACCTTATACAGCTATGTCGACGCAAAATTCAAAAAGTTATAGCTCTTCGAATGTGACAATGGAAAAACGTAAAATATGGCTTGGTCATTAGGGCACAGAATGCAAGCAGGGGGAAGGGGTTAAGAGTCATAACATGATATATTAAATTTAAAATGAATACATCACATACAGTTAGGTCCAGAATTATTTGGACAGTAACACAAGTTTTGGAATTTTAGCTGTTTACTAAAACATATTTAATATACAGTTATATAATCAATATGGGCTTAACGTGCAGACTCTCAGCTTTGATTTGAAGGTATTCACATACTAATTTTAAGAAAGGGTTTAGGAATTACAGCTCTTTAATATGTAACTGCCTCTTTTCAAGGGATAATTGGACAATTATCTCAAAAGCTATTTAATGGGCTGCATGGGCTATTCCCTCGTTCCATCATCAAATTAAGCAGGTAAAAGTTCTAGAGTTGATTCCAGGTGTGGCATTTGCATTTGGAAGTTGTTGTTGTGAACCCACAACATGAGGTCAAAGGAGCTCTCAATGCAAGTGAAACAGATCATCGTTAGCCTGAAAAAAATGAATAAATCCATCAGAGAGATAGCACAAATGTTAGGAGTGGCCAAATCAACAGGTTTTTGTTTTTTTTTAAGAATGTACCAAAGAGAACACTGGTGATCTCGTGAACTCCAAAAGGCCTGGACGTCCACGGAAGACAACAGTGGTGGATGATTGCAGAATCCTTTACATGGTGAAGAAAAATCCCTTCACAGCATCTACCCAAGTGAAAGTAGGTGTATCAGTATCTAAGTCTACCATAAAGAGAAGACTTCATGAGAGAAAATACAGAGGGTTCACCACAAGGTGCAAACCTTTAATCAGCCTCAATAATAGAAAGGCCAGATTAGACTTTACCAAACAATATCTAAAGAAGCCAGGCCAGTTCCGGAACAGAATTCTTTGGACAGATGAAACTAAGATCAACCTGTACCAGAATGATGGGAGGAAGAAAGTATGGAGAAGACTTGGAACGGCTCATGATCCAAAGCACACCACATTCTCTGTAAAAAATGGTGGAGGATGTGTGATGGCATGGGCATGCCTCGCTGCCAAAGGCACTGGGTCACTAGTGTTTATTGATGATGTGACTGAAGACATAAGCAGCGGGATGAATTCTGAAGTGTTCAGGGATATACTTTATGCTCAGATTCAACCAAATGCAGCAAGGGTGATTGGACATCGCTTCACAGTACAGATGGACAATGACCCAAAACATACTGCGAAAGCAACACAGGAGTTTTTTAGGGCAAAGTAGTGGAATATTCTGCATGTCAATCACCAAATCTCAACCCGATCGAGCATGCATTTCACTTGCTTAAGACAAAACTTAAGGCAGAAAGACCCACAAACAAGCAACAACTGAAGACAGCTGCAGTAAAGGCCTGGAAAGCATCACAAAGGAGGAAACCCAGCGTTTGGTGATGTCCATGGGTTCCAGACTTCAGGCAGTCATTACCTGCAAAGGATTCTCTACAAAGTATTAAAATAAAACCATTTTATTTATGATAATGTTAATTTGTCCAATTACATTTGAGCCCCTGAAATGAGGAGGCTGTGTAGAAAAATGTTTGCAATTCCTAAACGTTTCACAGGATATTTTTGTTTAACCCCCTTGAATTAAACCTGAAAGTCTACACTTCAATTGTATCTCAGCTGTTTCATTTCAGGTGGCAAGCAGAGCCCAAATCATGAAGATTGTGTCACTGTCCAAATAATTTTGGACCTAACTGTATAACAAAAGTTATTCTAAAAAAATACAGTGTTCAATAGTAATTAGTCATACATCGTGCCCATTATTAAAATCAATTGGCCCAATTGGTGAGTTACTCGTGGGCATGCGAAATTAGACGTTGAGAGACGCCGATAGTACAGAACACTGAATACATGAGTACTTTTAAATTTATTTTGTTTCGATCGGTGAGTGCCAGCTTTTCTTGATTTTAATAATGAGCACGATGTATGACTAATTACTATTGAACACTTGTCGAGAGGCATAGTGGGAATTTAGATCCCACAGTTTTTTTTGCTGCAATTTGTGGAATTAGGCTGTGCAACTGAAAATAAAATTTTTCCGATAAAAGGTAAAATTTTTTAATTTTGACAAGGAATAAAGGAGAAAAAGCACCCCAACATTTGTAAAGCAATTTTCCCTGATTACGGCAATACCCCACATGTGGTCATAAACTGCTGGTTAAACAAACAGCAGAGCTTAGAAAGGCAGGAGTGGTATTTGGCATGTAGATTTTGCTGGATTGGTTTCTGGGTGCCATGTCGCATTTGCAGAGCTTCTGAGGTACCAGTACAGGGGAAACCCCTTAAAAGTGACCCCATTTTGGAAACTAGACCCCTTGAGGAATTCATTGTAGTTTTCATGGGGTGCATGCGACTTTTTGATCGGTTTTTATTCTATTTTTTATGAGGCCTAGTGACTAAAAAACAGCAATTCTACTATTGTTTTTTCCCCCCTTTTTTATTTACAGCGTTCACCGTGCGCTATAAATGACATTCACTTTATTCTGCGGGGCGATACAATTATGGCGATACCATATGTTTATCTTTTTTTATGTCTTACGGCATTTGCATGATAAAATACTTCTTATAAAAAATCATTGTAAAAATCAACTGTAGTTTCGATCACTACCATTTTTGCGACTTTTTGATCTCTTTTTATTCCATTTTTCGGGAGGTGAAGTGACCAAAAAATTGTGATTCTGGTATGGTTTATTATTATTTTATTTTATGGTGTTCACTGTGCGGGATAAATAATGAAATACTTTTGTAGTTCAGGCCGTAACGGTGATACCAAATATGTATCGTTTATTTATTTAGTTTTTTAATAATAAAGGACTTATAAGGGAAAAAAGGGGGATTTTTACTTTTATTACTTTTCAAACTTTTATTTTCTTATTTTTACACAACTTTTTTGTAACTTTTTTACTTTGTCCAACTAGGGAAGTTGAGGGCAGGAGGCGTAGTGCAGTGTATTAGAGCTGTCAGCTACTCGCTGACAGCAAGCATAGTGGGTCCCGGCTCTGTCAGGACCCACTAGGCTTCTGCCGATGGCGTAGCCCCAGTCCATTGTTAGGACTCTAGTTACCATAGTAGCCATCTCCGCCCGCAATCATGTAGCGGGCCGTCGATGGCAGTTTAACTCCTAAGAAGCTGCGAGCGCGAATGATGCAGTTACCATGACATAATAGTTTGCCCTGGAGCGTTAACGGGTTAATAATATTATAATATTTGTTTTGCACGTCACTGTACACTATGTAACTTTTGTAATTTTGGTATTGTTTTATAATTGCTTTTTTATATGTCTAGGGGTGTGGGGAGCATTTTGACCCCACAGATTTTTCATAGATTTTATTAGAATTTGGCAGTGAAAATAAAAATGGCATTTTTTTCCAATAAGACGTAGCTTTAGCTCAACAAATAAAAGGAGAAAAAGCTCCCCAACTATTGTAAAGCAATTTCTCCCAAGCACGGCAATACCCCATATGTGGTCATATACTGCTGTTTGAGCACACGATAGGGCTGGGAAGGGAAGGAGTGGCATTTGGCTTTTGGAGTACAAATTTTGCTGGATTAGTTTCTGGGAGCCATGCCGCATTTGCAATACCCCTGTGGGATTAAAACACTGGAAACCCCTAGAAGTGAGCTCATTTTGGAAGCTACACCCCTGAAGGTATTCACATAGGGGTGTAGTGAGCATGTTAACCCCACAGGTGTTTTCCAGAAATTAGTGTACACTCGATGTTGCAGAGTGAAAATGGCAATTTTTTCATAGGTATTCCAATATGTGGTGCCCATCTTGTGCCACCATGAAAATACAGCTCTCTAATTATTATGCTGTATTTCTGGGTTTTAGAAACACCCTACATGTGGCTCTGATTTTTTGCCTGGACATTCTATAGGGCTCAGGAGTGAAAGAATACCATGCGAAATTGAGGCCTACTTGGCGATTTACAAAGTATTGCTTTACAATTGCAGAGGCTCTGATTTGAAATAATAAAAGAAACCCCCGAGAAGTGACCCCATTTTGGAAACGAAACCCTTCAAGGCATTTATTAAGGGGTGCAGTGAGAATTTTCACCCCACAGGTCTTTTTCATAAATGAATGCGCTGAAATGGTGCAAAGTAAAAATTGCAGTTTTTCCCTAGATATGCCATTTCAGTGGCAAATATGTCGTACCCAGCTTGTGCCACTGGAGACACACACAATTTTTTTTAAATGGTTCTCCCGGGTATGGTGATTCCATATATGTGAACGTAAACTGCTGTTTGGGCAGTGTAGGACTCAGAAGTGAGGGAGCGCCATTTCGATTTTGGAGTGCAGATTTTGCTCAGTAGTAGTTTTGTTGTAGTATTACTAGTATTTCAGTTTATAATGTGGGAGTATATGTAAACTGGGCATGAGGGAATAATAAGAGGGTATAATAATGTGGTAAAATAAAAACAATAAAATAATCCATAGATGTGTGTTACGCTGTGAAGCAATCCTTTCTGCACTGATAAATGGTGTCCTTTCTTATCCCCCTTTGGGTCCACACTCTGCAGCTTTGCAGTTTCGGGAATTTTGCTGGGAAAGTGTTTTCCTGGTATAATACGGGCACCCTCGCTTCCAGCAGATATGTTTGGGCCCTCTCCTTCCTGGTTCCCTAATTTTAGGGCCTTGAGAATCGCCTCTTGAAACAACAAGAAATGTTCCCCTCATCTGAGCACAGACACACAGTGTGTCCTCGCGAGATCACGCTGTGACGTCACTCACTTCCTCCCACAGGAACTTCATCGCGTCGGATGAGCGAGGACACGCTGTGTGTCTGTGCACTGCCAGAAGCTGGGTGGTAACGAAGAGAAGTGGATGATGCTCATTCGTCAGCATCATACACTTCTATTCACAACGCCCAGCTAGTAAAACAAGTAAAAACGCCCAGATGTAACGAACACAATACACGCCCAGTTGGACATAACGTTAAACACGCCCAGTTGTACATAAGAAAGTCTAATTTGCATAAATATAAAAATGGTCATAACTTGGCCAAAAATGCTCGTTTTTGAAAAAAAAACAAAACACGTTACTGTTATCTACATTGCAGCGCCGATCAGCTGCAATAGGAGATAGGGGTTTGTAAATCTGGTGACAGAGCCTCTTTAAAGAGGCTCTGTGACCAGATTATAAATGCCCTATCTCCTACGTAATACGATCGGTGCTGTAATGTAGAGAGCAAAAGTGGTTTTTATTTTGAAAAATGATCATTTTTCAGCAAGTTATGAACAATTATAGATTTATGCTAATTAGTTTCTTAATAGACAACTGGGCGTTCTTTAACTTTTTACCAAGTGGGCGTTGTAAAGAGAAGTGTATGACGGTTGTCGCGAGATCACGCTGTGAATGACAGCACAGCGTGATCTCGCGAGATCACGCTGTGCTGTGAGTAAGTCCCACAGAAACTTTACCGAAGTGTCGGGAGTGCGAATAGACATCGCATCCTGGCTGGAGGCGATGTCTATTCACTCTCAAGACACTCCGGTAAAGTTAATGTGGGAGTAAGTGACAGCACAGCGTGATCACTCTATGCCGTGAGTATAGCTAAACATGAATGAAGAGAATTGTATGACGCTGATTGGTCAGCGTCATACACTTCTCTTTACAACGCCCACTTGGTAAAAACTTAAGAAACGAATTAGCATAAATCTAAAATTGTTCATAACTTGCTCAAAAATGATAGTTTTTCAAAATAAAAATCACTGATGTTATCTACATTCCAGCGCCAATCAGATTATGTAGGAGATAGGGCACTAATAATCTGGTGACAGAGCCTCTTTAACTGACCTTATTTATTTCATAGACGTAGTGGTATGAGGGCTGTTTTTTTGCGGGACGAGCTGTAGTTATTAGTACCATTTTGGGGAACAAGCGACTTATTGATCACATTTTATCCTATTTTTTAGGAGGCAAGGTGACCAAAAAAACAGCAATTCTGGCATCGTGTTTTAGTTTTTTTTTATACAGCATTCACCATGCTTTATAAATTATATGTTAACTTTATTCTGTGGGTCAGTACGTTTCCGGCGATACCAAATTTACAGCACTGTTTTATGTTTTACAACTCTTTGCACAATATAATTTTGTAAAAATAATTTTTTCTGTCACGATGTTCTGAGAGCCATAATGTTTTAATTTTTTTTGTCGACGCAGCCGTATGAGGGCTTGTTTTTTTGCGGGACTAGTTGTAGTTTTTATATGTACCATTTTTGGATGCATGCGACTTTTTGATCACTTTTTATTCCAATTTGGAAGGCAAGGTGACCAGAAAACAGCAATTCTGCCATTATTTTTAGGCTTTTTTTTTACAGTGTTCACCGCGCCGGATAAATAACATTATATTTTTACAGTTCAGGCCGTTACGGACGCAGCAATACCAAATATGTATGTTTTTGTTTTTGTTTTTTTTCAATAATAAAGGACTTGATAAGGGAAAAAGAGTGATTCTGTTTTATTTTATTACTTGAAACTTTTATTTTATTTTGTACAACTTTTTTTACACTTTCTTTTTTTAGTCCCACTATGGGACTTGAAGGGCCAACTGTCTGATTTATGTTTTAATACACTGCACTACCTATGTAGTGCAATGCATTGAAACTGACAGTCATTCACTGACAGCAAGCCAATTAGGCTCCGCCTCCGGATGGGGCCTAATTGGCTTCCATAATCAGCAGAGCAGGAGGCCATTGTTAGGCATCCTGTTGCCATAGTAGCCATCGGCAACACTGCGATCGCATTGCAGGGCTGCCGATTTGGCTACAAACCACTAAGATGCAGAGATCGCTTTCAATCACTGCATCTAAGGGGTTAATGGCAGGGATCGGAGCTATCGGGCGGGTCCTGGAATGCTTCAGTACTGGTACCCAGTGATTTTGTCGCTGGGATGCAGATTGGTGCTTTTACACTGGCCAATTTTGTCTGTAAAAACGAGCGCCGATTAACGAGGCAGATCATTGATCAGAGTTCGTTTGCTCCTTTCATAAGAAGTTATGATCAGTAATGCATGGGGACGAGTGATCCTTACTACGATCACTCATCCCCATGCATTTCTATCATGTCGGCAGCACAACCCCGTTTACACAGGGAGATGTGCTGCCAACAATGATAATATTTTGTGCTGCATGAACGATACGATCAGCCGATGAATGAGCGTTTGTTAATCAGCTGATCATTGCCCTGTGTAAACACGGCAACGATCAGGAATGAGCGTTCTAATGAACGCTCATTTACACGATCATTGGTCCGTGCAATAGGGTCTTAAGTATGTGGCTTTATCGGTGGCGGCCACATCATTGGTCTTTGTCGCATAATGTGCAAGTGCAGCTGCTGCATATTATACAATAATATACTATACAGTATATAGCAGCAATAAGGAGTCTGTGTGGTACCTGGTTCTTTTCTGCATGTCTCTTGGTTATTTGACGTCCTATGTTAGGTCTTGAAGGGGTATTTTGACAAGATATATATACATATATATATATATATATATACATACATATACACACATACATATACACACATACATATACAGTGGCCCCCGTTGCCACACAGCGCTGGTCCTGCTTCCAACTGTATCTGTGTCCTCAGGATGCAGATACAGTTCAATTCAATGCTGGACCCTAGCTCCAGGATTCTATGTGCCAGGAGAAGCTCAGGGCAGGCAGGCACGATATAGTGACATTATCGCGCATGTCCGTGCTGCGTCACTCACAGCACAGTACAGAGGAGGAGAAGCAACTCCTCTACCCGTCGTGGGAACGGTGATAGGTAAGTAATTATCTTATTATTTTACTATTAGGCACATATGGAGACATTATACAGGGTATGGGAGGGGGGACTGATATGGTAGCTGCTGAGTATTATACTGTATGGGGGGCATTGTACTGTATGGGACAGCTATGGGGGCATTATACTGTATGGGGCAGCTATGGGTGGCAATATACTGTGTGGGGGCATCTATGGGGGTATTATACTGTGTGGGGGCAGCTATGGAGACCATTATGGGGCAGCTATGGGGGGCATTATACTATGTGGGGGCCAGCTATGGAGCGCATTATAGTGTATGGGGCAGCTATGGGGAGCATTATACTGTGTGGGCAGCTATGGGTGGCAATATACTATGGGGGCAGCTATGGGGAGCATTATACTGTGGTGGTCAGCTATGGGGAGCATTATACTGTGTTGGGGCAGCTATGGGGGCATTATACTGTGGGGGCATCCATGGGGACTGTCAGGCAAGGCGGCTGGGCATAGGCGTGCACAGGGGTCTGGTGGTGTTGGGGCAGTGTAGGGGGGCCCAAGCTGAATTCTTGCACCAAGGCCCATGAGCCTTTAGCTATGCCCCTGTATATATATATATATATATATATATATATATATAAACTTGCGAAGACAAGTGAAGGAGAAGCAGCCAGATTGCATGTGCACAGCACTCTTCATTACAATATATAGGGATAATATATATGCTCTAAGCAAACACGTTGCCTTGACCTTAAATAGTTCCTTGAGTGGGCAATTAAGTATGTGTATATATATATGTATATATATATATATATATATATATATATATATATATATATAAAATCCAAACGAGTTATTATTATTCGTATACGGGTGCCAGCCAGCCCAGGTCAGGGCTAACAGACCTGCTGTAGTAAGGTCCAAAAATCTCCATGAGTCTGCGTAGTAGCAGCTCGGTAATGGCGATAACAGCACACATGTACTGTGTTTACAATGGAGCCGGGTCCTTATTTCGTTGAGTCCCTCAAGTGTAGTGATACCTACACACATGCACTATTTTTACTAATTACGTGTAGCTAAAAGATTGTTAGACTTTGTAACTATGTATTATGTATCACGCTGTATATTGAAGTCCTGTTTGGATAACACGATTGTAATGCATCTCTTACCTGTCTGATGTTGCATATATGAATTCACCATATACCTTTTTGGCAACCTTGTTTATGTGGTTGCACTCTATTGGCACAACTTTTTTATAATATTGGTTCTCCTATATATGTGTGGTCATGACATGAATTTGTTCACTTGAAAAAGGCTCCTGTGTTGAGCTGAAACGTTGTGTTTTGTATGGACCAACAAAGCACCTCTTTCTACCTTGCTTATACCTTGGAGTGCTGCCTGATTTTTGGACCTTCATATATATATATATATATATATATATATATATATATATATATATATATATATATATATATATATATATATATATATATATATAATATATTAGTTTATATTTAACTCTTGTAACGTGAGCCAGGATGAACCAGGTCCTAAACTGAAATTAATTTCTTGTTATGATGCTTCAATTCTTGTATTTTTTCCTTATTCCCTTGAGTAGATCAAAGACAGGGGTCCTTGTCACAGCCTGTTGCTCTTTTGCTATGAAACCAATTTTTTTAAAATCACATATCTAGACAATTTGCTTGTTTCAAACAATTAGGTTTCCTTTATGCTACAGCACTTTCTTCCCTTTTCCTGGCCACCTGGTCCCCAAAGGTAGAGACATCACGCAAATTGTGTGGATTAATTTTTTTCGATTCTCCAGTTAATGAGTATTTGCACTCATTAGAGACAAATTAGAAGTTTTAATAAGTGGGGGTCCAGGTGCTGAGACCCTGACCGTCGCTAAAACAAGGTGAGAAGCGTTAAGCTGTGCGCCCTGCTCTGCATCTTCGTCTGTGATCAACACTCTTTGTTAACATAGAATGTCTATGAGCCCATCTTCAGCCTAATGAGGAGCGACCAGCGCTTCAGCACCTTCATTTCAGAGACGTGGGGGGGTCTATCTAGTCCATGAATATACAAATTGAAGTGTGTGAGATGATGCATGGGGATTATGGGAGAATAGACGATATGACACAAAAAAAAAAGAAGAAAATTAGTTATTAGAAAAATAATCAAATCAAGTGAACATGTACTGAATGCATGAAATGTAAAAGTGACTATTAGACACAATTTGATACACTTATTGTGCACAAGAAACCATTCTGTTAACTTAAGAATTTCTTATATAAAATAAAGATAAAACCAAAAGGTAAAGAAAGACATGAAGAGGGAAACAACAAAAATTAAAATAAACCTCAATAACATGGTTTGTTCTGGACATGTCTGTTACCAGATAACCTTAAATTTTTGAGTCCTCTTTCATGATTCATATTAGAATAAATGCTGATACTCGTACAGTCTTCAAGATATGATGAAAGATTTTGAATATGACTCAATTTGAAAATACTTTTAATGGTGCATGTGCAGTAGAAATTGATACATGCCAGAAAGTAGGTGCCTACATGAATCATTCCAACTATCTCCCAATGTACACACTGCCCTTTCCTTGTAAAAATAAACTGAAAGGACGACTACTCAACAGTGACTGAAAAGGTCAATTCATATATTTTATATGAATGGTCATTCTGTCTGATTTTCCCCTTTCTGTTATGGTTTCCATGGCCTCTCGAGATTAGGGCCATTTCACATTACGCTTTGGCATCCTGTTTAAACGTCAATTTGTGGCTTTATTTTTCCGTGTTCGAGCGGATCCATTAACAGAAACATAGATTTTAAGGGGGTTTTACACTGGGCAATTATCCGGCAAATGATTGTTGAAAGAATGCTCGTTGCCGATAATTGCCCTGTGTAAACAGGACTGCGATCAGCAGATGAACGAGCAAACTCTCGATCATCTGCTGATTGTATCTGTTTAAAAAAGTTAAATATTATCGTTGTCGGCAGCACATCTCCCTGTGTAAACAGGGAGACACGCTGCCGACATGATGATAATGTATGGGGATAAGTGATCAGAGTAATGACCACTCATCGCCATTCATAGCTCCTTGTGACAGGAGCAGACGAGTGCCGATCAAAGAGCTGTCTCGTTGATCGGCGCTCGCTGCACTGGCAAAATTGGCTTGTGTAATAGGACCTTAAATGAGGCTTCCGTCATGGTTAAAAGTGTCTGTCACTGTTTTAAAAGTTTCCATCAGGAACCGTTTTTCTTTACTTTTTCTGTCCTGTTGAACAACAGGTTTATGACGGGTCTGTTTTTCTGTACAATGCAAGTCTATCGCAGCAGAATGCTGCAGGATAGGTATCCTATTGCACCACACTGTTCGACATCCGTTTTTATTTTACATGATAAAAAAAAATAATTTAGATTATTGGGACGTTTGAATTAGATGCTAAAACGAGACGTGAACCTAGCGTAAGGCTATGTTCACATGGCATATGTCCAGACATGAGGCTGATTTCAAGAGAAAACAGCCTCTGAAATTCAGGCGTTTTAAAGCGTTTTTTATATTTGCAAGCCTTTTTAAGTATATTTTGAGGTGTATTTTCTTAGCGTTTCTTGAAGCGTCAATGGGAACAATTAGCTTGTAAAACACTTTAAGAAGTGACATGTCACTTTTTTTACGGAGCGTATTTCCCAATGAAATCCAAAGGGAAGCGGTTTACAGACGTATTTCTAGTCTATTATACGAGGGTTTTAACTCCAAAATATGCCTGGAAATATGCTGTGTGAATATGGCCTTATGGCCATCATGTCACATGGTTTACATCAAGGTCAGTTTTACCTGACCAAATAGCGCAGCATTCTGGTCAGGTAACGGAGTCTCCAACGCAGCCTTAGGCCGCACGAGTGTGTTCGGTCCGTGATATACGGACCGTATGTCGGCAGTATTTTCCAGACTGAAATCACTTCAGGGAGCCCGGCTCCTAGCGTCATAGTTATCTATGACGCTAGGAGTCCCTGCCTCGCTGTGGGAAAACTGTCCCGTGCTGTAATCATGATTTCAGTATGGAACAGTTTTCCCGCAGCGAGGCAGGGACTCCCAGCATCATAGATAACTATGACACTAGGAGCCCGGCTCCCTGAAGGGTGTTCTGTCCGGGAAATACTGCCGACATACGGTCCGTATGTCACGTACCGAACATGCTCATGTAAATCCAGCTTTATACACATTCTACCGATCCTATTGCCCGATATTGAAGGTCAATCTTACTTTTAACAAAGAGTGGCAGGTTAAATCTAGAAATCGTATACAATGGCAAATACTCTTTGTCTATACTTGATCCCTTAAGCGGCCATACAATTAAGACTTCTATTCCTCTCTATTCCCCCATAAACATCTAAGCGTGCATGTTTTTTCAATGAGGAGAGGGAAATTAGTCGCTGCCAGAGGTTTCTCCTTACGAGAACAAACGGTTGGGAATGTTGAAATCTAACATGCCAATTCATTCTTTCCCCAACATCTGCCGTTGGGGAGAGTAGGAAAACCCCAATATACATTAGTCGGTCGATCCCGACGATAATGGTAGGTTCGACAGGATTTAATCGAACGTGTATAGCCGCCTTAAGCCAGAAATAAATTGCTGACTAACAAGCCAATGCTTAAAGGGGTTTTCCCATTAGAGACATTTATGACAAATCCACAGGATATATATAAATGTCAGATAGACGCGCCTCTGGGACCCGCACCTATCTAAACCCCGTCTACTGCTCTGTGTTGTAGCTGAAGCGTGTGACTTCTGACCATGAGTTACGCAAAAAGTCTCTAATTCCCATAGTAGTGAATGGCAGTTACTGAAGCAGCATAGTCCCATTCTATAAGTCCTATGGGACTTACGGAAACAGCGCGTAGCTCAGCGAGCTACGCGCTCTTTCCGTAATTAGTTTTCGGGAATCACACATGTCAGCCACAACACAGAGCGGTAGAACTGGTTTAGGGGGCCCCATTCTAGAGAATGGTGTGGGTCACAAGGGTCGGACCCGTATTTATTTGACATATCCTGTGAGTTATACAAACAAAAGTAGGGAGCACTTCAATAGAAAATGAAAAAGTGGGTTTCTGTATTTGCCCTGGTGTGACGTTTCGGCTCAAATACAGGAGCCTTTCTCAAGCCTCTTGTATTTCAGCCGAAACGTCGCACCAGGGCAAATAAAGAAACCCACTTTTTCATCTTTTATTGGAGTGCTGCCAAATTTTGTTTGTATTATGCTTGAATTGGGAACTTTGGTCGGATCCCTGAGGTATGCACCCACCGATATATTTTTTGCTGGTGCTGCTGGACGGTGGATTTGACATATCCTGTGGATAGTCATAAATGTCTCTTATAGGAAAACCCCTTTAATATGAACAACCATTCTGAACTGTTTAAAAATCGATAAGGTGGTTTTCTGTATACAGTTAAAATTTGCTTCATGTTATAACTAAATTCTAAACAACTACTTCCAGAGTTAACTCTTCGTAGCTTTATTCCTTCTGCTGCAGAGAATAAGTTAGACGAGTAATTGGAAATAGTATTTTAAAGCCTGCTAAGTATTTGCAATCTACGGTGACTTAAAGGGGTTTTCCCACGAGGGACATTTATGACATATCCACGGGATATTACAAACAAAAAGAGTTTGTCAGCTCCTCCTAAAACATGAAATAGTTATGCAGGTGCTAATCTGCCGTGACTAATGTATTACCAGTAACAAGAAAATGCAGATGCACACCGCAGGCGCTAAGATATATATATATATATACACACACACTTATTGTTTATTATGCATTTTTATTGCATTACTGCTATAGTTATTATGTTAATAAATGTGAGGTTCTTAGCGCTCAGTTTGATCAAAATGTACGAGCTAACCTGCCACGAAAAGGCGACCTCTGTCAGGGGGTCCCTACACTGAACATTATATCCCTATTTTGGAGACTTACCTCTCTCTCTTGGGCTGAGCACACAGTGAGCTCATGCCAGGCAGGAACCAAATATATTCTGTTCTAATTAAAAACAGCCCAGGACAGGTGGGTGGAGAGCACAACCAAAATTGAAGCAGTCACCGCCCCCATGCAAATACTACAAACAAAAAGAGTTGGTCAGCTCCTCCTAAAACATGTTTATTATGCATTTTTATTGTCTCCAAAATAGGGATATAATGTTCAGTGTAGGGACCCCCTGACAGAGGTCGCCTTGTCGTGGTAGGTGGGCTCGCACATTTTGATCAAACTGAGCGCTAAGAACCTCACATTTATTAACATAATAACTATAGCAGTAATGCAATAAAAATAATAAAAATTCATAATAAACAATAAGTGTGTGTGTGTGTATATATATATCTTAGCGCCTGCGGTGTGCATCTGCATTTTCTTGTTACTGATATCCACGGGATATGTCAGAAATGTCAGATAGAAGCAGGTCCCACCTCTGGGACCCGCACCTATCTCTAGAACGGGTCCCCCTAAACCCCGTTCTACGTACCTCTTTATGTTCCGGATGATTTCCGACCATGAAGGAGAAAACAGCGAAGCTCGCTGAGCTACACTGTTTCCGTAAGCCCCATAGAACTGAATGGTAGTTACGGAAACAGCGTAGCTTGCATTCTACGCTGCTTCCGTAAGTGCCATTCACTACTATGCGGGTAACGGAAACAGCGTAGCTAGTTACGCGGTTTCCGTAATGCCTGACCATGTAATCAGGAAGTGGCCGGGAGTCAGCGTGAGCACAAAAAGCTAGAACGGGGTTTAGGGGGTCCCGTTCTAGAGATAGGTGCAGGTCATAAATGTCCCTCGTGGGAAAATTCCTTTAAAGGCGCCATGCACATGGCTATACAAAGGATCCATAATGCAGAGCCCATAGTGTCCTCACCACTCTTGCTACAGTATGTACAGCAGGTTGCTTTTCAGCATGGTCATTCTTATTATGTGAATGTGCCAAATTAACCATCATGTTCTGCTTATCAATTATAGTACCCCTGTCTATCAGAAATAAATAACTTGAAAACATAAAAACAATTAGACTTTTGTACCAGCCTGGCTCTCTTTTTAGTTCATTAAGTTAACCCAAAACACTTTAGGAACTAAAATTGTATCACTTGTATGCAGTTCATTGAAGTATTATAGATGATTCCCGGCCAGTGATATTAAGATGAATCTTTGGCTTTTTCCATCTTGATGATTTACATATGTCCTCCTTACATGGGATGGAAAGACATCAAGTAAGAGTTGTAGCTGTGAATTTCCATAGCTCCTATTGAAAGAAATAATAGCTAATCAGAAAACTAAAGAGATCAAAACGTCCTTAAGAAAAAAACCAAAACAGAAAAGCAACAACAAGGCTATGTACAAGTGGACTATGACATTTTCAAATTTTAGGTAAGATTTGAAGTATATTTTTTGCATGAATCATACTGTAAAGTTACATCTTTTTGTCTTATTAAAGTTATATATGCAATATTTATTCCTATTTAAAAAAAATTTCTCTTAAAGTGTAGCTAAACGTTTGACAAACTTCTGACATGTCATAAGTTTGGATTGGTGGGAGTCCGAGCACTGAGACCCCCACCAATCGCTAGAACGAAGCAGCTGAAGCGCTCGTGTGAGAGCTCAGCCGCTTCGTGTCTGTTCGGCTTTTTCTGTAAATAAATGTATCATATACGGACTCAATAGAAAGTCTATGAGCCCAAACTCCGATATATCGGCTTTCCAGAAAAAGCCGAACAGACACGAAGCGGCTGAGCGTTCACACGAGCGCTTCAGCAGCTTCGTTCTAGCGATTATTGGGGGTCTCAGAGCTCGGACCCCCACCCATCCAAACTTCTGACATGTCACTATGACATGTTAGAAGTTTCTCAAACATTCAGCTACACTTTAAGCTGGCCATACACATAAGAGTATGTGTATAGAAGTCTCCCCATTCTCCCCCGACAGCATGATGTCAGTGGAAACGATCGATCGGATATGTTGGATTTCAATTTGACTGATCATTTGTTCCCACAGGAGATAAGCTGCTGACAGTAGGCTGGCCTGGATGAAGAAGCACAGAATTCTGGGTAAGTATAAGATTTTTTTTTTCTCCTGCATTACGATTTTACAGCGAACTCGCAGCTTTTTTATGCCACAAATATCGCAACATCTGCTATCTGTTGCGGGTTTTACCTCCCATTAAATTCAATAGGGAAAACCCGCAATTAAAAAGCAGCGATAATGCTGATTATAAAAATGCAATTTCTGAGCTTTTTTTTTTCCGATTATCATTTACGTAGTGAGTGGATAAGCTTTGTTCAAATCTCATCCACTCTGCTACTACTGTATTATGCTGCGGGTTTTCTACAACTAAATCTGTTGCAGAAAATCTGCAGTATTTACACTATGTGTGAACCTGGCCTTATGGTTTTCCTTAATATTTCCTCCGCCGAGTTCTGTCTTTTTTTCCTCCCATCTAGCACATGGCAAAAATCTTCATCACGGAGCAGCACGTGGGTGGGTGCTTCCTGCTGATTAAGTAAACTGAAAGGATCTTTAAACATAAAACATAAGCGAATGATCCGGCGAACAAGCACTCATATGAACGATTGTTCTCGATCATTACTCTGTGTATACAGGGCAGTGATTAATCAATAATTGAGCGAACGTCCGGTGATCGGCAAAAAAATGGTCACTTGTCGGGAACACATTTACTCGTGTAAAAAGGTAAAGTGCTGCCGAAAAAATGCAAATGTATAAGAAAGAACGATCGTATTAACGATCATCGCAACCCATATGTTCCGACGATTTCTCCATGTAAATGGAGATAAACAAGCGTCAATCAACGTGCTATATCGTTGATCAGTGCTCATTTTACAAACCAGGTAATCGGACCATGTAAACCATCCTAAGGGAAATGGGAGATCGAGGCTGCACGAAACGATCTAAACTAATATGTGGTAGTCCAGATATTCACCCTTATTAACCACCTTTAAATAAGCGCCATTCTAACGGAGCAATGATCGTTAGTATGGGGACGAACCGTCATTACTATGATCATCCGTCCACATACATTTGCATCTTGTCGGCAGCACATCCACTATTTACACAGGGAGTTATGCTGCCAACTAGCGAACCTTTTTATGGCTGCATAAAAGATGAGATCGGCCAATAAACAAGCGTTTGGGCCGTTTTACATGGGGCAATTAGCGGCAAATGTGCGTTTATAGAAGGCTCGTTCCGATCATTGCCAAACGCTCATCGGCTGATCATATCGTTTCTGCAGCCTAAAATATTATTGTTATCGTCAACACATCTCCCTGTGTAAACAGGGAGACGTGCTGCTGACATGAAAGAAATGAGCGCTCGTTCCCATAAATAGCTCCTTGTGATAGGAGCAAATGAGCGCCGATCAACGAGCTGTCCTGTTGACCGGTGCTCGTTGTTACGAACTAAATGGGCCTGTGTAAAAGTACCCTTTGCTAGTTCATCGGCTGATCTTTGCAGTATTTACACAAAGCAATGATCGGGAAGGAGCGTTCGTATGAACACTCATTTATCCAATAATTTGTCAGTATAAAAGAACCTTAAGGGTATGTTCACACGGCTTATTTACGGACGTAATTCGAGCGTTTTATGCCTCGATTTACGTCCGAAAATGCGGCTCGATAACGTTGGCAAACATCTGCCCATTCATTAAAATGGGTCTTACGATGTTCTGTGCACACGGTCATTTTTTTTAAAAATACGCCCGCTTCAAAGAAGTGCCTGTCACTTCTTCAGACGTAAATGGAGCCGTTTTCCATGGACTCCATAGAAAACCAGCTCCATTTAACGTCCGTAATGGACGCAGCAAAAAGCGCCTCAACATGCCATTATGGCTGAAATTACGGTGCTGTTTTCTCCTGAAAATAGCCCCGTAATTTCAGCCGTTACGGACGCTGCCGTGTGAACATACCCTTAGAGTCCTTTTACACCGGCCCATTTTGTAATAACGAGTGCTGATCAACGTGACAGCTCGTTGATTGGTGCTCATTTGCTCCTTTCACAATGAGCTATGTATGGGGACGAGTGCTCATAACTATGATCGCTCGTCCTCATACATTTCTATCATGTCGGCGGCACGTCTCCCTGTTTACACAAGGAAATATGCTGCCGACAATGATAATATTTTAGGTTGCAGAAACTATATGATCAGCCTATGAACGAGCGTTTGCTCGTTCATCGGCTGATCGTTTCCCTGTTTACGCAGGGCAATGATGGGGAACGAGCGTTTTGTGAATGCTTGTTTGCCAAATAATTGCTCCTTGCTAGGTTTTAGAAGAATGTGTGCTTTTATCTTATCCATCTCTCATCTTATCTGCTCTGACATAAAACTAAAGCCCTACAAAGATAGCATACGTCTGTTAGGCTCCGTTCACATCTGCGTCAGGGCTCCATTCCGACGTTCCATCGGAGCTTTCCGTCGGAACTGAGCCTTGACCGACACAAACGGAAAACATAGGTTTCCGTTTCCATCACCATTTATTTCAATGGTTTCCGTTTGTTTCTGTTGTGAAGGGGTTCCAGCGTTTGGACGGAATCAATAATGTAGTCGACTACGCTATTGATTCCATCAAAACGACGGAACCCTTGCATGACGGAGACAAACGGAAACCATTGGCACCGGATCCGTCACCATTAAAATTACCTATGGTTTCCATTTGTGTCAGTCAGGGTTCCATTCCAACGGAAAGCTCAGACGGAACATCGGAACGAAGCCCTGACGCAGAGGTGAACGAAGCCTTATATCTACTCGCCATAGGCATTGGGAGCCTGCAGGCAGCAGATGCCCCTCCCCTCCAATAGAATAATATCCTTCATTCCTAACCTGTAATGTGAGACAAATCACACTGCAATACAATATATTTATACGCCTACTTTTTGAACATATAACAAAATGTACCTACCAAGTGCTCTCGTTCATAGCAGAAAAATTGTGGAAATACTGGTTTGATTTCCTTTGCTGTCCACTTTAGTTTCCCGTTTCTGATCTTCTCAAAATTGTTTAAGCAATTTCGGAAATGATTATATGCATCACATGTAATGTCCATATGTCTTAAAGTAAAGTTAAACCTAAGACATAAGTGTAGAAAAGAATAACAATATTTACAGAAGGTATGAATATAATTTTTCACGTTTTGTTAACTACATCATTAATTGTAAAGTGTACCTGTTGCTAAGATATAGTCTCAAGTATTTGATTTATGCAAAAATTTAATTATTATGGGAAAATGGAATCTTTCTCATCTTTCAGCAACATGCAGTTTCCCTTTCCTTCCCTGAAGGCTCTCTGTAAGGCTGAGTTAACACGAGCATGTTACGTCCGTAAAGGACGGAACGTATTTCGGCCGCAAGTCCCGGACCGAACACACTGCAGGGAGCCGGGCTCCTAACATCATAGTTATGTACGATGCTAGGAGTCCCTGCCTCTCCGTGGAACTACTGTCCCGTACTGAAAACATGCTTACAGTACGGGACAGTTGTCCTGCAGCGAGGCAGGGACACCTAGCGTCGTACATAACTATGATGCTAGGAGCCCGGCTCCCTGCAGTGTGTTCGGTCCGGGACTTGCGGCCGAAATACGTTCCGTCCTTTACAGACGTAACATGCTCGTGTGAATCCAGCCTAAATGTTCAGAAATCCCCTGAGACATTTCTTGTTGGGGAGAATACAGTGACTGAGGCGGGGCACCATACAACTGCACACAGCTTTGAGGCCTTATAGCTCCACCACATAGATGCCTTTACCGATATGCAAACCTCTTGACCTACTTTGAATCCAATTTAAAGGGATGTTCCAATTTTAGACATTATGGCATATCTACAGGATATGCCATAAATGTCTGATAAATGCGTGTCCCAACTCTGGGACCCGCACCTATGTCTAGAATTGCACCCCTTGACCCGTCTTCTCCTGCAGTTCTGGTCCCTTCAGACGAGCGTTATTCTCATCCATGTGCTGTGCGTTGAAACAACGCACAGCACACGGACCCATTGATTTCAATGGGGTCACTCACACGTGCGTTGTTTTTCATGTAGTTTGTGTCCGTTGCTTGAAACTCACTGCATGTATTATATTGGTGCGTTATCACGCACCTAGTCGCCCATTGATGTCAATGGGTGAGTGAAAACCACGGACAGCACATCCATTTGCTGCCCGTGTTTCATGATTCAATTACATTGAAAAAAAAAATGTGCTTGCAAGTGCGTGAAAAACACACGCAAAGAACGTTGATGCAAAAATGCAACGCACATGGACAGATTTATGCACGTTTTTTACGCGCGTAAATCTGTCACGCTAATGTGAATGTAGACTTACGAGGCAGCCGAGTGTACAGAAACAGCCGAGCCTGCTGAGCTGCACGGTTTCTTTAACTGCCATAGAAGTGAATGGGAGCTCTGGAAACAGAATCGCACAGTGAGTAACGCTGTTTCCACAGCTCTCAAGTTCAGGAAACAGCGTTTGTTAGCTGTGCTACACTGTTTTCATATCTCCAATTCACTTCTATAGGTGTTACAGAAACAGCGTAGTTCAGCAAGCTCGGCTATTTCCGTACTCCAGGCCATAAATGTCAGAGATGAGAATACCCCTCTAACTTTAATCACTTGACAGATTAATCCCAAGAGAATATGTTTACAAGTAGTACTGCTGAGTTAGGGTATGTGCACACACACTAATTACGTCCGTAATTGACGGACGTATTTCGGCCTTCCTCAAGCTGAGGAAGGCCTACGTGCCGAAACATCACGGTTATGTGCTTTTGCGCATCGCAATAATGCATTAAAAAATTTATTTGGCGGGGCTGCTGTCTCCTTCAGCGGGGACCGATCGCTGTGTCCCTGCTGATTAATCCCTTAAAAGCCGCGTTCCATAGTGATCGCTGCTTTTTAGGGGTTAAACCACCATCGACGGCTCGCTACATGATAGCGGGCAGCAATGGTTGCTGTGGCAACCGGACACCTAACAATGGCGTCCAGCTATGCCATCTACAGAAGCCTAGTGGGTCCTGACAAAGTCAGGACCCACTATGCTTGCTGTCAGTGAGTAGCTGACAGCTCTAATACACTGAACTACGAATGCACTGCAGTGTATAAGAATTGCGAACAGGGCCTCCTGCCCTCATGTTCCCTAGTGGGAGAAAGTAATAAAGTAAAAAATGTAAAAAAAAGTTGTGTACAAATAAGAAAAAAAAAAGTTTTAAATGTAATGAAAGTAAAAATCCCCCTTTTTCCCTTGTCAGTTCTTTATTATTGATAAAAATAAACAAATAAACTATACATAATTGATATTGCCGCGTCCGTAACGGCCTGAACTACAAAATTATTCGGTATTTAACCTGCACGGTGAACGCCATAAAATAAATTAATAATAAACCATACCAGAATCACAATTGTTTGGTCACTTCACCTCCCAAAAAATGTAATAAAAAGAGATCAAAAAGTCACATGTACTTAAAAACTGATCTAAACTACAATTCGTTATGCAAAAAACTATTCCTCGCACGGTTTTCTTGATGCAAAAATAAAAAAGTTATGGCTCTTAGAATATGGCAACACAAAAAGTAAATTATTTTTTACAAAAAGTATTTTATTGTGCAAACGTCATAAGACATAAAAAAACTATAAACGTATGGTATCGCCGTAATCGTATCGCCACGCAGAATAAAGTGAATATGTCATTTATAGCGCACTGTGAACACTAAAAAAAAAAAAACAATAAAAAAACAATAGTAGAATTGCTGTTTCTTAGTCACCACGCCTCTTAAAAATAGAATAAAAACTGATCAAAAAGTCGCATGCATCCCATGAAAACTACAATGAATTCCTCAAGTGGTCTAGTTTCCAAAATAGGGTCACTTTTCAGGGGGTTTCCACTGTTTTGGCACCACAAGACCTCTTCAAACCAGACATGGTGCCTAATAAAAAAGAGGCCTCAAAATCCTCTAGGTGCTCCTTTGCTTCGGAGGCCGGTGCTTCAGTCCATTATCACACTAGGGCCACATGTGGGATATTTCTCAAAACAGCAGAATCTGGGCAATAAATATTAAGTTGCGATTCTCTGGTGAAACCTTCTGTTTTACAGAAAAAAAATGGAATAAAAAGGATTTTCTGCCCAAAAAAATAAATATATAAATTTCCCCTCTACTTTGCTCTAAATTCCTGTGAAACACCTAAAGGTTTAATAAACTTTCTAAATGCTGTTGTGAATACTTTGAGGGGTCTAGTTTCTAAAATGGGATGTTTTATGGGGGTTTCTAATATATAGGCCCCTCAAAGCAACTTCAGAACTGAACTGGAACCTAAAAAAAGAAAAATGAGGCAATACTTCGCTTCTGGCCGTCAAAAAATGGGACATGCCCTATTTTCGGCCGTTTACCCAGCCGCCCGGCTCCCATAGAAGTCTATGGGGCCGGGTAATACACGGCCATCACCGGAATGTGTCCCGAGTGATGGCCATGTATTCCGTCGCTCGCGCTCTCTCTCCTCCTCCTCCTCCTCACAGTGCAGAGTGCATGTGAGGAGGAGGGTCTTTTTTTCTCCCTGTAGGAGTCGGAATCCCCAATCCCTGGCCGGGGATTGGGGATTCTGCTACGGGAGAAGTGAGTGACTACACTGTCCATATATGGACACAGCGTCGTCACTCACTTCTGAAGCAGAATCCCCGACCCTGTGGCAGGGAATTCCGCTACAGGAGAAGTGAGTGACTACACAGTCCATATATGGACACAGTGATGTCACTCACTTCAGAAGCGGAATCCCCGACCCCGTGGCCGGGGATTCCTCTCCAGGAGAAGTCAGTGACTAAACTGTCCATATATGGGTGCAACCTACAGGGGACTTGGTGGCATCACCTACAGGGGACTTGGTGGCATCACCTACAGGGGACTTGGTGGCATCACCTACAGGGGACTTGGTGGCATCACCTACAGGGGGCAGGGTGGCATCACCTACAGGGGACTTGGTGGCATTTCATACAGGGAGCTGGGTGGCATTACCTACAGGGGGCAGGGTGGCATTACTTACAGGGGGCAGGGTGGCATTACCTGCAGGGGGCAGGGTGGCATTACCTATGAGGGGCAGGGTGGCATTACCTGCAGGGGGCAGGGTGGCATTACCTGCAGGGGGCTGTGTGGCATTACCTACAGGGGACTGGGTGACATTACCTACAGGGGGCAGGGTGGCATTACCTACAGGGGGCAGGGTGGCATTGCCTGCAGTGGTATGGGTGGCATTACCTGCAGGGGGCTGGGTGGCATTACCTGCAGGGGGCAGGGTGGCATTACCTACAGGGGGCAGGGTGGCATTACCTACAGGGGGCAGGGTGGCATTACCTGCAGGGGGCAGGGTGGCATTACCTGCAGGGGGCTGTGTAGCATTACCTACAGGGGACTCGGTGACATTACCTACAGGGGGCAGGGTGGCATTACCTACAGGGGGCAGGGTGGCATTACATACAGGGGGCTGGGTGGCATTACCAACAGGGGGCTGGGTGGAATTACCTACAGGGGGCTGGGTGGCATTACCTACAGAGGGCTGTGTGTGGCAACAAATTTTAATGAAATTCATCCGATTTTAAAACGAACAGGGAAAAAAAGGATGCAAAACGGGTCAAAATCGGCCGTTACAAACGGCAACACGGCCCGGAACGGATGCAAAACGGATGCAAACCGGCCGGGAAAAACGGCCGATTTTATCGGCCGACACTCGGACCCTGTCGTGTGAATGAGGCGTTCCATTATACTGACAATGTGCAGCGCACACCCGGAGATGACCCCAGTTTTGACCGTTTGTATAAACGGAGACCCCTATAAGACCATTCCAGTGCCCGGTTCTCCCAAGCATACACCCTTGAGACGTGTATTTCTGTTGATGAGTCCCTGGTACATCTTAAAGTGAGGCTTCAATTCCGCCAGTACCTGCCAGGTAAGTGGGCAAGGTATGGCGTGAAGATGTATAAGCTGTGCGACAGTGCATCAGGGTATATGTACAAATTTAGGATATATGAAGGGAAGGACACCAGTATTCAGCCCACCGAATTCCCCCCTTACTGGGAGTTATGCAAAACTTGTGTGGGATTTGGTGCACCCACTGCTGGACCAGGGTTACCACCTCTACCTGGATAACTTTTATACCAGCTTCCCACTCTTCAAGTGCCTCGCTTCCAGAAGTACTGCGGCATGCGGCACTGCTAGAAGAAACTTGAGAGGCCTCCCTAAGACACTGCTTGGGCAAACACTCAGAAGGGATGAGAGTAGGGCGCATTCTAGCAGCAACATATTGTGTGTCAAGTACAAGGACAAGAGAGATGTCCTTGTATTGACAACAATACATGGCCACACCAGTACCCATATACCTGTACGAGGTACCAGTACAGAGATCCCCAAACCAGATTGCATCCTGGACTACAATAGGTACATGGGAGGGGTGGACTTGTCAGATCAAGTCCTGAAGCCCTACAGCGCCTTGCGGTGTGGTATAAGAAGCTGGCCGTGCACATCATACTGATGGCATAGTACAATGTGTACGTGCTACGTCGATGTGCAGGCAAGATGGGAACTTTCCTGGAATTTCAAGAGGTGGTTATAAAGAACCTAATCTTTAGGGACACAGAAGGGGGGGGCACCCAGTACTTCTGGAAGTGAGGCCACACGCATCGTAACAGGGCAACACTTTCCAGGAGAAGTTCCCCAAACAGGCAAGAAGGGAAAAAGTCAAAAGAGGTGCAAAGTCTGCTATAAGAAAAGGATAAGGAAGGACACAATATATCAATGGGACACATGTCCCGAAAAACCAGGGCTCTGTATGAAAGTGTATTAAAATTTATCATACATCCCTTGATTTTTAATCTACCCCAGTTTTACTTACAGCTTATCCCCCTCATCTTTCCCTTCTGAGCCCTGCCGTGTGCCAGGCAGCTGATAACAGCCACATGTAGGGTATTGCCATACCCGGGAGAACACACATTACAGTTTATGGGGTGTATGTCTCTGGTCAAAATGTTCACTACACCTCTAGATGAATGCCTTAAGGGGTGTAGTTTTTAATACGAGGTCACTTCTCAGGGGCTTCTGCATTCACGACTTCGCACCAGAAAATCCCCAATAGGCCAAATGGTGGTCCTTCCCTTCTAAGCCCTGCCGTGTGCCCAGGCAGCAGATAACAGCCACATGTAGGGTATTGCCGTACCCAGTGGAACCCACATTACAATTTATAGGGTGTATGTCTCCGTTGGTGCACACTGGGCACAATATATTGGACACTGAAATGGCATACATATATAGAAAATTGCAAATCTCACACTGCACCATCTACTGCGCATTACCGTTTAGACAATACATGTGGTGTCAAAATGCTCACTACACCTCTAGATGAATGCCTTAAGGGGTGTAGATTTTAAAATGGGGTCGCTTCTTGGGGGTTTCCATTGCTTTGATACCTCTGGGGCTCTGCAAATGCAACATGGCACCCGAAAACCAATCCAGCAAAATCTGGACTCCAAAGAACAGATAGCGCTCCTTTCCTTCTGAGCCCTCCCATGGGCCCAAACGGCAGTTTATCACCACAAATGGGGTATTGCCGCACTCAGGACAAATTGGGCAACAAATTGGGGTATTTTATTTCTTGTGAAAATAAGAAATTTTCAGCCAAAACTACATATTATTGGAAAAAAATTTTTTTTTTAATTCACAGCCCAATTCAAATAAGTTCTTTGAAAAAACTGTGGGGTCTAAATGGTCACAACACCCATAAATGAATTCCTTGAGGGGTGTAGTTTCCAAAATGGGGTCACTTCTTGTGGGTTTCCATTGCTTTGATACCTCTGGGGCTCTGCAAATGCGACATGGCACCCGAAAACCAATCCAGCAAAATCTGGAGTCCAAAGAACAAATAGCGCTCCTTTCCTTCTGAGCCCTCCCATGGGCCCAAACGGCAGTTTATCACCACAAATGGGGTATTGCTACACTCAGGTGAAATTGTGCATACTTGGTATCGCCGCGTCCGTAACGACCCTGACTATAAATCTATTACACAATTTAACACGCACGGTGAATGCCGTAAAAAATTAAATAAAAAACAATGGATCTGTGAATCCTGACTTTAACCCCTTCCCGCTCCTTGACGTACTATTACGTCATGGCAGCTGTATCGTTCGCGCTCCATGCCGTAATAGTACGTCTCGGGAGTAACGGCCGTTTCGGCCGTCCTCCCGACACATACAGGAGCTGTGACGCTGCTGTCTTGTTCAGCAGCTGTCACAGCTCCTACAGCGGGGACCGATCGCTGTGTCCCCGCTGATTAACCCCTTAAAAGCCGCGTTCTATAGAGATCGCGGCTTTTTAGGGGTTAAGCTGCCATCGCCGGCCTGCTACGCGATAGCGGCCGGCGATGGTGACTATGGCAACCGGACACCAAACAATGGCGTCCGGCTATGCCATAGACGGAAGCCTAGTGGGTCCTGACAACGTCAGGACCCACTATGCTTGCTGTCAGTGAGTAGCTGACAGTTCTAATACACTGCACTACGCATGTAGTGCAGTGTATTAGAATAGCGATCAGGGCCTCCTGCCCTCATGTCCCCTAGTGGGACAAAGTGATAAAGTAAAAAAAAAGTTAAAAAAAAATGTGTAAAAATAAGAAAATAAAAGATTTAAAAGTATTAAAAGTAAAAATCCCCCTTTTTCCCTTATAAGTCCTTTATTATTAATAAAAATATATAAACAAACAAATAAACTATACATAATTGGTATCGCCGCGTCCGTAACGGCCTGAACTACAAAATTATTTCATTATTTATCCCGCACGGTGAACGCCGTAAAATAAAATAATAATAAACCGAACCACAATCACAATTCTTTGGTCACTTCACCTCCCAAAAAATGGAATAAAAAGAGATAAAAAAGTCGCATGTACCTAAAAATGGTACTGATCAAAACTACAGTTCGTTACGCAAAAAATAAGTCCTCGCACGGCTTTATTGATGGAAAAATAAAAAAGTTCTGGCTCTTAGAAAAAGGTAACACAAAAAGTGAATGATTGTTTACAAAACGTATTTTATTGTGCAAACGCCATAAGACATAAAAAAAAACTATAAACATCTGGTATCGCCGTAATCGTATCGCCCCGCAGAATAAAGTGAATATGTCATTTATAGCGCACGGTGAACGCTGTAAAAAAAATAGAATAAAAAACAATAGTACAATTGCTGTTTTTTAGTCACCACGCCACCTAAAAATAGAATAAAAACTGATCAAAAAGCCGCATGCACCCCAAGAAAACTACAATGGATTCCTCAAGGGGTCTAGTTTCCAAATTGGGGTCACTTTTGGGGGGTTCCCAATGTTTTGGCACCACAAGACCTCTTCAAACCGGACATGGTGCCTAATAAGAAAGAGGCTTCAAAATCCACTAAGTGCTCCTTTGCTTCGGAGGCCGGTGCTTCAGTCCATTACCGCACTAGGGCCACATGTGGGACATTTCTAAAAACTGCAGAATCTGGACAATAAATATTTAGTAGTGTTTCTCTGGTAAAACCTTCTGTGTTACAGAAAAAAAAATGAATAAAATTGAAATTCAGCAAGAAAAATGAAACTTGCAAATTTCACCTCCACTTTGCTTTAATTCCTGTGAAATGCCTGAAGGGTTAAACAACTTTCTAACTGCTGTTTTGAATACTTTGAGGGGTCTAGTTTTTAAAATGGGGTGTTTTATCAGCGTTTCTAATACATAGGCCCCACAAAGCCACTTCAGAACTCAAGAGGTACCTTAAAAAAAAGGCTTTTGAAATTTTCTTAAAAATATGAGAAATTGCTGTTTATGTTCTAAGCCTTGTAACGTCCAAGAAAAATAAAAGAATGTTCAAAAAATGATGCCAATCTAAAGTAGACATATGGGAAATGTGAACTAGTAACAATTTTGGGTGGTATAACCGTCTGTTTTACAAGCAGATGCATTTAAATTCTGAAAAATGCAATTTTTTCAAAATTTTCTCTACATTTTGCAATTTTTCACCAATAAACACTGAATATATCGACCAAATTTTACCACGAACATGAAGCCCAATGTGTCACGAGAAAACATTCTCAGAATCGCTTGGGTAGGTTTAAGCATTCCGACGTTATTACCACATAAAGTGAAATATGTCAGATTTGAAAAATGGGCTCTGAGCCTTAAGGCCAAAACTAGGCTGCGTCCTTAAGGGGTTAAAGAAAAAGTGATAAAAAGTGATCAAAAAGTCGCATCTACTCCAAACTGGTACCAATAAAAACTACAAGTCGTCCCGCAAAAACAAAAGCCCTCATACAATTGCATCGGCGGAACAATAAAAAAGTTATGGCTCTTCAAATATGGAGACACAAAAACAAATCATTTTGAAAAAAAAGCGTTTTTACTGTGGGTATCGTTGTAATCGTAACAACCCGCTGAATAAATTTATTGCGTTATTTATACCACACGGTAAACGGCGTAGATTTAAGACACGAAAAAGAGTGGCGAAATTTCCATTTTTTTTCTATTCCCCCCACCCAAAAAAAGTTAATAAAAGTTAATCAGTAAATAATATGTACCTCAAAATGGTACTATTAAAAAAAAAAAACTTGTCCCGCAAAAAACAAGACCTTATACAGCTATGTCGACGCAAAAATAAAAAAGTTATAGCTCTTTCCATGAGACGATGGAAAAACATAAAAAATGGCTTGGTCATTAAGGTTTAAAACAGGCTGGTCATTAAGGGGTTAAAGAAAAAATCCAGTCAAAATGATCTTCTGATATGTCACAGACAACTGTGAGAAGACACATAAGTGAAGTCTGTGATCTCAGATGTCCACTTATTTACAAACCCAAAGGGTTCTATGCAACATTTCAAGACTTTTGTACTGATGTTGGAAGTCTGACACAGCATTCTAAGCAAAGGGCAATTCAAATCAATAGAAGTTTGCTTAGAATGCTGTCAGATTTTCAGTAGCAGAAACCTAGAGCCCTTTCCTTCTGGAAAACAGTGGTGGTTCGGGTTCACTAACTCGATCTTGTTACATGTATCTATAGAGGTCGCACTGATGTGTGCAAAATGTATATTTTGCAGAGATAAGTTTTGTTGGTATTACATAGATTTTCTGTCTGACCAGATGAAAGAAGTACTGTTGCCAGGGGTGCCAGTGTCTGTGCATTATATAGAAGACATGACAGTCGTTAGGCTCCGCAGACTAGCTCAGGGGAAAACTGCTAAAAAATTGTAAAAAGTGTAATTGCTCATGTATACCCATATGACAGCTTATTCTGAAAACTCACGCTTTAAAGGGGCCCTGGAGAATATCTGTATAACTCCGCTGAAGCAGGAAGATTTAACTTTATGCTTCTGAACATTGCATTTGGAATACCACAGGAATTAATCACTTTAAGTGCATAGAAACTGATCAGCCACTTGTTATGTGATACTTAACTCTACTGATGCAGCAATCTCATCACCATTGTGAGGATGCCTATACTATACTGTCTGTCTATAAAGTATATGATGCTACACTGGATGCAATTATTTAGCAGTTTCCTTATAATAAAGACATTTGCCTTTGTGGTTGGTGGCCATATATATATTAATATTCTATCGTTCATGCAGACTGTGCAAAGGGACAACTACAAGCTTGTAATTCAGATCTGGAAAAATGAAATTCTATGAGAATAACAGATGTGCTGTAGTCTCCCATATAACTGGAAACCCTTTTACAAATACATTCTAAGGTCAGTACCATTAACACGAACGTGAATCTCGTCCGTGTGCGGTGTATGGAAACCACACACAGCAGACGGACCGAATGATTTCAATGGGGACGTTCACACATGAAGGAGTTTTCATGCAGCGAGAGTTCGCTGCGTGAAACTCACTGCATGTCCTATATTGGTGCGTTTTTCACGCACCTATGCGCCCATTGAAGTCAATGGGTGCGTGAAAACCACGCACAGCACACGGGTGCACCGTGTGCTGTGCGTGATTTGCACATCAATTCCATTTAAAAAATATTCTTTACGTGTGTGTGAACAACAAATGCCACTCGCAAAGCACAGATGCAATACCGCAAAGCACACGAACCAGATTTACGCACGTTTTTTTACGCGTGTAAATCTGTCACGCTCATGTGAATGTAGCCTAACACGCAAAATAAATCCTATTTTTGTATGGGGAGTAGTTTAATGTGGTTTATAGAGTAGAACCACCCTGAACTTGGCTAGGAATTGCCAGAGACCTCAGCTCTGCTAATGAAAAAAATAATAATAAAGAATTCTGCATCCCCAAGCAAACCTGATGTGTTTTTTTCATACATTTCTTATACAAAATGTAGTGTCCATGACCGCGGGCCGTCGGCATTACTCAACCCCCGACGGCCGCAGCCATGGATCTGTGTGCGCTGGCCCATATTTCCTCCCCAGGAGACGCCAGCGCTCACTTTCACTCCGTTCTGCTGTGTCCTGTAGGGTGCGCGCGCACGCTCGTGCCCGGCCTTAAAGGGCCACTGCGATCACATGAAAATAATCAGCAATTTATAAATGTTGTGGGTATGGGAAGAGAGGGAAATAGAGCAGGACTGGTCAAAGTCGCCTTCAATTATTTTGTTATTGATACCGACTGTTGTAGGGAAAGGATTTAATTGTGCAAAGTCCCCTTTTCCTTGATTGCACAATCACTATTTGAATTAATTGTGTTTTGTTTTTTATGGTATTTTTAAATTTTATTATTTTTTGTGCTTATTATTGCTTTATGTATAGCAAGTATTATTTACTTTGTTCAAATCCCTTTGTCAATTTTGGTCAATGGGAAAAAGAAAGAGAAGGGAGTGCTGGGCTTAATATTATAACTGTGACTTAGTTCATGATTTACACAACATAATACTGCAACTGCAGCCAGTATTAAGCAGTCAGCTGATACACCTGGAGAGAGTAAGTCTCCTGGTCTATGGCCGTGTAAATCTCGATCTTTTGTAGCTGTTAGCACTGCAGACAGTATCAGGCAATCAGCTGATACACCAGGAGAAAGTAAGTCTCCTCGTCTATGGCCGTGTAAATCACGCAGATTCAATGTCAGTATACCAGGAGACTTACCGGTTCCAGTTTGTGCTCCACTACCGGCCCGCGGACAAAAATGTGAGGGCCGATGCCCTGTCCAGGTCATTGTAAACAGAGGACACCGTGGAGCCTCCGCAAAGTATCATTGACCCATCCTGTATTATTTCTGCTAATCCTCTGCAAGTATGGCAGACAGGAGGAGAATCCTTTGCTGGGGGCACTGCTCCAAACTGGCTGGGCACTCCGGTGCTCGTAAGACCCGAGATCTAATTGCCCGTCATTTCTGGTGGCCCACGCTGCCCAAAGATATTGTGGACTTTGTCTCGTCCTGCACTGTGTGTGCTTCCAACAAAGTTGCTCACTCTAAGCCTGCCGGTCTGTTCCAAACTCTGCCTGTGCCCAATGCTTCCTGGCCCCATATAACAATGGACTTTGTCATTGACCTTCCTTCCTCTGCAGGATTCAATACGGTCTGGGTGGTGGTGAACCGGTTCCCGAAGAGGGCTAATCTTATCCTGCTGACCGGTCTACCTTCTGCTCCTCGGCTGGCGAATCTCTTCATCCAGCACATCTTCCGTTTGCATGGTTTGCCTCTTCATATCGCATCTGATCGGGGGGTTCAGTTCACCTCGAAATTCTGGAGAGCTCTCTGTAAACTCATAGACGTGAAGTTGCACTTTTGTTCAGCCTATCATCCCCAGTCTAATGGCCAAGTCAAGAGGATTAACCAAATCATGGAGAATTATCTTCACCACTTCATCTCCATGCACCATGATGATTGGGTACAGCTTCTTTCATGGGCCGAGTTTTCGTAAAACAACCACACAATTGAGTCCACCACCTCCACACAATTCTACATTGTCTACGGCCAACATCCACAAATTCCTCTTCCGGTTACATCCCTGTTACCAACAGCTGACTCTGCATTTGGAGATTTTTTTACAGGTCTGGCAGCAAACCCGGTCCTCTATTCTGCAGGCAGTCGATTGCATGAAGCGAAAAGCAGATGCTAAGAGAAGAGAGCCATCTCTGCATCTTCCAGGTACCAAAGTCTGGCTATCCTCAAGGAATATCCGGCTGAGGGTGCCATCATACAAGTTTGCTCCCAGGTTCCTCGGACCCTTTGAGATCCTACAGCAAATCAACCCGGTCTCTTACAAGCTTTGGCTGCCTCCTACCCTCAGGATCCCCAACTCCTTTCATGTGTGTCCCTCTTGAAGCCTGTGGTTCTGAACCACTACACAAAAACGCCTAGCCCTGCAGTTGCTCCCAGCGGTTCTTCCGATGTATTTGAGGTTATGGAGATCCTGTAATTCAAAAAAAGTAGAAGGAAGAATGTTTTATTTGGTGGATTGGAAGGGGTCCTGGGAGCCAGAAGAGAACCTCAATGCTCCTGCCCTCATTAAAAAAGTTCCTCTCTCGCTCTGGTCCCAAGAAGCGGGGGCATAAGAGGGGGGATACTGTAATGTCCATGGCCGCGGACCGTCGGGATTACTCACACCCGGACGGCCGCAGCCATGGATTTGTGAGCGCCTGCCTGCATCTCCTCCCCAGGAGACGCCAGCGCTCACTTTCACTCCGTTCTGCTGTGTCCCGTAGGGTGCGCACGCACGCTCGTGCCCGGCCTTAATGAAAATAATCATTAATTTACCAATGATCATTGCTCTGCCCTTTTCTCATTGCCTTAGCGTTGTTGTGTTTACCCGTGTTAGTCTTGCAAATGGTGCCTTAGTGAAATCCTGTTCCCAGTGTTCCCGTACCTGCTACTTGTATCCCATGCTACCGTTGTTCCTGTGTCCTAGAAAGTTGGAGTCGTGTTGTACGATCGGTCATGTCTGTGTTACACCACGCCTGGTGTCTGCTGCCAAAGTCCCATCTGAGCCTAGCCGTTACTACTTCTTGAATTGCTACAGGTACCCTTGTGCTTGGACTATATAGACATTGACTTGGTGCACTAATTGGCCAGCTGCTATCCCGCTACGGCGCTACGGCCCAGTGGGTCCACATACCCACAGATCGTGACACAGAATTTGTTGCAGTTAGATTATAATAGCTGATGTTTCTCTACAGAGCATTTGGCATTTGTGACATTTATTTTACATTCTTTTATATTATAAGCTAGCAAGCAGAAAGATATACAAAGTCATTAATTACTTAATCTCCACAGCATTAACTATAAATACATTTATGGCTTTAAATAATTAAAGGCTATGTACACCTTTGAAATCGTTTTGTATACAGAGCAGCTGAATCTAGCGCTAAGGCCTGAATACATCAGATCAGCGGGACGGACGGGTTCAGTGACAGCGGGTCGTGCTTATCTCTTCTGACAGGAGGGAACCACCTTTCATCGATCGTATCTAAGTTACGAACTTAGATGTGATTGGTAACCGCTCGATCCTGCGTGGACCCGCTGACACTGAGCCTATCAGTGCCGCTGACCTGACGGATACAGGTTTCAGCAATAGATACAGCTGCTCTGTATACAGAATACAAAGCAGCTGCATCTCAAAAAGTAAAACAAATTTTTAATAAACAGTATTTAGAAAGTTGCACCAAAACACACTAATCGACAATTTGTATTAAAACAAAACCAACAAACAAACAAAAAAATAGCAATTTCAAAAGGTGTACATAGCTTTTAAACTATTGGTATGGAAAAAAGCTTTATTAATGTGGAGGGTAGCTCTGAACCTGGAAAAAACTAGGCAAAAAAGCCACATAATTTAAGCCTTTCTGGTCCGAGGGCCTCATTGTCAGATTGTATCGCTCCCAAGGGTAAAGAAGTTGCACTAAAAAATTTTCAGCAAAGTACAAATACACCTCTTAACATTTTTAAGGAGTATTTTTAACCAAGGAGGATAATTTAATTTGCACTAATGCAATTTTATGTTATTTAGGCTGAAAAAGATTCAGCGTGACCTCTGTGTGTTTATGTATAAACTATCTGCTGCTGCGACCACAGCGTTTACAGCAGACTGCTTTTGTATGCGTATATAAATAGTCTACAGTGTAGTGCAAACGCTGCGGTCAGACTGATCTGCCGCACCATTAACATCAGTTTAGTGTATATATATTTATTATGTATAAAGAGATACACACTATGTGAACAAAAGTATTGGGACACACTTGTAAATCATTAAATTCAGCTGTTTTATTCAGTCCCATTGCCACAGGTTTATAAAAATCAAGCACCTAGTCATGCAGTCGCCTTTACAAACATTTGTGAAAGAGCGGTTCGTTCTAAAGAGATCACTGAATTCCAGCGTGATACTGTAAAAGGATGTCACCGTGGTAACAAGTCAGTTTGTGAAATTCCTTCCCTCCTAGATATTCCAAGATATACTGTGAGTGGTAGTATTGAAAAGTGAAAGCATTTACGAATGACAGCAACTCAGCCAAATAGTGCTAGGCCACGTAAAGTTACAGAGAGGGGTCGCAGAGTACTGCTACATAACTGCAGAGTTCCAAATCTCCCCTGGCATTTACATCCGCACAAAAACTGTGCGTCGGGAGCTTCATGGTATCGATTTCCATGGCAGAGCAGCTGCATGCAAGCCTTAAGCCTCATGCACACTTCCATCACCGTTTTATCGGCCGTTTTTGACGGATCCGTGTGTCCGTTTTTGTTTCCGTGTGGTTTCCATGTGCACTCCATTTCCGTTCCATGTTTCCGTTTTACACGGACGTTGTGCTTCCGTTTGGCTTCCGTTTAAAAAACGGACGGTAAACTTCATTTGAACATGTCCCAGGAAACACCAATAGAAAGGTTACAAGAATTTTGTGGTGCGGTTTTCTGCAGCTTTCAGAGCATAGAGAACAGTTTGAGATTACTCTGCTTGGCTTGCTTTGTTTTTTTTTTTTTTTTTGGAGTGAAATGTGTGCACTCTTACTTATTTTGTGACACTGGGCACTAGTTCCCTGCTGCCATCTGTGCGTGAAAAGCTCCTTGGCAAGTTCCTCCCACGCGGCGTCCTTTTTATAGCGGTCGTGGTAGCATTCTGCCCATGTATCCCACAGTTCTGGGTGATCATGCACCAATGCTATGAGTCTCTCCACATCCATCTTGAGGAATGAATGTGTACTGCAGTCTGTGAGTCTGTGAACTTTGGCTCACCCAGCCGTTGCTATGGCGACAGATCCGTCAAAAACGGACGGCACACGGAAGCCTTTCGTGTGCCATCCGTTTTTTTGACTGACCCATTGACTTCTATGGGCCACACGGTCACTGAATCACTCACCAAAATAGGACATGCTCTACTTTTGACGGAACGGAACAACGGATCCGTTTAAATAACTGAAGTGTGCATGGACCCATTGAAATGAATGGGTTCAGGGTGCTATCAGTGACAAAAATGGATAGCACCCTGAAGGAAAAGACTGAAGTGGGCATGAAGCCTTAGGCCTTATTCACACGACAGTGAACAAAAATGTCCATTTAAAACTGATCAACAAGTTTTTCATGGCCATTTTGCATCAGTGTGTCTCTAAATTTTCATCCATTTCAAGTCCATCTGTCCGTTTTTAATGGCCGTTTGACATCCATTTTGCATCAGTTTTTCATGGCCATTAAAAAAACCTGATGAATTTCATTGGTCAGGCTTTTTTTGTCCCAACCCCCTGCCACACCAGCCTCCCTGTATATGATGCCACACGCCTCCCTGTAGATGATGCCACACCCCTCCCTGTAGATGATGCCACACACCTCCATGTAGATGCCACACCAGTCTCCCTGCAGATCATGCCATACCAGCCTCCCTGCAGATCATGCCACACCTGCCTCCCTGTAGATGATGCCACACCTACCTCCCTGTAGATGATGCCACACCTGCCTCCCTGTAGATGCCACACCAGCCTCTTTGTAGATGCCACACCAGCCTCCTTGTAGATGCCACACCAGCCTCCCTGTAGATGCCACACCAGCCTGCCTGTAGATGCCACACCAGCCTCCTTGTAGATGCCACACCAGCCTCCTTGTAGATGCCACACCAGCCTCCCTGTAGATGCCACACCAGCCTCCCTGTACATGATGCCCCACCGGCCTCCATGTAGATGATGCAACACCTGCCTCCCTGCAGATCATGCAACACCTGCCTCCCTGCAGATGATGCCACACCTGCCTCCCTGCAGATGATGCCACACCTGCCTCCCTGCAGATGATGCCACACCAGCCTCCCTGTAGATGCCACACCAGCCTCCCTGTAGATGCCACACTAGCCTCCCTGTAGATGCCACACCAGCCTCCTTGTAGATGCCACACCAGCCTCCTTGTAGATGCCACACCAGCCTCCTTGTAGATGCCACACCAGCCTCCCTGTAGATGCTACACCAGCCTCCCTGTATATGATTCCACACCAGCCTCCCTGTATATGATGCCACACCAGCCTCCCTGTAGATGCCACACCAGCCGGCCTGTAGATGCCACACCAGCCTGCCTGTAGATGCCACACCAGCCTGCCTGTAGATGCCACAAAAGCCTGCCTGTAGATGCCACACCAGCCTCCCTGTAGATGCCACACCAGCCTCCCTGTAGATGCCACACCAGCCTGCCTATAGATCGTGCCACATACTCACGAGAGCAGCGCCGTCTCTTGTCTTCTTCAGGTGTGGTCACTCGTCTGCACGGGATCTGGCAAGGCAGCGCGACGGGGCGATGACGTCATCGAGACGCCTTCAAACCCGTGAAGACGAGTGACCACACCTGAAGAAACGCCGCAAACGTGAGTTCCCTTGCCAATCCCCATGTAACAGATCCGTTTTTAACGGTTGTTACATGTATTGACAGCCGTTAAAAACGGATCCATTGACTTCTATGGGGGCCGTCAGGCCGTTAAAACGGGCAATAATAGGACGTCCTATTTTTGGACGGCAATTATTCACGAGCCGTTAAAAAAACGGCCGTGTGAATGCACCCATAGAATATCATTGTTCTGAAAACGGCCATGTGAAAGCCGTTAAAAGGACGGCCATCACACGGCCGTTTTTCACTGTCGTGTGAATGAGGCCTTATGTCAGGATTCTGTTGTTATACTGCAAAATTACCACTAGTGGCCGCTGTTTGACACTTTGAAGAATTGTGCTGCACTTTTACTCCTTACCACTGGAGGCTGCTGTTTTGCCCTTAAACTTGCCCTTAACCAAGATGGCAAATGTTGCATCGTGTGGAACCACCTTGTTTCCTGTTTGGGCCTACTTCAGACCACATGGAATACCAAACAGTGCTTGAGTATTGTGACTTGTTCCAGTCTCCTGCTCCTGAGAACTGTCTTTGCCAGACTGTTCCTACTTCCTTGCTATCTACTTCTACTTGTGTTCCACCCTCCAAGCACTGTTCCTGGGGACATCTCACCGGGTTCTGCACTGTGCTCCGCTCGCTACTTCTGACCATAGGATTCCAGCAGTGTTCGCCAGTATCGTAACACCTTAGGCTTTATTCACACGACAGGGTCCGAGTGTCGGCTGATAAAAACAGCCGTTTTGGGCCATTTTTCCCCGCCGTTTTGCATCCATTTAGCATCCATTACGATTCCTTTCCAGGCTGTGTTGCCGTTTTTAACGGCCGATTTTGACCCGTTTTGCATCCGTTTTTTTCCCTGTCCGTTTTAAAATCTGATGAATTTCATTTAAATTTGTTACCACACACAGCCCTCTGTAGGTAATGCCACCCAGCCCCCTGTATGTAATGCCACCCAACCCCCTGTAGGCAATGCCACCCAGCCCCCTGCAGGTAATGCCACCCAGCCCTCTGCAGGTAATGCCACCCAGCCCTCTGCAGGTAATGCCACCCAGCCCTCTGCAGGTAATGCCACCCAGCCCTCTGCAGGTAATACCACCCAGCCCCTTGTAGGTAATGCCGCCAAGTCCCCTGTAGGTAATGCCACACAGCCCCCGGTAGGTTGCATCCATCCCCCCCCCCTTCCAGGAGAAGTCACTGACTTCAATGTCCATATATGGACAGTGTAGTCACTGACTTCTCCTGGAGAGGAATTCCCAGACACAGGGTCGGGGATTCCGCTTTAGAAGTGAGTGACGTCACTGTGTCCATATATGGACAGTTTGGTCACTCACTTCTTCTGTAGCGGAATCCCCAACCCCCGGCCGGAAAAGACCCTCCTCCTCCTCACATGCACTCTGCACTGTGAGGAGAGAGAGCGCAAGCGACGGAAGACACGGCCGTCACTCGGGACACATTCCGGTGATGGCCGTGTATTACCCGGCCCCATAGACTTCTATGGGAGCCGGGCGGCCGGGTAAACGGCCGAAAATAGGGCATGTCCCATTTTTTGATGGCCAGGTTTCCCGGGCCGTCAAAAAAATCGGTCGTGTGAATAGCCCCATTAGGCGTCTACTGTTCCTACTGCAGTCGTGTATCGGCCCTGTCGTGTGAATAAGGGCTTACATCTCCAAGCTTAGTGACAAGCACTGGATAGAGTGGTGTAAAGCACGCCGCCACTGGACTCAGGAGTAGTAAAAGCTTGTTTTGTGAAGTGACGAATCATGCTTCTCTATCTGCAAGTCTAAGCCCTTATTCACACGACAGGGTTTCCCGGCCAGGTGACGGCCGTTCATAAAACGGCTGTCACCCGGCTGCTGAAGGAACAATAGACCCCTAATGGGGCTATTCACACGACCGACTTTTTGACGGCCCGGGAAACCTGGCCGTCAAAAAATGGGACATGTCTTATTTTCGGCCGTTTGCCCGGCTCCCATAGAAGTCTATGGGGCCGGGTAATACACGGCCATCACCGGAATGTGTCCCGAGTGATGGCCATGTATTCCGTCGCTCGCTCCGTCCTCACAGCGCAGAGTGCATGTGAGGAGGAGGAGTTGATGCCATTCGGACTAATGGCTGTACGCTGGAGATACACTGTGTGGCAGGGCCGGGGTGTACAGCAGGTGGAAGGGAGCACTGCGCTGGCTCCCTTCCCTTGCTTGTTTTAAAAGCGCCCTGGCCCCGCGACACCTTCGATGGCGCCGCTAGCAGCTGCTGCGGCTGCTACTATTGTAGCGACGCCACTATAGCAAAGCAGGGAGGTATCTTCCTGCTCTGCTATGTGCTAGCGCCACTTTAGCTCCCTGAAGGAGCGGAATCCCCGTGTGTTTGGGGATTCCGTTCCTGGACAGAGCGCTTGATGTCTCTGTCCATATCTGGGCAGTGACATCAGGGGAAACTCCTGAAGCGGAATCCCCGAACACATGGGGATTCCCCTTCAGGAGTTGCCCCTGATGTCACTGTCCAGATATGCCCGGCCCGGATGCAAAACGAATGCAAACCGGCCGGGAAAAATGGCCGACTTTATCGGCCGACACTCGTGCTCGGGCGGGACACTGTCGTGTGAATAAGGCATAAGGCCATATTTACACGAAAGGGTCCGAGTGTCGGATGAAAAAATCTGCTGTTTTTCCCGGCCGGTTTGCATCCGTTCCAGGCCGTGTTGCCGTTTTTAACGGCCGATTTTGACCCGTTTTCCATCAGTTTTTTACCCGGTCCGTTTTAAAATCGGATGAATTTAATTTGTACATTTTTGCCACACACTTCCCTCTATAGAGAATGCCACACACTGCCCTCTGTAGATATTGCCACAGCCCCCCTGTAGGTAGTGCCACACAGCCCCCTGTAGGTAATGCCACACAGCCCCCTGTAGGTAATGCCACACACCCCATGTAGGTAATGCCATATGGATACAGTGAAGTCAAAGACTTCTCCTGGAGCGGAATCCCCGGCCACATCACCGGGGATTCCGCTTCAGAAGTTGCTGACTTCACTGTGTCCATATATGGACACCGTGAAGTCAGGGACTTCTGCTGGAGCGGAATCCCCAATTACCGGCCACAGCGTTGCTGAAGCTTTGGGGGATTGGGGATTCCGCTCCTACAGGGAGCAAAAAAAATACCCTCCTCCTCTTCCTCCTCACATGCACTTCGCACTGTGGGGAGGAGAAGGAGAGGGAGCGAGCGACTGAAGACATGGCCGTCACTTGTAGCACATTCAAGTGATGGCCGTGTATAACCCGGCCCCATAGACTTCTATGGGAGCCGGGCGAACGGCCGAAAATAGGGCATGTCCCATTTTTTGACGGCCGGCTTTCCCGGGCCGTCAAAAAATCGGTCGTGTGAATAGTCCCATTAGGGGTCTATTGTTCCTACTGCAGTCGTGTGATGGACGTTTTTTGAACGGCCGGGAAACCCTGTCGTGTGCATAAGGGCTAATAGATGAGTCTGGGATTGGCGAATGTCAGAAGTATGTTACCTGCCTGACTGCATTGTGTGAACTGTTAAGTTTGGTGGAGGAGGCATAATGCTAGGGCTTTTATTTTCTGGGGTTGGCCTAGGAACCTTAGTTCCAGTGCCGCGTAATCTTAATGCTTCAGCATACCTGTAATGATGGCGGCGGGTGCCGCTTCTGCTAGTGCTCCCTGCCGATGGGTTACTCACCCCTGATGCAGGCGCTCTAGCTGTGCATTCCTGCCGTTATGCTGCCTCCCTCGGCGGGCACGGATGCCAGTATGCAAGACAGTCTCCCTGGTTACCTGATGCCTGAGCAACTTTGGTGCAACTCTTAGTTTGTTCCTGCTAAGTTTCCCGTCCGAATCCTGTTACTTGCTACTAGTCCGTATCCTGCTACTAGTCTGTGTCCAGCTAAAACTGCTACGTACCTGAGATTTCTGACTTGTACCAAGCCTGTTTCGGTATCACCTGCTGGTGTACTTTGCCGTTGTCTCCTGGTCCATAAGGCAAGCAGCTGCTCAAACCGGAACCACCTCAAGAGGTAGCGACCTTGTAGTCTCCCGGCTGCGAAGTCCAGACCCCCGTACGGGGGTTAAAGGGTGAATACTTACACAATTCCTTTAGATGTGGCAAAGTCAAACCGGTTGAGTAGCACAGTAAGTCCACAGCCCGCTGGTCGTTACAATGCCAAGACATTTTGGACAATTGTACACTTCCAACTTTGGGTCAATAGTTTGGTTCCTATTCTGTTCCAGCATGACTGTGCTCCAGTGCACAAAGAAAGGTCCATAAAGACATGGTTGGGCGAGTTTGTTGTGGAAGAACCTGACTGCACAGAGCCCTTACCTCAACCCCATCGAGCACCTTTGGGATGAACTAGAACAGAGATTGCAAGCCAGGCCCTCTCATCTAACATCAGTGTCTGATCTCACAAATGCTCTTCTGGATTAATGGGCTAAAATTCCCACAGACACAATCCAAAATCTTGTAGAAAGCCTTTCCAGAAGAGTTTTAATAATGTCTATGGATTTAGAATGGGATGTCATAAAAGCTCCTGTAGGTATAATGTGTAGGTGTCCCAATACTTCAGCGATGAACAGATAATATCATTATTCACTGTCCCTAGTGGGGCTCACAACCTAATTTCCTACCTTCATGTTTTTGGGAGTATGGGAGAAAACTGGAGTAAAACCACACAAACACAGGGAGAACATACAAACTCCAGAGGTATCCACATCTGAGACATTTAGGGCTTATCTACAGTATATGCCATAAAAGTCTGGGCTCTACTTTTCCATAAACTACAATGGAGAGAGCAGCGTGCATGGCTACGTCTCCACCTCATCTCATTGTCTCTGGAGTGTCGATCAGGGGATATTCCATAAAGATCTCAGATTGGAATACCTCATTAAAGGATCACTCTGGGTAAAGTTGACGCACTGCATTATGCATAGTGCAGGGTCTGATGCAGCAGTGATTGATGCATGGATATAAAGGGCATTAAAGAGAGAAGACCATGCCTGATATTTTAGTCAGTTTATGCCCCCACAATACCAGCACCACAGTGCCCCCATAACATTACCATCCACACTGTGTTGCTAGGGGCCACCCAAAATAGCTTTGCACATCGCCTGCAGTCCCTGGGCCACAGGTTGTGGAACCCTGATCTAGATTAATACATTTTTAAAAAGACACATCATTGAATGTAACAGTATTTAATTAAGGATACACGAATACATTAGGGAAATGTATGAAAAGCAAATCCATTAAATAATCTTAGCATCTGAAAGCTCCCCTCAGGGCCAGTTTTATAGAAAAAGGGGGCCCTGTGTGAAAATCCCATTCTATACAATTTTTATTGTATCTGTAATTTAAAAAAATGCCATCTCTACCTATAAACTCACAAACTTACGCATTTTTACCAAAATATTTACACTTGAACACCACTATATAAAGCCCTAAATAATACCTTCGTACAGTGTTTAAATACTACCAAATAGTACCCAACATAATACGTTTATCCAGTGCTTAAGTAATACTGACATATATAGACCAAATAATACAGCTCCTACATAATACTACTACCATATAGTGCACACATTCTACTACCATGCAGCATCCTAACATTACCATATAGTGCATAAACACTACCATCACAGTGCCCATATAATACTGCCACATAGTTACAATTAATATACAATATCTAAATAATATTTCCATAAAGCGCCCACATAATAAAGCCATTTATAACCCACATAATGCTGCCATTCAATGTCAAAAGAACTACTAACATACACTGCTACATACTTTTGAGTGGACCTAGGGCTCATTTAAATCGAGGGTGGTTAGTTCAGTTTAATAACAACGTTAAAGGGGTTAAAGGTTAAATCTCTTGTAGTCTAGTGCATTGGCGTAATAAAATTGAACAACACCTGGTTTACTGGGTTGACCAGTTGATTAATGGTCACTAACTTTTCAACAGACTTTTTGTATAAATCAATAGTACAAACTAATATAAAAAAAACTTTAGAATATATCTTATTAGGACAAAATGCTTTTTCTCCACTTATCAGGCACTTCTCCCCCTCCGCCCTGCTCTGACCATTCACTCTCAATTTCCTGCTAAAATCCATCTTGAAAGATAAGACAGACTATCAGCTCTCAGAGGGATCAGGTTACATGCTGCCCATAAAAGTCTATGAAAAGGGGAGGAGGGAGCAGTAGCAGAGATAGAGAGACACACACGTTGCAGCATCATATAGTTAGTGTTCCAGTGCTGGATTCACAGCTACACTGCTCAGTACTGCTTTATGATATCCTCCATGCTGCTGTTATTTCGGAGAGTGTGCTACAGAGAAAACTGAGAATTAGAGTAAGAGCATACAGAGGGAAGAACTGCTACAATATGCATGCAAGTCATATAATGACCAGAAATAGTGTTATCGCTCATTTACACACATATGATAGTTTATTCTGAAAAGTCACCCGAAAGGTTAGGAATGCATTAATCACAACTCCAAGCTTCAGTTATGTCCTGCTGTAACAGGAAGCTGACCACTTAGCCTTTTTCAAGGTGGTTACATTCGGCTTCCTCTCCTTCATGGATCAGAGCAGGGCAGGAGACACGAGGACCTGTGCGACCGTATATCAGCTGTTGATTGCTGCTGACAGTGGACTAACGTGTTTTTCTGCTATATTGTCAGGTGGCTGCAGGGAGTCTCATTCTTCAGTGCCCCCTAGAATTTGGGGTCCTTGGCAATTTCTGTTTGCCTCCCTAAAGCCGGGCCAGTCTCCTGGCTATATCAAACCCTAATGGAGACCTGTAGGGCAGATATGTATATAAAATTCAACCAGATCAGTAAAACAACAGCATGAGATTTTAAATTCCACTTCAGGTTATTACTGGATTGCATCAGATTGTGGATAAATATAAGGTTATGAACTTGGATCAAGGAAACAGATTTTACAATTATGCATTAAATGGTAAAACCACCACTGAAAAAGATTTGGGGATATTGGTGGACAGTATATTTACCTTTGCCAGGCTTTTAAGGAAAATAAAATCATGGGATGCATCAAAAGAGCGATAGTTGCTCATAACAAGAACATAGTCTTGCCTTTATACAAATCACTAATCAAACCACATATGGAATATTGTGTACAATTTTGGGCACCTGTATATAAGAAAGCAGGACATGGGTGCAAAGAAGGGCGACCAACGTAATTAAGGGAATTGGCAGATTCCAGTACCAAGAAAGGTTATGAAACTTGGGGCTATTTAGTTTAGAAAAAAAGACGGCTTATGGGCGATCTAATTACAATGTACAAATATATAACCGGACAGTATAAAGATCTTTCCAATTATCTTTTTACACCTTGGCCTGTAACAAGGACAAGGGGGCATCCTCTACATCTAGAGGAGAAAAGGTTTCACCACCGTCACAGACGGGGATTCTTTACTGTGAGAGCAGTGAGACTATGGAACTCTCTGCCATAGGATGTTGTGTTGGTTGATTCTTTGGAATAAGTTCAAGAAGGGCCTTGATGTCTTTCTTGAAAAATATTACAGGTTATGAGTATTAGATTCTGGAGATGGGACGTTGATCCAGGGATTTATTCTGATTTCCATATTTGGAGTAAGGGAGGAATTGTTCCCCAAATGAGGCAATTGGCATCAACTTCATATGGGTTTTGCTTTCCACAGTAGGAGTATAGATTGGACTTGATGGACCTGTTTTTTTTCAACTATGTAAGGCTGGATTTACACGAGCGACGCCCGCAAAAGGTACTGAACAGCTCCGTGTGTCAGCAGCGTATGATGCGTGGCTGCGTGATTTTCGCGCAGCCGCCATCATTATGACACTCTGTTTGTATGTTTGTAAACAGAAAAGCACGTGGTGCTTTTCTGTTTTCATTCATACTTTTTACTGCTGTTGCGCGAATCACGCGCATCACACGAAAGTGCTTTCGTGTGCTGCGCGTGATTTTCACGCACCCATTGACTTCAATGGGTGCGTGCTGCGCGAACAACACACAAATATAGGACATGTCGTGAGATTTACGCAGCGGACACACGCTGTTTGAAACTCACGGACAGTCTGCACGGCCCCATAGGCTAACATAGGTCCATGCGAGGCGCGTGAAAATCACGCTCGTTGCACGGACCTATTATACGTTCGTCTGAATAAGCCCTAACTATGTAAAGAGAGCTTTTAGGATAATCACATTTTTCATGTGAGTACCAAATATATTCTTAAAAAAAATAAATTGGTTTGGCGGTGCTAGTGTACAAAAAGTTTTTACTAAATACTATTATTATTTTCTTGGTCACTTTTTAAAGATTTACTTATGTTCTCGAAGTGAAAATAATAAATGTATTAGCTGTACACTGAATATACAGGATGTTATTTTGTTATATTACATGGTATTGTATAGATCTGCATATGAAATGTAGACACAAAACAAAAGGACATTCTTATTCAAGACAATTTGCAAAGTTTTGTTTTTCTTTTTGGATACATTGGTACATTAAAAGAAATTTGGTTGCGAAGGAGGACAATTTATTTAACCGCGGCCTATTTTAGACATTAGGAAGCAGCCCCATTTTACAAATCTGAGGTGTGACTTTATGTGATAATAACTCTGGAACGCTTTTACTTTTCCAGGTGATTCTGAGATGGTTAATGATAACACACATACAGTGAAGGAAATAAGTATTTGATCCCTTGCTGATTTTGTAAGTTTGCCCACTGTCAAAGTCATGAACAGTCTAGAATTTTTAGGCTAGGTTAATTTTACCAGTGAGAGATAGATTATATTTAAAAAAAAACAGAAAATCACATAGTCAAAATTATATATATTTATTTGCATTGTGCACAGAGAAATAAGTATTTGATCCCCTACCAACATTAAGAGTTCAGCCTCCTCCAGACCAGTTACACGCTCCAAATCAACTTGGTGCCTGCATTAAAGACAGCTGTCTTAAATGGTCACCTGTATAAAAGACTCCTGTCCACAGACTCAATTAATCAGTCTGACTCTAATCTCTACAACATGGGCAAGACCAAAGAGCTTTCTAAGGATGTCAGGGACATGATCATAGACCTGCACAAGGCTGGAATGGGCTACAAAACCATAAGTAAGACGCTGGGTGAGAAGGAGACAACTGTTGGTGCAATAGTAAGAAAATGGAAGACATACAAAATGACTGTCAATCGACATCGATCTGGGGCTTCATGCAAAATCTCACCTCGTGGGGTATCCTTGATCCTGAGGAAGGTGAGAGCTCAGCCGAAAACTACACGGGGAGAACTTGTTAATGATCTCAAGGCGGCTGGGACCACAGTCACCAAGAAAACCATTGGTAACACATTACGCCGTAATGGATTAAAATCCTGCAGTGCCCGCAAGGTCCCCCTGCTCAAGAAGGCACATGTACAGGCCCGTCTGAAGTTTGCAAATGAACATCTGGATGATTCTGAGAGTGATTGGGAGAAGGTGCTGTGGTCAGATGAAACTAAAATTGAGCTCTTTGGCATTAACTCAACTCGCCGTGTTTGGAGGAAGAGAAATGCTGCCTATGACCCAAAGAACACCGTCCCCACTGTCAAGCATGGAGGTGGAAACATTATGTTTTGGGGGTGTTTCTCTGCTAAGGGCACAGGACTACTTCACCGCATCAATGGGAGAATGGATGGAGCTATGTACCGTCAAATCCTGAGTGACAACCTCCTTCCCTCCACCAGGACATTAAAAATGGCTCGTGGCTGGGTCTTCCAGCACGACAATGACCCAAAACATACAGCCAAGGCAACAAAGGAGTGGCTCAAAAAGAAGCACATTAAGGTCATGGAGTGGCCTAGCCAGTCTCCAGACCTTAATCCCATTGAAAACTTATGGAGGGAGCTGAAGATCCGAGTTGCCAAGCGACAGCCTCGAAATCTTAATGATTTATAGATGATCTGCAAAGAGGAGTGGGCCAAAATTCCATCTAACATGTGTGCAAACCTCATCATCAACTAAAAAAAAATGTCTGACTGCTGTGCTTGCCAACAAGGGTTTTGCCACCAAGTATTAAGTCTTGTTTGCCAAAGGGATCAAATACTTATTTCTCTGTGCACAATGCAAATAAATATATATAATTTTGACTATGTGATTTTCTTTTTTTTTTTTAATATAATCTATCTCTCACTGGTAAAATTAACCTAGCCTAAAAATTCTAGACTGTTCATGTCTTTGACAGTGGGAAAACTTACAAAATCAACAAGGGATCAAATACTTATTTGCTTCACTGTATAAGTAATAAAATAGGCCTACTATAAGTCTTTTTTTTAAGAAGTTAAGAAGCTTATAAGTTTACTAGCAGTTTTTACAGTTTTCAACATTTGCAAAATATATATTTTTTTACAATTCAGCTTTGAAGTGGATTTGAGGGGCCTAAACATTAGAAACCTCATAAATCACCCCTTTTCAGGTATTTAACAGGAATAAAGGCAAAGTAAAATATATACACTACCGTTCAAAAGTTTGGGGTCACCCAGACAATTTTGTGTTTTCCATGAAAACTCACACTTATATTTATCAAATGAGTTGCAAAATGACTAGAAAATATAGTCAAGACATTGACAAGGTTAGAAATAATGATTTTTATTTGAAATAATAATTTTCTCCTTCAAACTTTGCTTTCGTCAAAGAATGCTCCATTTGCAGCAATTACAGCATTGCAGACCTTTGGCATTCTAGCTGTTAATTTGCTGAGGTAATCGGGAGAAATTTCACCCCGTGCTTCCAGAAGCCCCTCCCACAAGTTGAATTGGCTTGATGGGCACTTCTTGCGTACCATACGGTCAAGCTGCTCCCACAACAGCTCTATGGGGATGAGATCTGGTGACTGCGCTGGCCACTCCATTACAGATAGAATACCAGCTGCCTGCTTCTTCTCTAAATAGTTCTTGCATAATTTGGAGGTGTGCTTTGGGTCATTGTCCTGTTGTAGAATGAAATTGGCTCCAATCAAGCGCTGTCCACAGGGTATGGCATGGCGTTGCAAAATGGAGTGATAGCCTTCCTTATTCAAAATCCCTTTTACCTTGTACAAATCTCCCACTTTACCAGCACCAAAGCAACCCCAGACCATCATATTACCTCCACCATGCTTGACAGATGGCGTCAGGCACTCTTCCAGCATCTTTTCAGTTGTTCTGCGTCTCACAAATGTTCTTCTGTGTGATCCAAACACCTCAAACTTCGATTTGTCTGTCCATAACACTTTTTTTCCAATCTTCCTCTGTCCAATGTCTGTGTGCTTTTGCCCATATTAATCTTTTCCTTTTATTAGCCAGTCTCAGATATGGCTTTTTCTTTGCCACTCTGCCCTGAAGGCCAGCATCTGTAGACGTTGACACTGGCGTTTTGCGGGTACTATTTACTGAAGCTGCCAGCTGAGGACCTGTGAGGCGTCTATTTCTCAAACTAGAGACTCTAATGTACTTGTCTTGTTGCTCAGTTGTGCAGCGGGGCCTCCCACTTCTCTTTCTACTCTGGTTAGAGCCTGTTTGTGCTGTCCTCTGAAGGGAGTAGTACACACCGTTGTAGGAAATCTTCAGTTTCTTGGCAATTTCTCGCATGGAATAGCCTTCATTTCTAAGAACAAGAATAGACTGTCGAGTTTCACATGAAAGCTCTCTCTTTCTAGCCATTTTGAGAGTTTAATCGAACCCACAAATGTAATGCTCCAGATTCCCAACTAGCTCAAAGGAAGGTCAGTTTTATAGCTCCTCTAAACATCAAAACGGTTTACAGCGGTGCTAACATAATTGCACAAGGGTTTTCAAGTGTTTTCTAATCATCCATTAGCCTTCTGACACAATTAGCAAACATAATGTACCATTAGAACACTGGAGTGACGGTTGCTGGAAATGGGCCTCTATACACCTATGTAGATATTGCATTCAAAACCAGACGTTTGCAGCTAGAATAGTAATTTAGCACATTAACAATGTATAGAGTGTATTTATGATTAATTTAATGTTATCTTCATTGAAAAAAACTGTGCTTTTCTTGCAAAAATAAGGAAATTTCTAAGTGACCCTAAACTTTTGAACGGTAGTGTAAATGTTCCTATCTTTTTTTGCAAATATTCAATGTTTATCTATTTATTTTAGTAACACCGCAAATGTTAACAGAGAAACAAAACTCAATATCTATTACAATGATTCTACAGTTTTCAGAAATATCCCAGATGGGGCTTTATGTGTGCTAATTCACTCAAAAGCAGGCCTCATAAATGAAGGAGCACCTTGTGGATTTTGGGGTCTGCTTTTCATTAGAATGGTTTCCAGGCATCATTTTAGGTTTGAAATGCCTCGAGGTGCCAAAACATAAGAATCCCCCCCAAAAAAGACCACTGGAAGATACACCCCTCAAGAAATTCATCTAGAGGTGTAGTGAGCATTTTGACCCACAGGTGTTTCATAGAATTTATTAAAACTGGGCCGTTATAATAATTATTTTCCAATATAACGCAGTTTTAGCTCAAAATGTTTCATTTTCATAAGGAATTCAGGAGAATAAGCACCCTAATTTCTCCTGAGCATGGCAATACCCCATATGTGGTCATAAACTACTGTTTAGGCACACGGCAGGGCTCAGAAGCAAAAGAGCGCCATTTGCCTTTTGGAGCACAGATTTTGCTGGAATAGCTTTCTGCCGCCATGTTGCATTTGCAAAGCCCTTGAGGTACCAGTACAGTAGTAACCTGAAACTGATCTAGGGGTGTAGTCAGCATTTTGACCCACATATGTTCATTGAATTTATTAGAATTGGGTCATAAAAATGGAAAAAAAAAAATCTTCAAATAATAAAACGTTTTAGCTCAAATATTTCTTTTTCACAAAAGACTATATGAGAAAAAGCACAACAACATTTTTTACACAATTTCTCCCATTTAAGGCAATACCACATATGTGGCCATGTGTGGACACATAGCAGAGCTCAGAAGGGAAGGAACGCAATTTTGTTTTTGTAGTGTAGATATTAATGTAATGGTTTTTGGGCGCCATGTTGCATTGCCCTGAGGTACCAGTACCGTGGAAACCCCCGAGAAGTGACGCCATTTTGGAAATTGGTGCGCAATGGATGTTGCAGGGTGAAAATTTTCTTTTTTTCCACAGATATGCTATTTCAGTGCCAAATATGTTGTGCTCAACTTGTGTCACTGGACACACACACTTCATAAATAGTTAAGCGGGTTCTCTCTAAATAATGAGATTTTTAATTCATGGATGTGTGATATGCTTTGAAGCAATCTTTTACACACAAGCCAGGTTTTTTAGGTCTGGTTGTCGCACTAATAAATGGTGTTCATTCTTAAACACTTTTGGAATATACTCTGCAAACAAGAGAAGGATATAAAAAAGGAGCAGTTGGGGGACTTCGCTGGAAAGTGTTGCCCTGGTACAATACGGGCGGCCTCACTACCAACGGAGATGATATTTTTTGACAGATGTGCTTGGGTCCTCCCCTTCCTGGTTCACAAATATTAGGGCCTTGATTGGCAACTTTTGAAATGAAACTTTCTGTACCATAAGACATGGATGTATGGTAAATCAGGGTATTGTCAGCGCTCCAGTAATGACTAATTTTTGGCTTCTTCATTAGCCCCAAATGCAGCACAAGACCCCAAAAAATAATCATCTCTGCGGCATCTACATGGTCCACCTATGGGGGTCTAGCAAATGATGACATGGGGCCTTGGGCGAAAAACTGCTGGACATATCAATTAGTCTGGTGCATTATTTTGTATCATTCCGTACTGAGAGTCAGTCATAACTTCTATTTATCCTTTGATGGAGCCGTTTGAGGGCTTGTCTTTTGCAGGACAAGCTATATATTTATTGGTACGATTATGAGGTACATGCGACTTTTTATACATTTTTTTTGGAGAGGTGGCCGAAAGACAGAAATTCTGGAATAGTTTTTTATTCTTTTTGGACTTTATTCTGTGGGTATTTACGATTACGACAATACCAAATTGATGTATTTCTTTGGTGTTTTATAGCTTTTGCACAATAAAATCACTTTTTAAAAAAAAAAAATATATATAATATATATATATATATATATATATATATATATATATATATAATTTGTTTTCTATCTTGCCATATTCTAAGAGCCATAATTTTTACGTTATTGCAACGACAAAGCTCTGTGAGGGCTTGTTTTTTTTACGATACAGGCTTTAGTTTTTATTGGTGTACTTTTTGGGTGCATGCGAGTTATTGATCACTTTCCAGTCAATTTTTTGGGAGGCAAGGTGACCAAAAAGAAAAATTTTGGCTTTTTTAAATATTTTTTTTATGGCGTTCAACGTGCTGGATCAATAACATCACAGTTTTATAGTTGGGGTTGTTACGGATGTGGAAAAAACAGTTATATATAGTTTCCAAAAATAAAATACTTAATAGACAAAAGGCGATTTTTCATTTTTCCACTTCAAATTTTTATTTTTCTACAACTAGGTGACTTGAAGGACTGATCTGATCGAATGTATAATACATTGCACTTATGTAGTGCAATAGGGTTACGTACATGGCAAACCAAGAGGCCATTGTTAGGCTTCCTGGTTGCCATAGCAACCATTGGCTACATGCGATCTTGGCGGGTGGGTCAGTGGGATACAGAGGGATGTCGCGGTCTAAGGGGTAGTTCACTTCAGCTGCCCTAAAGCACACACACCCTGCTGCACTGTCTATATGTACAATACAGGAAGGAAGTATGTGCCTAAAATATGACCGCCCCAGGAAAGTTTTTAAAAATAAATAGCAACGATTAAAAAACCCCCCCAAAGATACAAAACCAGAATAAACATTTGCCTCCTACAGAAAAAGCTAAATTACGAATCTAGAATCAAATACATGTGACATTCCTTTTAACTTGCTCCATATTGGAATGAATGAGAGAGGAAACAGTCCTAACCTAGATGTAAGACCCTCCCAGGGTAGTAGCTGGTTGGGATCACCACTTTGTTAAATTGAATAAAGGTCCTGGATTGAATCACATACACATGGAAATTTAGCATTATTTTTTTTTTTAAATAGGTAATATTTTACACATAAAACAATTCTTACCTTCTTTCGATAGATAAGTAAATAGTGCAAATTCTTGTTAATGAATGCGTTATTCGGTAAAGAGTTTTGAATAGTGCATCTGTGAAATCATCATCATAAAATACTGAAAAATAAAAAAAATTAGGAATTTTTTAAAATCTAGCTATGTATTTTGGTAAACAAATGTATAAAATACATCCAGGAAATATAAAGACCCTAAAATGTTGTTTTTACTTTTTATAAAGCAGATATTAAAAGTAAATTGGTCAAAGAACTATAATTTAAAGGAACTTCATTCAAAAATAAGAAATGGTCTATTACATAATATTATTACATGATCATGTGACACCTAAGGCCTGATGCACACGACCGTGTTCGGTCCGTGATATACGGTCCGCATGTCGGCCGCTTGTCCCGGACCGTACAAAGTACAGGGAGCCGGGCTCCTAGCATCATACTTATCTATGACGCTAGGTGTCACTGCCTATCCACGTAACTACTGTCACACACTAAAACATGATTACAGTACGGGACAGTAGTTCCGCGGACAGGCAGTGACCCCTATCGTCATAGATAAGTGTGATGCTAGGAGCCCGACTCCCTGCACTGTGTTCGGTCCGGGACATGCAGCCGACATGCGGACCGTATATCACGGACCGAACACGGTCGTGTGCATCAGGCCTTAGAGCTGCCTATGGTAGGATTTGGGGAAAGTTTGCAATTACCCTCTCAATTCTAACATATAGAATGGATGGAGGGAACCACAAAGGTGTACACCACCAGTAGTATGCCAGTATTCAATGGGAGGGGAAGAGTGGAATAGCCTGTGGCTCTACGAACAAAGAATAAAATAATACACTTTATTAAATTGACATACAACAAATATTGTGAATTATTATAAAATTGTCCAATATGGATCGACAATAATCTAAGTGCAGAGGACCCCTATTAATGCACTATTGAAGGACAAAATTAAGTACTATCCAACGGTACTGACAGGCAGTGGTTGTGATATGACAGTGCCCGTCACTAATGCTGCAAAGCGTGTTGATTTCAGTGTCCCTATTGGTATGAGTAGTACAAGGGGATGGCAGCAAGACAGTAGGGCTCCAGCGCTGGTCTCACCTCTGTGAGCCGCTCACAGTCTCCGCACACTCTGAACCGGTCGTGGCGTGGTGTGTGTGAATTTACCATCTGTCAGTCATGTGTGATCACCTGACAGTGAACACTGATGTGCTGCATCTTGCTGACCCCGCTGTCCGTAGAAGCGGAGGTGGCAAGAGAACATGGAGCAAGAAGTTGCTGTAGGTAAACACTGAATTGTCAGCTATATTGAATAGAGAGAAGGACCCTAACATTGGACCATTAAAACTATGCACTTGACGAGCGTTTCGTCGGCATTCCGGCGTCTTCTAGGGGTGGCAACCGCCGGTTTGACAGCACTTAAATAGGTCAATTCTTGATTGACAGCCTCAAGGGCCAATGGAAGAATTATTGACAAGAATGCAATGTGTGTGTGTGTGTGTGTATAAGGCCAGTTAACTACAATGCCTTGTGGGGGGCTCAATATTATAATCTTTATCTCACAGAATTTTTATCTCAGGGAAATTATGACAAGATGATATCTTGGCTTACTTAGTTGCCATCACCTTGTACTACTCATGGGGACACTGAAATTAGTGACGGGCACTGTCATATCACAACCACTGCCTGTCAGTACCGTTGGATAGTAATTAATTTTTTCCTTCAATAGTGCATTAAAAGGGGTCCTCTGCACTTAGATTATTGTAGATCCATATTGGACAATTTTATAATAATTTACAATATTTGTTTGTATGGCAATTTAATAAAGTTTATTATTTTATTCTTTGTTCGTAGAACCACATGACCCCTAAATCTATTCGTTTAGTGACATATTAAAGATTTTAGCCATCTATTTTTTCCAGACAATTTATTGACTTTGGTGGAAAAAATTAAAACTGGCATTTTTTTCCCCAAATATCTGAAATCAGGTGATCTTTTCTGACATCTGGAGCAAATTTTCCAAAGCTGGTTCCAAAGCGATCTTTGTGCATGCGACCAGTGCCGCGGCCAAGGTAGCCGTGTAGCCCTAGCCTAAATCTGTACAATACAGCAATATATATGATATCAAAGATATAGATACGGGATAGGTAGATAGAAATAATAATAATCTTTATTTGTATAACACAAAAAAATAAATAAATCGCAATTTAGATTATCTATCTATCTAATATCTGTCTGTCTGTCTGTCTCTCTCATATATATTGATATATAGTATAGTCCTAGGCTGGGGCTACATAACGACTTTGGCCACAACACAGGTCCCATGGCAAAAAAATCGCTTTGTCCGGTAGCCTACATCGTAAGTAAAATGACTGTGACCACATTCACTGTCATTACTTGCCATATAGGCTACGGAACATAGTAATCTTTGGACGTGCAACTCGTGTCGCAGCCAAAGTCGCCGTGGAGCCCCAGCTGAAGGCTACATGCACATGTTGCGTATTTTGCGGCGAAAAATATGCAGCAAAACCGCAAGAGATTCGCAGAACCTGAATGTGCGTTTTTTTTTGTGCGATTTTTACATTTTGCTGCGTAAATTGCTGCGTTTTCATGCTGTGGGTTTTACAGTGTATTTCTGTAGAATTACAGGGTTAGAATTCGCAAGCAGAATCGAGTTAAATTGACATGCCGCGATTTCGAAAATACGAGATGACCTGGAATCTCATTGTCTATGTTGGTACTGTATTACGCTGAGGTTTTGCCGCACACAAAAATCCGCGCGGCAAAACCGCACGAAATACACATGGTGTGCATTGACTCTAAAACTATACTATATATCAAGATAGATGATTAGATATAGATATGATGGATAGATGATAGATAGATATAGATATGACATAGATTACATAGTTACATACTTAGTACGGCTGAAAAAAGACACATGTCCATCAAGTTCAAACAAGGGAAGGGAAAAGGGGAGGAAAACATTTCTACACATAGGAGCTAATACTTTTTTGTTCTAGGAAATTATCTAACCCTTTTTTTTAAAGCTATCTACTGTCCCTGCTGTGACCAGCTCCTGCGGTAGGCTATTCCATAGATTCACAATTCTTACAGTAAAGAAGGCTTGTCGCCTCTGCAGGTTGAACCATTTTTTCTCCAGACGGAGGGAGTGCCCCCTTGTTTTTTGAGGGGGTTTTACATGGAACAGGATTTCACCATATATTTTGTATGTGCCATTAATATATTTATATAAATTAATCATGTCCCCCCTTAGTCGTCTTTTTTCAAGGCTAAATAGGTTTAATTCTTTTAATCTTTCCTCATAACTTAGATTCTCGATGCCCCTAATTAGCTTCGTTGCTCTTCTTTGTATTTTTTCCAACTCCAGGGCATCCTTTCTATGAACTGGAGCCTAGAACTGAACTGCATATTCTAGATGAGGCCTCACTAATGCTTTGTAAAGTGGCAATATTACATCCCTGTCCCGCGAGTCCATGCCTCTTTTAATACACGACAATATCCTGCTGGCCTTTGAAGCAGCTGATTGACACTGCATGCTGTTATTTAGTTTATGATTTACAAGTACACCCAGATCCTTCTCAACAAGTGGATCCGCCAGTGTAGCTCCCCTAGGACATATGATGCATGCAGGTTGTTGGTACCCAGATGCATAAATTTAAATTTATCTACATTAAACTTAATTTGCCAACTGGATGCCCAAACACTTAGTTTGTTTAAATCTGCTTGCAATTCACGAACATCTTCCATAGACTGAACTATATTACATAGCTTGGTGTCATCTGCAAAAATAGAAATAGTGCTATTAATCCCATCTTCTATATAATTAATAAATAAGTTGAATAATAGTGGTCCCAGCACTGAACCCTGGGGTACACCACTTATTACCGGGGACCATTCAGAGTAGGAATCATTGACCATGACTCTCTGGATACGGTCCTTGAGCCAATTCTCAATCCAATTACAAACTATATTTTCTAAACCTATAGTCCTTAATTTACCCATTAGGCGTCTATGGAGGACAGTGTCAAATGCCTTTGCAAAGTCCAAAAACACTATATCCACAGCGGCCTCTCTGTCTAGGCTTCTGCTCACCTCTTCATAAAAACAGATTAGGTTAGTTTGACAACTTCTGTCCTTAGTAAAACCGTGCTGGCTGTCACTTATAATACTATTCTTTGTCACATAATCCTGTATATAGTCCCTCAATCATTTTCCCCACGATGGATGTTAAGCTTACTGGTCTATAATTACCCGGGGAAGACCTAGAGCCCTTTTTGAAAATAGGTACCACATTTGCCCTGCGCCAGTCCCTTGGCACTATACCAGTCACTAGAGATTCTCTGAATATTATGAAAATGGGGACAGAAATAACTGAACTAAGCTCTTTAAGAATTCTAGGGTGTAACCCATCTGGTCCCGGGGCCTTGTGCAAATTTATTTTATTTAATTTAGCTTGGACCATATCTACATTCATCCAATTCAGTATATCAACTGATATATTAACAGCACTGGCACCGGCTACATCAGCTGCTCTTTCTTCAGTTGTATATACAGAGCTAAAGAACCCATTTAGTAACTCTGCCTTCTCTTGATCCCCTGTGACCAACCCCCCATTACCACTATCTAGGGGTCCCACATGTTCAGACCTTGGCTTTTTAGCATTTATATACTTGAAGAATTTTTGGGGATTTGTTTTACTATCCTTGGCCATTTTGTATTTTTGCTAATTTTATTACATTTTTACAGATTTTATTAAGCTCTTTATATTTTACAAAGGCTGCAGATGTACCCTCAGATTTGTATTTTTTAAATGCCCTTTTTTTGTCATGTATTGCCCCTTTCACAGAAGGTGTAAGCCATGTGGGATTTAATTTTAGTTGTTTATACTTGTTACCTATAGGAATACATTTTGCACTATAATTACCCAAAGTAGATTTGAAAATCTCCTATTTATCATTTGTCCCATTATTTGACATTAGTTCTTCCCAGTCTATATCCTGAATTGCAGCCCTCATCCTGGGGAAATTGGCTTTCTTAAAATTAAATGTTTTTGCCCTCCCAGCCTGCGTTTGTTTTTTACAGTATAGGTAAAATGCAACTATATTGTGATCACTGTTACCAAGGTTTTCACGAACATTGACATTCCCAACAAGATCTGCATTAGAAATGACCAGATCCAACAGAGCTTCACCTCTAGTCGGGCCTTCCACAAACTGGCCCATAAAATTTTCCTGCAACAGGTTGAGGAAATGTCTCCCCTTTGCAGTTGAAGCCGAACCATGACACCAATTAATATCCCAGAAATTAAAATCTCCCATTATCACTACAGTACCCGCCTGTGCAGCCCGCTCCATCTGTTTATATAGCTGACCTTCCATCTCCTCAGTTATATTGGGGGGTCTATAGATTACACCAAAAGTTATTTTTTCAGTGTTTACCTCTCTTTCTATTTCCACCCACAAGGTTTCAACCTCCTCACAGTATTCACCCACTATTTTCTCTTTCACACTCGCCTTCATATCACTTCTCACATACAGACATACACCACCGCCTTTCCTATTTGTCCTGTCTTTCCGAAACAGTGTAAAACCCTGTAGATTTTTTACAGCCCAGTCATGTGAAGAGTCCAGCCATGTTTCAGCAACACCAACTATATCTATATTTTCTTCCAGTACCAAGGCCTCCAGCTCCCCCATTTTGCTTTCTAGACTTCTGGCATTTGTGAACATACACTTTAACTTGCATTTCAGTTTTTCACTTTTATTATCAGAAATGTGATTTGACATTATTTGGGCATTTTTATTTACACTGCTGTTTTGTAACAAAAGGATCTCCTTATCCTGTTGTCTAGTCCTCTCCCCACATTCTGTTTCTCCCCCCACCAATATAGTCTGACCCCTCTCTAACCTGACTACCCCTTTATTTTCTACATTGGCCTTCCTCCTCAGCCCCAGTTTAAATACTCCGCCACCCCAGCTAGAATTCTCTCCCCCAGCACAGCGGACCCCCTTCCATTTAGGTGCAAATCATCTGCAGAATACAGTTTGTACCCCAATGAAAAGTCAGCCCAGTGCTCTATGAACCCAAAGCCTTCTCCTCTACACCAAGACTTAAGCCATGCATTTAACTCCCTGAGCTCCCGCTGTCTTTCCTGTGATGCGCATGGAATACAACCTTGGAGGTCCTTCCCTTCAGCTTGTAGCCTAGTTCTTTAAAATTATTCTTAAGGCTCCTCCACCTACCATTTATTCTTTCGTTGGTACCGACATGGACCACAACAGCTGGATCATCACCAGCCCCTCCCAGCAATTTGTCCACCCGTTCCACCACATGCCGAACCCTGGCACCAGGGAGACCGCAAAGCATTCGGTTGAGGTGGTCTTGGCGACAAATTATTCTATCCGTCTTCCTGATTATAGAATCCCCTACGACTATCAATTGCCTTGGCTTACCTGCATTACCATCCCGCCGACTAATAGCTGGGATGTTCTCCCGGCTGTTAGGGAGATCAGTATCCACTAGGGCTGCCATTTCTGAGACTGACACCCTCGCATCATCACCCAACTTGGCAATTTTGCTTGGAATGTCAGAAACAGGATTGGCCTTCCTTTCTTGGACCCCTTTCTACTGCCCCTAACTACATCAACCCAGCTAGATAGATATGAGATAGATATATATGAAATGGATAGATGGATAGATAGATAGGGGATAGATAGATAGAAATATATTTATTGGAATATATTTATTGTTTTATTATACACTGTTCTCCCTCTCCTGCCAGGAGAAAGAGAAGTTAGAGGGGGGTATGTGCTGCGGGTGGGGGGGGGGGTGGTGTCACGAGGGGTGGGGGGACTTGATTGAGGGGGAGCGCGAGATCGCTGCGAGGAGTGTGGGGGGTGCCGCGCAATGATGGGGAAAGTATAGTGATCATTTTGACAGTTGTCACAATGATCACATGCCCAGAGGCCTCACTGATTGGTCTCTGGGTAGAGCTCAGTGATGTCAGCTGTATAGAGACAGCTGTATCACGTAGCTTAATGCCGCTACAGAGCGGCAAACGGGCTATATCTGCAGGACGTTATAGAACGGCCCTGCAGAGTTAATTAAGGACGGCCCGGACGTTTATAGTCAATGGGCGGTTTGGAAGTGGTTAAAGAGATCACCGTTCTACTGCACCGTGTTGTGGCTGAAGCGTAAGCCCTGTTCTAGAGATAGGTGTGGGTCCCAGAAGTGGAACCCGCATCTATCTGACATTTGTGACATATCCTGTGGATATATCATAAAAGTCTCTGATGGGAAAACCTTTTAACACAATTTGCCTATAAGGCAACATAATGAAAATAACCTTTATTAAAGGCACACAGCCTATTTCTAAAAACAACCCATGAGCCCAGAAACGTTATTACTCATATAGATGTAATGGTCAGTTTCTGCTAACAGCAGTAGAAATAATATACTGTATATACTAGAGGGAAGCGTTTGCAGACTGCTATCCCAGAATTAATTCTGAGCTGATGGTATGTTAACAACATTCAAAAAAGCCCCCCCCACGACATGTTTCTAAAATGGCATCCTCAGGGATACTATGGGGCAATGGCGACAGAAACAGCAAGTCTGAGGCTTATAAAACATTGTAGAATGTCACTAGAGGAGGACCAGTGAATAGGAGCCAATTTGGTGACTTAGTGTATCTTCGGTCATTTAGACACATTTAATAGACGGTGGAATTAGGCAAAACACGAAGCTCCTACAAGAGCCAATTGCTTTTTACGTACGGAGCATGCTCAGTAGCACCAAAATACACAGAGTCTAAGTATATGTTACTATGGACTGCGCATGCGTTAAATTTATGATATGCTTAATGATGGCGCATGCTCAAAGACTTTGTGCCATCAGATAACGTTGCCAGATCACTATACAAATGAATCACTGGTTCTATGCCATAACTGGTTAAAACCACCCTGTGGTAATAATGTTTTCACTGGAATATGGTACCCACTAAGAATAATAATAAAAAATAACTTTTATTGGATATACTTTAAAATAAACAAAACTAGTGACTTAAAAATATATATATACATAATTGTTAATTCAGGTCCCAAGTGAGTGGGATATGCTCGTATTCACAATTCCCACAATGGTGGGTAGGTCAGGAATAGGTAGCTGTATGGGGGTAGATTTAAAGCACCATTTTAGTCATTTAATGCATGCTTTTATTAATACTTTATTAATACTTAGATAATCTCTTTTAGGCTGTCTGATGTTGTGCAGGTAGTGATTCTATATGAGTTCTAGCTGAGTATTTATTTTAGTTTGAGTGATTCTATATGGACCGTTATCTTACCAGCACCCCACCATTCAGTTATTTGGCGTTAGCATTTGCAACCAGTCTCATATCATTTACCACCCAGGGGTCACCGTCGAGGATAATGGATTCCTGCTATCCCTTCATAAATGCCCTAGCCCAAACGATCTCCTAGCACCCTCAAAAGGGGTTGACACCAGAGACGGTGACCTGTCACAATGGGTATGAACTCCGCTTCCAGCATATGTCTGTGTTCCAGCAAAAGCTTTTTTCTACCATATTTAATCTAATGGGTGTTTGAGTGTCTGTAACTGGGGCTGACATTACAGCTATTGCCCTGCTCGTATTTCATGTGTCTGTTTTCACTTGTTTAAATTTGAGCCATGTATTTTACTTGTGCATGGTACTAGTATTTGTATTGTTTCTTTACTGATTTTTGCATCTGGCCTTATTCAGGGGTATTTATACTTTTGTACGTTACTCATTGATGCTTACTTAATTTATACTTTAAAAATGTGAAAGAGATACATACGGGGGAGTTTTGCCCTATGTGCTGAATAGCCCATTTTGCTGGTGAATGTATCAGAATATGTATATGACGCTACACAATTGTAACCCACTGTGGATGTATTCCTGTATCTGAACAGTGTTGCCCTTTACCCATATATCTGGAATTATTATATACAATTAATCTGGTTGTCTTTCTGTACTGTGGATATCATCTCTGTTTTAACTTTTGTGGCATTTTTTAGATGTATTCAATAAATTTTCTATTTTAAAGTTATTTTTGTTGTGTCAGACTCCGATTTATAGGTTTTTGTACTGCTACCTATTACTAACATGTCCCTGTATTCTACTTCAATACTTCCTAGCCTCTCCATAGAGTTCAGAATAAAAAAAAGCAAAAATAACAGTTAATGGACATATATTAACCCCTTCAGGACGCAGCCTGTTTTGGCCTTGTGGCACAGCCGATTTTTTTTCAAATCTGACTTGTGTTACTTTATGTGGTAATAACTTGGGAATGCTTTTTGGGAAGTTTCTTAACCCTTTAGGCTTTCACAGGAAATAAAGCCAAGCAGAGGGGAAATTGACAATTTTTTTTTGCTGAAATTCATTTGTAATACATTTTTTTTCTGTAACACAGAAGGTTTTACCAGAGAAACGCAATTCAATATTTATTGCCCAGATTCTGCAGTTTTTAGAAACTATCTTGGGGGATAGTTAGCATTTTGACCCCACAGATATTTTGCTATATTTATTGGAGTTCGTTTGTGAAAATGAAAATCTACTTTTTTTTCTGAAAAAACACAGAAATTTTTATTATTTACAAGGAATAAAGAATAAAATGCACCCCAACATTTGTAAAGCATCTTCTCCTGATTACAGAAATACCCCATATGTGGTAATAAACTGCTGTTTGGACCCACAGCAGGGCTCAGTACGGAAGGAGCGCCATTTGGATTTTGGAGCGCAGATTATGCTGGATTGGTTCTCGGTGCCATGTCGTGTTTGCAACGCCCTGGAGCGACAAAAACATTGGAAATCCCCCAAAAGTGACCCCATTTTGGAAACTACACCCCTCAAGGAATTTTTCTAGGGGTATAGTTAGAATTTTGACCCCTCAGGTTTTTTGCAGAATTTAGTGGAAATAGGCTGTCAAAATGAATATCAACATTTTTGTCCACTAAAATGTTTTCACTTTCACAAGGGGTAAAGGAGAAAAAGCCACCCAACATTTGTAAAGTAATTTCTCCCGAGCATGTCAATAACCCCACATATGGTAATAATTGTTTTGTTTGTTTTTTTTTTTCATTAAAAATTCATTAACCCTTTCAGGACTGATCCTTTTTTTGCTTTTTCAATTTCGTTTTTCACTCCGCGCCTTCCAAAAACCACAACTTTTTTATTTTTCCATCAATAGAGTGGTGTGAGGGCTTATTTTGTGTGGGAGGAGTTGTAGTTTCTATTGACACCATTTAAAAGTACCATATAATGTACTGGGAACTGAAAATAAAATTCTTTGCGGGGTGAAATTGGAAAAAACTGCGATTCCTCCAATGTTTTTTAGGTTTCGTTTTTACTGCTTTAACCATGCAGTAAAAAAGACAACTTTACTTTATTTTGCCTCTCGATTACTGTGATACCAAATTTACATAGTTTTTTTTATATTTTAATACTTTTACAAAGAAAAAACGATTTGTTAAAAAAAGAATATTGTTTTGTATCAACACATTCTGAGAGCCATAACTTTTTAATTTTTTGGTCGATTGAGAAGTGAGGGCTTATATTTGGCGAGACGAGCTGTAGTTTTTAATGGTACCAATGTTTGGTACATACAATGTTTTGATCACTTTTTATTACATTTTATTTAGAGCTAAGGTGACCAAAAAACTGTGATTTTGGGGTTTTAAATTCTTTATTTCTTACGGCGTTCACCGTGCGCTATAAATTAAAATGTATTTTGTTCTGCGGGTCCATATATAGTTTTATTTTTTTATATTTTACAGCATTTGCACAATAAAATCACTTTTTTAAAATAAAATTTACTTTTTGTGTCACCATATTCTGAGAGCCATAACTTTTTTACTTTTCAGTGAAAAAAGCTGTGTAAGGCTACATTCACATGGCCGTTTTCACAACAATAGAGTTCTATGGGTGTATTCACACGAGTGTTTTTTTAACGGCCCCACGGCTCCCATAGAAGTTAATGGGTCAGTTTTTACCGGCCATTTTTTATGAATCAATCCTTGTAAAGGCTGGAGAAAACTGATCCTGGCCGAGGATTCCCCGCACCGTGCGCTACTTTGAGCGCTGAGCCCAGGGAAGCCCTTGACATTACTATCCATATATGGACAGTGATATCAGGCTTTAAACTGTGGAATCTCCGGCCAGAGCATCGCAAGATCTCTGGCCGATGATTCCTGTCTCCCTCTGACCCCCCTGTAGATAGCACCCCTCTGAAGTTAGCGGCACCCGCCCATAAATGGCGCCGCTGTAGCTCCTTGAAGGAGCGGAATCCCCGGCCGACGCTCTGGAGAAGCCCCTGGCGTTACTGTCCATATATGGACAGTGACGTCTGTGGCTACTTCTGGAATCTCCTGCCAGAGCGGAATTCACAGCCGACGCTCTGGTCAGGGGATTCCGCTATTGGAGAAGCCCCTGGCGTCACTATCCATATATGGACACAGATATCAGAGGCTCCTTCTAGTGCAGCTATCTAGATGGGTGCCGCTATCTACAGGGAGTGCTATCTACATGTGGGTGTGCTATCTACAGGGGGGTGTCATTTACGAGGGGTGCTTTCTACAATGGGGGTGCTATCTAGAGTGGGTGGTGGTGCTATCTACAGAAGGGGTGGTGCTATATATAGGGTGGGTGGTGCTATCTAGAAAGGGGGGTTGGTGCTATTTACAGGGGTGTGGCGCTATCTACATGAGCACTGTGGCACTATATGGAGGTGTGAGTATCTACAGGGGACACTGTTGTGCTATCTACATGGGCACTATGGCACTATGTCACTTCATATGTGGGCACTGTGGCACTATCTACAGGGTCATTTCAGCATTATCTACCTGGGACCTGTGGTGTTTTCAGGGGGTTTGAACAAAAAAAACAACAAATTAAATCCATCAGTTTTTTTTTAACGGCCATGAAAAACAGATGACAAACGGCTATTAAAAACGGACAGATGTACTGGAGATGGATGAAAATTTGGGGACACACTGATGCAAAATGGCCATGAAAAACTGACAGTTTATCAATTTTCAATGGCCATTTTTTTTCACTGTCGTTTGAATGTAGCCTTCGGGCTTGTTTTTTGTGGGATGGGTAGTAGTTTTTATTGGTACTATTTTGGGGTACATGCGACTTTTTGATCACTTTTTATTCTATATTTTGGGAGGGGTGGTGACCAAAAAATAGTGATTTTGGCATTGTTTTTCGGTTTGTTTGTTTTTGCGGGAAAAATAACATTATGGTTTTATAGCTTGGGTCATTACGAACGCGGTGATACCAAACATGTACTTTTTTGTAAGGTTTTAATTTTTTCCCTATAATAAAAGACTTATAGGAAAAAATGTAAGGGGTTTAAGGGGGTTAATTGCCTAAATCAGCGGCGATAAGCTGCCGATCGGCAACAGTGGAGTGTCAGCTGTCGGGGACAGCTGACCTCCCAGTTCCTGATGTATACTGTTGCCAACAGTGTGCTTTTGGGAACGACACAGTGACTTCCTGTCACTCCGACAGGAAGCCTTTCAGGAGGCTGATCCTGATAGGCTTCCATATATGGCAGACATGGAGGCCATTGTTTGGCCTCAGGTTGCCATGCTAACCATCTGCAAACCTCGCCTTGTCATCGTGGGGTCTGCCGATGTGCTAGAAACCCCTAAAATGCAGCGATTGCAATTGATTGCCGCATTTAAGGGGTCAATTGCTGAAATCAGTGGTGATAAGCCGCTGATCGGCAACAGTGGAGCGTCAGCTGACCTCCCTGTTCCCGGTGCACACTGTTACCAACAGTGTGCACCGGGAACCGCGCAGTAACTGTACGTCCTGGTGCACTAAGACACTGGCCACCTGGACGTACAGTTGCGTCAGGGTTCACCTAGGGGTTAATGTTTTAGATCCCTCCTCATCTCAATTGATAAATTCACTTGATATTACCGTAAGATAAAAAAAATATTATTTTTGTTTTTTGATTATCACTGGATAATTAAATTATACAAAAAAATGCATTTACAACATACAAGTAATGTGAATGTAGCATATGTTATATATTTGGAAAATTTTGACGAAATATTGATGATTTCAGATGAAGGCAGAAAACCTAACGCTTTTGGACTATTAACTATTTAGACTATTAACGGTCTCTTCCTACAATAATTTCCTGTTGAGATTTCTCCGTCCGGGGCCTAAATTCTTCTGCCATATCCCTCAAAATGTCAACTTTGGGGTCGCAATTGTGTATAGACCTATATCAACTTGTGTATTGATTGAGCTGATGTGCATCAAAATTCGTCCCCTTAATTGCTGAATAGTTTCCCCTACATACATTTTTGGACATGAGCAAATAGCCCCATAGACAACTCCAGAACTTTGGCAATTTAGAAAATATCTGATGGTGTAGATCTTACCATCTACTGGATTTCTAAAATTCTTCATACCGTAGTTGGCAGGAAACTACAAAAGGAACATCTATTACAGGGATGGGACCCTAAAATGTTTGACCTGAGTCATGTACTTAAACCGCCACTCTGATTAGCGAGATGGCTATGATTCAGAATATCACAAAGATTTTGTCCTCTCTGGTATGTTACAGATGGATTTCTTGTAATGACTCCTTGTAGATCTGGATCCGCGTACAGTAAAGACCAGCATCTACGGACTATTTGAGTAACTTGATGGGTATGTGTATCGAAAGTTCTAATGCATCTTATTATTTTAGGTGAATCAGATTTTGGAATATTACCAGTTCTCTTCTCTCAGTTGCCATGGCTCTGGCAAAAGCTTTGTGAGGTGGCTTCTTAGGGTAGCCTCTGGCCTGAAACCTGCGATACAATAGATCACATTCTTTTTGAAAACTCTCCTAGTCAGAACAGTTCCTTCTGGCTCTTAAATATTGTCCAATTGGTATTCCCCTCTTAAGTGTCGGAGGATGCCAGCTGTTCCAATGCCAAAAATTATTCGTAACTGTAGTTTTTCAATAATTTGTAGCAGAGACACTGCCAACCGGCTCCAGGGAAATCCTAAGATCTAAGAGACAGATTTCTAAACACATCAGCTAATTTAATACTCAAGCTGATACACCACTGTCTCGACATGTCATGTTTGGGGGATATGTTAGAAGAATTTAGGCCCCAGACGGGGAAATCTCAACAGGAAATTATTGCAGGAGGAGGCCTGCTGGTTCTATCAAATTAAGAGTCTTAAACCAAGTCACCTGATTGGCTCCTATGCACTTGTCCTGCTCTAGTGAAGTTCTAATAGGTTTTGTATGCCTTAGATTTGATTTTTCTATCAACATTGCCCCATAGTACCCCTGAGGACGCCATCTTGGCGATTCATGTCGGGGGGCTTTGTTAAATGTTTTTAACATACCATCAGCTTAGAATCAATTCTGGGATAGCGGTCTGCAGACGCTTCCCTCTAGTATAGACAGTATATTATTTCTACTGCTGTTAGCAGAAACTGACCATTACATCTATATGAGTAATAACGTTTCTGGGCTCATGGGTTGTTTTTAGAATATAGGTTGTGTGCCTTTAATAAAGGTTATTTTCAGTATTAGGAACTATTTGAAAAGAACAATTCAATACCTTCTGTTAGTAGTGTGGAAAATAGGGTAAGTTGCCTTATAGGCAAATTGTGTTTAGTCATAAAATTTACCTGCCACCTACCAGGGTAAATATTTTAGTTTTTCTTTGTTTTGATACTTACACACATCTTTACATATGATGAACACTACATCAGATCACAATACACAAAAGGTCAGCTATGCATAATTTGATGAGGGGTCATGATATTCCAGCGCAGCTCCCTCTGATAGCAAGTTAGAAGTAATGTCACCTGCTTATTATCTAAGAACACGGCAGTGTTATGCATTATGCGTAGCTGACCTTTTATGTATTGTGATCTGATGTTGGGTTCATCATATGTAAAGATGTGTGTAAGTATCAGAACAAAAATATTTACCCTAGTATGTGGCATGTACATTTTTACTAGGTGATGTGACGCACTATTCCACAAATGACAGAGGGAAGTCACCTGTTAAAGCGATGTATACTACATCTACTGTATATGTGAATATTTGGAGTTTGTCAAATTATCAGGCGATTTTTACACCTTAAAAGGGGTATTCCCACGTCATGTATCAAGTCTCCAATGATAGCTAAACTAAATGTAAGAATTTTACTAAATATCTTTATTTGTGCAAATTATAGCCATCTCCTCATATACTCTCATCTGCTTTCTTTGACCCCCCTCTTGGTTCAGTGCTAGTTGCCTATGGTTGCAGCCAGCACTATGCACTTGCAGCGGTGTCCACGGTTGCGCCATTTTCCCAATGCCTGTAATGTACAGGATAGCCGAGGTCTCTGGAGCGTACCTCCTACCGCATGTGCATTAGTTCCCGGCCCAACCACGTCTTTGCCACTCTTAGAAGTGTATAGACGGCTCTAAGGCATGGCAAGTAGCAGCCCTGGAGCCATTGAACAGATGTCCCGAATCAACGTAGCTGCCGAGCAATGGTGCAGAGTGCCGAGAAATGGTATATAGCTGCATCGGGAGAGGCACGATGAGTCCAGCAGCACGATGACATCATTAAATCGCTGCTGGCCTATACTGTCCATCAAACTGTTGAGTCCCGACCAACAAATTGAGAAACAATCCAGGAATTGGAAGGCAGCGGCGGCCATGATACTTCGGTAAGCGGGGCGATGGGAAAACCCCTTTAAGGATGCGTCATAGTATGTTGTTTTTTTTTTTGCATTTCCGCATTTCGAAAGCCATAAGCGATTCCCGCATTTCAGATCCATAAAAGGGCTTGTTTATATTGGCAACATTTTTTTCTTTTTTTTTTTGGGAGGCAAGTTGAATCAAAAACAGCAATTCTGCCATTATTTAGTAGTTATTTGTAATTTTTTACACTTTAAACATTTTAGGCGTTTTGTACTGAATAAAGGGTTTTTCACTTGGGATTGTTTATTTTTTTTAAAACGTTATTGTTTTTTTTTTTTAGTCCCACTGTGGGACTTAACCATGAAATTGCTTGATCACTTCTATAATATACTGCAATACTTCTGTATTGCCGTGTGTTATGCCTTTTTAGCTTTCAATGACATTGCCTAATAGGAGTACAAAAAAGCTACACCTGGGGGCCTTCATTTGGCCCCCGGCTGGCATGAAAACAAACACGGCACCCCGTGATCGTAATGTGGAAGCGTCAATGCACTGACAGAGGGAGCCTATTGTCCACAGCATCTAATGGGTTAAACGACAGCAGGGTGTCAGCTGTATGTTACAGCTCACACCCGCTGCTAATGGCGCAGGCACAGCTCCTAAACCCTCTCCATCACTGCTTTGTGTGGGATTGGGTTAAAATTCCTTTGTATTAACAAACCTAAGAGAATTTACCGTCAGCAGCAAGGATGACAGTTGTTTGATCATAAAGGTCAGCGATGTCATCTTCTGTCCAGCTGTAAGGAGCCTCCGGATCTGAAAAAAGATTGTAGAATCCACAATAAGCACATAATCTTTGGTGACAGTAGAACGGAGTTTAAATATTTTCCATGTCGGGAGAAATATGCAATCATCTTTACATGATGAATACATTTGACTCGCCTACATAGAGTCTAACACACAAAAACCTTTACTTGTTGTCAATAGCTTAGAAAATATTTAACAAATGCATATATGAAAGAAAGCTATGTACTAGTCAAGATTTGAGTAAGCTAATAAAAAAAAAAAGATTAAAAAAACCCCATTGAAATATTTAAATCAGGTTCTCAACATCACTGTGGTACAATCGCAACCTTATCAAACTTGTTAACACAATAATAATCCATAAAATATTGCATTATTAAGAGCTGGAAAACAAAAGCTAGTATAGAAAGAGGTCAACATGGAGGAAGGCTGCTCGTCTCCATACTTGCATTTAAAGGGTAACTAAACTTTCAAAAAATTTCTGACATTTCATAGTGACATTTCAGAAGTTTTGATCGGTGGGGGTACGAGCACTGATTGCTAAAACCACAGATCACTAAAACGAATCAGCAGCAGCGCTCGAGTGTGCGTTGAGCTACTTAGTTTCTGATTGGCTTTTCTCAGAAAGCCGGGTAGTTGGTGTACGGGCTCATAGACTTTCTGTTGAGCCTGTAAACCAATTGCTCAAACAAAGCGGCTCATCGCTCACCCAAATGCTTCTGGTGCTTTGTTTTAGCGATCGGTGAGGGTCTCAGTGCTCGGACCCCAACGATTAAAACTTCTGACATGTCACTATGACATGTCAGAAGTTTTTTTTAAAAGGTTAGTTATCCTTTAACTGACAAAGCTACAGCAGTGCATGCATATGTACTAGGAAACACTTGCTTTTGGCATTTTTTTCATACTTCTCTAGGTTTGCAATAATGAGTGCTCACCAATAATAATAGGCCACCTACCAATTGTATAGTACTAGAGCAATTGAAGGATACGGCCATATGACGTCACAGCGGGTGACTCAAGGCTGCAGTTGAAAACTCACATTAGTAATGGAGCCCATAGAACATTTTTGAAAAACAATGAATAAGTGGCTTATTTTCAATTTTTTGACTTTATATTTCAGCTGAGAAAAAATTTGCAAGCACGTCTAATGTTTTTAATTAGATGGAAGGCTTTTATTTATTTTTTCTTCCATCTAAACCTGAATACAGATAACATCAATTGTATAAAAAAAAATACGCTAATCTGAACCAAACTAAAGAGGACTAACGAAATTTGCCATCATTAGGCTACGTTCAAACGTAAAGGTGAGGGATCAGTTCCTTCTGCCTTTACAGACAACCTGGACAGATGGGAACTACAAACCCAGATCGTTCTCATCGTTCCAACATTAAAGTCTATGTACACCTTTGACAGTGTTTTTTTTTCTTCTTTAAATAAAATTGTGCATCAGTGTGATTGGTGCAACTTCTTAAAAATATTCCACATAGAATTCCTGAATCAACAATCCAGCTGCGCCAGATTAATCGATCACATCTAAGTTATGAACTTAGATGTGATCGTTAACATCTCGATCCTGCGTGTCAGAACCCACTGACACTGAACCTGACGGATACATGATTCAGAGAACGTTATAGCTGCTCTATGTACCAGATACAAAGCAGCTGTATCTCAATAGTTAAAATAATTTTTAATAAAATGTATTTAAAGAGAACCTTTCACCTGCCCATACATGTGCAGCATGTAATAGGCAGGGCTTCACAAACCCTGTCTCACTTGAAATAATTTTTCTAACTTCCTCCGTTATTTACATATCGGTGCCATTACATTTGGCACCCGATATGTAAATAAGCCCCTGAACTGTCAATGGGGTGTTTGTATCTGACTAAATCGCAAGGGGGCACGATGTCTTCACTCTGACACTGTCCAATCAGCTAAGGACAGCGTCAGGGCGGCTTGCACTGATTGAACAGTGTCAGAGTGAAGACATCACTCCCCCTTGCTATTTAGTTAGATACAAACACCCCATTGACAGTTCAGGGGCTTATTTACATATAGGTGCCAAATATAACGGTACTGATATGTAAATAACGGAGGAAGATAGGGAAAAAATGTAAAGTGAGAAAGTCTTTGTGAAGTCCTGCCCATTACATGCTGCACATGTATGGGCAGGTGAAAGGTTCACTTTAAATACATTTTATTAAAAATTATTTTAACTATTGAGATACAGCTGCTTTGTATCCGGTATATAGAGCAGCTGTATCGTTCTCTGAATCATGTATCCGTCAGGTTCAGTGTCAGTGGGTTCTGACACGCAGGATCGAGCTGTTAACGATCACATTTAAGTTCATAACTTAGATGTGATCGATTAATCTGGCGCAGATGGACTGTTGATTCAGGAATACTATGCAGAATATTTTTTTGTCCTCTGCTGCGGCGGTACATTGGCAGATGGATGCAATCCACAGCGGTAGATACTTGGATTTGGACAGTTGTCTTTCCAGTGTTGGTTCTAGACTGTTGCTTTTCTTAGCTAGTTAGTTGTACCTGGTTATAGTTATTAGTTAGAGACTCCCAAGAGAATAAGGACCCTTGACATGGGTTGCGACCTTATGTATTTCTGCAAAAATACCTTTCTTTTTTTTACAACTTTTTTAACCCCTTCCCGACATCCGCAGTATATATTTGGCGTTGTCGGGACAGGTTCTCGCAAACCGCAGTACAGTTACATCGCTGTAATAGTGCAGGATCAGAAGCGCAGTCCGCACCACCACCACCGGGTGTCAGCTGTATATTACAACTGACACCCTCCTGTAACAGCCGGGACCGGAGCTAGTCCCCAATCCAGCTGATTAACCCCTCAGATGCTGAGCTCTCGCTCAGATGCAATCGCTGGGGTGCCGATGGTTGGTATGGCAACCGGTGGCCTAATAATGGCCTCCGCATCTGCCTAATAATGGCCTCCGTGTCTGCCTTGTACAGAAGCCTATAAGGACCCGCCTCATATGTTTGCGGTCAGTGAATAACTGACAGCTCTAAAGCACTGCACTATGTACAGTACACTAAAACAGTTAATAAAAATGTTGTAAAAAAATAAGTTTCATGTTACAAAAAAACTAATTGCCTTTTTTTCCATAAGTATTTCATTATTGAAAAAAACATAAAAAATAAAACAAATATATACATAATTGGCATCACCACATCCGTAACAACCCAAACTATAAAATGGTTATGTAATTTAACCTGCATACTGAACACCATAAAAAAAAAAATGAAAAACCACGCCAGAATTGCTGCTTTTAGGTCACATCTCCTCCCAACAAATGGAATAAAAAGTGATCAAAAAGCCACATTTACCCCAATAAAAACGACAACCCGTCCAGCAAAAAATCCCTCATACAGCTTTGTCCACGCAAAAAAAAAAAGTTATGGGTCTTAGAATATGGCGACGTTATTTTTTTTGTGCAAAAGCTGGAATACGTGAAAAAAACTATATAAATTTGGAATCGCCATAATCATATCGACCCGCAGAATAACGTTAACATGTAATTTATCATGAAAGGTAAATGCCGAAAAAAACCAATAAGAAACAATTCCAGAATTTATTGTGTTTGGTAATTTCCTCTTCCAAAAAATTAAATAAAAAGTGATCAAAAAGTCGTATGTGTCCCAAAATGGTACCAATAAAATCTACAGCTTGTCTCGCAAAAAACAAGCCATCACACAGCTCCATCAACCAAAAAATAAAAAAGTTATAGCACTAGTAGTGCGGCGATGAAAAAACATCCCGATGTGTAGGCCAGGGGGGGAATATTTCTTCAGTTCCAGGGCCCTAGTATTTGAGAATCAGGAGGGAAGGGACATAGTACATTTGCTGGAACCGAGGGCGCATGTATAATACCAGGGGAATACTTTCCCAGCAAAATTCCTAAACTACTAAGGAGGAAAAGTCCCCAAAATATGCAGTGTGTTACAAAAAGGGAATAAGAATGGACACCATTTATCAGCGGGACACTGGCCTGTGCATAACTGATTGCTTCACAGCATACCACACATCTATGGATAGTTTTATTATTTTCCCCATTATTATACCCTCTTACTATGCCCTGATGTACTCTGCACAGATTACATATGCCCCACCATTATAAACTGAAATACCAGTAAAACTCAAACAAAACTACTACCAAAGAAAATGCACGCTACAAATGGCGTTCCTTCCCTTCTAAGCCCTACAGTGTGCCCAAACAGCAATTTACGTCCATATATATGGCATTTCAATACCCGGGGGAACCCACTTAATTTATGGGGTAAGACGCTCCAGTGTCACAACATATTGAGCAGTGAAATGGCAGATCAGTGGAAAAATTGCCATTTTCACTTTGCATCATCCACTGCAAATTAATTTCTGAAAAACACATGTGGGGTCTAACTGCTCACTGCACCCCTTGATAAATGCCTTTAGGGGTGTAGTTTCTAAAATGGGGTCACTTTTTCTGGTACATCAGGGGTTTTGCGAATGGTACATAACGGCAACAAACCATTACTGCCAAATATACGCTCCAATACCACACCTTTTATTTAGTTTATAACCAGATGTGGGGTATTACCATACTCGGGAGAATTTGCTTTACAAATGTTGGGGTGCTATTTCTTCTCTATTCCTTGTGAAAATGAAAAATGTTGATCTAAAACTACATCTTATTGGGAAAAAAATAAATTATTTTTCATTTTCACGGCATAATTCTAATTAATTCAGCAAAAAACCTTTGTGGTCAAAATTCTCACTATACACCTAGATGACTCTTCAAGGGGTGTGGTTTCGTAGTTTCCCAAGTGGAGTCACTTTTGGGGTGTTTCCACTGTACTAGTACTACAGGGGCTCAGCAAATGCGACATGGCACCCAGAAACCAATCCAAAACCCAAATGGCGCTCCTTCCATTTTGAGCCCTACCGTGTGTCCAAACAGCAGTTTATGAGCGCATATGGGGTATTGCCGTACTCGGGAGAAATTGCTTTACAAATGTTGGGGTGCTTCTCCTTTAGTTCTTGTGGAAATGAAAAATAAAAAAAAATTAGTTAAACCTACATTTTATTGGAAAAAATTTAGATTTTCTTTTTCACTACCTAATTACAATAATTTCTGCAATTAAATAAAAAATGTGGGGTCAAAATGCTCAATATACCCTAGATAAATTTCTTGAGGAGTGTAGTTTCCCTAAATGGGATCACTTGTGGGGTTTCCACTGTTTTGGCCCCTTAGGGGCATTGCAAATGCGACATGGCCTCTACAAACAATTCCAGCAAAATTTGAGCTCCAAAAGCCAAATGGAGCGCCTTCGCTTCTGAGCCTGCCATGTGTCCAAACAGCCATTTATGACCACATATGTGGTATTGTTGTATTTGGGAAAAATTGTTTTACAAACGTAGGGGTGCTTTTTCTCCTTTAGTCCTTGTGGAAATTAAAAAATTCTAAGTTTTATTGGGAAAAATTTAATTTTTAATTTTCACAGCCCAATTCTAATAAAATCTATGAAACACCTGTGGGGTCAAAATGCTCACTACACCGCTAGATAAATTCCTTGTGGGGTGTAGTTTCCAAAATGGGGTATATTTGGGGGTGTTTCCTTTGTTTTGCTACCAAAAGACCTCTTCAAACCTGTCATGGTGCCTAAAATATAATCCAATAAAAAGAAGGCCCCAAAATCCACTAGATGCTTCTTCGCTTCTGAGGCCTGCGCTTCAGTCTATTACCACACTAGGGCCACATGTGGGATATTTATCAAAACTGCAGAATCTGGGTAATACATTTTTAGTTGTATTTCTCTGGTAAAATATTCTGTGTTACAGAATTTTTTTTATTTAAAATCAATTTCTGCTAAAAAAAAACCAACATGAAATATGTAAATTTTACCTCCATTTTGCTTTAACTCCTGTGAAACAGCTAAAGTGTTAAGAAACGTTCTAAATGCTGTTTTGAATACTTTGAAGGCATTTCAGTCTAACGTTTAGTTAAGTCAAAATAAAAAAAAATTAAGTGGTTCACAATGAAGCCCACAATAATACATAAAAGAAACAGTGCAAAACGACAAGAGATGATAAAATAAAAAAGTAAAGAAATTGCAAAAACTATAACTATAGTTAAATTGAAAAAAAACCAAAACCTTCTGTTCTGTGTGTGGTGTAATTACTCATGACTGTATACATCCTACATAAATCACATATACCCATACATCACACATAACCATACAAGCTACATACAACACACATAGCTATACATGCGACATACAATACACAGCCATACATGCTACATACATCACATACCAATACATCACACATACCCATACAACACATATACCCATACATCCTACATACTGTGATGTCCGTGGCTGCGGGCTGTCAGCTCCGTTCTCCCCCTGACAGCCGCAGCCACAAGTCGGCAAGTGATGGCCCCAGCCTCCTCCTCAGGAGAGGCCAGCGCTCGTGTCTACTCACCACAGCCGGATCCCGTAGGGTGCGCGCGCACGCTCGTGCCCGCTCTTAAATGGGCAGCGCGCGCGGACCTCGTTCATGAACCTTGAGCCGTGAGTACTCTGGACTATAAGAGGGGTCCAGCCCTCTAGTTCTATGCCTGAGCTTTCTTGTGTATTCCTAGTCTGTCTTGCTAATGGCCCCCTAGTGTTTCCTGCTCCCAATGTTCATGTTACTGCATCCTATATACTCGTATCCTGATCTAGTGCCATGCTGTGTTGTATACCACGCCTGTGTTGCTTTTCCACACCTGACGTCCACCTGCTGCCAAGTTCCTGACCAGCCTGCCTTGCTACTGTCCAAGCTGCCACAGGTACCTATACGAACTATAGACTTTGACCTGCGTCCTGTTGGCCAGCTGCCTTACCGCCAAAGCAGTACGGCCCTGTGGGTCCACAGACCCTTCGTGACACATACACTACCGTTTAAAAGTTTAGGGTCACTTAGAAATGTCCTTATTTTTGAAAGAAAAGCACAGTTTTTTTCAATGAAGATAACATTAAATGAATCAGAAATACACTCTATACATTGCTAATGTGCTAAATAACTATTCTAGCTGCAAACGTCTGGTTTTTAATGCAATATCTACATAGGTGTATAGAGGCCCATTTCCAGCAACCATCACTCCAGTGTTCTAAAGGTACATTGTGTTTGCTAACTGTGTCAGAAGGCTAATGGCTGATTAGAAAACACTTGAAAACCCTTGTGCAATTATGTTAGCACCGCTGTAAACAGTTTTGCTGTTTAGAGGAGCTATAAAACTGACCTTCCTTTGAGCTAGTTGAGAATCTGGAGCATTACATTTGTGGGTTCGATTAAACTCTCAAAATGGCTAGAAAAAGAGAGCTTTCATGTGAAACTCGACAGTCTATTCTTGTTCTTAGAAATGAAGGCTATTCCATGCGAGAAATTGCCAAGAAACTGAAGATTTCCTACAACGGTGTGTACTACTCCCTTCAGAGGACAGCACAAACAGGCTCTAACCAGAGTAGAAAGAGAAGTGGGAGGTCCCGCTGCACAACTGAGCAACAACACAAGTACATTAGAGTCTCTAGTTTGAGAAATAAATGCCTCACAGGTCCTCAACTGGCAGCTTCATTAAATAGTGCCCGCAAAACATCAGTGTCAACGTCTACAGTGAAGAGGCGACTCCGGGATGCTGGCCTTCAGGGCAGAGTGGCAAAGAAAAAGCCATACCTGAGACTGGCTAAAAAAAGGAAAAGATTAATATGGGCAAAAGCACACAGACATTGGACAGAGGAAGATTGGAAAAAAGTGTTATGGACAGACGAATCGAAGTTTGAGGTGTTTGGATCACATAGAAGAACATTTGTGAGACGCAGAACAACTGAAAAGATGGTGGAAGAGTGCCTGACGCCATCTGTCAAGCATGGTGGAGGTAATGTGATGGTCTGGGGTTGCTTTGGTGCTGGTAAAGTGGGAGATTTGTACAAGGTAAAAGGGATTTTGAATAAGGAAGGCTATCACTCCATTTTGCAACGCCATGCCATACCCTGTGGACAGCGCTTGATTGGAGCCAATTTCATCCTACAAGAGGACAATGACCCAAAGCACACCTCCAAATTATGCAAGAACTATTTAAGTAAGAAGCAGGCAGCTGGTATTCTATCTGTAATGGAGTGGCCAGCGCAGTCACCAGATCTCAACCCCATATAGCTGTTATGGGAGCAGCTTGACCGTATGGTACGCAAGAAGTGCCCATCAAGCCAATCCTACTTGTGGGAGGGCCTTCTGGAAGCATGGGGTGAAATTTCTCCCGATTACCTCAGCAAATTAACAGCTAGGATGCCAAAGGTCTGCAATGCTGTAATTGCTGCAAATGGAGCATTTTTTGACGAAAGCAAAGTTTGAAGGAGAAAATTATTATTTGAAATAAAAATCATTATTTCTAACCTTGTCGATGTCTTGACTATATTTTCTAGTCATTTTGCAACTCATTTGATAAATACAAGTGTGAGTTTTCATGGAAAACATAAAATTGTCTAGGTGACCCCAAACTTTTGAACGGTAGTGTACATCACACATACCCATACATCCTACATACATCACACATACCCATACATTCTACATATAACTCATATACCCATACATTCTGCATACAGCACAAGTACACAAAAATGAACAAAAAGTAATGGAACTTGTTAACTAGATATACATTTTTATAAAAAAAATTTTTTAAAGGAAAAAAATATATACACACACACACACACACACACACACACACACACACACACTAATATATACAAAAACAAATCACAGATCTACAAATTCTGGTGACATAACACCATGAACAGTGCCTCCAGACTGCTCCCCTTTGTCCTTGTGAGGAGTGTGAGTAGTGGTACTGCCCAGTTAAAAATGGGGGGCTTGGGGCCTTGTACATGCCCTTATCCGTGAGTACATGGACTGGGATTGGTTGTAGTAACCCCTGTACTGTGGTGGCCTCGGTAGTGTTAGTGGTTTGCACACCCATTCTGCTCCGATTGCATTATAGAGTTCCATCTGAGAAGGACTGTTGGCAAACACTTCCAGCACCCCCAGAATGGATGACCCACGTTTCAAGAGGCATTCTCGGGGCACCTGCTTCAAAATGTGTTGCCACTGTGAGGGTAAATGTGTCCTCCAGGCTCTCCTCTTGATGCCTTGTTAAATTCACCAGCACCTGGGTGTCAATCATGGCCCTTGTGCCCTCCTCTCCCCGGCCCCGCTTGCGCCCTCTTGATCTTGATGGTCGAGGTTCAGAAAGGGGGTCAACTGGGAGATCTGGGTCCCGTGGTACCAGATCTGCCGTAGCTTGTGAGGGTCCTACAGCTTGAGACTCAATTTGCGTTTCATCTAAGTGTTGCTCTTGGAGACTGTCTAGTTCTAGGATTGAAAACAGAGAAAATAAAATACCTGATAAACACTAAAAAAAGTAGTCCTCGCTAAGCACCAACATGAGCCCTACATACAAACCTAGCTATGTATAATTGTGTGACGAATGGAAGTATGTTATGTCGCACAGGTATCTTCTGTGCAACATAGCATAGCCCCATCTGTCCACATGAGCCCTAAATACACACCTAGCTACGTAGAATTGTGTGACGCATGGAAGTATGCTATGTCGCACAGCAACTTAGCATAGGCCCATATGTCATAAAAAAAATAAATGGAAATAATTATTAAAAATATGCATTGATACTTACGGCTCAATATCCATAAAGTTACTTAAGAAGCGCAGTTGCTCTGTATACAGATATAGCTTCTTCTTAAGCCGACCATCCCCACTACGGCCCTTTTACATGAGCTTGGGTGGGGTGGAAACTTACAGAACTCGGTAAGCTGTTTCTTGTGGCTGCTTCCCATTCCTCTGGGTGAAGCTCCTTGACGACTTCAGTCCAGGCCTGCTCCTTTAAAATAGTATCTTTATACTCCTCGAGAAGGTTGTCCAATATCACTGGGCGGTCCTGGATGAATATCAGCTGCTCCACTTGGGCTTTGATCCGAGCCATGATTTGATGTTGAATTGATGGTATTTCTGGCGTGCGGCCTGCAATTTGGGTAAGCCCCTGGCATCACATAGCAACGCTTCCGCAATTACGGACGGCTACATATCCACCTCCGCAGCAGTCCACTATTGCGGAAGAGTCTATACACTTCTATGGTGAGTCCGAGCCGCAATTGCGGACAAAAATAGGACATGTTCTATAATTTGCGGATCATTTCTATGGCACGGGCACACATCCGTAAATAAACGGAAAGGTGTACGTGAACAATAGAAATTAATGGATCCGCAATTTTATACGTAATGACGGATAAAAACTACAGTCGTGTGCATGGGGCCTAACCCAGCTTCTCCTAAATTGGGGAACATTTTCCATCTTGAGCACTCCTACAGTGAAGCTGTATATTCATTATTTTAGTAGGTAGTTAATGTATGCTGCAAGAGGACACATTAGATGGTTTTATATTTGTAAACATGAACTAAAATCAAAGGTTCCATGGGTTAAAGTGGTGGTGTGGTTTCCGCAAAATCATTTCAGTATTAAAAATTATTTTTGAAATTGGACTTTTATAATATTCTAGATTTCTGAGCCAATACATTTTGAGTTTTCATTAACTGTTAGCCATAATCATCAACATTACAAGAAAAACATGCTGGAAATATATAACCCTGTGTGTAATGAATTTATATAATATGTGATTTTCACTTTTTGAGTTTGATTTACTGAAATAAATTAACTTTTTTAATGATATTCTAATTTATTGAGAAGGACTAGTATATATGTGTCACGTAGGGTTCGTGGACCCACTGGGCCATACCGCCTTGGCGGTATGGCAGCTGGCCAACAGGGCGCAGGTCACAGTCTATAGTTCATATAGGGTACCTGTGGCAGCTCGGACAGTAGCAAGGCAGTCTCGGCTGGGACTAGGCAGCAGGTAGACGTCAGGCGTGGAGTAGCAGGACAGGCGTAGAATAAAGCACAGCAAGACTACAGCTCAGCATGGCACTTGACCAGGATAGCAGGGGATACAGGAACAGGGAACACTGGAAACAGGAAAACACTAGGAGACCATTTGCTTAGACAAACTAGGATATGACAAACAACGCTCAGGCATCGAAGCAAGGGGAAGGCCCCTCTTATAGTCCAGAATACAATGAAAGTGAGAGATCAGCGGCGCTCCTCTGAGATCATCCGTGGAGAGAAGTGATGTTTTTTACCGGCTGCCACCCACTGCGGTCCCTCGGTAGTAGAATCCTTCTTACCGGGGACGAAACCCTTCTTATAGTCCAGGGCACTCATGGGCTGATTACACATTAAAGTCCGGTGAGCACGCTGCCCCTTTAAGAGCGGGCACGAGCGTATGCGCGCACCCCACGGGACCCGGCCGAGGTGAGTGGAAGTGAGCACTGGCGTCTCCTGAGGAGGAGACTGGGGCCAGCGCTCGCAGACCCATGGCCATCAGGGGGAGAGTGAACCTGACGGCCCACAGCCACGGACATGACAATATTAGGGTTGTCACAATAACAGAATTTGGACTTTGATACCGATACTTGAAGTAGTATTGCGATACTTGATACCAAAACGATACTTTGCCAACAATAAATACCCCACAAAAATGTCCTTCCGTTTTCTGATGTGAGGCACATGGTGTTATGAATTTTGAACCTCCATGTGCCTCACAATTGTAATTAACCCCATCATGTACCTCACACATTAATCCAATGTTGCCCACTATGACAGCGAGGCACTTTATGGGATCACTTACTATAATTATAATGGGCAACTTTGGGTTAATCTGTGAGGGAACTGATTGTGTTAATTACTATTAGGCCTTATTCACATGACTGTGTGTGGTCCGTGTTATACGTACCATATGTGGCCCGCATTTCGAACACAGTTCAGAAAGCCGGACTCCTAGCATCAGTGATCTCTAATGCAAGGAGTCCCTGCCTCCTCGTGGGAATACCCTCCTGTACTGTTATCATGTTTTCAGTACAGGACAGCATTCCCACGATGAGGCAGGGACACCTAGCATTATAGATAAGTGACGCTAAAAGCCAGGCTTCCTGAACTGCGTTCGGTCCAGGAAATGCGGGCGACATACGATAGGTATATTACGGACCAAACACAGCCATGTGAATAAGGCCTAATAGTAATTAGACCCCATAATTTCCCTCACAGATTAACCCAATGTTGCCCATTATAGTAAGAGTAAGTACCTCGCTCACAGTCACAATGAACAACATTGGGTTAATATGTGAGGTACATGATGGGGTTAATTACAAATAATGTGAGGAACATACAGGTACTAAATTCATAACACCATGTGCCTCACATTAATAATATATGACTTCATCAATTCCCTCACATAATAGAAACATTGGGGTTAATGTGGGTTACATTAACTCCAATTTTCCTCAATGCTGGCTGCAAAAAAACACTAGTGCCTACTCTAGTGCCTTTTTTTTAAGCTTTTGCTCTGCTTTAACTAATACCTGTCTGGGGCTGGTCTGTCACTATACTGCAGCCCGAGCAACACAGGCACGTAATCAGGAACCCACTGCCTGTGCCGATCGCAACATTCCCCTCACTCCCCCTTCTCACATACTCAGAATATCATTGGTGGCAGTAGAGGGAGGAGCGTTTCTCCCTCCTAATGTTATTGCGCGAGCGTGGTGGTCACTGAAGGAAGAGAACATCATGGGTGCTGTACAGTGCGCACGTGCCATGTTCCCTTCTTTTATTTCAATACTAAGCCGTGCGGCCACACGGCCTAGTATCGAAATACATAAATTGGCGGTATTGAACCGTTTGCCTCTGCACAGAATCGAAATGGTATTGACATTTCGATGCATCCCTAATATCTATATATATATATATATATATATATATATATATCTATATAAAAAGTACACATAATTGCCATCACTGCATCCATAACAACACAAGCTAAAAACAATTATCGTATTATTTAACCCTCACGGTGAACGCTGTAAAAATATAAAAATGCCAGAATTGCTGTTTTTTGTTTCTTGCTTAAAAAAACCAAAATGGAATAAAAAGCAATGCAAAAGATGTGTGTGTACCCCCAAAATAGTATCAATGAAAAAGTCAACTCATCTCGCAAAAAACAAGCCCTCACACAGTGCTGACGGCGAAAAAATAAAAAAGTTATGGCTCTCAGAGTATGGCGACACAGAAAAATAGTTTTAGGGTAGGAAAACAGCAATTCCGCCATTGTTTTTTGGGTTTTGTTTTTAAGGCGTTCACCATGCGGTATAAATGACCTGCTTAATTTATTTTGTCAGTACAATTACAGTGCTACAAAATTCACATTGGCACAATAAAAATAAAAAAGTGTTGTTATTGTGCACAAAAAAGTTAAATAAAATGTATAAAGACACAGTACATTATATTTTATAGCCATTAAAAAAATACAATTAGTCCCACAAAAAAACAGGTCCTAATTTGGCTATGTTGACCGAAAAATAGGGTTGGAATGCAACAATGAAAAAACAAAAGCTGCTGCATCCTGGTCAAAGTGGGCCGCATCCAAAACCAATTGATACAATTGCTGTTAAGTGAATAAATGACACAGGAAAAACACTAGAATTTAGTAATGATGGGGAAATGTACTAATTTTATTTTATTTTTTTACAGAAATTCACATTTAATCAATTTTTTTTCTGTAAGACCCCATGCACACGACCATAGATTTTATCCGTAATTACGGTCTGTAATTACAGATCCATTTAATTCTATGACCGATGGATACCTTCCCATATATTTACGGAAAGGTGTCTGGAATGTAGAAAGTTTCCGTAAAAAATAAGACGTGTCCTATTTTTTTTATTTTATGAACTGTGCTCCCATACTTTATAATGGGAGCACTGCCTGCGATCGGCCTGGTCCCGTAATCACAGATTGCAATTACGGGCACGGTCGTGTGCATGGGACCCAACACAGCAAGTGCTAATAGAGAAACATAACTCAATATTTATTGGCCAGGTTCTGCAGTATTTAGAAATGTCCCACACCAGAGCCTAGTGTGCTACTGGACTCCATCACAGGCTTCAGAAGCAAAGCAGCACCTAGTGGATTGTGAGACCTTCTTTTTATTAGATTATATTTTAGGCGCCAGTGAGGTTTGAAGAGGTCATGTGGTGCCAAAACAAAGGAAAGACCCCAAAAAGACTCAATTTTGGAAACTACACCCCACAAAGAATTAATCTAGGGGTGTAGTGGGCATTTTGACCTTACAGGTGAGTCATAGATTTTGTTAAGAATTAGGCCAGGAAAATGAATAAGATGTCATTTTAGCTGAAAAATAAAACATTAATTTCCACAAGGAATAAAGTAGAAAAAGGACCCCTACATTTGTAAGGCATTTTCTCTAGAGTATGAAAATACCTCATATGTGGTTATAAACTGCTATCTGAGCACACGGAATGGCTCAGAAGAGAAGGAGCGCTATTTGGCTTTTGGGATGCAGATTATGCTGGATTGGTGTCTGGGCACCATGTTCCATTTTCAAAGCCCCTTTAGGACCAAAACAGTGAACCCCTCCCAGAAATTACCTAATTTTTGGAAACTACACCCCTCAAGCCATTCACCTAGGGATGTAGTGAGAATGTTGTCCCCACAGGTGTTTGCAACATCCATCACACACTTGTTTTTGGGAAAGTGAAAATGGTAATTTTTCCATAGATGTGCCATTTCAGTGTCTAATATGTGATGCCCAGCTTGTGCCACCATTATAAAACAGCTCTCAAATTATTAAGATGCGTTTCCCGGTTTTAGAAATACTCTATATGTGGCCCTAATCTTTTGCCTGGACATACCACAGGGCTCAGGAGTGAAAGAGTACCATGCAAATTTGAGGCCTAATTTGGCGATTTAGAAAGTACTTGTTCACATTTAAAGAGTCTCTGATGAGAAATAACAAAAGAAAACCCAGAGAAGAGACCCCATTTTGGAAACTACACCACCCCCACAAGTCATTCATCAAGGGGTGTAGTGAGTATTTTGACCCACAGATGTTTTCCAGAAAAGAATGCTCTGCGCATGGTACAAAGTGAAAATTGCAATTTTTCCACAGATGTGTGTCTTAGACCGCAGACCCCTCTCATCCAGCCAACGTCTTCCTCCCCTGAGATGCCAGCACATGCGGCCGTCCTGTCCTGCAGTAACCACTAGGGTGCGCTTGTGAGCTCATTCCCGGCCAGCGCGCACATGTTAAGAATTAACTAATTGCTCCCAGATCACCCTGGACTATAAAAGGAGCCCTGCCCTTTCACTACTTGCCTGAGCATTGTTTGTATTCCTGTGTTAGTTTTAAAAATGGTCCCTTAGTCGTATCCTGTTCCCTGTGTTCCCGTGCCCTGCTACCTGTATCCCGTGCTGTATTTCTTCCTGTGGCATCTTTGGTGTTGGAGTTGTTTTGTGCCGTCTACTACACCTGTTGACTTACACCACGTCTGGTGTCATCTGCCAGGTTTTGCATCACCAGCCGCTAAGGTCCCATCTGTTCCTGTGCCGTTGCTACTGTCTGGACTGTTACAGGTACCCTTGTGCTCTGACTTTATATTGACTTGGTACACTGTTGTTTGGCCAGTTGCTACCCTGCTATTGTCGGATCGCGACAATATGCCATATTTTTTTCCACAGATATGCCATTTCAGTGGCAAATATGTTGTTTTCCCGGGTATGGCGATGCCATACAGTGAAGGAAATAAGTATTTGATCCCTTGCTGATTTTGTAAGTTTGCCCACTGTCAAAGACATGAACAGTCTAGAATTTTTAGGCTAGGTTAATTTTACCAGTGAGAGATAGATTATATAAAAAAAAAAAAAAAAAATAACATTGTCAAAATTATATATATTTATTTGCATTGTGCACAGAGAAATAAGTATTTGATCCCTTTGGCAAACAAGACTTAATACTTGGTGGCAAAACCCTTGTTGGCACGCACAGCAGTCAGACATTTTTAGTAGTTGATGATGAGGTTTGCACACATGTTAGATGGAATTTTGGCCCACTCCTCTTTGCAGATCATCTGTAAATCATTATGATTTCGAGGCTGTCGCTTCGCAACCCGGATCTTCAGCTTTCTCCATAAGTTTTCGATGGGATTAAGGTCTGGAGACTGGCTAGGCCACTCCATGACCTTAATGTGCTTCTTTTTGAGCCACTCCTTTGTTGCCTTGGCTGTATGTTTTGGGTAATTGTCGTGCTGGAAGACCCAGACACGAGCCATTTTTAATGTCCTGGTGGAGGAAAGGAGGTTGTCACTCAGGATTTGACAGTACATGGCTCCATCCATTCTCCCATTGATGCGGTGAAGTAGTCCTGTGCCCTTAGCAGAGAAACACCCCCAAAACATAATGTTTCCACCTCCATTCTTGACAGTGGGGACGGTGTTCTTTGGGTCATAGGCAGCATTTCTCTTCCTCCAAAAACGGCGAGTTGAGTTAATGCCAAAGAGCTCAATTTTAGTCTCATCTGACCACAGCACCTTCTCCCAATCACTCTCAGAACCATCCAGATGTTAATTTGCAAACTTCAGACGGGCCTGTACATGTGCCTTCTTGAGCAGGGTGACATTGCGGGCACTGCAGGATTTTAATCCATTACGGAGTAATGTGTTACCAATGGTTTTCTTGGTGACTGTGGTCCCAGCTGCCTTGAGATGATTAACAAGTTCCCCCCGTGTAGTTTTCAGCTGAGCTCTCACCTTCCTTAGGATCAAGGATACCCCACGAGGTGAGATTTTGCATGGAGCCCCAGATCGATGTCGATTGACAGTCATTTTGTATGTCTTCCATTTTCTTACTATTGCACCAACTGTTGTCTCCTTCTCACCCAGCGTCTTATTTATGGTTTTGTAGCCCATTCCAGCCTTGTGCAGGTCTATGATCTTGTCCCTGACATCCTTAGAAAGCTCTTTGGTCTTGCCCATGTTGTAGAGGTTAGAGTCAGACTGATTAATTGAGTCTGTGGACAGGAGTCTTTTATACAGGTGACCATGTAAGACAGTTGTCTATAATGCACGCACCAAGTTGATTTGGAGCGTGTAACTGGTCTGGAGGAGGCTGAACTCTTAATGGTTGGTAGGGTATCAAATACTTATTTCTCTGTGCACAATGCAAATAAATATATATAATTTTGACAATGTGATTTTCTTAATATAATCTATCTCTCACTGGTAAAATTAACCTAGCCTAAAAATTCTAGACTGTTCATGACTTTGACAGTGGGCAAACTTACAAAATCAGCAAGGGATCAAATACTTATTTCCTCCACTGTATATAATGAAACAAAACTGATGTTTGGGCACAGTGTAGGGCTCAGAAGTTGAGGAAGCGCCATTTGCAAATTTTGCTTGGCAGTAAAATTACTGGTGTTTCAGTTTATAATGTGGGGGCATATGTAAGCTGGGCAGAGTACGTCATGGCATAATAAGATGGTATATTAAGGGGGTAAAAAAATAATATCTACGGATGTTTGTTACGCTTTGAAGCAATCCTTTATGCACAGGCCAGTGTCGCACTAATAAATGGGGTCCTTTCTTATCCCCCTTTTGGTCCTCGGCACCTTTGCAGTTTGGAGAAGTTCGCTGGGAAAGTGTTGTCCTGGTATAATACAGGTACCCTCGCTTCCAGCAGATATGTTTGGGCCATCTTCTTCCTGGTTCCCAAATATTAGGGCCTTGATAATCACCTCTTGAAACAGAAGAAATGTTCCCCACGGGCCTGCATATTTTTTCTTTCCTGACCTATGAGAGACATAGCTTTTTTATTTTTTTTTATAGACGTAGTGGTATGAGAGCTGTTTTATGTGGGACAAGGTATAGTTTTTATTGATACCTTTTTGGGGTACATGCAACTTATTGATCGCTTTTTATTAAATTTCTTAGGAGGCAATATGATAAAAAATAAATAAATCAAAACCTGTATAGTTCTTTTAAATGCAGCGTTCAATGTGCGGTATAAATTACTTGTTAACCTCTTCCCGCGCTGCGCCGCAACTGTACGTCCTGGAGAGGACTTGCTTCCCACACCATGACATACAGTAGCGGAGCGGTTCCCAGCGCACACTGTCTTAACGGACAGTGTCCGGGCACCGGGAGGTCAGCTGTCACTCCAGTCTTGACGGTCAGCGGACCATTACCGCTGATTTTGGCAATTAAACCCATAAATGCGGCGACCGATTGCGATCGCTGCATTTAAGGGGTTTGAAGTACATCAGTAGCCCCCACAAAGTGATTGTGGGGGCTGCCGATGCTTGTCGTGGCAATCGGAGGCCAGACAATGGCCTCCGGGTTGCCATGTATGGAAGCCTCGGAGGAGCAGCCTCCGGCCGCTCCTCCTAGGCTTTCTGTCAGTGTGACTATCACGTCACAATGACAGTTAGAGTACATTACACCACGTAGGTAGTGTAATGTACTCTAGCAGCGATCAAAGCTGCAAGTCTAAATGTCCCCTAGTGGGACAAGAAAAAAACCGAATGTTTTAAAAAAAGTGTAAAAATAAAAGTTATAATACATTAGTATTGCAGTATATTGTACCAGCGATCCGATGATCGCTGGTTCAAGTCCCCTAAGGGGACTAATACAATTTTTGTAGAAGAATTAAAGTATTTAGTAGTGAGAATTTTTTTTTTTTACTTCAAATAAAAAACTTTTCCCATTTTTCTTCTAAAGTAATGTAAAAAAATTGACAAAATTGGTATCGCTACGTCCGTAAAAGGCCGAACTATTACAATATACCATTATTTAACGCGTACGGTGAACACCGTAAAAAACTTAATTTAAACCGCCAAAATCAATGTTTTTTTTGTTACCTTAGCTCTCAAAAAAAAAAAAGCAATACAACTTTTTGATCACTTTTCATGTACCAAAAAATTGTATCAATAAAAACTACAGCTCGTCCCTCAAAAAATAAAACCTCCCACCTCTCAATCAACCGAAAAATAAAAAAGTTACGGCTCTCAGAATGTGGCAAAACAAAACAATTTTTATTTTAACAATTAGATTTTTCTTTGTAAAAGTAGTATAATATAAAAAAAAAAACTATATAAAATTGGTATCACCGTAATAGTATTAAGCCGCAGAATAAAGTAAAGTTTTTGTTTTTACCGCATGGCGAAAGCTGTAAAAACGAAACCCCCAAAAATTGGAATCAGATTTTTTTCCAATTTCAGCCCGCAAATATTTTTGCTCTTGGAAGGCGGAGAGTGAAAAACGAAAATAAGAAAGCAAAAAATGGATTAGTCCTGAAAGGGTTAATTTGTCAGGGATCATTACCATGTATATTGTTTGCAAAAATATTATCCTTATATATATATATATATATATCAGTATATTACACAAAGAGATTGGATCTATTGAACACAAAGGAGCCTGCATGAGAGATACGCCTATGGAGACACCGCCCCTGGAATGCAAGAGGAGTGTACAGATGAACTTACAGCCGAATAGAGCCAATAGGGCTTAAGCACGTCCCACATCTCTAGGGAGGAGTTTTGTGATTCTTTGTTCAATAAAAGTTTAGTCTTCACTTCCTACTTCGCTGAGGGAGGATGTGTACCAACATTTGTCTGCTTGGTATAATTCTTCCATGCATGCCCTCAGTTTCCAATTTACAGAGGTGGCTATTCGCTGTGAAATAACAGGGAAAAAGAAGTTTAACCCTGACAATTGGCGCCCAAAGCGTGGGGCTGCACTCGAGGGGATCTCGGAATCCGGACAACCGACAATCACAGGGTGAAACAGACCACCCAGGACTGCCCACTGAAGGAGCCTGATCACCTCCACAATAACACGGTAAGTCAGTTGATTTTATAAATCTTCGTCTTATCTGTGTTAGTGGACGGTCTTGTGGTGGTCTATAGAACCCTTGTAGGTTGCCTGGATTAGCTCAGGCGACAGGAGCGACATCCCCACTGTGTGGTCACGAACCCGTAAGAAATTAGTCGCGCCCGACTAACCATCCTCTGGGTAATTAGGGACTAGATAGAAAATATAACCTGTCTTATACGCGGGCATGTGGGCACAATACATGTGCAATAAGTCATGTGATAAGTCGTGGGACAGGTGCACGTGGGGTGTAACGCACTGATAAGTCGTGTGATAAGGCGCACGCGGGGTGTGTATGAAACCCTGATAAGTCGCGGGACAGGCACACGCCCGTGCCCGGGCGATCCTATTCGTATGATTTGGTGAAGCGAAGAGAAGTTGGAAATAAGAGCAGCATTGTATGTTATATGTATTAGAAACCACAGGACCAGCCGCCGCCCTGTAATGGTGGCAGTCCCTCATGTTGGGTGTGTCCTCATTGTGGGCAGCAAAACCCCCCTCACAGCTGAGTAATGTGCTTCCTGTGGGAGAGGCTGCCCCCCACCCCTGATGAGGTCACACCCGGCCCAATCAAATCAGTATGAAATGATAGCCTTGTTAATTTTGTCATTTCCCTCAGTAAAGAGCTGACAGTAACACATGCTGCAGTGTTTTCTTCTATTCTAGATTCCGTCCCAGGGGTGCAGGACGCTGTGCACTGGTGGAAAGACACGTCATCATAATATAGAGATAGTGGCCGACAGATTGGACACTGTTACAGATTATGAGTTTGATGTTTTGAACGAAGATAATTCCTATACAATAGTGTGATGAATGATTGCAGATACGTACGTTGTTTTGCCGGCATTGAAATTGCTAAGATTGTGAGAACAGAAGCTGTGAGGAGTAAGTGCGTGACCCCCTCCTGTAGAATGCGATGAGTGATATCGATTGTGTGGGGGAGGGGGGGCTGTGTGCAGTGTGAAGTCTGAGAAGCAGACTGGTGTAAGCTTGTATATAGAGCGTGGACTTATGAGACAAGTGATTACAATGTTGCACTGGTTTTAGATCTACATTGTATGCTCTTATTTTTAACAGCAGTAATGTCTAAAAAAAAATTCTTAGTGTTTTGTGTATGGGGTTAAAATCAGTTTCTTTTTTTTTTCTGTGTAAAGGAAAGTTTATCTTTGCGTATGCGCTGTTTTCCGTAACTTCACCAAGCGAGAAAAATATTAGACCGCTGGATACGTCTGCAAAATGATAAAAGTTACGCTGCATATTTATGTGTTATGATGTGATAAGATTTAATGTGTTTTGATGTAAATTCAAATGTATTAAACTACAGATATTGTGAGACACGGGGTTTTGAAAATGTATGTGCCCCCACTGTTCCCTATTCTTGTATATAGTTTATTGATTTGCAGTAATTAATATTACCAGATATATTATTTTCTTGAATAACTACTTACAATTGTTTTGTTTTTGTTTTCACACATGAGGCGCGTGCTATAGTGCGGCCTGAATGTTATTTTGGAAAATGTGAGATGTTTTACAGGTAAATGGTTGCAAGTCATTTTAACCCCTTAATGACCGGGCCATTTTGCACGTTAATGACCAAGGATTATTTTTGTTTTCTCACGGTCGCATTCCAAGAGTCGTAACTGTTTTTTTATTCCGTCTATATAGCCGTATAAGGGCTTGTTTTTTGCGGGATGAGTTGTATTTTGTAATTGTACCATTTTTCGATGCTTATAATATATTGATTAACTTTTATTAACTTTATTTTAGGAGAGAATTGAAAATAAGCAGCTATTCCAGCATTGATTTTCACGTTACAAATTTACGCCGTTTACTATGCAGCGTAAATAAAATGTTACCTTTATTCTATGGGTCGGCACGATTAAGGGGATACCAAATATGTAGAGGTTTTATGTTTTCCTACGTTTGCACAATAAAAAGCCTTTTAGAACAAAATTCCTTGTTTTTGCATCGCCGCATTCCAAGAGCCGTAACGTTTTTATTTTTCCGTCAATGTGGCCGTATGTGGGCTTGATTTTTGCGGGCCAATGTGTAGTTTTCATTAGTACTATTTTGGGGTACATAGGACTCATAGATTAATTTTTATTTAATTTTTTATGGGGGGAATGGGAGAAAAGCGAGAATTTTGCCGTTGTTTTTTGCGTTTTTTTTTGGACGCCGTTCATCCGGCGGTTTAATTAATGTGTTCATTTTATTGGTCAAGTTGTTACGATCGCGGGAATACCATATATGTGTATGTGTGATTTGTTTTGACACTTTTACTAAATAAAACCACTTTTTGGGCAAAAAAAGTAGTTTTATTTGATTTTCACTGTAATTATTATTATTTTTTTTTTCACCAACTTTATTTAACTGATTGACATTTTGTTGTTTAGTCCCACCCGGGGACTTCACTATGCGATGTGCCGATCGCATATATAATGCTTTGGTATACTTAGTATACCAAAGCATTATTGCCTGTCAGTGTAAAACTGACAGGCAACCTGTTAGGTCATGCCTCCGGCATCGCCTAACAGGCAGATGCTGAAGGCAGACCTGGGGGTCTTTGTTAGACCCCCGCTGCCATGGAAACCCGACGGCGACCCGCGATTTGTTTGCGGGGGCGCCGATGGGGTGACAGAGGGAGCTCCCTCCCTCTGTCAAACACATTAGATGCCGCTGTCACTATTGACAGCGGCATTTAATGGGTTAAACTGCCGGAATCGGAGCGCGCTTCGATTCCGGCAGTTGCAGCAGGAGCCAGGCTGTGTATAACAGCCGGGCTCCTGCCGCTGATCGCGTGGGTACAGTGTCAGTACCCGCGCCATCACAGGACGGATATATCCGTCCTCCTGCGCGAACTAGCAGCTGCTGAGGACGGATATATCCGTCCTTCGGCGTTAAGAGGTTAAAGATAAAATGTATTTTGTCAGGAGAAATTCATTTTTGTTCCAGGCTGTTGTGTATTACAGGGGGCCAAACTAGCGCCCCCCAGATAGAGTGCCTGTCCTTATTATGTTGACCTGTAGTTTTGAACCCTGCTACATTACTTTCGCAGAGTCCAAAAAGGTGGGGAATGGTGAAGGGACTGATCAGGTACAATTTTGGTTTGTTTTGAATTAATGAATTTGGTTCCAGGAGATCTACAAAATGTGTAAGAGACCATCCCCCTCCAGCAAATTTAAACAAGAGGCCGAGGTCACTCACAGATGAGTCTTTACAGATTTAGTAGGGAAGGAGGTGAAAATTATCTGAACATTGTTAATTTTATGTAAAGATTTTAGTAATTTTTATTTGTTTTTGTATTAATCAAGTATTTACAGAACCTGATAAAAGTGAGATTCTCAAAGTGTTCTGGATTATCAGATGAGTGTGGAGAAGTGTATAATATTTGTTTTTATTTTTGAGAATGAAGACGCCACCCCTTTGAAATGTTCTATCTATATGTGACATGGGTTTTTAATGTAAATGTGTAATGTAGAAATACTTCATCATATACAGTATGTACAAGACAGGATACGAGGCACCAGGTAAATCATCCAGAAACCACTCTCACCTTCTTGTTGATCTCAAGGAGCGGAGCTGGAGGTGCTCGCTGAGGTTGTAACCTGGCAGAAGGTAAGACGGCCGACATTTACACTGACTCTAGGTACGCTTTTGGCATCGCCCACAATTATGGGCCCATTGGTAGTAGGAACTTTATTGGATCATCGGGTAAGCCAATTGAGAGAGCAAGAGAAGACAGAACTGACAACAAGACTATGTGCAGCCAGGTATCAGTAAATTGGCTTGTCCCTGGATATAATAATGCCACAACTAGGTTTGTAGCAGCCGGCATAATGTGCGCACGGCATGACATAGGTAAAACATCAAAAGGTACCTGTGAAAAGTGCAGCCCGGCCAGATTACCCGTCCTAGCGACTGCAGAACATACAACTACCCGAGGTAGAAGTGTATGAAAAGGTGCTCGTGTGTGTAGACCTGTTCTCAGGGGGTCCTGAAGCCTGGCCGGTATCTTCCCCACTGCAGAACTTGTGTGTAGTGACAGGGGAACAGTGTTATCCCAAGTATTGAACTGGTGTTTGTACAATGATAAGATGTCAGCAGTTCTCCAGATGTTGTTCCTAAGTTAGTTTGTTTAATAACAATATTCATAAAGTGTTGTGGGAATATTAAATACTTAGGTTAAGTTTTATGTGAAGTTCTGGACCAGCCTCAGCATTGGACTATTGGAGGCATGCGTCAGTATTATGTTTGTGTAAATGAGAACTTCTCAGTGCAAGTAGATTCCCATTTGAAAATATTTTTGTTGTGAAAGGAAAATTTTAGAGCAGAGAATTCTGTGCAGTGTATATGTGTATGTATAGATATATATAAAGAGAAGAAGAATCAGTTTGTATGCATCAGTTTTAGTTACTGCCCAGTGTGAACGTTTAACATAAATATGTAATTGTTAATGTTTTTCTTCAACTCAATTATCTGATTAAGATCAATTACTGATTACGAGATGAAAAGCTTGTTCTCCACAGGAAGTGTCCAACTGGCGTGAGAACCAGATTCTAACAGAACGTGCACGGATAAAGGAAGGTAAACCGGTAGCACCCAAGGCACTCTTGATGGCACTTGCATTGATGGTGTGACCTCACATATGCCCCAAGACTGCAAGGATCGATGTGGTAAGATCTAATTCGTATGTCCCAGGTTTTACAGCTGATGCTGCTAAATTCTGTTAGAGCTGTTTGATTTGCCTACAGAACAGTCCTGGCAGACCGGTGCCAACCTTATCATCACACCCGCCTCTCACAAAGAGAACCAACCTTGAGAGGGCCTTCCTAGGTAAAACAAACCAGAGTAGGGGGAGAAACTTTGAGACACTTGTCATAAACATGTGGAATCTGTGTATATTTCTGTGAATAGGAGCTGTTCCAGGTAATCGGCTGAGATCAAGGTACAAAGTGTAACACCAAGTTCAAATACAATGTACCCAGTAATTACACATCTTCTAGGTGCCCTGTCCAGTGGAACAGAGAAGTTTTTGTTATATAAAGGTGTTTGATGTAGTTTAAGGGCCTGTCATTATTATTGTATGTACTTAGAACAACGTTTATAGTGTATGCGGATGATGTTATCACCAGATTAGTATTTATTTTAACAATTGACAAGGTTTGGGTCCCCGGCAAGTGCCAGTACACATGAACTAGAAGACTTTTAATATGATGAACTCCATCACTGAGATGCGGCAGGCACAGCCTGATCCAGTACAACGCGTTTATCATGAACTGACGGCAGTGTCACAATTCTAAGCAGCCGCCCAGACAAGTAACTTACCGGAGGAAGAGGACAGATGCGGAGGGTTTGTGGTCGTCTACGTGGGATCTCACCCCAGGCTCACAGCATGAGGTGCCATGTATAGCCCGGTGACGTATACTAAAAGAGACGGTGTCTGAAAGATGAGAAGGACCAAACCAAGTCCTGATGACATCAGCAAAGATCAAAGTAAAGACCAAAGACCTGAGTGAATCAGTCAGCAGGATCAAGTGTTTTAATAAGTAAGTGACCAGGTGGAGGATAGTAATAAATCCCCCACTGGACACCACTGTGCAGTCTGACTCGACAGAAGACAGGGGAAGTGGAGGACGATGATGTACAGGACTTGCAATGAACTGATGGGACCCAAAACCTGAGGGTGATAGCATGAGGTTGGTGATAGCATTATATTATTAGTTGAGGCCCTATTGTTTACATTGTCTGAGGTTTATAATTATAATGTGTGTAAATATGCTACGGTGTGTAGCGTCCATGGCCGAGGGGCCGTCGGCTTTACTCACCTCCCGACGCCCGCAGCCATGGATCTGTGAGCGCTGGTCTCGCGCAATTAGGAAATCGTCATCACTATCAACTGCCACGATTTCCTGGTCTATAAGAAGGCCCCTGGCCTTCTAATCCTTGCCTGAGCGTTGTTAGTCGTTCCCAGTCTGTCTCGCAATGGTCCCTTAGTGTCTCCCGTTCCAGCTGTTACCCGTGCCCTGTTACCGTTCCTGTATTCCGTATTGTTCTAGTTCCTGTGCCTACCAGCGTTGGAGTGTCTTCTGCCACGTCAAGTGTCTTCCGCTTAATCGGATACTGCCCGCCACGTCTGGCGCCACCTGCCGCATCTGCCTCCATCCGCGCTGAAGCCACAGCCACCGTCCGGACTATTTCAGGTACCCAAGCATTAATGTCTGCCATTGACTTCCGAATAGACTGTGACCTGGTCAGCTGCCTCCCCACTACGGCGGAGCGGCCTAGAGGGTCCACATACCCTGTATCCGTGACAAGGTGCTGCAAATTACGATCTGAGGAGTTTTATGTGGAGGTGTGAGGTGAAGGTCACTGGTTGTTGTCACTCATATGTAAGAAGTACATGGCAGCAATGAGAGCCCGGAGGTTATGTTACCCGGGTGTTTTTAGGTTTGGGGAAGATGCTGCCCACGACCTGTTATATCTGCAGGGGTAAAAGTCCCATTAGGACAGTAAGTGACAGTGCCACAATTATTAGCGTTATTAAAAATGTAGACTGGATTAATTATATATATTACAACCAGCAGCGGTTTGTAGATTATACCAAGACAACCATCCTGTATCCTGAGGAGAATAGGAAAAGTTAGGACAACTCCGAAACCTTGGAAGTCCAGATACAAAGGGGGGTTACTCATAAGGAGTAGCTCGTCTCAAGCTGGTGAAGAAATCCAAAACCCCTACCCGCCTGGTTTCAGTGGTCAGTAGTAGGTTGCTAGGTAAGACTCAAGGATAGAGTAATAATATTTTTAGGGGGGACTGTCAGGGATCATTACCATGTATATTGTTTGCAAAAATATTATCCTCACATATATATATATATATATATATATATATATCAGTATATTACACAAAGAGATTGGATCTATGGAACACAAAGGAGCCTGCATGAGGGACACGCCTATGGAGACAACGCCCATGGAATGCAAGAGGAGTGTACAGATGAAATGACAGCCGAATAGAGCCAATAGGGCTTAAGCACGTCCCACATCTCTAGGGAGGAGTTTTGTGATTCTTTGTTCAATAAAAGTTTAGTCTTCACTTCCTACTTCGCTGAGGGAGGATGTGTACCAACATTTGTCTGCTTGGTATAATTCTTCCATGCATGCCCTCAGTTTCCAATTTACAGAGGTGGCTATTCGGTGGGAAATAACAGGGAAAAGGAAGTTTAACCCTGACAAATTCATTTCTAATGAAAAAACGTATGACCACATGTGGGGTATTTCCATACTTGGGAAAAATTGCTTTACAAAAATTGGTTGTTTTTTTCTCCTTTATTTCTAGTGAATATGAGAAAATTCAACATTTTAGTGGAAAAAATTGTGATATTCATTTTCGCGGCCTAATTCTAATAAATTCTGCAAAAACCTGTGGGGTCTAAATGCTCACTATAGCCCTAGAAAAATTCATTGAGGTGTTTTTCCAAAATGGGGTCACTTTTGTGGGGTTTCCACTGTTTTGGTCCCTCCAGGGCGTTGCAAATGCGGCATGGCACCGAAGACCAATCCAGCAAAATCTGTGTTCCAAAATAAAAATGGCGCTCCTTCCCTTCTGAGCGATGCCATGGGTCTAATCAGCAGTTTATTACCACATATGCGGTATTGCCGTAATCAGGAGAAAATGCTTTACAAATGTTGTGGTTCTCTTTTTCCTTTATTCCTTGTAAAAATTAAAAATGTCTATGTTTTTTCATGGCCTAATTTCTGCAAAGAACCTGTGTGGTAAAAATGCTAACTAAACCCCTAGATAAATTCCTTGAGAGGTGTAGTTTATAAAACCTGTGCTCCAAAATCCAAATGGCGCTCCTTCCCTTCTGAGCCCTGCTGTGGTTCCAATCAGCAGTTTATTACCACATATGGGATATTGCTGTAATCATGAGAAATTGCTTTACAAATGTTAGGGTGCATTTTCTTCGTTGTTCCATGTAAATATTAAAAATGTTCATTTTTACAGACTAATTCCTATATATTTAGCGAAAAACCTGTGTGGTCAAAGTGCTAACTATACCCCTAGAGAAATTCCTTGAGAGGTATAGTTTCCAGAATGGGGTAACTTTTGGGGTGTTTCCACTGTTTTGGCACCACAAGACCTCTTCAAACCTGACAAGGTGCCTAAAATATATTCTAAAAAAAAGGAGGCCCAAAATCCACTAGGTGCTCCTTTGCTTCTGAGGCCTGTGTTTCAGTCCAGCAGCGCACTAGGGCCACATGTGGGATATTTCTAAAAACTGCAGAATCTGGGCAATAAAATCTTGAGTTGCATTTCTCTGGTAAAACCTTCTGTGTTACAAAAAAAAATAAAATGTATTAGAAATTAATTTCGGCAGAAAAAAATAAAATTTGTACATTTCACCTTTACTTTGCTTTAATTCCTGTGAAACGCCTAAAGTGTTAAAACACTTTGCGAATGCTGTTTTGAATACCTTGAGGAGTGCAGTTTTCAAAATGAGGTGATTTATAGGGGTTTCTATTATACAAGGCCCTCAGTCACTTCAAAACTGAACTGGTCCCTGAAAAAATAGCCTTTTGAAATTTTCTTTAACCCCTTCCCGCTCCTGGACGTACTATTAGGTCATGGTAACCTTAGCGTTCGCGCTCCATGACCTAATAGTACGTCTCGGGAGTAACGGCCATTTTGGCCGTCCTCCCGACACATACAGGAGCTGTGACAGCTGCTGTCTCGTACAGCAGCTGTCACAGCTCCTACAGCGGGGACGGATCGCTGTGTCCCCGCTGATTAACCCCTGAAAAGCCGTGTTCAATAGCGATCACGGCTTTTTAGGGGTTAAGCTGCCATCGCCGGCCTGCTACACGATAGCGGCCGGCGATGGTGACTATGGCAACCGGACACCAAACAATGGCGTCCGGCTATGCCATCGACGGAAGCCTAGTGGGTCCTGACAAAGTCAGGACCCACTATGCTTGCTGTCAGTGAGTAGCTGACAGCTCTAATACACTGCACTACGCATGTAGTGCAGTGTATTAGAATTGCGATCAGGGCCTCCTGCCCTCAAGTCCCCTAATGGGACAAAGTAATAAAAGTAAAAATCCCCCCTTTTCCCTTATCAGTCCTTTATCATTAATAAAAATATATTAACAAACAAATACCTAAAAACGGTACTGATCAAAACGACAGTTTGTAAAATAATAAGTGCTCGCACGGCTTTATTGACGGAAAAATAAAAAAGTTATGGCTCTTAGAATAAGGCAACACAAAAAGTGAATGATTTTTTACAAAACGTATTTTATTGTGCAAACGCCATAAGACATTAAAAAAAAACTATAAACATATGGTATCGCCATAATCGTATAGCCCCGCAGAATAAATTGAATATGTAATTTATAGCGCACGGTGAACGCTGTAAAAAAAATAGAATAAAAAATAATAGTAGAATTGCTGTTTTTTAGTCACCGCACCGCTTAAAAATAGAATAAAAACTGATCAAAAAGCCGCATGCACCCCATGAAAACTACAATGAATTCCTCAAGGGGTCTAGTTTCCAAAATGGGGGTCACTTTTGGGGGGTTTCCACTGTTTTGGCACCACAAGACCTCTTCAAACCCGACATGGTGCCTAATGAAAAAGAGGCCTCAAAATCCACTAGGTGCGACTTTGCTTCTGAGGCCGGTGCTTCAGTCCATTACCACATTAGGGCCACATGTGGGATATTTCTCAAAACTACAGAATCTGGGCAATACGTATTAAGTTGCGTTTCTCTGATAAAACTTTTTGTGTTATAAAAAAAATGGTATAAAGAGGATTTACTGACAAAAAAAAAATGTACATTTCACCTCTACTTTGCTCTAAATTTCTGTGAAACACCTAAAGGGTTCATAAACTTTCTAAATGCTGTTGTGAATACTTTGAGGGGTCTAGTTTCTAAAATGGGGTGTTTGATAGGGGTTTCTAATATATGGGCCCCTCAAAGCAACTTCAGAACTGAACTGTAACCTAAAAAAATGAATAAATTAGGCAATACTTCGCTTCTTACATTATACTGATAATGAGCCGTGCCCACCCCGAGATGACCCCAGTTTTGACCGTTTGTATAAACGGAGACCCCTATTAGACCGTTTCAGTGCCCGGTTTTCCCAAGCATACACTCCCGAGAAGTGTATTTCTATTGATGAGTCCTTAGTAAATTTTAAAGGGAGGGTTCAATTTCGCGAGTATCTGCCGGGTAAAAGGGCAAGGTATGGCGTGAAGATGTATAAGCTGTGCGAGAGTGCATCAGGGTATACCTACAGGTTAAGGATATATGAAGGGAAGGACGGAAGTATTCAACCCTCAGGATGCCCCCCCCCTTACTGGGAGTTAATGCAAAAATTGTGTGGGATTTGGTGCACCCACTGCTGGACCTCTACCTGGGTAATTTTTATACCAGCATCCCACTCTTCAACTGCCTCGCTTCCAGAAGTCCTGCGGCATGCGGCACTGCTAGAAGAAATCTGAGAGGCTTCCCTAAGACTCTGCTTGGGCAAACAAGAAGGGGTGAGAGCAGGGCACAATCTAGCAGCAACATATTGTGTGTCAAGTACAAGGAAAAGAGAGATGTCCCTGTATTGACAACAATACATGGCCACACCAGTACCCATGTACCAGTACGAGGTACCAGTACAGAAACCAGACTGCATCCTGGACTACAATAGGTACATGGGAGGGGTGGACTTGTCAGATCAAATCCTGAAGCCCTACAGCGCCATGCGGTGTGGTATAAGAAGCTGGCCGTGCACATCATACCGATGGCTTTCTACAATGTGTACATGCTACGTCGATGTGCGGGTCAGAGGGGAACTTACCTGAAATTTCAAGAGGTGATTATCAAGAACCTAATCTTTAGGGACCAAGAAGGAGGGGGGGCACCCAATACTTCTGGAAGCGAGGCCACATGCATCGTACCAGGGCAACACTTTCCAGGAGAAGTTCCCCAAACTGGCAAGAAGGGAAAAAGTCAAAAGAGGTGCAAAGTCTGCTATAAGAGGGGGATAAGGGAGGACACAATATATCAATGTGACACGTGTCCCGAAAAACCAGAGCTCTATGAAAGAGTGTTTTAAAATTTATCTTACATCCCTTGGTTTATAATTTACCCCAATTTTACTTAACCTGATGTACTCCGCACAGCTTATCCCCCCTCGTCTTTCCCCTCTGGGCCCTGCTGTGAGCCCAGGCAGATGATAACAGCCACATGTAGGGTATTGCCGTACCCAGGAGAACCCACATTACAGTTTATGGGGTGTATGTCTCCGGTCAAAATGCTCACTACACCTCTAGATAAATGACTTAAGGGTATAGTTTTTAAAACGGGGTCACTTCTTGCGGGTTTCAACTGTACTGGTACCTCATGGGCTTCTGCATACATGACTTCGCACCAGAAAATCCCCAGTAGGCCAAATGGTGGTCCTTTCCTTCTGAGCCCTCCCATGGGCCCAAACCGCAGTTTATCATCACAAATGGGGTATTGCGGCACTCAGAACAAATTGCGCAACAGAATGGGGTATTTTGTTTCTTGTGAAAATAAGACATTTTCAGCCAAAACTACATATTATTGGAAAAAATAAATTTTGTTTTAATTCCCAGCCCAATTCAAATAAGTTCTGTGAAAAAACTATGGGGTCAAAATGGTCACAACACCCATAAATGAATTCCTTGAGGGGTGTAGTTTCCAAAATGGGGTCACTTATCGTGGGTTTCCATTGCTTTGATACCTCTGGGGCTCTGCAAATGCGACATGGCACCTGAAAACCAAACCAGCAAAATCTGCACTCCAAAGAACACACAGCGCTCCTTCCCTTCTGAGGCCTCCGATGGGCCCAAACGGCAGTTTATCGCCACAAATGTGGTATTGCTGCACTCAGGAGAAATTGGGCAACAAAATTGGGTATTTTGTTCCCTGTGAAAATTAGAAATTTTGATAAAAAAATGACATCTTATTGGAAAAAATTTAAATTTTTTAATTTCACAATCCAATTCAAATAGGTGCTGTGAAAAAAACTGTGCGGTCAAAATGGTAACAACAACCATAAATGAATTCCTTGAGGGGTGTAGTTTCCAAAATGTGGTTACTATTGGGGGATTCCTACTGTTTTGGCACCTCAACACCTTTTCAAACCTGGCATGCTGCCTAAAATATATTCTAATAAAAAAAGAGGCCTCAAAATGCACTAGGTGCTTCCTTGCTTCTAGGGCTTGTGTTTTATTCCCCGAGCGCAGTAGAGCCACATGTGGGACATTTCTAAAAACTGCAGAATCTGGGCAATACATATTTAGTAGTGTTTCTCTGGTAAAACCTTCTGTGTTACAGGAAAAAAATTGAATAAAATTGAAATTCAGCAAGAAAAATGAAATTTGCAAATTTCACCTCCACTTTGCTTTAATTCCTGTGAAATGCCTGAAGGGTTAAAAAACTTTCTAAATGCTGTTTTGAATACTTTGAGGGGTCTAGTTTTTAAAATGGGCTGTTTTATCAGGGTTTCTAATACATAGGCCCCTCAAAGCCACTTCAGAACTGAAGAGGTGCCTTAAAAAAAGGCTTTTGAAATTTTCTTAAAAATATGAGAAATTGCTGTTTATGTTCTAAGCCTTGTAACGTCCAAGAAAAATAAAAGAATGTTCAAAAAACGATGCCAATCTAAAGTAGACATATGGGAAATGTGAACTAGTAACTATTTTGGGTGGTATAACCGTCTGTTTTACAAGCAGATGCATTTAAATTCTGAAAAATTCTATTTTTTTATACATTTTCTCTCAATTTTGCAATTTTTCACCAATAAACACTGAATATATCGACCAAATTTTACCACGAACATGAAGCCCAATGTGTCACGAGAAAACAATCTCAGAATCGCTTGGATAGGTTTAAGCATTCCGACGTTATTACCACATAAAGTGAAATATGTCAGATTTGAAAAATGGGCTCTGAGCCTTAAGGCCCAAACTAGGCTGCGTCCTTAAGGGGTTAAAATATGAGAAATTGCTGCTAAAGTTCTAAGCATTGTAACATCCTCGAACAATAAAAGTACATTCAAAAAACGATGCAAACATATAGTAGAAATATGGGAAATGTTAATTAGTAACTATTTTGTGTGGTATTACTATTTGTTTTACAAGCAGATAAGTTTAAATTTAGAAAAATGCAAATTTTTGCTAATTTTCTCGAAATTTTGGTATTCTTCCAGAAATAAATACCGAAATTATCGACCAAATTTTCAAATTTAAGAATCGCTTGGATAGGTAAAAGCATTCCCAAGTTATCACAACATAAAGTAACACATGTCAGATTTGAAAAAATCGTCTGTGTCCTGAAGGCCAAAATAGGCTGTGTCCTGAAGGGGTTAAATGGATTATCCGGGGACCAAAAATTCATATTTTTATGTAAAAAGTTGTCACTTACTAATGTACTTAAATTAAAAATTCAGTACTAAATGGTGCCGTTCAAACCCAGTGAATTGTTCCCGGAAGTCCTGGAGCTTTTCTAACTTTGATGACCCGCCGGCACGGCCCCACATGACTGAGTGCTTTTTTCCTGTGCTGTTCGTGTTGGTGTGTTATCAATGGCATGACCACAAGGGGCTGTCACATTGCCTGTTGCTGGAGTGCCCGAGCTTTGCTTGGGGCTCAAGCACTGCTACCGACATTTGGTCAGTGACTTTGGGGCTTTCCTATAGCTGGAGTTCCCGAGCAGAGCATCAGTTGATGCTCTGCCTGGGGACTCCATCATTGCTGCCAACATAGCTGTCACTGTCCATATATGGACAGTGACATTGGCAGTAGTACGGGAGTCCCCAGACAGATCAGCGGATGCTGCGCTCCGGGACTCTAGTACTGCTGCCGACGTCACTGTCCATATATGGACAGTGACTTCAGGGGTTTCCTATCGCTGGAGTCCCCGGGCAGAGCATCAGCTGATGCTATGTTGGCAGCAATGCTGGAGTCCCCAGGAAGAGCATCAGCTGATGCTCTTCTCGGGAACTCCCGCTATAGGAAACCCCTGAAGTGACTGACCAAATTTCATGAGCAGTGCTGGAGTCCCGAGCAAAGCGCTAGCTGATGCTCTGCTCGGGGACTCCAGCAATAGGCAATGTGACAGCCCCTTGCGGTCACGCTATTGATAATACACCGACAGGAACAGAACAGGAAGCAAGCCTTCAGTCACGTGGGGCTATGTCGGCGCATCATAAATATTAGAAAAGCTCCAGGACTCCGGGGAATAATTCACCGGATTTGAACGGCACAATTTAGTACCGAATCTTTAATAAACCCCTTCACTCTTTGGCCACTTTTGACCTTCAGGATAGAGCCTCATATTTCAAATCTGACATGTTTCAATTTATGTGGTAATAACTTCTGAATACTTTTACCTATCCAAGCGATTCTGAGAGTGTTTTCTCGTGACACATTGTACTTTATGTTACTGGCAAAATTAGCTCGATACATTCAGTATTTAGTTATGAAAAACACCAACATTTAGCGAAAAATTGCAAAAATTAGCATATTTCTAAATTTAAATGTATCTGCTTGTTAGACAGATTGTAATACCACACAAAATTGTTGCTAATTAACATCCCCCATATGTCTACTTTAGATTGGCATCATTTTTTGAACATCCTTTTATTTTCTAGGATGTTACAAGGCATAGAACTTTAGCAGCAATTTCTCACATTTTCAAGAAAATGTCAAAAGGCTATTTTTACAGCGGCCAGTTCAATTGTGAAGCAGGCTTTAGGGCCTTATATATTAGAAACCCCCAATAAGTTACCCCATTTTAAAAACGTCACCCGTAAAAGTTTTAAAACAGCATTTATAAAGTTTTTAACCCTTTAGACATTTCACAGGAATTAAAGCAAAGTAGAGGTGACATTTTCAAATTTCATATTTTTTTGGCAGAAATTCATTTTGAATCAATTTTTTTGTAACACAGACAGTTTTACCAGAGAAATGAAACTCAATATCTATTGCCCAGATTCTGCAGTTTTTAGAAATATCCCACATGTGGTCCTAGTATGCTAATGGACTGAAGCCCAGGCCTCAGAAGCTAAGGAGCACCTAGAGGATTTTGGGCCTGCTTTTTGTTAGAAAATATTTTAGGCCCCATGTCACGTTTGAAGGGCTCTTGCGGTGCCAAAAACAGTGGAAATCCCCCAAACGTGACCCCATTTTGGAAACTACACCCCTTGAGGAAATTATCTAGGGGTATAGTGAGCATTTTGACCCTGAAGGTTTTTTTCAGAAATTATTGAAATTAGCCCGTGAAAATGAAAATCTGCATTCTTTCAAAGAAAATTTAGGTTTAGCTAACTTTTTCTAATTTCCACAAGGACTAAAGGAGAAAAAGCACCACAACGTTTGTAAAGTAATTTCTCCCGAGTAAAACAATACCCCCACGTGTGCTCATAAACGGCTGTTTGGACACAAGGCAGGGCTTAAAAGGGAAAGCGCGCCATTTGGCTTTTGGAGCTCAAATTTAGTAGGAATGGTTTGTGGAGGCCATGTCGCATTTGCAAAGACCCTGAGGAACCAAAACAGTGAAAACACCCAAAAAGTGACTATTTAGGAAACAACACTGCTTGAAGAATCCATCTAGGGGTGTAGTGAACATTTTGACCCCACAAGGGTTTCATAGATTTTATTAGAATTGGGCAGTGAAGATATAAAAAAAATCCTTTTTTTCCAATAAGTAACTTTAGCTCAAAATTTTTCATTTTCTCAACAAATAAAGGAAAAACCCCAATATTTGTAAAGCAACTTCTCTGGAGAACCGAAATACCCCATATGTGGTCATAAACTGCTGTTTGGGCACACGGCAGGGCTCAGAAGGGACGGAGCGCCATTTGGAGTGCAGATGTTGCTGGATTGGTTTCTGGGCGCCTGTGGGCCCAAAACAGTGGAAACCCCCCAGAAGTGACCCAATTTTGGAAACTACACCCCTCAATGCATTTAACTAGGGGTGTAGTGAGCATGTTAACCCTGCAGGTGTTTTGTAGAAATTAGCAAGGATCAGAAGGGAAGAAGTGCCATCTGCCTTTTGGAGTACAGATTTTGCTGGATTGGTTTCTCTGCACCATGTCGCTTTTGCAAAGCCCCTAAGGTACCAGTACAGTGGAAACTCCCCAAAAGTGAGTCCATTCACGAAACTACACCCCTTGTATAATTCATCTAGGGTTGCAGTGAGCATTTTGACCCCACAGGTGTTTCATAGATTTTATTAGAATTGGGCAGTGAAAATAAAAAAAATCCTTTTTCTTCAAAAAGACGTAGTTTTATCTCAAAATTTTTCATTTTCTCAACAAATAAAGGAAAAAAAGAACCCCCAACACTTGTAAAGCAATTTCTCCCGAGTACGGCAATAACCCACACGTGGTAATAAACTGCTGTTTGGGCACAGAGTAGGGTTCAGAAGGGAAGGAGCGCCATTGGCTTTTGGAGTACAGCTTTTGCTGGATTGGTTTCTAGGCGCTATGTCGCATTTGCAAAGTTCCTGTGGGACCAAAACAGTGGATGCCCCCAGAAGTGACACCATTTTGGAAACAACACGCCTCAAGGTATTCACCTAGGGGTGTAGTGAGCATATTAACCCCGCAGGTGTTTGGCAGAAATGTGCACTCGATGTTGCAGAGTGAAAATAGGATTTTTTTTCCATAGATATGCCAATATGTGGTGCCCAGCTTGTGCCACCATAACAAGACAGCTCTCTAATCATTATGCTGTGTTTCCCGATTTTAGAATCACCCTACATGTGGCCCTAATCTTTTGCCTGGAGAGTCGACCAGGCTCAAGAGTGAAAGAGTACCATGTAAAATTGAGGCCTAATTTGATGACTTACACGGTATTGGTTCACAATTGCAGAGTCTCTGATGTGAAATAATAAAAGAAACCCCTGAGAAGTGACCCAAGTTTGGAAACTGCACCCCTCAAGGCATTTATTAAGGGGTGTAGTGAGCATTTTCACTCCACAGGTCTTTTCCATAAATGATTGCGCTGCGGCAGGTGCAAAGTAAAAATTAAAATTCTTCCCTAGATATGCCATTTCAGTGGCAAATATGTCGTGCCCAGCTTGTGCCACTGGGGACACACACACCAAAATTTTTTAAAAGGGTTCTCCCGGGTATGGTGATGCCATATATGTGGAAGTAAACTGCTGTTTGGGCACGCTGTAGGGTTCAGAAGGGAGGTAGCGCCATTTGGCTTTTGGAGCGTGGATTTTGCTTGGTAGTAGTTTTGTTGGGAGTCTTACTGGTGTTTATAATGTGGGGGCATATGTAAGCTGGGCATAGTACATCAGGGGCATAGTCAGGTGGTATAATAATAAGGTAAAAAAAAAAAGAATAAAATAATCCATAGATGTGTGTTAGGGCTTATTCAGACGAACGTATAATACGTCCGTGCTACGCGAGTGATTTTCACGCGCCTCGCACAGGACCTATGTTAATGAATGGGGCCGTTCAGACTGTCAGTGAATTTCACGCAGCGTATGTCCGCTGTGTGAAACGCACAACATGTCCTATATTTGGCCGTGCTTCGCGGAGCACGCACCCATTGAAGTCAAGCACTTCCGGGTGCCCAGCGTGATTCGCGCAACAGTAGTAAACAGTGTCATAATGATGCCGGCTGCGCGAAAATCACGCAGCCACGCATCATATGCTGATGACACACGGACCATTTGCGCATGGAAAACGCCACATTTTTTGCACGCGCAAAACGCACACGCTCGTGTGAATCCAGCCTTACGCTGTGATAAATGTCCTTCCTTATCCCCCTTCTGGTCCACACTCTGCACCTTTGGAATTTGGGGAATTTTGCTGGGAAGTGTTGTCCTGGTATAATTTGGGCACCATCGCTTCCAGCAGATATGTTTGGACTCTCCCCTTTGTGGTTCCCTAATTTTAGTGCCTTGATAATTCGCCTCTTGAAACAGAAGAAATGTTCCCCTCGGGCTGCACAACTGGATATTTTTCTTTCCTGACTTATTGGAGCCCTAACTTATTTTATTTTTTCATAGCCGTAGTGGTATGAGGGCTGTTTTTTGCGGGATGAGCTGTAGTTATTATTGGTACCATTTTTGGGTACATGCGACATTTTGATCACTTTTTATCCTTTTTTTTGGGAGGCAAGTTGACCAAAAAACAGCAATTCTGGCATATTTTAGTTCTTTTTATATAGCGTTCACCACGCATAAGAAATTACATGTTATCTTAATTCTGCGGGTCAGTCAGATTCCGGCAATTTCAAATTTATAGCACTTTTTTATGTTTTACAACTTTATGCACAATAAAATTACTTTTGTAAAGAGAATGTATTTTTTCTGTCGCCATGTTGTGAGAGCCATATCTTTTTAATTTTTTTCGACGATGGAGCTGTATGAGGGCTAGTTTTTTGCGAGACGAGTTATAGTTTTTATAGGTACCATTTTTGGATACATGCGACTTTTTCATCACTTTTTATTTACATTTTTGGAAGACAAAGTGAGCAAAAAAACAGCATTTATGGCAGTATTTTTTAGTTTTTCTTTATGGCGTTCATTGCGCGGGAAAAATAACATAATATTATTATAGTTCAGGTCGTTACGGTCGCAGCAATACCAAATATGTATGGTTTATTATTTTTTTTCAATAATAAATGACTTGATAAGTGAAAAAGGGCGATTGTGTTTTATTTTATTACTTGAAACTTTTATTGTATTTTTTACAACTTTTATTTTTACTTTTTTTACATTTTTCTTTAGTCCCACTAGGGGACTTGAAGCTCCAACTGTTTGTTTGATGTTCTAATACATTGCACTACCTATGTAGTGCAATGTATTAGAACTGTCAGTTGATCACTGACAGCAAGCCGATTAGGCTCCGCCTCCGGGTGGAGCCTAATCAGCTTCCGTAATGGCAGACAGGAGGCCATTGTTAGGCCTCCTGTTGCCATAGTAGCAGTTGCCAGCCTTGCCATCGCATGGCGGGCTGCCAATTTGCTACAAACCACTAAGATGCAGCGATCACATTGGATCGCTGCATCGAAGGGGTTAATGGCAGGAATCGGAGCTAGCTCCGGGTTCCTGCCGATACAGTTGGGTGTCCGCTGTAACATACAGCGGATACCCACTGCTGATGACACCAGCTCAGCTTCTGAGCCGGAGCCATCTTGTCGATGGTACCGGAAGCCTTTTAAGCCCCGCCGCCGTGAGGGGCATAGGAGGCTTCTTTTGCTGGAAGACAGGGAGGCCAGTATTAGGCCTCCGGTTGCCATTGCAGTCACCGCCAACCCAGCGATCACGTTGCTGGGGTGCCGGTGGCTAAAAACTCCTCACATGCTGCGATCTCTATTGAACGCAGCATGTGAAGGGTTAATCGGCCAGATCCGAGGCTAGCTCCGATCCTGGCTGTTACATCTGGGTGCCAGCTGGCACCCGGCAGTGATGGCGCTGGCTCAGCTCCTGAGATAGCTCCGGCTCAGCTCCTGAGATAGCTCCATCTCCTTCACGTACTGTTACGTGGAAATGCGTTTAACCTCTTCCCGCAAAATTACGTACAGTTACGTGATGGGAACTAGTGTTTTGAGTACATTAGTAAGTGACTTCTTTACACAATAAAAATATGAATGCAAAGCAATTTTTGGTCCCCCGGAAAACCCCTTTAACTTTATTTTGCGGGTCAGTACGATGATGGCTATACCAAATCTATATAGTTTTTATATGTTTTACTACTTAAAACCCCTCATGTTTCCGGGTCGCCATATTTTGAGAGCCATAACTTTTTCTTGTTTTTCCATATATGGAGCAGTGTGAGGACTTGTTTTTGTGGGACGAGCTGTAGTTTTTATTGGTACTATTTTGGGGTACTTGTTAATTTTTGATCACTTATCCTATTTTTTAGGAGGCAAGATAACTAAAAAAAACAGCAATTCGGTCATAGTTTTTTAGTTGTTTCTTTTTTATACATTGTTCACTGTGTGTTACATATTCTACGATCCGTATGATTTCGGTGATACCAAATTTAGATATTTTTCTTAGGTTTCACTACTTTTTGCACAATAAAATTACGGTTATGTGAAAAGAATGTATTTTATGTGTCACCATGTTCTGAGAACCATACCTTTTTACATTTTTCGTCAACGGCACTGTATGAGGGCTTGTTTTTGCAAGACTAGCTGTAGTTTTTATTGGTACCATTTTTGGATACATGCGACTTTTTGATCTGTTTTTATTCCATTTTTGGAAGGAAAGGTGACTAAAAAAACAGCAGTTTTAGTTTGTTTTTTGACGCCGTTCACCGCGCAGGATAAATAATAATTTGACAGTTTAGGCCATTACGGATGCAGCCATACCAATTACGTATAGTTTATTGTTTTGCTCACTTTTTTCCAATAATAAAAGGACTTGACAAGGGAAAAAAAGCGCAATTTTTTTATTTGAAACTTTCTTATTTTTGTACAACACTAAGGGACTTGAAGGTCCAACTGTCTGATTGCTATTCTAATACATTACACTATGTAGTACAATGCATTAGAACAATCAGTTTGACACTGACAGCAAGCCTATTAGGCCCAGCCTCCGGTCGCCTGTTAATAGGTTTCCATACCTGACAGATCAAGGGGCCATTGTTAGGCTTCCAGTTGCCGTAGAAGCCATCGGCACTCCTGCGTTAACTTGGTAGGGGTGACTAACCAGCTGCAAACCACTTAGGTGCCACGGTCGCTTTTGACCGCGGCATCTAAGGTGTTAATGGCAGGGATAGAAGTTAACTTAGTTTCCAGTCAGCAGGGTGTTAGCTGTAATATTAAGGCTGACACTCGAAAATGATCGTGCGGGCTAAGCTCCTGAGCCCGCGCCATCTTCTTGTAGTAACTGTACGACATGTTGCGGGAACACCTCACCTTTCATAACGTACAGTTAAGACAAATGTCGGGAAGAGGTTAAAAATTTATTTGTTTAGTGAGGTTTTTAGTTTGTTTTGTGTAATAGTACATCCTCCCAGAAACCCTTTACGGTGATAAACATTCCGTAATAGGGGATTGCTGAAAATAATTCAGATTATTGTATACGCAGCTGCAAGATTCAGTTACATCTATTTAATTTCAATCTCCACCAATACATGTTCTTTAGAAATGGCTGAGAATGTGTGCGACAAATTTGTCTGCACCTCCGTGGCGAATCCGCAGCAAATTCGTCTTGTTGCATGTGGATTTTGCCACGGATATTACAGTGGATTTACTCTATTATCTGTGACACTCGCATTGTACTGTACATTGTTCCGGATTTTCGTAGCGTAATCCACACCAAAAATACTTAACTAGTCCATCATGTGTGAACGAGGCTATAGTGAATGTATTAGAAGCCCCATTATTAAGACTCATCAGAGAGTCTCCGGTAAAAAGTGTCAGTAGGGTGCTACCGCATAAATAGTGCCTGCAAAGTCCTCCCTCACAGATAAAGGCAGTATACGGTAGTTTAACTGTAAACAGGTACAAAACTCTGCTGTTTAATTTCATAACCTATGTTTATAGGGGATGGAGCTCTATTATTGCATAACCCTTCCCCCATTTGATTTGAGTTCTCTTTCTTTATCATCCTTTGAGGTTTGTGAGAGTTCAACATAGGGAATTTCAGTCTTACTATCCTCATTGTGATCTATAAATTGCACAAGTAGAAGTCATCTGTTTGTATTTTTCAATCTCATGGTCATGCTGATTTGTAATGTGGTATGTAGCTGTGAAGCTTGCTCTACCTGCGGTTTGCACTCCTAGTTATCCCTCTTATTTCCTGGGAACCTTTCTGCTTTATGTGGGTGTAAATTTAAAGAGTGAGGCAGAGAAGAATAATATTAGCAGCAACGAGAGCATGGAGAATTGAATACACACAAAAACAAGTGACTGAAAACAAGGAAAAAAAAAGAAAGCAGCGCAACATAGGTTAAAAATCAACATAATATAATCCAATTTAAAGGAAAATGCCATCTTAAAAATAAGAAGGTGGTTAGTATCAAAATATATGACATTTTGGAATTATTAATTTAACCTCTTAAAAGGTCCGACTGATTTGGAGAACAAAGGGGCTGCAGCGCGGGTTATCGATATGGCCCCTTTACCGTTATTCCGAAATGACAGTGGAAAATTGTGAGACAATTATGTTTTATGGCTATTATTTTATATAATAAATTACCTGTACACAGTTGGTTCTTAAGCCAGTCCAGTTCCTTCACCTTTACTTGTCCTTCTGTTCGAAAAGAAAAAAGTTTAAATTAATTATATTAAATATATATAAAATTTGATGTATGGGCATTTCCTGATAAATACAATAAAAGAAGAAAGGGGTGAAATGTCATATACAAAAGATATGCTCCACAGAAGCAAACTCGGCATAGCATCCAGCTATTATGCCATCTTTTCTACTATACTGTAGCTGCTCATCCAGAACAGTAATAAGCGTATGTATAGTTCTATACACATGTCCAATGGCGGATCATCATATGGGCGTTTCGGGCGGCTGCCCGGGGCCCGAGCCACTCAGGGGGCCCATTGCTGCCCAAACTGCACATAATCATAAAAACTATGCAGCGAACTTGCGCTGCTAACTGTCACTGCAGAGAGAAGGTGCAGGCAGAACAATTCGGGGCGGGCTTAGCCGGGATAGTGAAAGTTACCTCTCTACATAAATGTGCTCCGAATTGAAGGCTAAAGGACCTTTGATGACGTCGTGCCCATGTGACCCCCGCCCACCAATCAGGTCCGTCTATCACAGTAAAGGAGCAGAATATCTGCAGGAAAGAAGGCCCGCCCACCAGTCAAGTTTTTACACAGAGCTCCAGGCTGGTGAGTGCTTTTCCAAACCCCCATCCCTTCATCACTCACTCACTCTGTTCATCCCTCCCTTCATTCCTCCATAACTCACTCCCTCCCTTCATCACTGCTGTGTGTGATGCTATATACAGGGGGCTGTGTGTGTGATGCTATATACAGGGGGCTGTGTGTGTGACGCTATATACAGGGGGATGTGTGTGACGCTATATACAGGGGGATGTGTGTGACGCTATATACAGGGGGCTGTGTGTGTGATGCTATATACAGGGGGCTGTGTGTGTGTGTGTGTGACGCTATATACAGGGGGCTGTGTGTGTGATGCTATATACAGGGGGCTGTGTGTGTGATGCTATATACAGGGGGCTGTGTGTGTGTGTGATGCTATATACAGGGGGCTGTTTGTGTGTGTGTGTGTGTGTGTGTGTGTGTGTGTGTGTAACGCTATATACAGGGGCTGTGTGTGTGTAACGCTATATACAGGGGCTGTGTGTGTGTGTAACGCTATATACAGGGGGAGTGTGTGTGTGACGCAGCTATATACAGGGGGATGTGTGTGTGACGCAGCTATATACAGGGGGATGTGTGTGTGATGCAGCTATACACAGGGGGATGTGTGTGTGACGCTATATACAGGGGGCTGTGTGTGTGACACTATATACAGGGGGATGTGTGTGTGACGCTATCTACAGGGGGGGCTGTGTGTGTGACGCTATCTACAGCGGGGGCTGTGTGTGTGACGCTATCTACAGGGGGATGTGTGTGTGACGCTATATACAGGGGGCTGTGTGTGTGACGCTATCTACAGGGGGCTGTGTGTGTGACGCTATCTACAGGGGGCTGTGTGTGACGCTATCTACAGGGGGATGTGTGTGTGACGCTATCTACAGGGGGATGTGTGTGTGACGCTATCTACAGGGGGATGTGTGTGTGACGATATCTACAGGGGGATGTGTGTGTGACGCTATCTACAGGGGGATGTGTGTGTGACGCTATATACAGGGGTTGTGTGTGTGTAACGCTATATACAGGAGATGTGTGTGTAATGCTATCTACAGGGGGATGTGTGTGTGACGCTATCTACAGGGGGATGTGTGACGCTATCTGCAGGGGGATGTGTGTGTGACGCTATCTACAGGGGGCTGTGTGTGTGACGCTATATACAGGGGCCTTTGTGCACGTGGTGCTTTACTATACAGTGTTTGACACAATTATATTCAGGGGCGCAGTGTTTGGTGCTATTATAGTTAGAGGCACAGTCTGTGGCACCATGATCATTTTGTTTGCGTTTATAGGTGTAGAAATGTTGGAAAAGTGAGCAACAGAAGACATCTAAGTGGCAAATTCTGCAGAAATGGGTCATGGCCAGGAGAAGTCGCCATGAAGTCTGGACCGGATGGAGAAGAAAAGAGGAAAAAAGTTACCAGAATCTGAGGAGTCGTCACATGTGAGTCACTAGATTTATAGAGAATCTGTCACCGCTCCTGACATGTTTATTATAGGAAATCCTTGTGTTTCACTAAAAGTCTTTGTGCAGTCCAGGACTGATAGACAAATGCGTGTTACCATTCCCCTTGTTAGGAGGATGTGTCCCTGCACAGTGTGATACTGTCAGCGATGGTTGGAGACTGTCAGTATGTAGGGACACAGCCCTTTGACAAGGGGAATTGTAACACCCATTTGTTAATGCTTGCACAAAAAGGTAGTGTTATGGCTCGGCGGGGGAGAAGGGGGGCCCAAGTTTGGGTAACAGCCCAGGGCCCATAGTCTACTTAATCCGCCACTGCACATGTCCGTTCTGTCCTGTAGGCACGCTCGCAAATCAGCCATAACATTAACCCCTTCAGGACAGACCCTACTTCGGCATTTAGGACCGCAGGATTTTTCTTTCGTTTTTGCATCAATGCATTCCAAGAGTCATAACTTTTTTGTTTTCCATCGACCTAGCTGTAAGACGGCTTGTTGTTTTGCAGGATAAGGTCTATTTTTCAATGACACCATTTTGGGGTATATTTAAAAAGTATAAACAAAAACCAAAAGGTAAAATCTCAGAGAAACCCTCACAGCGCAATACAATACGTACAGTGCTCTCCAACTGAATTTAAATAAGAGGGAGAAAAACAGGGATTTGCAAGAAAGGGAAAAAATGGCACTTGGCTAGAGGGATAAAGAGTAATAAATATCTTTTAATAAACATAAAATGTTTCAACAAATTTCATAAAAGTGATTCTACATCACAACAAAAGTCACACACCCGGCCGGGTAAGGACATTCCACACCCACAGATTTCATGTATATACACCACATTAGTAATACATATAGTGCATATAGTAATACTTCTTACATGCTTTTTGCAAGCCATGCCCCTATTTGCATGCCACACCATTGAATATATATCCCCTGAGCCTGCGGTATACTGCTGTATATAATACAGCCCCTGACACTGCCCCCACACAGTATAATGCCCCCATAGCTGCCCCTACACAGCCCAAATAGTGCCTAATAATAAAAAACATACTCCCCTTACCCCGATCCCACGACGAGTAGAGGAGTTCCCTCTGACCTTCTGGTCTGTGTGGCTCAGTGAAGACAGGCGCAATAAGGTCACTGCATCAAGCCGGTCTTTGCCGAGCCGCTCACGACCGTGACGTCATCGTGCCTGTCTGCGCCAAGCCGTGAGCGACCGGACACAGAGACAGTTGAAACCGGGAAAGAACTGAACAGAATAAGACAAAATGCTCAATATTAAGATGGTTAATCGGTTTCGTTTTTTTTTTCTGAATAATTGCCCAGCCCTAACTTGTAATATTATATTTTTCTTGAACTTACTCAAAGTATCAACCACCACAACATCCTGTGGCAGAGAGTTTCAGTCCCACTGCTTTCACAGTAAGGAATCCCCATCTGTGATGATGGTGAAACCTCTTTTCCTCTAGAAGTAGAAGATGCCCCCTTGTCATTGTTACACGCCTAGATGTTAAAAGATCATTACAAAGATCTCTGGTGGTAAACGCAGTACACTCTTGTCATCATATGGTTCAACTTACCGCAGGATAAATAATATATTTAAAGTGGTGTCTGATTCAAGGAAAAGGGGTCAGTATTTTTCCAGACACAGCACCACTCATCTATTTGTGGTGTCTGGGACTAGAATGTGGCTGCAATATTAGACACAGCTCATCAACACGAGTGGTGCAGTTTCTGGAAAAAAGCAGACCATATTTTCTAATCTCATACAACCCCTTTAAGAGACCTTTGAAAAATGTTTTATCCTGCCGCCACTCAAAATGAGCCATAATACATGCTTGCAGATATAAGACTTTAATGAATACTTACCGCCAACAGATGATTAGGCAATGCCAGAGTCCATTTTTCAATGTGGCAAGATTGAAAAGCTTTCAAATATTTTTATTAAAACTATCCTGAGTATGAAGGGGCCGCAGCTCTGGTTTAGCGATGCATCTCCTTCACTGTTTATCCTGTACAGCGGTGCCCATTTATTTGATTGGAGCAGTTCTGCAGTTTCCTGCAGAGCGGGTGGCCGGGAGCGCAGGGAAAAACTGGAGGTGACAGTGCTAAAACAGCGCTGCGGCACCTTCAATGTCAGGATCGTGGGGGTCCCAGCAATTGGACCCCCAGCCAATCACAAAGTGATGGCATATCCTAGTGATATGCTATTACTTTGTGTGATGGGAATAAGCCTTTAAACCTGGCAAGTTTGAAGTAGAGGACAGATAAATTTAACACCTGAAGCATGCTATGAAGACTGACATTCAGATCACATGTAATATTTGAAGCTGTCAGTGCTGCAACTACAGCAGGCACCATTGTTCTGCTCGAGTGATTTTTGTAAAGCAATAGGTTGACATCGTGAATAAGTCACATTTAACATTTAAGTCATAGATCACTCACCAAGCTGAAATCTTAATTGCCACAAGGGCTGAATATCATTCTTGTGTGTATCCATATTGAATAAAAGAATATTTCTACCAACCTTTGAAGTTGGAGAAGGGATAACAAGTTGAGCTGTCAAAAGTATACCCTGACAACCACAGGATGCTCTAAACTATTGCTGGCAGTCTATAGTCTGACAGGATGGGCTAGTTACAGTATTTTATATTCCTGAAGATGTCCGTTAAATGTATTCAAAGAGGAGTTTCTAAAGCATACCGGATAAGGCAAGTGTATTAGGAAAGCACTATATAAAAAAGAGGTTAAAAATCGATTTAATAGACGTTTAAAATCAGATAAAATATTGATCTATTGAAAAAAATAATTGCCAATGTATTCCAGCCACAAATTTTTTCCCCTGATACACTGGATAGGTGATAAATCTTAGATAGGTGAGGATGGGACCACTTAGATCCTCACGATCCCTAAAAGTGTCCACCTCACCAACCGCAAGACTGTAGTAAGAAGTTGATATGAGGCAGCTTTCGAGAATGCGCACTGCCTCTCCTTTCACGCTCATTGGCAGGAACGGAAACAGCCAATATTCCAACCATCCCGTGGTCTTTTAAATTATTGAGGTTTCATTATTATTTACTGGATATGAATGGCAAATGTTCTATTCATGACTGGGTGCAGTAGCGTGCAGTATGTAGAGTGAAGATGCAGGTGGCCACTTATTTCCCCTTCAGTGGAAATATGGTATTACACGACACCCATTTAAATAGATGGGCAACCATTAAATATATGGCTACATCAAGTACTTCTGTGTGGCAGCTGCTCTTTATAGTAGCTCTCTGCTGTGGCTAATTAATGGGGATCCCACTGTTGCCGAATGCGCTACCCCTACGTTTTATAAAACTGCATTGTAAGTCATATATTAGTAGCTGTTAACTGGCTTCTAGATGCAAATGCATATTTATTAAAAGTTTTTAAAAGATTTAATTTGTCAGCCAAAAAATGTTTGTGATTTTTGTTGATGGCTACTCTGCGGGCTTACAATGGCCAACACATGGTGCCAATGCCCATATCAGACATTTTTCTTTTCTTTTAGTGAAAGCTACTGGTACACACAAAATGATGATTACGAATGAAAATATGGAATTTATGAGGATACGTTACATAATCATTTTGAACACACTATTTTCCTTGTATTAGGACTTATTAATATCTACGTCACAGAATATATATTCCAGGATCACTAGTCACATTAGAAAAGAGTTCATGAGACAAAAGTATAAATCCCTTCAGATGCTTATAATGAATGTCCCACTCTCTGGCCAAGATTTAATAAAAACTATTGCTAGAACCTAGCCATGTTGTTCCAGGGGTTCTGGACTTCTAAATCATCAGATGGTGATCCAGAAACACACTTAAAGAGGCTCTGTCACCAGATTTTGCAACCCCTATCTGCTATTGCAGCAGATAGGCGCTGCAATGTAGATTACAGTAACGTTTTTATTTTTAAAAAAACTAGCATTTTTGGCCAAGTTATGACCATTTTTGTAGTTATGCAAATGAGGCTTGCAAAAGTCCAAGTGGGTGTGTTTAAAAGTAAAAGTCCAAGTGGGCGTGTATTATGTGCGTACATCGGGGCGTTTTTAATACTTTTACTAGCTGGGCGTTCTGATGAGAAGTATCATCCACTTCTCTTCAGAACGCCCAGCTTCTGGCAGTGCAGACACAGCCGTGTTCTCGAGAGATCACGCTGTGTCGTCACTCACAGGTCCTGCATCGTGTCAGACGAGCGAGGACACATCGGCACCAGAGGCTACAGTGGATTCTGCAGCAGCATCAGCGTTTGCAGGTAAGTAGCTACATCGACTTACCTGCTAACGCCGATGCTGCTGCAGAATCAACTGAAGCCTCTGGTGCCGATGTGTCCTCGCTCGTCTGACACGATGCAGGACCTGTGAGTGACGTCACAGCGTGATCTGGCAGAAGCTGGGCGTTCTGAAGAGAAGTATGATGCGTATGATGCGTCGCTGCGTGATTTTCGCGCAGCCGCCATCATAGCACGTGGTACTTTTCTGTTTTCATTCATCCTTTACAGTGCTGTTGCGCGAATCACGCACGTCCCACGGAAGTGCCTCTGTGTGACATGCATGGTTTTCACGCACCCATTGACTTCAATGGGTGCGTGATGCGCGAACAGCGCACAAATATAGGACATGTCGTGCGTTTCACGCACCTGTCTGCACGGCCCCATAGACTAATATAGGTCCCTGCGACGCGCGTGAAAATCACACTCGTCGCACGGACGTATAACACGCTCGTGTAAATGAGCCCTGAATGTGAGGAACATGGAGGTTAAATTCATCATCGCACCTCGTGCCCCACAATAAGTAATTGAATGCAGTTATTATGGTATTTTTTTTACAGCGCACACATCATAAATGATGCAAAAAAAATGTTGTGCAGGTTATTACGGCCGCGCCAATACTGAATGTGTATGTTTTATGTATTGAGACTTATTTTAATGTTTATTGTAAAAAAGGTGAATGTGTATTTTTTTTATTTAACATTACTTTGTTTTTACTTTATTTTTAAACTTTAATGTACTGGCATATATCCGATATAGGTCAGTACATTAGCCTGTGTACTGATAGTACACAGGCAGTTGTTAGGACATACCCAAGTATGCCCTAACAGGAAATATGGTAAGACAGCCCTGGGGTCCTTCAATGGACCCTGGGCTGTCTGCCCATATATGGATGGCCCTCGATCGCGTCACAGGAATTCCCTGTGACGCGATCCAAGGGGAATCCCCCCTTCTCATTTTCTCCTGAATGCTGCAGTGCGCTGTGATCGCAGCATTCACGGGAATAGCGGTGGAGATGAGAGGTTTCTCTGATCTGCGCCGTTATAGAGCGGGGCTGCGGCTGTGTAATACAGCTATTGCCCCGCTCCTGACAGGAAGTGCACGCGCGGTCAGCATGAGGTGATGCGGCCGGCGCTGCACTAATGAGCGGCGGTTCAGGCACTGAAGACAGAACATGGGGGTGTTTTGTAGCTCGCCCGCCATGTTCTGTCTTCAGTGCCGCAGATCATTAGTGCAGCGCCGGCCGCATTGCATCATCCTGACGGCGCACACATCAGGACTCAGGAGCGGGGCAGTGACTGTATTACACAGCCGCAGCCCCGCTCTCATAGAGTCATGTGTACTATGCTGTATTGTGCAGTTTGCGGTGGAGAGAGGAGGGGGGGCTGTGATTTAACGCCGCCCCCCCCCTCTCCACCGCAAACAGCCAATACATTACAAGACATTACATTACATTCCAGACTGCAGCTTATCTGGTGTCCTCCGCACCGACTCTTCCATTCCACTGTCTGGAAGCCTTGTCATGTGTCAACACGGTCATATGGTACACTAAGTGTACCATGTGACCGTAACCAGGAAGTGTCGGCTTCACGGCACAGAAGATTTCTTTAGGAAGCATGCTGTATGGCAACCGGGGCCCGTGGGACCCCCAGGCTTAGTGGCCCGGTCGCGAATTCGACCGCTGCGATCCCTATAGCTATGCCACTACTGGCAGAAAATACAGTATACTGCAAGGAGCTTGGTGAAGATCCGAAATTGGGTGTCTCAAGGACAAAAGCCAAGCAGAGGGGAAAGAGAAGCACTATCGCTAGAACATTTGAAGGTGTTGAGTCAGTGGGAACAACTGGAGGTCAAGAATGGGTTACTCTATCTGAGAGTCTACTTAGCAGCGGAATTTGAGCAGCGATGGCAGATAGTGGTGCCACAAAAGTTGGGCCGAGTGATGGCACGGGATGCGCATGAACGCAGAACAAACTTCGTTCCCGAAAAGACATTTCAGTGGCTACAACGACTGGACTATTGTCCCCAATTGTGCAAGATGGTAGAGGAGGTTTGTCAAGAATGTCACAACTACAAACTAAATAAGGCACCGGAACAGCGAACCCTCGTTCAGACAATCCAAACTAGTTCTCCGTTGGAGATCCTTATGATTGACTACCTCCTCATTGTATTCACCAGCAGCGGCTACCTGTATTGACTGTTTTTGACAGAGCACTTTACTAAGTTCGCGGTGGCCACTCCCACTCTGGATCAGACAGCTAAGTCGTCAGCCCAAGCCATATGCCAGGACTTTATCAGAGTGTACGAATGTCCCCAAAGAATTCACACTGACCAGGGAGCATGTTTCCAAGGAAGAGTAATGGAGGAGGTGCACAAGTTCTATGGCATTCAGAAGTCTCGCACGACCCCATATCACCCTCTGGGTAACGGGGCCTGCGAGCGGTTCAGTCATACCCTGTTGCAAATGCTTAGAACGTCGGAGACAGCCAGAAGGCCCAATGGCCCAAGTTCCTCCCTGACCTAGTGTGGACCTATAATAACAGGTTCCACTCCACTACAGTATATCCACCGTACACCCTGTTCGGCAGAGCGGCCTGTGGAATTGAGGAACTTCAGTTAGATTCCCAGAGAGACCCCAAGCAAAGAGACATACAGACATGAGTCAGGGATCATAAAGACAGACTTCAGACTATTCACAGACTGGTAACCCAACATTCGCAGGAGAGAGAGAATGCGGAAAAAAATCCGGTCCAGGAGACCCCGTTGAGACCCAGAGATAGGGTGTTGGTAAGAAAAAAGAGGCCTAAGGGTAAACTGGACGACAGGAGGGAAAGACAGCCATACAGAGTTATAGAGAGGAAGTCTCCAGATGGGCCAGTTTACAAAGTACAAAAGGAGGGTGCGTCCGGGAGTAAGATACTGAATAGGAACATGCTCAGACCCTGCGTGTCCCACGATATTGTTGACAGTACCCCGAACGAACAACGTGAACAGTCCCGACTGACCCCAGGAGCCGTTAGTGACTGGAACACAAATGTTGACAGTGAGAATGCTGTGTTGAAACGGTGGAATCCCCAGCTGAAGATATGGGGGAGAAATTTACCAGTGGTCCCGAACCTCATGGGGGTGGGATTGTGTTCCCAGACGCCCCTAAATTTGAGGTCGAGACCATTGATCCCATCGAGGCTGTAGAGACCGTGGTGACTATTGAACCCGAAAAGACTGTTGAGACTGAAGCGAGTAGTGATACGGAGGGTACACGGAGACGAAGAACCAGGACGACTGCAGGGTTCCCCCGAAACAATATGCGGCAGATGAGTTTATTTAGCCCCTGGTGACCAGATACCTCTCAGCAATGAGGAGAAGGCTACTAGCTACACCGGTGAGACATGTGATTGCCCGAGGACTGGCAATGTAAAAGCAGGGAAGTGCGTAAGGGGTAGTCTTGTGTTTGTGTGTCTTTGCTGCCACCTCTTGCAGATACACTGGTAATGCAGCCTAGGAACTGTGCCGAGGGAAAAGATATTCTAAAGCTCGAGACAGGCTCCGCCCACTCAAGATGTGTGGCTCAGGACACAGATCGAGCTGGGAGATGACAGTTGATGATGCAGGAGGTTTAATGGAAGATGTGGCGGTGATCTGTGAGGCAGAGAAGAGAAGAAGGTATCGTGTTGAGACATTACAACATTGCTGTGGCAAGACAGGAGAAGCCTAAAAGGAGTTGTGGTGTCCAGTGTGAAGCCAAAGTCAGACAGGGTCGAAGCTGTGTGTGAGCTACTAGAAGTGGTGCTGCTGCAGAGGCCTGCATACCTTATAGAAAGAGACCATGTATATTCGCTATGTGTTTCAGCATACCCGAATACTGAAAGACAAGTTAAAAGAGAACCTTGTAGAAAGACATGTTAAAGGAGAACTTCGTCGAGTGACAAGTTAAATGAGTCCTCATCAATACACCTGTCCAACAGACATTTGCCTGGGGAGACGTCCCTTCAACGTTTACGTAATCCTGCTTAAGCAGGGTATGTGGATTACATGACACTGTATCCCGGTGTAGTAGTTAGGAGCTAGATAGGAACACTTGTTTTGTTTGTATTTGGGGAATTGCTTCTCCCGGGTTTTGAGATCCGGTAGTACTTACCCCCCTCTATTGAGTGTTATTATTTTACAGAAAATGTTATACATGGATTTTATTATTTTGGATCCCGTTTCCCTACAGTTATTAAATCATTTCTATTTTTGAACTCCTTGTGTGAGCCTCGTTTCTGATGCGTATCCGCCACCTATGGTACTGCTAGAGCCACGTTACATAAAGATAGTTAAAATACCCTATAATAAGGACCACATTATTATTTGCTGCTTTTTCTATTTGTTGCAGCATTTCATCCTCAGCCTGTTCCGCTATGTTCGATGGCTTATAACAAACTCCAATTAGTAATTTAGCGTTATTAACCACTCCATGAATATTTACCCATAAAGTTTCTACACTGTCAGTCTCCCCCAATGTCTTCACTTAGGACTGGTCTTAGGCTGGATTTTACAAACAGACAAACCCCTCCACCTTTTTTTTTATCTTTTCTATACCATCTGAATACGATGTAGCCCCCCACATTTGTTACCCAGTCATGGCTCTTATCCAGCCAGGTTTCAGTTATGCCAACTACATCATAATCCATGTCAGTTATTAGAATCTCCAACTCGTTCATTTTGAGTTGTCTATCCTTTTACTGGTAACGTGCACATGGCCTGATGTTCAGCTTGCTTTGACTGCAGTGTTTTTCCTATTGTGCTATATATATATTTTATAGATAAATATAAATAAAAAAATTGCGAAAATTAGTTTTTTTCCACATTTTTTGTGATTTGTCTGCTCATAATAAAAATTAAGAACATGGAATTGAACTAATCTAGAAAATGAAAGCCTTACGTCTTATAAAAAACAAAGTAAAAATAGTTGTGTCAGTTCCAAAGATATTATAGTTTAAAGAAGTGCATATCAGAAATGGAAAATTTGACCTGGAAACGGGTATCCATGACCCTTGGTCATGAAAGGGTTAATAATGTTTATTGCAAAAAAAAAAAAATGGTGTATTTTTTCAGATTTAATTTTATTTAACACTAGCTGTGCCCGCGACTTCATACGCGCAGACCACTGAAAAACGTACCGATGCCATTTTTTATAAGTATACTCCTAGCCTTGGACCATACTCAAAACTACTCAGTAGTCCGGTTCACTATGACAACGCTTCCCTATAAACAATGTTAGCAGTAGAACCACCAGGGATGTGTGCGTAAAGATTGGTGGAGTTGCTAACACGGGAGAGAGCTACATAGACCTGGACGTGCGCAAAGCAGCTGACACTGATGTCCACGCCCGGAAAGCGCAGCGTTTGGCCCTGCGCTTTGTTGATGGTCATAACGTAACAAAAGCGGACAGGAAAATGTACACATTTAAAACTGAAGGGAAAATTAATTGTAATGAGGGGGATTCGGGGAATAAAAACGCTATCACCTGCGCCGCATCCTGTTATAATCTCAGCTTCTACCACGTTTTGTTGTAGATTTGTGATTTTTAGTCGTGATGGAACAGTACAACATAAATTATCAGGCAAAATAACTTTCCCTTCTTCTTGCGGATATGTGCCCTCACCATATTTTTGTAATAAATCAGAAAACTCTTGTGCATTTGGGTTGCCTCCTGTTCGCGCCCTCATATTTATTGTTAAATGCATCAGTATAACGCTGCGCCACAGACTTGAGCTCTTTAGGCAGGCTCTAATTTAATCTGCCCTTGTTCCTCTTGGTATGACTGGCAAAGTCGGCCTTAAATCGCTAAAAGGTTCTATCTACCGCTTCTACCACTTTACGATTTGCCATAATGCACTCGTCCCATATTACTAAGCAGCAATCGCGTAGAACCCTTGCTTTGTCGCTGTTTCTAGAAACATTACACACTGGGCTTTCCATAAGATTCAAACCAAATCGGGATCTTGAACATTGTATTGGTGGTTTTGCCTCTGAGCAACAATATTATCAACATATGTCTCATGGGACTATAGAGTATATGGGCTAAGTCACCAGCAGTTGCGGTTTTTATTATTGAACTCCCCAGTAACAATAGAAACTCCAATCAATATTAGATAGAACACAAGAGAAAAAGGAGTCAGAAACTATTAAATAATATAAATTGCCAATGGCATAGAAAAATACAAATTTTATTGGACAGTACAAATAACATGATTAAAATTAGACTACAAATCAGAAGAAACTGTATATCTCCAATAGTATAGGAGGGGAACTCGGGTCACAGTAGTAAGACAAATAACAATACAGACAGCAACTTCTATCAGTAATTCTGAGTAGTTGCAGTATAATAGATACAAAAAAAGCGAAGATTGGCTGCAAACATGCACAGTATTGCTACATATCACCAAAAACAATGTGTCTAATAACAGGTAGTGAGGAGTGAACACAGTGGTAAAGAGAGAGAGTCTCCGTAAAATCAAACCTGTTATCTAAATCGACATAGAGTGTTTAAACTGAACCTATCTTAAGCACAAAAAATAGGTGTATCGATAGATATGCAAAATAGTATTACAGGTATTAAGGTTGCAGGAAAATCAACGCTGGTACTGACCCATATGGTTCCACGGATGTAGTGACTCCCAGGTGTGGAGAGACCCCTGGGAGTCACTACATCCGTGGAACCATATGGGTCAGTACCAGCGTTGATTTTCCTGCAACCTTAATACCTGTAATACTATTTTGCATATCTATCGATACACCTATTTTTTGTGCTTAAGATAGGTTCAGTTTAAACACTCTATGTCGATTTAGATAACAGGCTTGATTTTACGGAGACTCTCTCTGTTTACCACTGTGTTCACTCCTCACTACCTGTTATTAGACACATTGTTTTTGGTGATATGTAGCAATACTGTGCATGTTTGCAGCCAATCTTCGCTTTTTTTGTATCTATTATACTGCAACTACTCAGAATTACTGATAGAAGTTGCTGTCTGTATTGTTATTTGTCTTACTACTGTGACCCGAGTTCCCCTCCTATACTATTGGAGATATACAGTTTCTTCTGATTTGTAGTCTAATTTTAATCATGTTATTTGTACTGTCCAATAAAATTTGTATTTTTCTATGCCATTGGCAACTTATATTATTTAATAGTTTCTGACTCCTTTTTCTCTTGAGTTCTATCTCCGAGCAACAATGTGGCTGCTGTGCCCGATGAAGCGACAGCAAGAGCAATTTTGCTTTGATTGCGTATTTGGGCCGAGATGACTTTGGTGAGAAATGTTTTTCCCGTCCCACCGGGTGCATCTAAAAACAGGATTTCTCCCAAAGTACCTTCTACGCTACGGCACTCGAAATCGAATATCATACGCTGTTCCGCTGTCAGACTCGAGACACCGTTTTGCAATGTTTCGGCCAGTTCCGCTGGATTATAGATTATTTCCGCCGCGTTCTCCCTCTTAATGCGTTCCCCGTCTATTGAGAGACAGGATTACCCCCTATAGATGTGTAATGGCTGCCGCACCATTCCCCGCCTCTTCCACGGTCTCTGCTCCGGTTCCTGCACCCTCCGTTCCCTCATGCTCGTCCCGTGCTCCACTTATCCCGATCCGGATGCTCTGCTGGCTCTGGGCGGCGTCAGGTAAGTGAATCTCTTACCTCCCTACGCGGTCGTCATCCACGATGTGCAGCTGCAGCCACTAGAGGGCGCGCTGACTCTTCCCTTCTTAAAGGGCCAGCGCGTGCCAAAATTCCAAGACTTCCTATTTAAGGATCCTCCTCCCTCTGAATCCTTGCTTGTTCAACCAAGCTCCCCGTGACTTTTCCTGTACCCTGGTTCCCTGTTTCCTTGCCTTCTGCCTTTGTCTGGATTTCCCGTTTTGACCTCTGCCTGAACTTGAATATCCTTGCCTGCCGCCTGCCTTGACCTATTACTTGACTTCTGGCCTATACATCCGACTGCCTCTAAACCTGCTGTGCCAAGCGTTGCCCTGGGTTACAAGCACCATCTCCCGGATGACACAGAGGATCCACAAACAAACCGGTGACAACCATGGTAAGATGTAACTATGTCTTGGATAGCCAGCAAACATCAATTCATATTACGTTCACACAACTTGTCATTCAGTTCGCCGTTATTGTTTAGTTGTGCATTCCTGAAAAAGTCTTCAACTAATTTTTCCTGATATTTTTGCCACAACTGTGCAGCATCCGAAAGTCCACAAAAAAACAGCAAAATGGCAAACAAATGATGCAAGCGATGTGGACTATCGCTGATGCATGCTTCGGCCAAAGCACCATCCCAATGCTGATTACCATCTAGCAGGTGATGCACTCGGCAAGCAGCCTGGTAGGTAGGATATTCAATATAGTCAACCTTTCGCAATTCAGCAAAAGAAGTAGGTCCTCGCACTGTATGTAGTAGTACGCGTAAGTAATAGCATTCAGAGTTGTTTGGATGACCCATATAGACTCTCCCAATGACGTGTTCTTTTAAAATGCCGGGCTCGCCATTCACAGCTATTCCACGTCTTCTACGGTTGAACACACCTTGCTGATTATTAGAAGTATAATATGACGGAACTTCGTTATATAACAGTGTTTTTGCAAAATCATCTGGTTCACAAAGTTGAAAGTATGCCACCAAAGTGGTTTGTCTCGGGTTTTCTAACCGCTCTGCCACATTTTTCAGGGTTGAAGTACACCCGTTGTCCGCCTTCAAGGTGATCATCAAGATGCATCATTGGTGGATGTCTCTCGTGAATGTGGAAGCTCAAAATACGGCACACCGCCTCAGAAGAGCTTATATATCGGCCAGATTGGAACCTCGTGATTTCATCGTATTCATTATTATTTCTCAACACAAAAGTGGCCTGGTCACTACCCTTGTTGACGTATTTACATATATATTTGATGGCTTCGACGCGGTTACATATTTCGACGTTGATGTGAGCTTGAAATGTTCTTGATAACACCGGTAAATAGGGTACAACCCATCGATTGTCCAAAACAATTTCTTGACCAGGTAACCTGACTCTAGCTGTGAAACCGCCTTGTAGGGGTGATCTTCGACGATACAACGAATACCCGTTTTCCCACGACATCATTTGCTCGAATAGCGCTCTAGGGTATCTTTTAGAGCAATGACCCTCCTGCATGCAAGGAGAGTTTCTATTTAAAGTGCCGCATGGCCCATGAACCATGTGCCTCTTTACAATCTCGTGCAATATCGAATCCTCATTCCGGTCAGGAAATTCAGCACTTATGGGCGTGTCAACAGCATCTTGACCAAGTTTTTTTTCTTGCAGCCACAGGGGAATATTGGCGTGTGGTAAGCCACGCTTTTGCCACTCAACGCTGTACATGAAACAAAGAGCTGAACCGAAAACTTTTTGTTTTGTGATCTGGTCGATCATCAACTTTAGTTTTAAGTGGAAAACACTGGCTATAAGATCATGCCTATCATAAGATGCCTGTCTTGCGAGAAGTTCTTGGGAAATTTCGTACCACTTCTCCACTTCTTTCGTACTGTCAGCCGTATTTTCCGGTAAAACTGGATGGTAGGATGACTAATTGACCTAAGTTTTCGACGTTATTATCTTGTTGCATTGCGTTTTGCAGATGCACGTAATCTTCAACGCGTAAACATGTCTGGTTAGTGCGTATGTACACTAAACGCTCCGTCTCTATTTTCGCATACATGTCCACAATAAATTGTCTGAACAATCCTCTAAATCATTGCAAATAGATAAAACAATTACGCCTTATCTGCAGCAGGTATGAATAAAATTGCTGGGCTGATATATTATGAAAATTTGTTACCCTAGTAGTAGGATTAACTTTGTAGGGTCCAAAATTGTACCCATCTTCGCCTTGGCAATAAATTAAAGGATATTGTAGGGAGTCGTAAGCTCTGTGTGTTTCGAAAATGTGTTGCAGGCAATCGTCACGCCTATCGAACTCCTGATCAACTAAAACCACTGCAACTTCATCTGTGATGAGGCGTTATACCTGGCGCGGTGTTCAGCAACAGGACATCTATCTGTGCTGATGATCATTTTGTAATCATTGCTTTGCCCCTGCGGAATAGACTGTAATGCAGGTTTGAAATTATGCAAGTACGGATTCACCTGATGCAGCATGTTTTGAAGTGGAGATATAAGGTTACTATTTAGTTGTGGAAAGTTCTGATTTCTGATATTGACCTGTTCATTGTAATCTGATACGAAATAAATCTTAAGAAATTTTGGCTCATCTTGTGGTAGCAAAGATCCGATGAGATGGTAAACTGGGCATTGCACCTTGACGGTTGGCATGAATGGTCCCTCTGTAACAAGTTTTGCCCCAAAAGATGTCATTTGGAATGCGCGGTTATATAAACGGATAATGTCTAAGAAGTGTTTTGATTGTGGATGGTCACCATTTAAAAGTTGTTTTATAAGCTCTGGAGGTTCTTGAAATTTTTCAATGTGAACTTTACCACTTGAACAACAGATTCCATTTGGTTCTTTTCTCCATTTGAGAGCACCGCAAAAATTGTAAATTGCGACTATACCACCTGCGGAAGCAAATTCAGCATAGTCAATCCTAGGGGAATACATATAACCTGCTGTTTCCTTATTGACCCGAAGAACAACATTGTTTGCTGCACCATACTTCTGAGACTCATCTGAATCTTCTGATGAAATGGACATTCTATTGAGAGTGTCGAATTCGATCAGCCTCTAAGCATGATTGACGTTGTTCTGCTGTTTCTGCCTGCCATATTTCAGCTACTCTTTCCCTTTCAGTAAATAAATAACTTTTATTATCTTGGTGCGTGCGTTCATAATTCTCTCTAACTAATTCTAATCGTCGTTGAGATTGGTCTTTGCTTTCGAGAGCTCTGGCATAGTCGCGCTTTACGTTCTTCACTACTTTCAAGCTCTCGAGGCCGCTGTGCAAGCTGTCTGACAACTCGAGCGAGATTCTCTGTCGGTGAAAGTTTCGGACTCAGCAGATAGTCTCGCTTTGCGTTCCTCGTTACTCTCCAGAGACCGAGAGGCCGACATGCGAGCACGCTGTGTACTTAGCCAAGACTCACGCTGGGTAGAAACTTCTGATGTGCGAGTTCTGGCCTGACGTTCTTGAGCTGCAGTAAGTGTTGCCTCATGATCTTCTTCAGATTCTTGAGACCTAACTAGTCTCATTCTTTTTGCATTTCTGCTATATTGAGAAACATTTGATCTTTTTCTGGAAGGCATTTACTCTCTTGAGACCGAGAGGCCGCTGTCCAAGCCCTTTGAGACAACCAATCAGATTATATTTTTTGAGGCAGCTAGGTGCATGAAAGCAGCGAGCGGATTGGTTGCTTTATCTCTCTTCTATGTGTAATATCCAATACAGACAAATGTTGACCATGGCAACCAATCAGATTACAGTTTAGATTCTTGTGAGGCAGCTTGGATAATGAAAGCAGAAACCCGATTGGTAGTTATATGTGCCTCCGATGCATAAAAAAAACAATATAGACGACAGTTGGAGCTGTTGTCCTTAGCAACTAATCAGATCACAGCTGTAATTTGTCTGAGGCAGCTTGAAAAATTTGCATCAATCTGATTGATTGCAACCTCTCCCTTATATAACAATCAGTATAGATGAAATATGGAGCAGTTGCCCATAGCAACCTGCCGGTGTCTATTTTTCCAAGACAATACAAAATGAAAGCAAAAATGTGATTGCATTAGTACAACAACAAACCATGGCAACCAATGTAAATAAATTTTTGAAAACATTACATTCGCATATCTTCTGATTGAGTGAACCGATTGCGATGAAATAAAAACTAAATGTTACTTAAAGTTGACCCCTATCTTTTTCTTAAAAAATTGGGTCTGTAGTTTTTACGTGATGCGTGCACAAACAGACAAAAATTTAAAAAAGGATCTTAATGCATTCTATCACTTATCCCTCATCCACCCAATTATTTTTTTTTGCAAATATTTTTAATTTACAGACACGCAAAGTTTACAGTTTTATTATATGTAGAGATTACTTTTATTTTAAATTAAAGGGGTCGGACAGTACTTACTAATATAATCTTTTTAGGCCTTCTGCCTTTTTCTCAAATTTAGACAAGCCACGCCCCTAGGTGAAGAAACTCCTATCCACCGCTGTCACGCCGCCCTCATCGCGCGCAAAATGGGCAGGCAGAAGACTGGGCTCGTCCATGCTCGACCCCTCTTATGCGTATGTGCTGGTTTTCAACTCGTCCAGGAACAGCGCAAGCACACTGGATACTCTTCAGTCGGCATCTGCGCATGTCCTTCTTTTAAGTTAATTATGCGCATGTGTGACAGTTCAGGACGATCGCAATTGCATTTAGGTGAGAGCAAGTATCATTGTCAACAGTCCCGAATATACAGAGACTGTCCCGGCAAATTACTGTCCAGGACGCGTGTCAGGATGCAAATACAATGGAATACTAGGGCAAAGCAGGAAACTATCCGCTCCCTGCTCTGCCATTCACTCCTCCTGGAGCAGAATCCCCGGCTAGAGAATTGCCAACATTCTGGCCGTGGATTCTGCTCATAGAGGGAGCCCCTGGCGTACCAGTCCATATATTGACAGTGACATTAGGGGAACCTCCTGGAGCGGAATCCCCGGCCAGAGCGTTGCTAACCCTCTGGTCGGGGGGTCCACTATGGGAGGAGCCCCTGGCATCACTATCCATAAATGAACAGTGATGTCAGGGGCTACACCAAGAGCGGAATTTCCGGCCAGAGAGCTTCCAGCACTCTGGCCAGGTATTCCGCTCCTAGAGGGAGCCCCTGGTGTCCCTGTCCATATATGGATAGTGACGACAGGGCTCCTCCTGGAGCCGAATCACAGGCCAGAGCATTGCCGATACTCTGGCGGAGGATTCCGCTCCAGGAGGAGCCCCTGATGTTACTGTCCATAAATGGACAGGGACATCAGGGGCTCCCTGTAGGAGCTACAAGGGGGTGTGTGTGTGGCATCCTCTACATGGGACGGTGTGTGTGTGTGGCACCCTCTACAGTTGGCTGTATGTGTGTGGCACTCTCTACAGGGGGCAGTGTGTGGTACCCCCTACAGGGGGCGGTGTGTGTGTGTATGTGTGGCACCCTCTACAGGGGGCAGTGTGTGTGGCACCCTCTACAGGGGCCGGTGTGTGGCACCCTCTACAGGGGCCGGTTTGTGTGTGTGTGGCACACTCTACAGGGGGAGGTGTGTATGGCACCCTCTACAGGGGGCGGTGTGTGTGCGGCACCCTCTACAGGGGGTGGTGTGTGTGTGTGTGTGTGTGTGGCACACTCTACAGGGGGTGGTGTGTATGGCGCCCTCTACAGGGGGCGGCGTGTGTGTGTGTGTGCGTGTGTGTGGCACCCTCTACAGGGGGTGGTGTGTGTGGCTACTGCAGCATGATAAAGAGGAGACGCCACATAAATCATATATTATTTACTCTCATAATAATTCACAAAGGCTTTCTTTACTGTCTGGGGCACTTTTAAAATTTTATGTTGATGGTGGCTAACCCCTTTAATTTTACTTTCTTATTCTTAACTTTAATGTACGGGTATATATCTATATACCAGTACATTAGCCCGTGTAATGATAGTACACAGGCAGTTGTTAGGGCATACTTAATTACCCGAGTCCATTTCCTTTTAATTGGGGACTTTAATAAAGGTTCCAGATGAAGTTAAAGATCGGCATATGAGGTCACCTTTGAAATTTGTGAGTGCTAGTTATTCTTTTGAGCTTTATTTGAAGGAGATGGGATGGTTTGATACATGGTGGATTTTTCACCCAGATATATCCCAGTTTTCCTGTTATTCCAAAACCTTGGAAACTCTCTCAAGAATTGATTTAGCATTGGCTAATGAACAGATGATGGGCATCATGTTGCGAGTTGATTATCTCTTTACTTGAACTCATTTTGACCTCTAACTATTTTTTAATTTGATGATACATTTTATTTAAAGCAGAGGGGTGCGGCCATGGGGTCAAACATGGAACCGACCTATGCCAACATTTTTGTTGATATGATGGAGGAGATGTCGATCTATGTATCCCACCACTTCACCCATGTTTTGCAGTGGTGGCGATACATAGATGACATCTTCCTCATCTGATATCTGGATGAAGAAAAACGAGGGGAGGAGGACAACGGCGCTCCTCTAAGGTAATATTGTAAGGAACGGGGGACAATATGAGAAAAAGGCGAGCTGATGTACTCACCTGGCAGTGTTGTGCTAGGATACAACACTATTGCTGAGCATGGAAAAGAAAATACATGAAGATCGTTGTGGACGTCGGCTGCCACCCGCTGCTATCCCACGAGAGAAAGTTCTGTTCTCGGGGAAAACAAACACAGGATGTGAAAGAGAAAAGATGCAGTATTCAAGATACGGCGCCTGACAGGTAGATATTCGAAACGAAGTATATTAAGGTAGGCTTTATTTGTAATAGATACTACGCGTTTCAGGAACGGACAGGTTCGTTCCTCAGGTATATACCAACGTATATACCTAAGGAAGAGACCTGTCCGGTCCTGAAACGCGTAGTATCTATTACAAATAAAGCCTACATTAATATAATTTGTTTCGAATATCTACCTGTCAGGCGCCGTATCCAGAATACTGCATCTTTTCTCCTTCACATCCTATCTTCCTCATCTTGACAGACACAGTGGATGCTCTGTTTGACTTCCATGTGTTTTTGATCCAGATTGATCCTGACATTCAATTCACCATAACTCATTCCATGACAAATATTCAATTTTTGGATGTTTCGGTAAACATCAGTAATATTTGCTTTCAAACCTACCTGTATACAAAGCTAACTGATCAGAATACACTGCTCAGATTTGAGAGTTGTCATCCGAAAAAAATTATACGCTCTCTCTCCAATACAGTCAGATGCTTAGAGCAAAACGTATAGTGGACAGTAATTCTGATCTTGATCAGACTGTAGAGCAGTTGATAATTAATTTTTCTCAAAGGGGTTACCCAAAACGTTTATTACACACACATAAAGAGAAGATTAGGGTCACTCCTAAGGATAGTTTCTTAATAAATTCTAAAGAACCAAAAGGTACAAATTCGTGTCCCATTTGTCTAGACAATGATTTAAGCGGGGATGTGTCTAAAATATTGAATAGACACTGGGGGATTATCAAGAACAGCTATAAACATATTGAGACATTTAACAACACACCCCTTATGTCATATAGACGCCCTTGCAACTTACGTGATAAACTTGTGAAAAATCAGGTCGGTGACACATGCAAAATAGGTCAACAGAGATTTCTGAGATCCAGAAATTTTTTCCCTGCCTTCATTGTGTAAATTGTCGTTTCATGTGTAAGGGCAGCGTCTTTACGCATCCTCTCAATCATAGGGTACATAAAATCAAACAATACCTTACATGCGACTCAGACTGGGTGATATATGTGTTATGGTGCCCTTGCTTGCTCCTATATGTGGGTGAAACCACTTGTGATTTCAAGGCACGTCTGAATAATCATAGACACTCCATTCGAACGAAAAGATGTGATCTGCCAGTGGCAAAACATTTTTCCGAGTTGGGACACACTGAAAAAGATCTTGAACATATCCCTATTCGCCGTAAGGGAGGGGACAGACACATGTTACTGCATGAGTATGAACTTAAGTGGATTTATTCATTAGATTGTCTAAGACCGAAGGGTCTTAATGTTGAATTTAATGTGGCGAGACTCGTGACCTGACGAACTTGACCTGTTGGTTCCTCTTTGTTCTTGCAATATCCTCCTCGATAAAAGTTTGTACTCACATGTTCCTTTTTTATATATGTGTATATGTGATACATGACTTACATTATTGTTATGTGGTTTTTTTCGTTACAGATTACTACTGAATACTTGGACCACTCACCATGATTGTATCTTATTATGTATATATATATATATATATATATATATATATATATATACACAGGTAGAGTCTTATGTGGACACTGTGACGTGTCTGTTTGAAAATACACAACGTAATTTCTATCATTTTGGTTTATTACATACCCCACCTTTATGATTTGACATGCAATTAACATAATCATTCTAACATCATTCTTTATATAAAATACAGGCTATGTTGATGTTGCCTTCTAGATTTAGGCTCTGTTCTTATTTGGGTCCGATACACTTTTTAGATGGTTCAATGTGGAGCAATCCCTGTTCACGAAGGTGTAACAGAGGGGCACACAAACCTCGACTCTGAGTACCAGGGTTCATAGATGGATCTGGGTCTCTGAGTTTAAGTGTAGAACTATTGAAACTATTATGCTAATACCCTTTGTTAATAACAATGTTACTTTTATTTGATTTGTTTGCATGTCGCTTGCTTTCTGCTGTGGGGCCATATTATTGTACTGGGATGATTGTCCCAGTGTGTTTTTAGACAGACACGATTGATCCTGTCAATAGGATACCACATATACTCACTGTATGTTGTTCTCCTGTAATATTCCAGATTCTATACAGTTAGCTCTGATGAGTTCTTTATATGTACGGATAACACTCTTTCCTAGCTCGGTTGCCATGTAACGATATACTTCTGGCTTGAGCGCGCAAGCATGCGCAGTAGGATATAGAGGACGCCGAGTTATCCGACACCACATGGATACGATATGAAGGTTTACATCTATTGGCCTACATTCATACCTTTGGATTGGCGAGTGGTCCACTATTCCCCACCCCTGCACATATTGTCGCATTTTTGATTGAGCACTAATCAAGTTTATATGTGCGTGTTTTTAATGTTCATTTATATGGTTAATACGCAAATGGACAGTGACGTCAGGGGCTCTGTCTAGAATCGGGATCCCTGGTCAGTGCGATCTGACACCAGGGATTCCGCTCCTAGAGTCAGTTCAGCTGGAGCTATCTACAGTGGGGCGGGGGGGGGGAGTGATGCTATCTACGGCGGGGGGTTGCTATCTGCAGGGGGGGTGGCCTTATCTACAGCGGGGATGGAAAGACGGCGGGGGCTCCCTCTAGGAGTGGAATCCTCGGCCAGAATCCTCGGTTAGGTGGCGCTATCTACAGAGGGTTTTGCGCTGCCTACAGGTGGTTGTGGGTGGCATTATCTACAGTGGGGCATGTATTCCGGGGCTCTCAAAGCCCCGGCTGACATGAGAGTGCAGTGCTGCTCACACTGAAGCAGCACTGCACTCATTAAACCCGTTCCAGGCTGTCAACGTCTATACACGTGCTAACTGCATGGGGCATCGGCAGTTAGAGTGTATATAGCCGTTTGGCAGTTGTGAAGGGGTTAAGCCGTGTTTTTTTTTAAAGCCTTTCCCAGCTCCATTCGTCTTTATAATACGACTTCCGAAAGTCATTAGCCTCGAGGCATGGTTCCCACTAACCAATATTTCTTGAGAACTACAGATTTGTCAGTAACCAGGGTTTATATGCCTTTATTTAATGGACAAAGCACCTGTGAAACTTCCAATCTCATCAACTTAATTGAAACACCTTTTGCCTATTAGCTCTTGGAGAAGTCATTCACACAGAGGTTCACTTACTTTTACTCCCTGCAATGTGGATGTTTACTCAATGCGCTCAAAAAAAGAAGCCATAAAAAGAACAAGCTTTTGTGTGTTATTGGTTTAGTTGGATTGTTTTGGTCTCTAATTGTAGAGCTCTGCCTAGAGACCAATCAGCGAGGTCTCTGGGAATGTGATCATTGTGACAACTGTCACAATGAACACTATACATTCCCCATCCTCGCGATTCCAGGTAATCTCATATTTTTCGGGAAGTAAATTGACCCGTGGTGTGTATTTTAAAAACCGCGGCATATCAATTTATCTCATGACTCTGCTTGCGAATTCTATCCCTGTAATTCTACAAAAATATGTGGCAAAGCCCACAGTATGAAAACCCAGCAATTTACGCAGAAAAACACAAAAATTGCACTAAAAAACCTTGCACCTTCAGGTGCGTTTTTTCCTGCACATGTTTTTGCGGTTTTGCTGCATATTTTCTGCAGGAAAATGCGCAACATGTGCATGTAGCCTTAGGCTGGGGCCACACGGCGACTTTGGCTGCAACACAAGTTGCACGGCCAAAGATTACTATGTTCCGTAGCCTACATGGTAAGTAATGACAGTGAATGTGGTCAGTCACTTTACTTGCGATCTAGGCTACCGGACAAAGTGATTTTCGGCGATGGGTGTAACGTCCGCAGCCGCAGCCTTCTCTCATTTTGCCAAAGCCTTCCTTCCCGGAGATGCCAGCACATGCGGCCGTCCTGGCCTGCAGTGACCACTGGTGTGCTCGCAAGCTCAGTCCCGACCTTACAGGGCCAGTCCAGGGTGATTAGAATTGTCTAATCATCCTGGACTATAAGAAGGGCCCTGCCCCTTCACTCATTGCCTGAGCATTGTTGTGGATATGCAATCTGCAGTTCCCCCGGCACCTGCTCCTATTGCCTCTACTGTTCCTCCTACTACACCTCCTGGCAGTACTGAACCTCCCCACCACCCCCGACTACACCTCCTGGCAGTGCTGACCCCCGATTTTCTCTGCCACTACCTCATCGCTATGATGGAGAACTATCTACGACACTTTATCTCTAGGCAGCATGATGATTGGGTGCAGCTTCTTCCTTGGGCCGAGTTCTCCTATAACAACCACACAAGCGAGTGCAGTGCTGCCACACCGTTCTTCATTGTTTACGGCCAACACCCACAAATTCCTCTCCCGATGTTAGCTACGTCCCAGGTGCCCGCAGCGGAATCTGCATTCAGGGACTTCCTGCAGATCTGGCAGCAAACCCGATCCTCTATTCTGCTGGCGGTCGACCACATGAAATGAAAGGCAGACACAAGGAGAAGAGAGCCTCCTCAGTTCCTTCTGGGTGCCAAGGTCTGGCTGTCCTATAGGAATATCCGGCTGAGGGTGCCGTCATACAAGTTTGCTCCCAGGTTCCTCAGACCCTTCGAGATCCTACAGCAGATAAACCCTGTATCCTACAAGCTTCGGCTATCTCCCACCCTCAAGATCCCCAACTTATTTCATGTCTCCCTCCCGAAGCCTGTGGTCCTGAACCGCTACACCAAGACTCCTAGTCCTGCAGTTGCCCCCAGCGGTTCATCAGATTCATTCGAGGTTGAGGAGATCTTGGACACCAAAAAAGTGGGAGGAATAACTTTTTATCTAGTGGATTGGAAGGGATTTGGTCCAGAGGAGAGGTCCTGGGAGCCAAAGGAACTTCAATGCTCCTACCCTCATTAAGAAGTTCCTCTCTCGCTCTGGTCCCAAGAAGAGGGGGCGTAAGAGGGGGGATACTGTAACATCCGCGACCGCATACCGCAGACTCCTCTCATCCTGCCGACGCCTTCCTTCCCGGAGATGCCGCACATGCAGCCGTCCTGGCCTGCAGTGACAACTACGGTGCGCGCAAGCTCAGTCCTAGCCTTAAAGGGCCAGCACACACACATGTTTAGAATTGTCTAATTATCCTGGACTATAAGAAGGGTCCTGCCCCTTCACTAGTTGCCTGAGCATTGTTGTGTTTACCCGTGTTAGTCTTGCAAATGGTCCCTTAGTGTTTTCCAGTTCCAGCTACCTGTATCTTGTATCCCGTGCTACCTTGTTCCTGTATCTTAGAGAGTTGGAGTCGTGTTATGCCATCGATCACGTCTGCTGTGTTACACCACGCCTGGTGTCTGCTACCAAGGTCCCATCCGAGCCTAACCATCGCTACTGTCTCAACTACCACAGGTACCCTTACTCGGACTATAGACTTTACTTGGTACACTGTGTGGCCATCTGCTATCCTGCTACGGTGGTACGGCCCAGTGGGTCCACATACCCACAGATCGTGACAATGGGACCTGTGTTGTGGCAAAAGTCGTCGAGTAGCCCCCGCCTATAACTATACTATATAACAATATATATGAGAGAGACAGACATGAGATAGATAGATCTAAATTGTTATTTATTTTTTGTGTTATATAAATAAAGATTATTATTATTTCTATCTACCTATCTCTTTATCTATATCTTTCATATCATATATATTGATGTATTGCACGGTTTTAGCCTGGGGCTACACGGAGACTTTGGCCACGACACTGGTCGCATGCACAAAGATCGCTTTGGAACCAGCTTTGGAAAATTTGCTCTCCAAAAGCCAGTTTGCGCAACATTCATTGTAAGCTCCGCCTTTCGCTCAGCCTGTATGAAATACACACATTTGGTATCGTTGAAGTCGGCAGAAGTTGCCAAGTATGTATTCAGGTGTGTTTACCCAGTGGCATGCACCAGATGTCAGGTTGGTCTTGAGGGGTCTAATTTGTTTGGCACTTCACAACACTTCACAACATCTGCACTGGTCGCATGGTATCAGCAAATCAGCTTTGGAAAATTTGCACTCCAAAAGCCAGTTTGCGCACCATTCATTGTAAGTACTCATATTTGGCATCATTAAAGCCTCTGGTCAGGAAGTGGTTATGGAAGCTATTTCTCTGTGGGTGATTGACAATTTCCTCCAGCAGGAAAGTGTGCTTTTTTTGTCTTTTGAAGTGACCTTGCAAAAAAATAAAAAATAAAAAAGAAGAGCTGCTTAGAGCATTATTTGAATGGACCATTTACAGATTTATTACACACACACACACACACACACACACACACACACACACACACACACACACACACACACACACACACACACAGAGTGCAAAATGCTGCAAAGTAAAAATGCTTTCAAAAATAGAAGTGTTAATAGTTATTTTTTTTAGCAAGTAACAGAATGGCAAAGTGAATGAAAAGAAGAGAAATCAAGATCAATATTTGATGTGACCACCCTTTGCCTTCAAAACAGCATCAATTCTTCTAGGTACACTTGCACCCAGTTTTTGAAGGAACTCGGCAGAGAGGTTGTTCCAAACACCTTGGAGAACTAACCACATATCTGTGGATGTAGGCTACCTCAATTCCTTCTGTCTCTTCATGTAATCCCAGACAGACTCGATGATGTTGAGATCAGGGCTCTGTGCAAGCCATATCATCACTTCTAGGGCTTTTTGTTCTTCTTTATGCTGAAGATAATTCTTAATGACATTCATGTATGTTTGGGGTCGTTGTCCTGCTGCAGAATAAATTTGGAGCCAATCAGATGCGTCCCTAATTGTATTACATGATGGATAAGTATCTACCTGTATTTCTCAGCGTTGAGGACACCATTAATCCTGACTAAATCCCCAACTCCATTTGCTGAAATACAGCCCAAAACTTGAAAGGAACCTCCACCATGGTTCACTGTTGCCTGCAAACACTCATTATTGTATCGTTCTCCAGCCCTTCAGCAAACAAACTGCCTTCTGTTACAGCCAAATATTTAAAATTTTGACTCATCAGTCCAAAGCACCTGCTGCCATTTTTCTTTACCCCGGTTCCTATGTTTTCGTGAATAGTTGAGTTGCTTGGCCTTGTTTCCACGTCAAAGGTATGGCTTTTTGGCCAAAATTCTTCTATGAAGACCAGACTTCTCGAACAGTAGAAGGGTGTTCCAGGGTCGCACTGGTTTCTGCCAGTTCTGAGCTGATGGCACTGCTGGACATCTTCCAATTTCGAAGGGAAGTACGCACTATGTGTTTTTGATCTGCTGCACTAACTTTGCTTGGCCGACCACTGCGTCTACGGTCCTCAACGTTGCCCGTTTCTTTGTGCTTCTTCAAAACAGCTTGAACAGCACATCTTAAAACCCCAGTCTGCTTTGAAATCTTTGCCTGTGAGAGACCTTGCTGATGCAGTATAACTACCTTGTGTCTTGTTGCTGTGCTCAGTCTTGCCATGGTGGATCTGTGACATGAAACAGTCTTCCACAACCTCATTTTTCTAACACAGTTTGGCTGTTCCCTACCCAGTTTTAAGCCTCCTACACAGCTGTTTCTGTTACATTTCAACCTACGTATGAAAATGATGGTCATTATCACCTGTTTTGTATAATTGGTTAATCCTACACCTGACTATAATCCTACAAAATCCTAATCCATGACTTTGTGCAAGAGTATCCTGAAGAATTGATGCTGTTTTGAAGGCAAAGGGTGGTCATACCAAACATTGATTTGATTTAGACTTCTCTTCTGTTTATTCGCTTTGTATTTTGTTAGTTAATTGCTAAAAATAAACTATGAACACTTCTATTTTTCAAAGCATTCTTACTTTGCAGCATTTTTCCACAACTGATAAAACTTTTGCACAGGACTGCATATCCATTACTGAGGTTCTTCATGCAGCTTATCAGTTTTGTAACCCTTTTTTTTTTAAACACTTTGTACAAATCCAAGGTATTTTTTTCACGAATTGGTGCACAGACCAGCGTTGCATATTCTAGATAAAGCCACAATACATTTTTTGGTAAGGCCACCTCGAGTCCATGGTTCTTTTAATACATAGCAATATTCTGCCAGCCTCCTAATCATGATTGAAACTGCAAACTGTTATTTAATCTAGGATTTAGAAGTTTACCCAGATTCACCAATAAATCAGTTTTCTCCCCCTGGACATACTGTACATGTAGATTATTAGTACCCGGGTGCATAAAATTAAATGTATCCACATTGAATCTCATTTGCCAAGTTGATACCTAAACACAGAGAGTGTGTCTAGCCTGAAATTTCTGAACATGTTTGATAGACTAAATAGCATTACATAACTTGTCATTAGAATCCATGCTACTAATGACTTGCTGTATATCATTTATAATTTAATTGAATAGCAATAGACCCAGAACAGAACAACAAGTGGGGCACACCACTTATAACTTGGAAACAATCAAAGTATAAATCATAAACAACAACTCTCTGGATACAGTCCTAGAACAAGTTTTCAATCCTATTACAAACTTGTACAATTTATAAACCAATAATAGACCTTAGATTGCACTTTACGCTTTTATCAGGGACAGTGTCAAATTCTATTTCCACGGGCAATATTAATTAATCGGCAAATCCTTATGAACATTGCATCACACAAACCTCAACAAAAACGGGAATATAGAACTCAATCCAACCTGCTGATTTCGTGAGGCCTTTGTTTAGGGATATATTTCTCTCACACATATCTAGGAGGTCTTCACCAACATCTACAAAAGGAAAATAAAACAACATTTTAATGGTTCAGATATTAAACGATATTCTGCATTGTATAGTGTACATACATTTTATTAGAGGTAGCTTAGATGGTTTAGAATGTATAGTTGTGTCCAAAAGCTACGTTAAGAAAGAAGTGAATAATCTAAATTATTTATTTAAAAGGGGTATGCCCATTTTGGTGATTTATGGCATTTATGGCATATTCATTCTCCCGACACTCCGGTAAAGTTACTGTGGAATGAAAGCACAGCGTGATCTCGCGATATCACGCTGTGCTGTCACTTAATCCTACAGTAACTTTACCACTCTTACCTGCCAGCGGTCCTTTGCCTCTGATTTCGGCAATTAACTCCTTAAATGTGGCGATCGGTTGTAGTAAGCCGCATTTTAGGGGTTTCTGGCATATCGGCAGACCCCGGTCTGAAATTGAGGGGGTTTTGCCGCTAGTTAGCTTGGCAAACGGAGGCAAAATAATGGCCTCCGTGTCTGCCATAGATGGTAGCCCATTAGGACCAACCTCCGGCTGGTCCTGATAGGAAGTCACTGTGTCGTTCCTGATGCACACTGTCGGCGACAAGGTGTGCATCGAGAACCAGGACGTTAGCTGTCCCCGACAGCTGACACTCCAGTGTTGCTGATCAGCGGCTCGACGATGCTGATTTTGGCAATTAACCCCTTAAATGCGGCGATCGATTGCGATCGCCACATTTAGGGTGCTTTGTAGCACATCGACAGCCCACATGCAATTGTGGGTGTTGCTGATGCTTGTGATGGCATCCGGAGGCCAGACAACGGCCTCTGGGTCAGCCATGTATGGAAGCCTATGAGGACCAGCCTCTGACTGGTCCTCGTAGACTTACTGTCAGAGTGACTGTGACATCACACTGACAGTTTGAATACGTTACACTGCCTAGGTAGTGTAATGTACTTTAGCAGCGATCAGAGCTGCAGGTAAAAAAACTAAAGTGTAAAAAGTAAAAAAAAAAAAAAAAAAGTAAAAACAAGTTCATAAAAATGTTTTATAAAAGTGTAAAAATAAAAGTTTTTTTTTCCTATAATAAATCTTTTATTATAGGAAAAAAATGAAAACGTTAAAAAAAAAAGCACACATATTTGGTATCACCCCGTTTGTAACAACGCAAACTATAATGTTTTTTTTCCGCACGGTGAACACCACAAACAAAATAAATGAAAAACTTTGTCAGCGTCGCTATTTTTGGTCACCACCCCTCCCAAGATATTTATTCTATAGTGATAAAGTGATAAAAAAAAAAAGTCGCACGTACCCCAAAATAGTAGAAATAAAAACTAAAACCCGTCCCGCAAAAAATAAGACCTCCCAAAGCTTTTTGGACTTGAAAATAAAAAAGTTATGGCTCTCAGAATATGGTGACACAGAAAATAAATTTTAAAGAAAAGTAATTTTATTGTGCAAACGCTGGAAAAGATAAAAAACTATATACATATGGTATCGCCGTAATCGTGTCAAAAACTTAATTTACTGCGCGCGGTGAACACGGTAAGAAAGAATTTAAAATGCCAAAATCGCAGTTTTTTTGGTCACCTTAGCGCTAAAATATTTTTAATATAGTGATCAAAAAGTATGAACCATAAAATGGTAGCAATAAAAGCTACAGCTCGCACCGCCAAAAATAAGCCCCCAGACCGCTCCATCGACCAAAAAAAATAAGTTATGCCTCTCAGAATGTGATGATACAAAACTATTTTTTTTAACAAATAGTCTTTCCTTTGTAAAAGTAGTAAAATATAAAAACTTATATAAATTTGGTATTACCGTAATCGTATTGAGACGCAGAATAAAACTAAGTTGATGTTTTTACCGCACGGTGAAAGACGTAAAAACAAAACCCCAAAAACAATAGAGGAAGCACAGTTTTTTCCAATCTCAGCCCGCAAATAATTTTCGTTCAGTTTCCCAGCACATTATATGGTGCTTTAAATGCTGTCAATATAAAGTACAACTCCTCCCGCAAACAATAAGCCCTCACACCACTATTGATGGAAAAATAAAAAAGTTATGGCTCTTGGATGTCTGGGAGTGAAAAACGAAAATGAAAAAGCAGAAAAGGATCAGTCGTGAAAGGGTTAATTAATTTCGAATAAAAAACCCATTTATGACCACATATGGGATATTGCTTTACTCAGTAGAAATTGCTTTACAAATGTTGGGCGGCTTTTTCTCTTTTAACCCTTGTGAGAATTAAAAAAATGTAACATTTTAGTGGACAAAAATGTTGATATTCATTTTCACGGCCTAATTTCACTAAATTCTACAAAAAAAAACAGTGGGGTCAAATTGCTAACTATACCCCTAGAAAAATTCCTTAAGGGGTGTAGTTTCCCAAATGGGTTCACTTTTGGGGGGTATCCACTGTTTTGGTCCCTCCAGGGCATTGCAAACGTGACATGGGACGGAAAAACCAATCCAGCAAAATCTGCGCTCCAAAATCCAAAAGGCGCTCCCTCCCTTCTGAGCACTGTTGCGAGTCTAAACATCAGCGTATGACCACATATGGGATATTGCCGTAATCAGGAGAAATTGCTTTACAAATGTTGGGGTGCTTTTTCTGCTTTATTCCTTGTAAAAATGAAAAAAAAATCTATGTTTTCACAGAAAAAAAAGGTGATTTTCATCTTCACAGACTAATTCTACTAAATTCTGCAAAAAAACTGTGGGGTCAAAATTCTAACTATACCCCTAGAAAAACAACTGGAGGGGTGTAATTTTAAAAATGGGGTCACTTTTGGGGGGTTTTGACTGTTTAGGCACCACAAGACCACTTCAAACCTGACATGGTGCCTAAAATATATTCCTAAAAAAAGGAGGCCCCAAAATCCACTAGGTGCTCTTTTGCTTCTTAGGCTGGTGCTTCAGTCCATTACCACAGTAGGGCCACATGTTGGATATTTCTAACTATTTATAAATATTGAGTTGTGTTTCTCTGGTAAAACCTTCTGTGTTACAGAAAAAAACTTATTACAAATAAATTTCAGCAAAAAAAATGTAATTTGTAAATTTCTACTTTGCCTTAATTCCTGTGAAACGCCTAAAGGGTTAAAATACTTTCTGAATGCTGTTTTGAATACTTTGAGGGGTGCAGTTTTGAAAATGGGGTGATTTATGGGCACTTTCTAATATATAAGGCCTGCAAAGCCACTTCAGAACTGAACTGGTCCCTGAAAAAAATAGCCTTTTGAAACATTCTTGAAAATATGAAAATTGCTGCTAAAGTTCTAAGCCTTGTAACGTCCTAGAAAAACTAGTAACTATTTTGTGTGGTATGACTATCTGTTTTACAAGTAGATACATTTAAATTTAGAAAAATGCTAATTTTTGCACATTTTTGCTGTTTTTCACAAATAAATATTGAATTTATCAACCAAATTTTTTCACTAACATAAAGTACAATATGTCACAAGAAAACAAATCTCAGAATCGCTTGGATAGGTTAAAGCATTCCAAAGTTATTACCACAAAAAGAGACATGTCAGATTTGAAAAAAAATCATCTTTGTCCACAAGGCCAAAACAGGCTGTGACCTAAAGGGGTTAAAATGCTCATAACTATGTCAAAAATAAAAGTTTTTGTTAAAAAAACAACACATTACTTATCTACATTAAAGCGCCTATTAGATTAGGTAGAAGATAGGGCAGTTATAAACTGGTGACCTCTTTAAGCAGTGGGATACTCTTCCAAAGATTTATAAGGCTATAGCCAAGATTGTCCAAGCTTACTATTGTACCTGCGGAGGTCAGGTCAAATCTTCAAGTTTGTGCTTTGAAGGGCCTATTCTGCTGAGCAGGGCCAGTGGTGCAATGGATTATGCGTCTGGCTACGAATAACAAGAGTGTGGGTTTGGCTCCTACCTGACTCGATAACGTTGCCTTATCCTATAGCGGAGTTAAGTGTGCCTGATCGCAGATGTTGCATTGCTGTGGAACTAGCAGGTGTCGGCATGGAAAACTGGCTGGGAATCCCTGGTCTATTGACTTTTGAAAATCTCCAATGCTCAACCAAAATGTAACCTTCAGATCCAAGTAGATATAGATGTCAGAGTTACACATGATGATCTAATCAGTTTGGCCCCTAACGATCGGTGATACTAGATCCCAACCACTCGTAGACGTTCTCTCTGGCTAAAACTCTGAGTCGCAGTTAATACTTCCAAGTACAACCTCTGTGAGTTAGAGTATGAGTCAGGTACACTCTTTGGCTTCGAGGTGATTAAAATTATAGAGAGTTTCTGATAAGATACCCTTTAAACATGAAAAAACCCAGGCAAATGAAAGTTATCAATCTCTGAATCTTCAGGAAGAAGAAATTCAGATAGGAGACAAATCAAATTCATGAAAATGAGATTTCATGGCCCCTCTGGTCTTGAAGGATGCATACCTTTACATTCTAATTTTTCTGCCTTTCAGAAAATATCTAATAACAGCTGTGTAGATAAGATGCAGTGTCAAGCACCCTGCAGTGCACAGCTCTTCTGAACAGGATCTCCCCAGACACCTTTTCTAAGGTAATGTCCACTATAGCTGCCTGTAAGAACACAGGAGATATCTGTGGTTCCATACCATCTTCAAATTACTGTCCAGTGACTCCAACGCTGTTGGATAATAACTTCGGAAAAGTCGGGCATTGATCCATCAAGAACAAAGACGTTCTTGGGCAAGGTCATAAATTCCCGGGAGATACTCTCTACCTTCCTCCCACTTGGCAGGAAAGAATCTTGGCAGCAGAGGGTCTTGTTTCATGTCAGCAACTGCAGAGGCAGTTGTTTGGGCCTTAGGGCACTTACTATCCCTCCAGAACCTAACGTAACGCAACTTGGAATGGTTGAATATTAGGTGCACCCGGTCATTTTAAACTCATGAATCCGTTAGATGTGAAAACCTTTCAGAGACGGGAGGTCCTTGACCAAACATCTTTAGACTTTTTTTTACCACAGATGCATCTCCACTAGGTTAGGAGTGTCCAGGGCTCAAGGAGTCTCCTCTAGAGGTCTATGTCCTTCATCCTAAAGGAACTCAGAGCCGTATTATATTCTCTGCAAGTCCAGGCGTAAAGTCACACATTTATTACATCAGGCAGGGTGGCACCCAATCATAACCCCTTCCCAGGAGTTATGGAATTGCTATTTGAGCGATTCCCCAAAGGCTGATGGAGAGTGCGTGCACATTAAAACGCAACCTTGAATCCGTCAACTCTGGTAGACAGTGTCTAAGGCGACCCTAAGGTGTTTGCCAGAGCCGACCATAGGATGGACTTTGCTGCTTAGGACCCAGGTTGTCTTAGCAGAGTTCAGCATTGGATAGGAGATGCAATACAGACTAACCGGAGCAGGAAACCAGACAGCCAGGGGTTAAACAGAAAGCCCAAATCAGAGGGCAAGCGGATATCAGGAATAGCAGAGGTCAAAGCCGTCCGTGAGCAGATAATCGAAAATCAGCAAACAAGGGGTTGACGAGAGACAAGCCGAGGTCAGTTTCCAAAAGGTCCAGAAGTCAGGAGTGCAGGGAATGTAGGAAGCTTTGATCAGACACCAGAAGACAGGAAAAATTATAAATCAATTTTCTGTAATAATTAGCAAAACCCAAGAACCTCTGCAGAGCCTTTAATGAAGTGGGTTGAACCCAATCAAGAATTGCCTGAACCTTAGCAGAGTCCATACGAAAATCATGAGGAGACAGCACATATCCCAGGAAATTTACTTCCTGAACTCCAAAAATACATTTTTCAATTTTCAAGTAAAGACAATTTTCCCTCAGTACTTGAAGGACTGACCTTAAATGTTGGACATGAGAGGACCAATCGGAAGAAAAAACATGAATATCGTCCAGATACACTACCACAAAGCGTCCATTAAACCAGGTTTTGAAAAACTGCTGGAGCATTACTTAAACCAAAAGGCATGACCAATTACTCATAATGACAGTCTGGAGTATTAAATGCTGTCTTCCACTCATCCCCTTTGCGGATACGAACCAAAATCTAGACCCCACGTAAATCTAGTTTAGAAACCCACTTGGCTCCTGAGATCTGATTAAACAGGTCCGGGATGAGTGGAAGAGGACATTGACTCTAAACAGTAATCTTATTTAAATTACGATAGACAATATAGGGTCTTAAACCGCCATCTTTTTTTTCCAGCAGTGGATGCCCTGTCCATCCCTAGGAGGTTAAGGCGGGCCTACATCTCTCCGGTTTCGTTGAACCCAGTGTATTGATGAAAATCAGGCAAGACCAGGCCACAGTAAAAGCCACCGTTCTGGCCACAGAGGTCATGGTCTTCCCAACGTCTTCATATGAGGAGTGGAAAATGTTACTGCAGACTTCCCCAGTGCAAAACTTGGTGTCTCAGAGCACTCAACTCTGCCAGAACCTGAAGAATTTCATCCTGACAGCCTGAAGGTTGACCAGTCCCTTTTATAATCTAAAGGGCTCTCCAATGAATTTATGAAGACCTCCGCTCAGTCCAGGTCTGAATCTACCAAGAAGGATTACACAAAAGTCAAATGGATCTTTTCAGCTTGGTATTCCACTCAAGGAGTGGATAGTTTCAAACCACAGATTAACAACATGCTACTCTTCATCCAGGAAGGATTCGGAAAAGGACTGAGTCGACCTTAAAGGTCCAAATTTAGTCCAGGTCCACCTTTTTGGGTAAGATCCTTGTCATACTAGCCTTTAGTGAAAAGGTTTCTGAAATGTTCTGCTAGAATGAGACTTACTATCCTCAGGCCTGTGGCAAAATGGGACTGCTATAGTCCTAAGAGGTTAATGCTCATTTACCTCTGAACCTCTGGAAGAGGTCCCACATAATTATCTATCCTAAAAGGTTATTTCCTCCTAGTCATAATCAGGGGCAGAACAGGCGGTTGAGAGCCCCTGTGGAAGAGGGGTATATGGGGCCCCATGACCTCCAATAGCTTATCATGGCACACCATGTTGCGTCTCTCCAACACACCAGTAACTGTAAACCACTGTCTCAGTCCCTTACATGCAATGTACAGCTTGCATATGTGGTATGTCCGCCCCTGGCCAGAACATCTGTCAAGAGAATAGGGGAGCTTCAAGCCTTGTCATGAGTGGATGCTTACATCAAATTCCCCCATGACTTGGTCTTGCTAAGGCTACTTCCACACTTCACTCCCAAAGTTCCCTTATTTGTAACCTGCAATCAGGTCAGCTCCCTTCCAGTGTTCTGTCACGAGTCTTCCTCTTATGAGGAATGTAATCTCCATTCCTAGATCTGTCATATTGTCTCGAGATGTATTTAGCTTGGAGAAAGATATCAGAAAGGTTGAGAATTTGTTCATTGTTTCCTAAAAGAAACAAAGGCTTAAAATCCACCAAACCAACCCATGGTAGATGGAGTGAAGAGGCCATTAGTTTTCCTTACATTGTTAGAACTCTGATCCACCTCATAGAGCCCACTCTACTAGAGCCGTGTCCACCTTTTGAGCTGAATAATCAGATTTGCTGTGCTGCTTGTAGCTCTCACTTAATATTTATCAACCATTATAGGCTGAATTTTTGGTTCTCCGAGGAGACTGCTCATGAGCGGTCAATTTTGAATTCCACCAGTCAAGAGGGCCCTCCCTATGGGTTTACTCCTTGCTATTTCCCCATTATTGTGCTGCTGGTAGGACGTAAGGGAAGTTTAGATTTCTAACGTTAATCTGTTTTCCCTTAGTCCTAACAGTAGCACAAGCTTCCCGCCCTGATTAATAGTACTACTTTAGAATAAACAAAAGGTGGGAGGGGCTAGATGTCCTTTTGTAGGGAGGTGGCTCTAGTTAATTAGGGCCTGTTCACATCAGCAATGGCCTTCCGTTTGGCTTTCCGTTCATCTGTTCTGTCAGAGGAAAACACAAACGGAAAGACATATGAAAAGTATCGTTTCCGTTTGCATTACCATTGATTTCAATGGTATTTTTTTTTTGTTTCAGTTTGCTTCTGCTCCGCTAGGTTTCCGTTTATTTCACGGAAACAATAGTGCAGCACACTATGCTATTGTTCCGTGAAAAAAAATGGAAACCTAGCAGAATGGAGGCAAACTGGAACGAAAAAACCCCAAACACAACTGAAAATCAATGGTTACGCCAATAGAGCAATACTTTTCGTTTGTCTGTTCCTCTGACAGAACAGATGAACGGAAAGGCAAACGGAAGTCCAACGCTGGTGTGAAAAGGCCCTTAGTGTTTCATTTGCTTAAATAAAAAATTCTATCTGTCCTACTAGTGCACAGGGGCAGAACTACCCCATTATTGCGCTGCTGCTAGGACTAAGGGAGAAGAGATTAACGTTAGAAATCTACACTTCTCGGTCTGTGCTAGAGGCATACAGTAGTACAGTAGAGTCATCTCTCGACTTAGTGATCTGAAGTAATAGCTACAGCAATCATTTAACAAACACATAAGTACTTTCAATATCCCCTGTGAATAGGTTTTATTTTTAGCAATAATTGTCTGCCTGCAGCAAGATGTGACATTTTTCCTTCTTGTGTGTTACAGAGCTGCAATTTAGGGTTTGGAAACAGGTAAACTTACCTATGGGAGAGTTTAATCCAAAGTCACCACAGAAATAACATCGACTTATCAGCACTTCTTGCCTGATATGCAATTAAGAATCATATGAAGCAAGATTTTTTTTTATCTTCCAGAATAACGATTTCAAATCTCCTGCAATTATTTGGGTCTTAGAACAGTGGTGTGAATGACCCCCAATTTTAAACCATATAACAAGAGTAAATGCTCATAGACATAGGCAATGGCAGTGCCACTTGATAAATACCAACTTATAAGATGGATGTAATTATAGTATTTATACGATCCACTTCGCTGCCCTTGATTGCCTGGAAAATATATGTTACATGGGCATGGTGTACGCATGTTTTTATATTTATTGGTAAAAAATATATATCAGTATCACTGAATAGGTTGATCTGTTCTATGCTTCCAAATTTGTATATTGTATTCATTTACATTCAGGTTTGCATAGAAGATTTAGAAGCATCCCAACCCATCGGTGTGGTGTATAGAAGTCGCCAGGATATGCCCTGTGTCTACAGCGCCAATATATTCATTGGCAATAAGTATAACATCATATAACATAAATTTTCCAGGAAATCCAGGGCAGCCAAGTGGATACTACGAATACATCTATCTTATAAATTGGTATCTATCAAACGCCACTGCCGTTGCCTATGAGCAGTTGCTCTTGCTATATAGTGTGAAATTAGGTGTCATTCAGCCCACTGTTCTAAGACCAGAATAATTGCAGAAAAGTTTTTAATATCTGTTTTTTTTTTACTCGTTTACAATAAAGGTTAATTTTTAAATAATGACATCATAAAATAGACCACACATTTCTTCCCCAAAGTTTATATATACCACTTATGTCTACATCAACAAGAGTATGTGTTCTCAAAAACGCTGAAACAAAAAAAGGCTATGTTATATTTGGCCATCATCATTCACAAACGTGTTAAAAATATACACTGCTAACAGCTACTATGCTACCAAAATCTATATTTTGAGAGTGCACAGCAAACTTACAAAACACATGAATCCCCCTATCCACAGAATAGGTGATACATGTGTGATCGCTGGGGTCCGACCACTGGGACCCCCAGCGATGAGGAGAGTGGAGGACCAAAAGTCCACCGAAGTGTTTCATGAGTATGGAGTGCTAGTTCACATACTTAATCAGCGCTCCATTCATTACTATGTAGCTGCCAGAGACAGCAGTTACGTAAATCCCATAGGAATGAATATAGCGCTGGCCGAGCATGCACACCAGCGCTCCATTCTCATGGAGAACTTTGGGTGGCTTTCGGTTCCCCATTCTCATTAACGCTGGGGGCCCCAGGAGTCGGACCTGCAGCGATCACATGTTTCCCATATCCTGTGGATAAGGGATACATGCGTTTTGTGGGAAAAACCCCTTTAACCCTTTCATGACCATGGGTCATTGATGCCCCTGTGTCCAGGTCAAATTTTCCATTTGTTGATATGCACTTCTTTAAACGATAATATCGTTTGAACCACTTTGAATATCAACTATTTTTACTTTGTTTTTTTTTACAAGACTTATGAGGCTTTAATTTTCTAGATTAGTTCAATTAATTCAGTGTTTTTAATTTTTATTATGAGCAGACAAATCACTAAAATGTGATTTTTTTTAATACTATATACATATATATATATATATATATACACACACACACACACACACACACACTGTAGAGCTCTGTAACAATTAGTCCTCTTCTCGCTCCGTCACCCTGGATCGCTGCGAGGGGAGAGTGAAAAGGGCTATATACACACGGCCATGAAAAATATGGCAGTCAACAACGGATCAACTGTCAGTTTTTCATGGCTGTTTTGCATCAATGTGTCTCAAAATTTAAATCCATTTCCCGGCCTTCTGACCGTTTTTATCCGCCATTTGCCATAAGTTTTTCATGCACGGTTAAAAAAAATGGATGAATTTTAATCGTTAGGAGTTTCTTGTCTCAACCACAGTGCACATGTAGTTAGTGATTCAATACCACTGTAGATATTGCCACATTGCCCACATAGATAGTGCCAGTGCCCACATAGACAGTCCTCCCTGTAGATAATGCCCACATAGTGCCCATGTAGATGGCGCCAGTGTCCCCAGTATGTAGTGCCAATATAATGCCACAGTGCCCATGTAGATAGTGCCACACCACCTGTATATAGCACCCCCCGTAGATAGCGCCAACCCCCTGTATAGTGCCACCCCCTGTAAATAGCGCCACCCCCCAGTACATAGCGCCACCCCCTGTAGAGAGCAACATCCCCCCTGCAGATAGCGACACCCCCCCCCCATAAATGGCACCCACTACCTGTAAATAAAACCACTGTAGCTCCGTGTAGGAGCGGAATCCCTCTGGCCGAAGAGTCCGCTCTTCCAGGAAGCCCATGATGTCTCTCACCATATATGGACAGTGACATCAGGGGCTCTCTCTAGAAGCGGAATCCCCGGCCAATGCGATTTGACACCAGGGATTCCGCTCCTAGAGTCAGTTCAGGTGGCGCTATCTACAGTGGGGAGTGAGATGCTATCTACAGCAGGGGGGTTGCTATCTGCAGAAGGGGTGGCAATATCTATAGAGGGGATAGACAGACGTCGGGGGCTCCCCCTAGGAGGGGAATGCTCGGCCAGCGCCCTAGCTTGGGATTACGATGCTAGAGGGAGCTTAGGTGGCGCTATCTACAGAGGGGTTTGCGCTACCTACAGGGGGTTGTGGGTGGCACTATCTAACGTGGGGGGTGTATTCCGGAGCTCTTAAAGCCCCGGCCGATGTGAGAGTGCAGCGCTGCTCACACTGAAGCAGCACTACACTCATTAAACCCCTTCAAGGCTGTCAACGTCTATACTGGTGCTAACTGCACGGGGCATCTGCAGTTAGAATGTATATAGCCGTATGGCAGTCGTGAAGGGGTTAAGCAACTTTGCATCAAACAATGATTGTAAGCAAAAATTGCATGAAAATTCTACTTTGTGGCTAAAAATGTGTACTCAAGCAGACCCCTTATGCACATAAAATGTACTCTGCAAGGATCTTATGTGAGGAGATGATACATGCCTAACAGATGCATGTTTAAAAAAAAAAACTGGCAAAACCACAGGAATGCACCAAAAATCCTTTTGCAAGCCAATTAAATGGGTATATAATTTCCCATCCCCCTACACAGCTCTAAGGCTGTATTCACAGGTTGTGGTCAAAGAGTGAAAACATTAAAAAATGAACAAAAATTGCAGAAAAAACGCTCCATTTTGCTGCGATTCTGCAAGAAACGTGAGAAAGGACAAAAAAAAATGACCACAACGAGTGAACACAGCAGAACCTTTATCAATAACCACAATTCACAAAACTTAATCTAATGCGTTAGCTAATACGGTTTTACTTTTTAATGGAAGTAGTTGAAAACAATAGTTTACAGCCAACGTCAGTGGATGCAAATGTCTTTTCTGACTGACGGAAATCTTTTTATCCATCAGAAATGTATTATAAACTACGCTCTAATGACAATGATAATGGCTATCGTCATAACTGTGGTGTGTAACGGGTATCCCTGAAGAAGCGGTCAGTGGATTTTATGCTAAAGATCAGGTATGGACAGGATAGGGACAGTGTAAAATGTACAAGCTTTATTGACTATTGCGTGTGGTGCAAGTGCGAGTTATTAGACTCCACGATCCAAACACTGGTAAGCATCCATGTCATGGAATAAGTAAGGGAGGTAATTATCTCACTCTTTTTCTGAAGAAAATAAAAAGCGCCACCCCAAAACCAAAAATTCCGCCATAACTTCTTTATTTTTCTTTTGAAGTAGCTGTGTGACGGCTTGTTAATTGCGGGATGTTTGTTTTAAATATTACAGATTTTTTTTATGGTGTTTTTTGCTTTATCACTTTATACATGCTTTTTTTTTATTTTGAAGTCCTGTAGAGAAGCCTATGGGGAAAAAATGCCATAACCAGAGCATGCTGCTTTTGGAAAAAACGCCACGAACCACAAAAATGCAACAAAACTGCCACAAGCAAATACACAGTACAAAAATTTGAATAAAAAAAATCATGAAAAACGCAGCAAAACACGGTGTGTGAAACCAGCTTTAAAAGGGGTAGTCCCACTATAGGAAGTATTTGCATATCAGTGCCTCAGATTGAACAGGCCGCAAACATAATCTGCAAAGTTAGGCCCCATGTACACAAACGTGCTTTTGCGGCCTTAATTCCCCAGAAAATCCACGGGAGAATTGCGGCCCCATTCATTCCTATGGGGCCATGCACACGACCGTGGTTTCCACGGTCCATGCATGGCGCAGGAGCCTGGACCGCAGAAAGGTCCAGGCTCATAGCAAATAATGGATGCGGCCATGTGCACGGTCCGTGATTTGCGGGCGGCTCGCGGGTGACACTCCGCTGCCGGCCGACCCGAAAATCACGGCCGTGCACATGGCTACGGTCGTGTGCATGAGGCCTTAAACTCCCGCTGTGCAGCGATTTACAATACAGTCCTGTTCGCTTAGTCACAGAGAGTGCAGGAGAACTCCGAAGAGATATCGATGTTCGCTGAATGTAACATTGTTGCATAGTTGAGAAAGTTGGACAATGGACCTATAATCCTACCGTGTTGATCTAGAACAGGGGTCTCAAACTCGGCCAGGTACGTGGGCCGCATATAGAAAAAATGGGAAGTTGACGGGCCGCATTACTTTCAAATTTGATACAATACAAAATTATTGTTAATCAATTAGTTATTTGAACGACTATAACACTATATTACTAGAATAATAATACTACATTACTATAATAATACCGCTAGGTTTAAAATTTGAAACATTTCTCCAAGTGCTTATTTCAACAATCCAGCTTTCCAGTTTAAAGAGGCTCTGTCACCAGATTTTGAAACCCCTATCTGCTATTGCAGCAGATAGGCGCTGCAATGTAGATTACAGTAACGTTTTTATTTTTAAAAAAACGAGCATTTTTGGCCAAGTTATGACCATTTTTGTATTTATGCAAATGAGGCTTGCAAAAGTACAACTGGGCGTGTATTATGTGTGTACATCGGGGCGTTTTTACTTATTTTACTAGCTGGGCGTTAGGAATGGGAGTGTATGATGCTGACGAATCAGCATCATCCACTTCTGTTCGTTAACACCCAGCTTCTGGCAGTGCAGACACACAGCGTGTTCTCGAGAGATCACGCTGTGACGTCACTCACTTCCTGCCCCAGGTCCTGCATCGTGTCGGCCACATCGGCACCAGAGGCTACAGTTGATTCTGCAGCAGCATCAGCGTTTGCAGGTAAGTAGCTACATCGACTTACCTGCAAACGCCGATGCTGCTGCAGAATCAACTGTAGCCTCTGGTGCCGATGTGTCCTCGCTCGTCCGACACGATGCAGGACCTGGGGCAGGAAGTGAGTGACGACACAGCGTGATCTCTCGAGAACACGCTGTGTGTCTGCACTGCCAGAAGCTGGGTGTTCTGAAGAGAAGTGGATGATACTTCTCGTCAGAACGCCCAGCTAGTAAAAGTAGTAAACACGCCCAGATGTAACACACATAATACACGCCCAGTTGGACTTTTACTTTAAACACGCCCAGTTGGACTTTAGCAAGCCTCATTTGCATAAATACAAAAATGGTCATAACGTGGCCAAAAATGCTAGTTTTTTTAAAAAGAAAAACGTTACTCTTATCTACATTGCAGCGCCGATCTGCTGCAATAGCAGATAGGGGTTGCAAAATCTGGTGACAGAGCCTGTTTAAGTGTCGCTAAATGCAGTCCGGCGGCTCAGTTAGCACACATGTCAATATTGGGCAGCCCCTTTTTAGTTGCTGCCGCAGTGCCCTCTGTGGATGCTGCCACAGTGCCCTCTGTGGATAATGCAACACACCCCTAGATAAGGCCACAGTGCCCTCTGTAGATAAGGCCACAGTGCCCTCTGTAGATAAGGCCACAGTGCCCTCTGTAGATAAGGCCACAGTGCCCTCTGTAGATAAGGCCACAGTGCCCTCTGTAGATAAGGCCACAGTGCCCTCCGTAGAGGCTGCCGCAGTGCCCTCTGTAGAGGCTGCCGCAGTGCCCTCTGTAGAGGCTGCCGCAGTGCCCTCTGTAGAGGCTGCCGCAGTGCCCTCTGTAGAGGCTGCCGCAGTGCCCTCTGTAGATGCTGCCCCAGTGATGTCAGGGGCTTGCCCAGAGCTGGAGTCCCAGGCAGAGCGCTAGTAGGCTCTTCCTGGGACTCCAGCTGTGCTGCTGACATCACTGGGACTCCTGCTCTGGGGAAGCCCCTGACATTATTGTCGATGTATGGACAGCGATGTCAGAGGCTTCCCCAGAGTCCCGGAGCAGAGCCGATAATAGCGCTCTGCCCGGGACTCCGCTCTGGGGAAGACCCTGACACACTGTCCATATATGGGCAGCGATGTCAGGGAATTCCACAGAGTCCCGGAGCAGACCCGATACTAGCACTCTGCCCGGGACTCCGCTCTGGGGAAGACCCTGACACACTGTCCATATATGGGCAGCGATGTCAGGGAATTCCACAGAGTCCCGGAGCAGAGCCGACACCAGCGCTCTGCTCGGGACTCCGGGGAAGCCCCAGACATCGCTGTTCATATGTGGACAGCGATGTCAGGGAATTCCACAGAGTCCAGGAGCAGAGCCGACACCAGCGCTCTGCTCCGCTCTGGGCAAGACCCTGACACACTGTCCATATATGGGCAGCGATGTCAGGGAATACCACAGAGTCCCGGAGCAGAGCCGACACCAGCGCTCTGCTCGGGACTCCGGCTCTGGGGAAGCCCCAGACATCGCTGTTCATATGTGGACAGCGATGTCAGGGAATTCCACAGAGTCCCGGAGCAGAGCCAACACCAGCGCTCTGCTCGGGACTCCGGCTCTGGGGAAGCCCCAGACATCGCTGTTCATATGTGGACAGCGATGTCAGGGAATTCCACAGAGTCCAGGAGCAGAGCCGACACCAGCGCTCTGCTCCGCTCTGGGCAAGACCCTGACACACTGTCCATATATGGGCAGCGATGTCAGGGAATTCCACAGAGTCCCGGAGCAGAGCCGACACCAGCGCTCTGCTCGGGACTCCGGCTCTGGGGAAGCCCCAGACATCGCTGTTCATATGTGAACAGCGATGTCAGGGAATTCCAGAGTCTAGGAGCAGAGCGGGCCGCGTGCTTGAGACCCCTGATCTAGAAGAAGACAAAATCCCCCATGGGGTGAATGCCAATTGCCTCATTAGGGGAAAAATTCATCTCCAACTCAAAATATGTCAAAACGTCCCATCTCCAGAATCTGTAACTGATAACTTATAATATTATATTTTTCAAGTAATGCAGCAAGGTCTTTTTTGAATTTATTCAAAGAATCAACCATCAGAACATCCTGTGGCAGAAAGTTCCATAGTCTCACTGCTCTCATAGTAAGGAATCCCCATCTGTGATGGTGAAACCTTTTCTCCTCTAGATGTAGAGGATGCCCCTTTGTCCTTGTTACAGGCCTAGGTGTAAAAAGATCATTAGAAATATCTATGTGCTGTCAAGTTATATATTTGTACATTGTAATTAGATCACCCCAAAGCCTTAATAATATATTATAAAAATATAATAACACTAGTTTTTGCACTCAAATATGGGGAAGGTCTCAATGAAAAAGGAAAATCAGCTGGAGCTCCCTTGACTCTGGCTTTTGAACACATAGTGGTGAATTTGTCAAACTTCTATGCCAGTTTTCTTTTGCAGTTTTTACACCGCTCTCAGCACTACACGTGGCCCAACAAATGTGCTAAAGTTGACACCAGAATTTGGTGTAATTTATACTGTAAATCGATGCTAGCTTATCGCTGGCGTTGATATGACTTTCTAGCGCACGTACAAACAGAGATGCACCAAATTTACTAAGAGGCTTGAACATTGTAATAAATTAAGTGCGTCTTAATCCAGCGTTTTTCAGATTAAGACTTGTGTATGAAACGCCAGTCCCCCCCCCCCCCCCCTTATTTGCCCAACACCTTCACAGCCAGAAATTAATCCAGGTCTTATCTTTTGTTATCAAAGAGGGATTTGTCCAGACTTCTCCTCTTCCTCTTTTTCTTTATTTTTGAAAAACTCAATAAAAACACAATATACAAGAGATTGCGGGTAACATACAGCGGGTCTAATTAGGCTTTAACCCCTTCCCGACCACCCCACGTAGATTAACGGGCTGCAGAGCTGGTCCTTGTGCCTGCAGCCCGTTAATCTACGTGTGCTCCTAACAGAGCACACAGGTGCTCCCCGCAGCCCAACATCTCCCAGTACAGGCTGCTGCTAGCAGCCTTAGTATTGGGGGAAAACATCGGGTCGGATAACAGCGGTGATCCGAACCGATTAACCCCTTAATTGCGGCAGTCAATAGTGACCGCCGCATTTAAATTGTTATAGCAACATCGCCACCCCGCTACGCGATTGCGGGGGCCGATTGTTGCGGGGGGCGATTGCTATGGCGACCAGAAGTCTAACAAAGGCTTCGGGTCTGCCATCTATTGAAGGCGATTACGTCCTGCCAGAGGCAGGACGTAATATGCCTCATGTCAATGTGAAACTAACAACGATCCAACAATTGGATCTTCAAGTCCCTAGAAGGACTAAAGAAAAAAAAAAGTAAAAAAAGTTACAAAAAATGTACACAAGTAAAATGTCAAAATAATAAAATTTAAAGAGGCCCTGTCACCACATTATAAGTTCCCTATCTCCTACATAATCTGATCGGCGCTGTAATGTAGATAACAGCAGTGGTTTTTATTTTGAAAAACGATCATTTTTGAGCAAGTTATGAGCAATTTTAGATTAGTTTCTTAAAAAAGACCAACTGGGTGTGTTTTTACTTTTGACCAAGTGGGTGTTGTAAAGAAGTGTATGAGGCTGACCAATCAATCAGTGACCAATCAGTGTCATACACTTCTCATTGTTCCAGCCCAGCTTCTTTCACTGCACAATCACACTGTCCTGTGGATCATGCTGGGCTGGAACAATGAGAAGTGTATGAGGCTGATTGGTCACTGATTGGTCAGCCTCATACACTTCTTTACAACACCTTTTCCCTTGAAAACAGCTCCGTATTTTCAGATGTTTTTGTGTTTGTGTGTGCACTTACGTTTACATTACGACAAGTGGCGATAACTTATACGTCCAGGCCCTCCATCAGAAATTTCGTGGCCCAATATAGTGAAATTGGTCAGGGCCCCTCGGGGTTTACCGTTTGAGCCTTTAAAGGGGGGGAAGTGAGCAGAATGGTCAGCGGGAAGCATAGTTAGCAGACGTTATGATTTTCAGACGCTTAAGCCACTCGCGTTTCTTCGCAGTGTTTTCTATTGCTGTTTTTGGAGCCGTTTTTCTACGGAGTCAATGAAAAATGGCTCCAAAAACGGCTCAAGAAGTGACATGCACCTCATTTTCGCGGCCGTTTTTCAAAACAGCCGTGTAAAAAAACGCCCCGTCAGATCAAAATGCAGTTTATCCCATTGAGATCAATAGGCAGATGTTTGGAGGCGTTCTGCTTCCGATTTTCCCACAGTTTTTCGGCCGTTTAAGGCCCGAAAAACGGCCGAGAATAAGCCGTGTGAATATACCCTAAGAGGGACAGAATTCTTGAACGGGGAGACCTTGGCTTATCACTCCTGAAGATCGCTACGCGCCTAGGCCGAAATGTCAGCACTGTTCAACAATGAGTGTCCCGGGGGTTGGGAAAACAACAATGAACGGGAATGACAGTAAAAGATGCACAGAGGCGAACCTCTGCAAGGACGGATTGTCTGATTGGAAGAATGGCTCGTAATGATATATTCTGTACTGCAAGTGAAATTCGACGTCATATCCCGAGACTAGGGCAGCAACCAATGTCGTCATATACCATCAAAAGGCATTTGCATGATATTGGACTATGAGCCAGACGCCCAGCTACAGGAGTTCCATTGACCACAGGCCATCGCTCTCAGAGGCCATAATGGTGCACAGCAAGACGGCAATGGATGCTGGAATGGAGGTCTATCCTCTTCAGCGACGAGTCCCTCTTTTGTCTCAGACGCAATGATAGCCGCAGATTGGTCTGGAGACCACATGGGCAACGTCGCGAAGAGGCCTTAACAAGGAAAAGTTTCACCGGTCCTACTCCCGGGATTATGGTGTGGGGTGGTATAACGTACGGTAGCCGGACCCCTGTAGTCTTCATTTCAGGTACAATTACAGCTCGGCGATACATTGATTTGGTCATGGAACCAGTGATACGGCCATTTCTCCAAAGTGTCCCAGAAGCAGTTTTTCAAAAGGACAATGCCAGGCCGCATGTTGCTTGTGCTACAGTGAGCAGTCTGCGTGGCCTAAACATGCTAGCATGGCCTGCAGCGTCTCGGGACTGTCTCCCATCGAGCACATCTGGGATGTCATTGGTCGACAATTGCAAAGGGAGCTGCCAGGAGCCAAGCTTTATGACTTGCATGCCCAAGTGCATTCAGCATGGCATAACATTCCTCAGACAACCATTAATAATCTCATTGATAGCATACCAAGGCGTGTATTTATGCGTGCGGCATACGCAATACTGAATAAATCGAGAGGTTTGGAATATATTGTTTACATTTTTATATCTTTTGCCTATCATTAAAATGTCTATCGATCCTGAGATTCCCACAAATACGAAACTTTTCCTTCTTGGTGTTGCAATTTTAATGTTAAGGAGAGTATTTGCGCTGTGCTATTTTTTGTTCAATGAGACTCAGATGTTTATGAGCCTATGTAGAATTAAATTTAGTATTATTTAATGTTCGTAACATTTAGGGAAATGAGGAAATGAAAAACACCGCTTTGCGAGTGTACAGCAGGGCAGAAGTAATGCACATTCATTGTTTTTTGCTATAACTGGCCAGTTATTTTCGGCTTAGTTTAATGAATCATCTACTATTATTTGGCTAGTATTATGAGAGAGCTCATAAAAACGGCAAGCTTATATATTTTATAGTCCAACATTCTAACGACTTGTTTCCATCCCTGGAGAAGATACACAGAGGAAATAAGGGCCTATTCACATCGTTAGGTTTCCGTTGAGGGGTCCTGTATGAGCTTTCCTTGACTAACACAGTGGTTCTTCAGAGTTAAATACACCCACTATCTCTCCAGTGTTTGACCCCTGCCAAATAAACTTTAAATGATCTGTCCTCAATAGGATAAACACCAAAATATTCCACAGCACTGTACAGAAAATTCACTCCTACCTACACCTGTTAACAAAGGGGCTCATAATCTAGATTTCCCTCTCTCTCACATACACAGTTTAGGGCCCCTTTAATAGGAAGCCAATTAAGCTAAATGTGTTTGGAATGTCGGTGGAAACTGGAGAAAATGCCTAGAAGAACGTGCAGATCCTGCATTAGTCAAATTTGAACTCAGCGTTCCACCAAATCACCCAGCTCAGTTGCCTGGGAAATTAGAAACTGAGAGATCACACAGAACTTGGAGATTCAGGGGTGTTAGGCTTTAATAAATCAGATTTGATATTGGTGTCTGGATGTAATGTAACCTTCTTCAATCTCTACGAGTGTTGTAAGTGTACCAAAAAAATACAAATATTTCTATATTATTAAAATAAACATTCAATCCATGCGTTGAATAGTGAACAGCATTGGTGGCTTTAAAAAGGAAGTAATCTAATGACATACTTAAAGTAATAATTTCTAGTACATGTATCTTATATTTGTAAAACACAAGTTGATTTATACAAAAATGTCCTTCAATTTGAATTAGAAGCACAGATTACTGCTATAAACCTGGGCTCTGGGCAGGGCAAACCATACATTTGGCGTGTGACATGAATGAGGATATAATCTATGATTTGCTGTACCTGTGCAGTAGACCGTCTTAGCAACTGTTGCCATGATGATACTTGTGAAGCCGGTGCCTGCCCCGAGCTCTAACGCTGTGCACCCTCTGAAGAGATCCTGCTGCCAGAGAATATAATCAGCTAGAATAAATGCTCCTCGCCAGATCTAGGGAAAAAAATAAAAATAATCCAAAAAGTTATGCATGCCCTGTATTTGCGTTGTGATGGTGTTGTTTACTTTCATCGCAACTAAATTTGCTGCATGTAAAAGAAAGACATTACATTTTAGTCCTAGAAACAAGATAAATGTGGAACTGGAAAACGACAACTTCCCAGTATTGTTACAAGCAGAAACAATCATATTAACAGGAGAGAGAAAAAAAGTGGGAACGCGGTCATACGTTGTAAAAAGTCTCTGCTGTAAAATCTGGTCAACATGCAATTAACCCCTTAATGACCAAGGTTGTTTGGACCTTAACCCCTTCCCCCTGCGTGCATTCTGGGCCCGAATGATCAAAGCAATTTTTTTCGTTTTTCCATTGTCACATTCAAAGAGCTAGAACTTTTTTTATTTTCACGTGGACAGAGCTGTATGAGGACTTGTTTTTTTTACTGGAGGAGTTGTATTTTTCAATGGCACAGTTCTGGGGTATATAGAAATTTTCTATTAACTTTTTTGTTTTGGTATATAAATTTGTCTGCTGGACAATTAGTTCCAGAACCTCATCTCCTATGAACAATTTAAAAAAGTCATAGGGGGTAAAATTTGAGACATCAGTGTTGATGCCTGGGTTGGCTATAGATGCGAAATTTGGGGGAGAAAGAATCTGCAAGATCCCATGCATGAGAGACTGCATCACTAGGCCCTGCGCCTAACAGTTCAAGGAGGACAGCTGCGTCCACCACCATAGGGCTGGGGGGTCCAGTGGCAGAAGCAGAACTTGTGTCGCTTTCTGAACGAAGTTCTGCTTCTGACGCAGTGACCGTATCGCTGCCTTAACTGCTGGAGCACAGCAAGGTGTATGCCTGCTCTGCAGTGAACATCCTGTGTAGAGATGAGCGAACCGGGACAACCGGACCCGGTTTCGGTCTGAACATCGTGAAAAGTTCGGTTCGCAGCGAATCCGAACTTCACCGGGTTCGGCCGAACACGTTTTGACCGAACCCGGCAACATTTTGGCGCCTGCCACATGTTAGATCTAAAATGGAGGATTTCAAAATATCACCTGACATCAGGCTACCCCATAATGCCTTGCAAACGGCTCTCCCAGCCAATCGGGAGGCAGCATAGGGGCGGGCACAAGCCTGCAATAATAGTCTATGCACGGAGCTCAGCGGCCATTTTAGAGACAGGAGCTGTAGGGATAGCATCTCTGTGCAGTAAGGGAAAGCTTTAGGAATCTAAAAGCCAGGAATCCAGCAATCGAAGGGGCTCATCCACTACAGTGGGAGTCTACTCTACTCTCAACATCCAAATTGCAATACAAATTCTCCATTTGCCAAGCCAGTGTGTGAATAAGCTTTTATAAGGGGCTCATCCCCGTTGCATGGGTTAACATCCAACTTGCAATCCAGGCAGGCAGCTGTAGTACTACAACGCCCAGCATTCCCTGAGTGCACAGTGGCTGATAGAAATTCTCATTCATTGCCATTTGCCAAGCCAGTGTGTGAATAAGCTTTTATAAGGGGCTCATTCCCGTTGCATGGGTTAACATCCTACTTGCAATACAGGCAGCCTTTGTAGTACTACAACGCCCAGCAATCCAGACTGACTGGCACCTTATGAGTCACTGATTTTCCGCCAGTCCGAATAACAATTTAAAAGGGCCTCATTTCTGTCTAAGGGTTTAATTCAACGTGCTAATTAAGTACAGCCGGTGCCTTTGGTGCTATTATACAAGTCACAGCATATATTGACTGCCACCTATTCACAGTCACTCATTTTCAGCCAGTCCAAATAATATTTCATAAGGGCCTCATTCCTCTAGTAGGGGAAGGGGTTTTGATTCAACTTGCTGCACTCCAGCAGTGAAATGTCTGGTAAAAAAAAAGTTGTGAAAGGACGGGGTAGAGGAAAAAACACCCATGCCATGTCCTCTTCCAGTCCAAATGTTGGATCTGGTGGTGCCAGACCCAGTACCAGCATTTTTGGCACAAGACATGTGCCCAGTTCTACTAGTAGCAGCAGCCATGTGCCTGCTGGTAGTAGTAGCAGTATCAGCAAGCCAGACTTGTCCATCTCCTCCGGTGGGCGGGTTATTTTAGACAATACGGCCATTGTGGACTGGTTGGCTGGCTCGCGGTCATCTCAGCAGGAAGACCGACGATCTGGCTTCAAGGCAGGTTTCGTTGGATTCCAGATCCTCTACAGTTCCTTGGCACAGTGACAGTAGTAATATGAGTATTTCTAGCGTTTCCATTCCATCATCTATGTCTTCACTCCCCCTTCCTAGTGGGAAGCTATCTTTCCTGAGAGTCCTAAGAGACATCTCCTCGGGTGCGAAGGAAGATACTGAACAACATAGTGATGATGATTTGTTTTCCGCGAGTCAGCCAACGGAGTGTGTTGCGGCGGTGGAGGTGGAAGCGGTGTCCGAGACGCATAGCTGTGGTAGTGGGGGTGTTGGTGGTAGCCGTGGTGGCAGACGCAGTAATGAGAGGGGGCATGGAGCCCGCCATGATGTCACATCACATTCACAACACAGTGACAGAAGTTGCGGGGATGATGAGGAGGGCTATGATGATGTTGTTTTAGACAGGACGTGGGAACCAGGTGAAGAGGTGATGACGGCATCAGAGGAGGAGGGTAGTAGTGGCGGCACTGGCAGTGATAAACAGCCAAGCCGAGGTAGGGGCAGAAGTAAATCTGCAAAACGTTGCAGCGGTAGGGTCAGCTCAGGAGCCGGTGACGGCGACACTGCTGCTACTGGTGTAGGCTCCTGAAAAAAGCCTGCCAGACAAGGGGCAAGCTCGGGTGGTGGTGGACGTGGTACTACCTCTTTTCGGTACTCTGCCGTGTGGCAATTTTTCTGTACCTTCCCGGACGAAAACATGGCACAGAGCCGTATCTGCAAGCAGAAATTAAGGCGTGGGCAGGGCAGCAATGTAGGAACTACCGCTCTACGTAAACACATGGAGCGGCATCACAAGGCCATGTGGGACAATCAACATGCCCCACCATCATGTACATCTAATGAAGACCCCTCTGCCGCTGCTGCTGCTGCTCCGAGTCCCTGTCATCTAAGTAGTAGCCAGGCCTTATCCACCATCTCGTTATCATCATCACTGTCATCTAGTGCTCCTCCTACGTCCCGTCAGTTATCCATTACGGAATAGTTGTCCAATAAGCAACAATATATACCCAGTCATCCACTTGTCGTGCGGCTTAATTCACACCTGGCTAAGTTGTTGGTGGTGCAGTCGCTGCCGTACCACCTGGTCGACTCCGCCGGCTTCAAGCAATTGATGGCGTGCGCTAAGCCTAGGTGGCGAACACCTAGCTGCCAATACTTCTCCAAAACAGCTGTCCCTGCCTTGCACAAGCACGTGGAGGAAAAGGTGGGCCAGTCCTTGCAATTATCCGTGTGCAGCAGGGTACATGCCACCGTCGACACGTGGAGCAGCAACTATGGGCAGGGACAGTACATGTCTTTCACGGCCCACTGGGTCAATATTTTGCAGTCCGATGCACCACCGCAGCAATGCCAGGCATTACCACCTCCACGCTTGTATCTTTCTGGTTCAACTCCGGACACCAGGCGCCTACCATCCTCCTCCTCCTACTCCTCCTCCTCCTTGCCCTCCTCAATGGAGGTCTTCCCGTCCCCGACAGGACACAGCGTATCTTCCACTCCTCCTCCCTCCTCTTTTCATAGGTGCAAGGTGAAGCGCCACAACGCTGTCTTACACCTGCTGAGCCTGGGCGAGAAAAGCCACACAGGGCAGGAGCTGCTGCTGTGCATCAAGGAGGAAATTGCACGCCGACTGTCTCCTCTGAAACTCACACTGGGCAATGTTGTCTCAGATTACGGGAAGAACGTTGTGGCTGCACTGCGTCTAGGTCACCTGACACACGCTCCTTGCATGGCACATGTGATCAATCTGGTCAGAACACGCTTCTTAAAGTCATATGTTGGTTTGAAGGGTGTGCTGGCCATGTCCAGGAGGGTTTGCGTTCGCTTTAGACGTTCGTACGCATTTAAGCACGCCCTCCTGGACTTGCAGCGTCAAAACAATCTCCCAGAACACAGCCTGATTTGCGACGTTCCAACACGCTGGAATTCCACCTTGCACATGTTGGACCTTCTGTACAAACAGCGGAAAGCCGTGAATGATTTCCTGATGCAGCAGATGGGCAGCGTTTGGAGCCAGTGTTATTTCGAGCTCAGGCATTGGCAGCTGGTTAGAGACGCATGTCTCGTTTTGAGGCCCTTTGAAGAGGCCACACGATTTGTGAGCCGTGACGCTAGCGGAATGAACGATGTTATGCCGCCGATATTCATTCTGGAGCAAACGCTAACAGCGATGATTCAGCAAAGGATGGAGGAAGGATCACATCTGGCTATGGATGTTGAGGAGGAGTATGAGGAAACAGGACCTGAAGAGGAGCTGGATTTGGAGATGGAATCACAGGAAGGGATAGGGGACGAGGCAGCCGCACAACATGACAGTGATGATGATGATGATGACGAGTCTGACGACGACCTTGATGATGTACAACCATGGCAGTATGGGGCGGAGATGGAACCAACCGGGCCCTCTGAAACGCTGGCCAGGATGGCGAGCTGTATGCTTCGTTACTTGCGCGCTGACTGTCGTATTGTTAGCATGAAGCAAAGAGATGAGTACTGGATAGTACTGGATGAGTTTTCTATCCAAAAAACCTAATTTAGAAACGCTATCTGCTGAGGTGGCATATGTTTTTTCTACCGAAAGTATTCCGTTACACCAGTTTGATGTCCACACTGCATTCAGGGACCTACAAAAATCAGAAGTATGTTCGATCATGCTGGGAAATAGCCAGCCTTGACACATATATTCAACAAAAAATAGTGTACAGAGGCCTACGTATTAACATCATACCGAATTCACATCGCGATGACACCACCTTTATGAAAGCTTGGGAAGAACTCTTAACTGATAGCTCCTTACGGATGCTTCACTATCTCTTGGACTTTGAAAAACAAAATCATAGTAAAATTGGTGTCCAATTGGAAAAGGAAATAGCCGACATAAGGGCGTTTGAGTCAAGTTCTGAGTTTAGTGTGGCAGAAAATAAATTGCAGAGCAACATTGAAAAATTACAGGGAGAAATTAAAGAACGCAAGCATCGGAAATATATTCGTGACCGCAGGGACTTTGACACACTGATTTCTCTGAGTCAGACACTTCCGGCACGGATGAATCTAGACAGGTTAATGATAGCCTCAGATTAGGAACGAAACGAAAGATAAAAAATAACAGACCTAGTCTGTCCAAAAGAACACCTGTGGCACCAAAGCAAACCACAATAGATTTTCCTTATCGTACCAGGCATGTGTACCTACTATTTCCAACTCGCAGTCTACTTCCTTTTCTTCTGTTCCTGTATCCATGTCAAACATTCTGAGTATACCGTCCACTCCTCAACCTATTGGCATAAATGTAATCCCAAATGTAGGGAACAATACTGGCAATACCCCTATGATTCCCCCTACTACCTTTCCTTTTTTAGGACCAGTCAATGCACGATGGGGCACAAAACCATAACACCTAGCAATAATATGCTTAGGGACGAGGAGATGCAGATATTTAATCTGTCCTCCTGCAATTTGAACTCTGACCAAGAAACATTGCTACGTAAGGGGTTGTCATATACCCTCACTCCTCCCTACGATGAATTTATATGGACCAAAGACATTAATTTATTCGCGAGGAAACTAGCCCTACATAAATATTTTAAAAGTAGTGCGCATGACTGTACCAGTCAGAATCGTGAGGAAGCTAATACACTTAGGGACCTTGAAAGTCTGCTTTATGAAAATGAATTTGGGGCCACCTCGGTTGTTGGCCCTCTTTCATCTTTGAGACCCAAATCCAAGCTTACCCCCTCCTTCTCAAAGTACAGTCACATTGACATTTTTGTTAAAATGGTGTGCAACGATCTAAAGAAACTTAGAGGGGACAGATCAAGGATTTTTGGTAACTTAAGTGATAGTGAAAGAGTAGCTTTGGATGATTTGTGCAGAAACGAGGAATTGGTACTAAAACCCTCCGACAAAGGAGGTAATATAGTGGTCATGGACCGTGGTGACTATGTTTCCATGGTCCATAGCTTACTTGATGATAATACTACTTATACTATTCTTGAGAGCAATCCCACCGATGAATTTCTAGCAGAGCTATTCGCTCTTCTTGATGATGCCAAGAAAAATAAACTCATCACCCCGGATGAGTTTAAACGGCTATATAATCCAACCCCCACTCTGGCAACATTTTATGCACTGCCCAAAGTTCATAAGGCTACTCGCCCTCTTCCTGGCAGGCCCATTGTATCAGGGAATGATAATTTGACCCAGGGCATTAGCCTCTATGCAGACGAGATTCTGTCACCATTTGTCTCCTCTCTGTCCTCCTATCTAAGAGACACCAAGGACACTGTCACCAGGATCCAGGAGATCCATGTCACTCCTACCACCATGTTAGCTAGTATAGACGTGGAATCATTGTACACTAATATCCGGCACAATTTAGGCCTCATTGCCGTAGAATACTTCCTGAGCACTAAAGGCACTCAATACCAACTACACAACGAATTTGTTCTATTACTTCTACGTTTCCTGCTCACACATAATTTTTTTGTCTTTGACAAAAAATACTATCATCAAACAAAGGGCACAGCCATGGGCACCGTTTGTGCACCCACTTACGCAAACTTATTCTTAGGATGGTGGGAAGACACTGTCGTTTTCACAGATGATCTACTTTTCTTCACTTCTCACATTTTATTTTGGGGGCGTTACATTGACGATATTCTCATTCTCTGGGATGGAGATGTCAATGTCTTCACTGATTTCATGTCTATACTTAACCACAATACCATTGGAATGAGGTTCACGTACGAGATACATGATCATGAGATCAACTTTCTCGACCTCAAGATCTCCTTGGACCCTGGTGGCAGTGTCCAGACTGACATTTTTCGTAAAGCAACAGCTACCAATAGCTTCCTTCATTGGGATAGTTATCATCCACCCGCTCTCAAAAAAGGAATCCCAATAGGCCAATATCTGAGAGCCAAGAGAAATTGTTCTAACGACCTATCTTTCCAAATCGAATGCGATGGTCTCTATCATAAATTCCTGGCACGAGGTTACCCCAAAAAATGGTTGCATAGGGCCTATGCCAGGGCCAAGGCATCTGATAGACCTAGTTTACTTCTAGACAAAGGTGTTACACCTGTTGCGCCCAGATCATCTAGTGGCATACGTTGTATAGGTACTTTTGAAGTCTGTTCTCAATATTTTACGGAAACACTGGTCTATACTCACTGCTGACCCTGACCTCAAGGACACAATTTCAGCAAGTCCAAGTATCACCTACCGTAGGGGGAAAAACCTGCGGGAATTTTTAGTACATAGTCATTACTCCAGACGATCTAGTACGCCACCCAGTTGGTTAAAATGATCAATTAAGGGATCTCATCCATGCGGCAGATGCTCCTTCTGCCCTCTCATGCCAAAAGTCAAGAATTTCATCAATCAAGTGGATGGCAAACTATATGAGATAAAACAATTAATCAACGGCCAATCTAGTGGAGTTATATACATAGCGAAATGCCCTTGTCCCAAGCTGTATGTGGGCAAGACTGTCCAGGAATTGAGGAGACGAATCTCCAAACATCTCAGTACCATCAGAAATAAAGAAGATACTACCCTATCTAGGCATTTTCATAAATTCCATGGGGGTGATACTCGACTGTTGCAGTTCTGGGGTGTCGTCCAGATAAAACTGGGTCCTAGGGCGGGCAACTTAGATCGGAGACTCCTACAGGGAGAGGCACGGTGGATTCATCGGCTCGGCACTGTGACCCCGCAGGGTTTAAATGAGGGGTTTACTTTCACTGCCTTTCTTTGATTCTGATTGGTGTTGATATTTATTTTTTTCTTGATCTCGTATTCATATATCCCTGATATGTACCGTGGTCTTCTTCGTATATATATATATATATATATATATATATATATATATATATATATATATACATACACACTGTAATTAACTGATACATAATTGGATAGTTTTACCTGTTCCTAATGATGAATTGATGGATACTCTTTGTAATTTCATACAGGTTCCTTCTTGTGAAAAAGTTATTACATAACCTAGGACCACATTTTTATGGCGGCCTCCTTCTCTCCTCCCAATACATGGAATTGATATCCATCTGGCACTCACTCAGCCCAATGGACTTATAAATTCTTGTAGCCCAACGTCATCCACCTTTGAAGTGAAATAGAGTGGAGACCTACACACGCTCCTTAATTGAATTACATCACTTGCGCCACACTTTATTTATTTTGATGTTCGGTTACTTTTCAGTCCAGGCGAACCAAGTCCGATAAACCTATGAATGCGCAGGCGCTACCAGTTTCACCTTCACGTCTGACTTTTTCTAAGTCTGGATATCGATTAGCTGCGCATGCGTGATCCTTACCCGTATTCCTAAATGCGCTCTGCATTTGCCCATTAACTATGGACATTTTAGACTATGTCCTTGAATGATGTGTGTACGCTTGCGCACACTACCTTCTCCTATTGGTCAATGTATCAATCTTTTAATAAAGTTGAGACCATACATATATATCTTTACCGTGTAGCAATCATGCAGGTGTTATTATAATACTTACCTACGGCGTTCCGCTACCTCTCGGTTTAGTGAAACGAAGTCGTATTCTCTAATGAATAAACAGGCGCTAACTGCCTACTTTACATGTATTTTTATATCTCACTTTTTTCTAAGTTTTGATTATGCACTACTGCGCATGCGCGGTCCCTATTTGGACCAGCGCATACGCAGCATATATACTCAATCACCATATACTTTTTAGACTATGTCCCCGACTGGTAAGTGTGCGCTTGCGCAGCTTCCCCTGTATGATTGGCTCCCTTAATGCTCTCTTATTGGTCAATTGATCTGCTTTGGAGGCCGGTATCGTCTCACTCCCGGTGATTGGTAGTTTGCGCTGACGTACTTTGGATTGCGTCATAGGTGGACTTTACAAGAGGTGAGGATTTCCCGGCGCGCCGCCATTAGCCCCATTTCCCTTGAGGACGCTACAGCAGTAGCGAAACATGTCGGGGGGGCTCCTCATGTTTTAATTCCTGCTTCTGCCGGCTAAACTATAGCACACACTCCAGCCACTGACTGCTATGATAGCGGTTACTTCACGTTGGTCTATGGGTGTGTCACACTAGTGCATGTGCAGCTATCTTACATACGTTTACCCGGCATTCAAGCAGTGACAATTTTAATCTTCATGTGGTCTGTCTTTTTGCTATATATAGCACATTAAAGAATTTACTTTATTTAATTATCTATCTCTTATGGTAGTTGGAAAACAGGTTTTTTTTGTTTTAATTGGCAACTAGTTAGTATTGTGTATTGTGCCCACCAACTACCTAGGATCTCCGTCATGTTTGCGAGTACTGGATAGCCACACTTTTAGACCCTCGGTATAAAGCCACAATGGGGGAGTTTTTTGCGCCTTCCGAGAGGGAGGCAAAATTGCCTTATTATCGAGAGAAGCTATGCAGCCAGCTTGTCACGGCTTTCAAACGGCAAACACCTGCTGCAAGCATGTCTGACCGGGGGGCCACTCTCCGCTCCCCACTGTCTCATCGTTCCACCGCCTCTGGCAGAGCTACCTCTGCAATAGGCGGCAGCAGCAGCAGCCAATTCAGTTTGGAAAATATGATGACAACATTTTTACATCCAATAACCCGACCTGACACACATCGTAGTCACCAAAGGGATGTTCACCATCACCAGCACCTAAACAACCAGGTTCACTCGTACCTGGACTGTGCCCTTTCTCCGTAAGAAATCCTGATCCCAGACCCCATGGACTTCTGGGTCAGCAGATTGGATCATTGGCAAGAACTGGCCCAGTTTGCCATGGGTGTACTGTCTTGTCCACCCTCCAGTGTAGCATCAGAGAGGGTATTCAGCGCGGCAGGGGGCTTCGTCACCCCTAAGCGAACAAGATTGTCCGCCAACAGCTTGGAAAATCTCACGTTTCTGAAAATGAATCAAGCGTGGATCGGTGAGGATTTTAAAACCCCTGTGCCTGATGCCACTGATTAGGTCCGACATTGCTGCTGCTGCTGCCGCCTGCTACTGCCGCCTGCTACTACGGGATTCTGTCCTGTCCACTCTTTTTTTACTGTGCCGCTGTTGGTGCTGCTACTACTTCTACCACCAATCCACCCCCAGAGCCGTCTGCTACAAGCAGGCCTGCCCCACCACAGGGCTTTGTCTGTGACTGTCCAGTCTGTTTTAATGTGCTGCTACTACTACTACTACTACTGCTACTACTACCACCGCCCGTGCTGTCCGTTGGCTACTACTACTACCACCAATACACCTCCACTGCCGTCTGCTACAAGGAGGCCTGAGGCCAGCCCCACCACAGGGCTTTGTCTGTGACTGTCCAGTCTGTTTTAATGTGCTGCTACTTCTACTACCACCACCCTTGCTGTCTGTTGGCTACCTCTACTACCACCAATACACCTCCACTGCCGTCTGCTACAAGCAGGCCTGCCCCACCACAGGGCTTTGTCCTGTGACTGTCCAGTCTGTTGTAATGTGCTGCTACTACTACTACCACCACCACCCTTGCTGTCCGTTGGCTACCTCTACTACCACCAATACACCTGCACTGCCGTCTGCTACAAGCAGGCCTGCCCCACCACAGGGCTTTGTCCTGTGACTGTCCAGTCTGTTTTAATGTGCTGCTACTACTACTACTACCACCACCCGTGCTGTCCGTTGGCTACCTCTACTACCACCAATACACCTACACTGCAGTCTGCTACAAGCAGGCCTGGAGGGCTTGTGAAAAGCCATTGCTTGTTGCTTTTACATCCATGTATGGATGAACCCCGGCAGGGATCTGCCAATAAAAAGGGTAAATTTTTGGAGGGCTTGTGAAAAGCCATTGCTTGTTGCTTTTACATCCATGTATGGATGAACCCCGGCAGGCATCTGCCAATAAAAAGGGTAAATTTTTGGAGGGCTTGCACTCAAAAGTCATTGCTTGTTGCTTTTACATCCATGTATGGATGAACCCTGGCAGGCATCTGCCACCATAAAGGGTACATTTTTTGAGGGCTTGTCAAAAACCATTGCTTCTTCTTTTACCACCTTATATGTATGAACCCTGGCAGGCATCTGCCGCCAAAAATGGTTAATTTTTGTACCTTTTTTAACAATGCATTAAGCATACAACATGCACAAGTTAGTTATCACCATGTCCCATCCGTTTTCCTATAGCCATACATGTTGGCGTAACTTTGACACTAACTTTGCCTTAAAGACAGCTCAAAAGTACTTGGATACACTCATGGGTGACCTAAGAGTGTTATACAGGGCTTCTAGGGCTTTTAAACAGTGTTTCGGTCAGAACTAGTTCGGTCCGAATCAAACTTTTTCATGAAATTCGGCGAACCAGCCAAACCGAACTTTTCATAAGTTCGCTCATCTCTAATCCTGTGATTCATGTTCGCTACACTAATTAAACTAGCTTTTTTTGTATTTTTTTAAGTTTTTTTTTTTTTACTTTGTTTATTTTTTAACAAAAAAATGTTACGGTAAACCGCAGCTAATAACTGCTATTATAACAGCGTAATTAGCAAAAAAAGATCACTGAGATAATGGGTAATCCAGGGGGTGATTACGGTGGCTGCAGGGGGCCTAATATTAAAGTTTTTTATCTCCTTTCACCAAACATTCATGGTTAGAGGAGATAAAAAGCTTATTTTAACTTTATACTGCATTATAACGTTGAATACCAGCGATCACCTGTCTGGGGGCCACAAACTACTGTCCCCAGTCAGTGCTCCAAGCCCTCAGCTACCTCTGGTAGCTGAGAGCAGGCAGCTTTCCCTCCTCCTGGTGGCGCTAATTTATTCTAAAGCAGCGCCATGGAAAGGCGTATGCATCAGAATAAAGCAAGTTAGTGGCCGCCGTGAAAAGGCGTATTGGCGGTGACTAACAGGTTAACAGCAGTTTTGCACAGTCTATACCAGGTTGGCTGGCTAACTGTCTTTTGGGAGTCCCAATAGATCAGGAGCTTAAACATACTTCTAAGGGTCAGTTCACACAGAGTTTTTGACATGTTTTTTGACGCGGAAACCGCGTCGGAAAACGCGCCAAAAAACGTCCGAAAATGTCTCCCATTGATTTCAATGGGAGGCGGAGGCGGTTTTTTTCCCACGAGCGGAAAAACCGTCTCGCGGGAAAAAGAAGCGACATGCCCTATCTTCGGGCGTTTAGGTCTCTGACCACCCATTGACATCAATGGGAGGCAGAGAAAGCGTATTTTGCGGTGGTTTTTTCACACTGCGCTCAATGACCGCGGGCGAAAAATGCAGCAAACGGCGTGCAGGCAGATCAAAATCTGCCTCAAGAATTTTCTGCCTGCAAAAAACTCTGTGTGAACATAGCCTGAGGAAGAATAGCAGCGTAATGCAGAATATGGAATTTAATAGAAAAAAAACAAAACAATAAAAACAGAAATCTGAGGCATACAGAGGTACAAGTAGGGCACCCCTATTGGGGCCCTTTTTTTGCACTTTACAAATTTATACGGAGCCATAAAACCACCACGTGTCTAACACCGTCTACATTTTCTAAACCAACCCGAACCTCAATACAATCCTGTATTCTTAGCCAAGAGCCGAGTTCTGCAAATCACATCCTTAAATCGCTCCAAATAGTAGCAGGCTGTTTCCACACTAGAGTCACTCAATAACACAGTGCAACCTTGCAGCTATTTTGGAAAATCGGCATGGGGTATGGAAATCAATAGAGGGCAGTATTCTGCATGTCTTTCCAGAGCCACATTGTGACCATGCGGATTCTGCATTCTACAAATGGGACACAAAACAGTACAGAAGCTGGTGGTTTCAAGAAAGCTGTGGGGAATTTAAATACCCTGCAACTTATCTGATTAAAAACAATCCACACTGGATCTGGGAGTCATAAATCATAAAAAAACTAATTCATATATGGAATATAATAGATGTAATACATAAAACATAGCATCAGTCCAAATCAAAGAGAATATTTCTTTGGACAATCCCTACTTGTTAGAAAGGGTCCTTAGCAATAAGCTGATCACAAAGTTACCTCCTGCTGGAAACCCCAGCTATCAGCTTTAGGCCGGATTCACACAAGAGTGTGCGTTTTGCGCGCGCAAAAAACGCTGCATTTGGGCGCGCAAAAGGTCAGTGTGTCATCAGCATATGATGCGTGGCTGCGTGATTTTCGTGAAGCCGGCATCATTATGACACGCTGTATTTATGTTTGTAAAGAGAAAAGCACGTGGTGCTTTTCGGTTTATTAATTTATTTTACTAATGTTGTGCGAATCACACGCGGCACCCGGAAGTGCTCCCGTGTGCCGACCGCGATTTGCACGCACCCATTGACTTCAATGGGTGCGTGCATGCGCGAAGCACGGCCAAATATAGGACATGTCGTGCGTTTCACGCAGCGGACATACGCTGCGTGAAATTCACTGACAATCTGAACGGCCCCATTCATTAACATAGGTCTGTGCGACGCACGTGAAAATCACGCGCGTAGCACGGACGTATTATACGTTCGTCTGAATAAGCCCTAAATGTTTTTGAAATCTGGCAATAAGTGTTGATTTTCCCTGCGGTGACACTGTAGGTTAAAGCGTAACTAAACGTTCGATCAACTTTTTATTTTCTAGCAGCATGTGTAATATAAATATGTTTTGTAATATACTTTATTAATGAATTTGGGCTCCTTTTTGTGTTATATGTGTTTTAAATGGCCACTCTGACATTTTTTTACTACACCTAATTTCTTGTATTTCTCCTGTTGCTAGCAGAAATCCGTACACCGTACACATGGGCTGCATGTGAGTACGGTGAGTGGTGGCCCCATCCTGACGTCAGATGTGCGCGCCCTCATCGTCACGTCAGGAAGGTCTCTCTGCCTCTATAAACTACACAGTTCTCTAGCAGCAGAACGCATGAAAGAGATTGTGTGCACTGGTCTCTGTGATTCTCCCCCTGTCTCAGGACTCTGTAATCTGAGCTGCTAATTAGCATCAGATAAGACTTAGGCCTTATTCACACGACAGTGAAAAAAAATGTCCATTTAAAACTGATCAACTGTCAGTTTTTCATGGCCATTTTGCATCAGTGTGTCTCTAAATTTTAATCCGTTTCAAGTCCATCTGTCCGTTTTTAATGGCCGTTTGACATCCATTTTGCATCAGTTTTTCATGGCCGTTAAAAAAACTGATGAATTTCATTGGTCAGGCTTTTTTTTGTCCCAGCCCCCTGAAAACAACCAAAGGAAGGTCACATGTTCACCTAGACACTATTTACAGCCTCCCTGTATATGATGCCGCACACCTCCCTGTATATGATGCCACACACCTCCCTGTATATGATGCCACACAGCCTTCTTGTATATGATGCCACACACCTCCCTGTATATGATGCCGCACACCTCCCCGTATATGATGCCACACACGTCCCTGTATATGATGCCACACAGCCTTCTTGTATATGATGCCACACACCTCCCTGTATATGATGCCACACACCTCCCTGTATATGATGCCACACACCTCCCTGTATATGATGCCACACACCTCCCTGTATATGATGCCACACAGCCTTCTTGTATATGCCACACGCCTCCCTGTAGATGATGCCACACGCCTCCCTGTATATGATGCCACACCTGCCTCCCTGTAGATGATGCCACACCAGCCTCCCTGTAGATGATGCCACACCTGCCTCCCTGTAGATGATGCCACACCAGCCTCCCTGTAGATGCCACACCAGCCTCCCTGTAGATGCCACACCAGCCTCCCTGTAGATGCCACACCAGCCTCCCTGTAGATGCCACACCAGCCTCCCTGTAGATGCCACACCAGCCTCCCTGTATATGCCACACCAGCCTCCCTGTAGATGCCACACCAGCCTCCCTGTAGATCGTGCCACATACTCATGAGAGCAGCGCCGTCTCTCCTCTTCTTCACTTGTGGTCACTCGTCTGCACGGGATCTGGCAAGGCAGCGCGAAGGGGCGATGACGTCATCGAGGCGCCTTCAAACCCATGAAGACGAGTGACCACACCTGAAGAAGCGCCGCAAACGTGAGTATGCCAACGATAGCCAGCAAGGGAACTAGTAGTTCCCTTGCCAATCCCCATGTAACAGATCCGTTTTTAACGGCTGTCAATACATGTAACAACCGTTAAAAACGGATCTGTTACATGGGGATTGGCAAGGGAACTACTAGTTCCCTTGCCAATCCCCATGTAACAGATCCGTTTTTAACGGTTGTTACATGTATTGACAGCCGTTAAAAACGGATCCATTGACTTCTATGGGGGCCGTCAGGCCGTTAAAACGGCCAAAAATAGAACATGTCCTATTTTTTGACGGCCATTATTCACGGGCCGTTAAAAAAACGGCCGTGTGAATGCACCCATAGAACATCATTGTTCTGAAAACGGCCATGTGAAAGCCGTTAAAAGGACGGCCATCACATGGCCGTTTTTCACTGTCGTGTGAAAGAGGCCTAAGACTGCTCCGTCAGTCCCCCCCTCCCCTCCAAGCACCCTGCCGTCTTGTCTTATCTTCCCTGCACTTGCGAAAGTGAAAAACTCTGATTGCTTTCCTCTGGAGTGTGCAGAGATATTCACATCTCCAGAAGCGTAGCTAGGGGGGGGCAGGCAGGGAACGTGCCCCGGCGCAGCTCAGAGGGGGGCACCAGCGCCCCCTCCACCTGCACTATAATTGTACCTGTGTCGCAAGGACACAGGTACAATTAGAAGCAATGAATGACCGGGCACGTTCCGTGCCCGGCCATTCAGCGCCTTTCCACGAATTAAGCAACTGGTATCTTTTGTACCAGTGAAGCTTCCGTCGATGAAAGACGCTGACTGACTGACAGGGAAAGTCATCCTGCCCAGCCAATCAGCGCCTTTCATAGACGCTGTGTTCAACCCCCTGGAGACCTGCGCAGAAGAGCGCAAGTCTCCATGGCTGCCGGACGGCGTGGGAGCGGGATTAAGGTGAGTTTGAATATTTTTTTTTATTTTTAACTGTAATAGAAGTGTGTGGCTGTATCTGTGGGGGGACTATATCTACAGGGGGACTATATCTACAGGGGGGCGGCTATATACAGGGGGATTATATCTACAGGGGGGCTATATACTGGGGTGGGCTATCTACAGGGGGACCATATCTACAGGGGGTGGGCTATATACAGGTGGACTATATCTACAGGGGAGCTATATACTGGGGTGGGCTATCTACAGGGGGACCATATCTACAGGGGGTGGGCTATATACAGGTGGACTATATCTACAGGGGGTGGGCTATATACAGGGGGGACTATAACTACAGGGGGGCTATATACTGGGGTGGGCTATAGCTACAGGGGGGCTATATAGTATATAGCCCCCTGTAGATATAGCCCACCCCTGTAGATATAGCCCACCCCTGTAGATATAGCCCACCCCTGTATATAGCCCACCCCTGTAGATATAGCCCACCCCTGTAGATATAGCCCACCCCTGTAGATATAGCCCACCCCTGTAGATATAGCCCACCCCTGTAGATATAGCCCACCCCTGTAGATATAGCCCCCCTGTAGATATAGTCCCCCTGTAGATATAGCCCACCCCTGTAGATATAGCCCACCCCTGTATATAGTATCCCACAAACAGCTCCCCCTATAGTGGTGCACAGAAAGCCCACCCCTGTATATAGCCCCCTTGTACATATAGTCCACCCCTGTATATAGTGCTCCACAGATAGCCCACCCTTGTATATAGTATATACAGGGATGGGCTATCTGTGGAGCACTATATACAGGGGTGGACTTTCTAGTGGAGCACTATATACAGGGGTGGACTATATGTACAAGGGGGGCTATATACAGGGGTGGGCTATCTGTGAAACACTATATACAGGGGTGGACTATATGTGGAGCACTATATACAGAGGTGGGCTATATCTACAGGGGGGCTACATACATGGTTGGGCTATCTGTAGAGTACTATATACAGGGGTGGGCTATATCTACAGGGGGCTATATACAGGGGTGGGCTATCTGTAGAGCACTATAGGGGGAGTTATTTGTGGGACACTATATACAGGGGTGGTCTATATGGGGGCACTATCTACAGGGGCTCTATGGCAGGCACTATCTACAGGGGGCTCTATAGCAGGCACTATCTACAGGGGGCACAGTGTGTGTGTGTGTGTGTGTGTGTGTGTGTGTGTGTGTGTGTGTGTGTGTGACACGGTGTATGGTGCTTTTATAATTAGAGGTGCAGTGTATGGCGCTATTATATTTAGGGGCGTAGTGTGTGGTATAATGATAACTTTATCTTTATTTATAGGTGCAGAAATGTTGGAAAAGTGAGAAGCTGAAGACATCTGAGCGGCAAACTGCAGAAATGGGCTGTGACCGGGAGAAGTCGTCATAGAGGTCTGGACCAAATGGAGAAAAATAACTAGAATCTGAGACGTCACCGGTGAGTCACTTAATGTAAATGTTTATTCTGCCTCTAATCAGCGCTGTAGTCACTGTATGATCTGCAGCGAGATGATGGGTGGTGTGATTATGATAGGATTTATTTTTTGTGCAACGGCATCTCCCAGCATATCCTTATCATTGTTTGGGCCATGCTGGGAGCTGTAGTTTTACGCCGTACACACCTATACGTCAGGGGTTGCACTAAATTGAGCTGTATTTGTGCTGGTGTTGTATATATGTAGTGAGCTTGCTTCTGGTGTTGTATATATGTACTGAGCTTTGTTCTGGGGCTGTATATATGTACTGAGCTTGGTTCTGGTGTTGTGTATAGAACCATATTGCTTGTAAAATGTACAAATGTTTTTATGCTCGCGTTACATAAAAATAAATGACACGTCGATTGGTAGAGAAAACAAACACGGCGAGGGGGAAGGAGATGTCGGGAAAGAGGTTGGTGGGGGGCGCCAAACTGAATCTTTGCCCTGGGTGCTGGAGAACCTAGCTACGCCTCTGACATCTCTGTATATAATGTGTGCTGCTGTGCATAGCTCAGTGCACGTTCACAGTACTGTAGTTATACCTCAGAGTTCCCTGCCCATTAACCCCTTCCCGACATTTGTCGTAAGTATACGACATGGAAAGCCAGTGCGTCCCGCAAAATGTCGTATACTTACGCCAAATGTTTGGCACTGGCTCAGAAGCTGAGTCGGAGCCATAATCGCCGGATCTCAGCTGTATCTTACAGCTGACATCCGGCTGTAATGGCGGGGACCAAAATTAGCTTTGATTCCCGCCATTAACCCCTTCAATGCAGCGTTCAAACGTGATTGCTACATTTAAGCTATTTGCAGCTCATCGGAACCCCAGCAATGCAATTGCCTGGGTTTCTGTGGCTGCAATGGCAACCGGAGGCCTAATACTGGCCTCCCGGTCTGGCTAGCATGGAAGTCATCCAGGACCCGCTCGGCGGCGGAGCCTGATCGGCTTCCATAGCCGCCGGCAAGATGGCGCCGGCTCAGGAGCTGATCCGGCGTCATCAGCGGTGGAAGTCAGCTGTATGTTACAGCTGACATCCACCTGTAATGGCAGGAACCGAAGCTAGCTCCGATCCCTGCCATTAACCCCTTCGATGCAGCAATCGAAAGCAATTGCTGCATCGTAGCGGTTACTAGCAGATCGCCAGCCCTGACAGGCAATCAGGACTGGCGACTGCTGCTATGGCAACAGGAGACACAATGGCCTCCTGTTCTGCCATTACGGAAGCAGATTTAGGCCCCACCGGGAGGCGAAGCCTAGTCGGCTTGCTGTCAGTGAATAACTGACTGATCGAATACATTGCACTACGTAGGTAGTGCAATGTATTAGAAAAAAATAAAATCTGACAGTTGGACCGTCAAGTTCCCTAGTGGGACTTGAGAAAAAGTGTAAAAAAAAAAGTGAAAACAATAAAAGTTTCAAGTAATAAAATAAAACAAAACACAATCCGCCTTTTACTCTTATCAAGTCCTTTATTATTGAAAAAATAATAATAAACCATACGTATTTGGTATTGCCACGACTGTAACGACCTGAGCTATCAAAATACAGCGTAAAAAAAACCCGTAAAAAACGTTACCAGAGTTTCTGTTTTTTGGTCACTTTGCTCTACAAATATTGGAATAAAAAGTGATCAAAAAGTCGCACGTATCCAAAAATGGTACCTATAAAAACTATAGCTCGTCCCGCAAAAAACAAGCCCTTATACAGCTCCGTCGACAAAAATATTAAAAAGTTATGGTTCTCACAACTTGGCGACAGAAAAAATACATACTTTTTACAAAAGTAATTTTATTGTGCTGACCCGCAGAATAAAGTTAAAGTGTAATTTAGAACGCGTGGTGAACGCTATATAAAAAAACTAAAAAAAAACAATGCCAGAATTGCGTTTTTTGTTTACCTGGCATCCCAAAAAAATAGGATAAAACGTGATCAAAAAGTTGCATGTACCCCAAAATGGTACCAATAATCGCTACAGGTCGTCCCACAACAAACCAGCCCTAATACCACTACGTCTATGAAAAAATAAAATTAGCTAAGGCTCTAATAAGTCAGGAAATAAAAAATATGCAGTTGTGCCGACCCGAGGGGAACATTTCTTCTGTTTCAAGAGGCGATTTATCAAGGACCTAAAATTAAGGAACCAGGAAGGGGAGAGCCCGAACATATCTGCTGGAAGCGAGGGTGCCCATATTATACCAGGACAACACTTTCCCAGCAAAGTTCCCCAAACTGCAAAGGTGCGGAGTGTGGACCAAAAGAAGGATAAGAAAGGACGCCATATATCAGTGCGACACCGGCCTGTGCAGAAAGGATTGCTTCACAGCGAAACACACATCTATGGATCATTTTATTGTTTTTTTTACCCCATTATTATACCACCTGACTATGCCCCTGATGTACTCTGCCCAGCTTACATATGCCCCACATTATAAACGGAAACACCAGCAATACTCAAACAAATCTACTACCAAGCAAAATCCGCTCTCCAAAAGCCAAATGGCGCTCCCTCCGCTCTGAACCCTACAATGTGCCCAAACAGCAGTTTCCTTCAACATATATTGCATCGTCATACCCGGGAGAACCCTTTTAACAATTTTTTGGGTGTGTGTCTCCAGTGGCATATCATATTTGCCACTGAATGGTATATCTAGGGAAAAATATAAACTTTTAATTTGCATCATCCGCAGTGCAATAATTTATGGAAAAGACCTGTGGGTTGAAAATGCTCACTACACCCCTTAATAAATGCCTTGAGGGGTGTAGTTTCCATAATGGGGACACTTCTCGGGTTTTCTTTTCATTATTTCACATCTGAGCCTCTGCAGTTGTGAACCAAAACTTTGTAAATCGCCAAATTAGGCCTCAATTTTACATTGTACGCTTTCACTCCTGAGCCTGGTCGAATGTCCAGGCAAAAGATTAGTGCCCCATGTAGGGTTTTTCTAAAACCGGGAAAGCCAGCATAATAAATAGAGAGCTGTCTTGTTATGGTGGCACAAGCTGTGCACCACATATTGTCATATCTATGGAAAAAAATCCCATTTTCACTCTGCAACATCGAGTGCACACTAATTTCTACAAAACACCTGCAGGGTTAAAATGCTTACTACACCCCTAGGTAAATGCATTGAGGGGTGTAGTTTCCAAAATTGGGTCACTTCTGGGGGGGGGGTTCCACTGTTTTGGGCCCACAGGCGCCCAGAAACCAATCCAGCAACATCTGCACTACAAATGGCGCTCCTTCACTTCTGAGCACTGCCGTGTGCCCAAACAGCAGTTTATGACCACATATGGGGTATTGACATACTCTGCAGAAATTGCTTTACAAATGTTGGGTTCTTTATTTACTTTATTTGTTGAGAAAATGAAAAATTTTGCACTAAAGCTACATCTTATTGAAGAAAAAGGATTGTTTTTATTTTCACTGCCCAATTCTAATAAATTCTATGAAACATCTGTGCGGTCAAAATGCTTACTACACCCCTAGATAATTTCCTCAATGGGTGTAGTTTCCAAAAAGGGTTTCACTTTTGGGGGGTTTCCACTGTTTTGTCCCCTCAGGGGCTTTGTAAATGTGACATGGCCTCCGCAAACCATTCCTGCTAAATGTGATCTCCAAAAGCCAAATAGCGCTCTTTCCCTTCTAAGCCCTGCCGTGTGTCCAAACAGCCGTTTATTACCACATGTGAGGTATTGTTTTACTCGGGAGAAGTGGCTTTACAAATTTTATGCTGCTTTTTCTCCTTCAGTCCTTGTGGAAATGAGAAAAAATTAGCTAAACCTACATTTTCTTTGAAAAAATGTAGATTTTTATTTTCAGGGCCTACTTCCAATAATTTCTGCAAAAAAACTGCCAAAATGCTCACTATACCCCTAGATAATTTCCTTGAGGTGTGTAGTTTCCCAAATGGGGTCGCTTTTGGGGGATTTTCACTGTTTTGGCACCGCAAGAGCCCTTCAAACCTGACATGGTGCCTAAAATATATTCTAATTAAAATAAGGCCCCAAAATCCTCTAGGTGCTCCTTTGCTTCTGAGGCTGGTGCTTCAGTCCAGTAGCACGCCACAGCCACATGTGGGATATTTCCTAAAACTGCAGAAACTGGGCAACAAATATTGAGTTGCATTTCTCTGGTAAAACCTTCTGTGTTATAAAAAAAAAAATTGTATTAAAAATGTAAAAAATATGAAATTTGTAAATTTTACCTCTACTTTGCTCCTGTGAAATGTGTAACGGGTTAAGACCTTTTCTAAATGCTGTTTTGAATACTTTGAGGGGTGACATTTTTAAAATGGGGTGACTTTTTTGGTGTTTCTAATATATAAGGCCCTCAAAGCCACTTCACATCTGAACTGGCCCCTGTAAAAATAGCCTTTTGCAATTTTCTTGAAAATGTGAGAAATTGCTGCTAAAGTTCAAAGCCTTGTAACGTCCTAGAAAAATAAAAGGACGCTCAAAAAATGATGCCAATCTAAAGTAGACATATGGGGATGTTAATTAGGAACAATTTTGTGTGTTATAACTGCCTGTCTTACAAGCAGATACATTTAAATTGCGAAAAATGCAAATTTTTGAAATTTTTCGCCAAATTTTGGTGTTTTTCACAATTAAATACTGAACATATCGAGCAAATTTTGCCAGTAACTTAAAGTCCAATGTGTCACGAGAAAACAATCTCAGAATCGCTTGGATAGGTAAAAGCATTCCGAAGTTATTACCACATAAAGTGAAACATGTCAGATTTGAAAAATGAGGCTCTGTCAGGAAGGTCAAAAGTGGCTAAAGAGGGAAGGGGTTAAAGATACTGTGTTTTACTGTGTGTGATCGTAACATCACACACAGTAAAACACGCCCCTAGATACGCCCCTAGCAGCCGGCCAGAATCAGGAAGTGTGAGAAAATAGATGTGGACGGTTTCACAAGAAAAAAAGCTGCAAAAAAGGTACTTTTGAAGTGAAAAAAATTGCTAGGAGTAATGTATTCATATAGAGGGAATAGCAGTTTAAATATTATTTTTTTTTGCTAAAGTTTAGCTACGCTTTAAACCATACCTCCCAACTTTTGAATTCGGAAAAGAGGGACATTTTTAAGCCACGCCCCTAACCCCGCCCAATATTCCGCATAAACACATCAAATCACGGCCAGATCCTTCTGCAAATAACGCGCGCACATTCTCACTGCGGATCTCTAGACTGTCTGGATATCACAGATATTATAGATCCAGTTATGTCGTCTTTATGTTATGTTTTCCGATCCTGGGTATAGCATTTGCTCATCACGGCAGCAGCAGGACAAACCAAAAGGCTGAGAACAATGAAGGTCAAGAGGGAGACCCTGTGGTGGATGACTTTTCAATTGACAGGTAGCAGAGTTACATGGGGATTTTTTTTTCCAGTTGTGTTACTCTGCTACCGGTCAATGGAAAAATCATCCACCAGAGCCCCCTGTAGATAGCTCCAGATACAGCCCCCCTGTACATAGCGCCACACACAGCCCCCCCGGTGGATAGCTCCAGATACAGCCCCCTGTAGATAGCGCCACACACAGCCCCCCTGTAGATAGCACCAGACACAGCTCCCTGTAGATTGCTCCACACACAGCCCCCCCTGTACATAGCTCGATACAACCCCCTCTAGATAGCCGCACACAGCCCCCTGTAGATCGCGCCACACACAGACCCCTGTACATAGCTCCACACACAGCCCCCCCTGTACATAGCGTCAGATACAGCCCCCTGTAGATAGTGCCACACACAGCCCCCTGTAGATAGCGCCAGATACAGCCCCCTGTAGATAGCGCCAGATACATCCCCCTGTAGATAGCGCCACACAGCTCCCCGGTACGTAGCACCACACACAGTACCCCTGTAGATAGCGCCACACACAGCACCCCTGTAGATAGCGCCACACACAGCACCCCTGTAGATAGCGCCACACACAGCACCCCTGTAGATAGCGCCACACACAGCACCCCTGTAGATAGCGCCACACACAGCACCCCTGTAGATAGCGCCACACACAGCACTCCTGTAGATAGCGCCACACAGCACTCCTGTAGATAGCGCCACACAGCACTCCTGTAGATAGCGCCACACACAGCACCCCTGTAGATAGCGCCACACACAGCACCCCTGTAGGTGCCACATTGCCGCCAGAGCAGAGAGCGGTAGAGGTAGGCTTTATTCACACGACAGGGTCCGAGTGTCGGCTGATAAAAACGGACGGTTTGGGCCGTTTTGCATCCGTTCCGATTCTGTTCCGGGCCGTGTTGGCATTTTTATCGGCCGATTTTGACCCGTTTTGCATCCGTTTTTTTCCTGTCCGTTTTAAAATCGGATGAATTTCATTTAAATTTGTTGCCACACACAGCCCTCTGTAGATAATGCCACAGCCCCCCTGGTAGGTAATGCCAACCAGACCCCTGTAGGTAATGCCACCCAGCCCCCTGTAGGTAATGCCACCCAGCCCCCTGTAGGTTGCACCCATCTCCCCCCTTCCAGGAGAAGTCACTGACTTCAATGTCCATATATGGACAGTCTAGTCACTGACTTCTCCTGGAGTGGAATCCCCGGCAACAGGGTCGGGGATTCCGCTTCAGAAGTGAGTGACGTCACTGTGTCCATATATGGACAGTGCAGTCACTCACTTCTCCTGGCCGGGGATTGGGGATTCCAACTCCTACAGGGAGCAAAAAAACACCCTTCTCCTCACATGAACTCTGCACTGTGAGGAGGTGGAGGAGGAGGAGGAGGAGAGAGAGCGCGAGCGAGCGACGGAAGACACGGCCGTCGCTCGGGACACATCCGGTGATGGCCGTATATTACCCGGCCCCATAGACTTCCATGGGAGCTGGGCAGCCGGGTAAACGGTCGAAAATAGGGCATGTCCCATTTTTGACGGCCAGGTGAGGTCAGGTGACAGGTCATGTGACTGGACTGGTGCACTCACGGGCCGGCATCGGTCCCAGTGAGAACACAGCCGCAAGACTCCTGCCTTCTTCTAATCGCTGCTGGAGTCAGCAGCGATCAACTGTTCTGATGCAGCGCCCAGCGAGACATTTACAGACCGCCCGGGACAGCAGTGAGAAACCGGGACTGTCCTGCCGGATCCGGGACGGTTGGGAGGTATGTTTAAACTAAGCATTACACATGTCCATTCACATGAATTGGTTGTCTGTGTACTGCACATATGAACAGGTCTGGGCAGTTTTCAACCCCTGATCTGCTCCATATACTGATGGAGAAATATATATGAATGAAAACGACCTCACTGAATTGCATGAATACTTAATCTGCTTATTATAAAAATGTAAATTTCAACAGGAACCATATATAATCTCCATTCCTACCTGTTTGCCAACATCATCTAGCGGCGTGGCCATAGTATGCTCTGAAATAGAAATAATGAACGTGTTAATATGTACATGAAGAAAAATTCCTTTAATCTGCATCAGTGGGACCTGATAGATGCCAGATACTCAGAGTTTCTGAATTGTCAGACGGTCATAGAAAAGTATATAAAACCTCTGCCCTCCCCACCAGTAATTGACGGGCAGTTGTGTATCTGCATTCACACACGGCAGCCATCAAACATTAATATGACGGGTGGGGGGAGGCGGAGAAGCATTCCCCTCATTATTATACTATTAGACAATATTTTTTGTGCAATTTGGGCTAATGGCACAACGGACCCGTCTCCATATTATTCTGCCCCTAAGCAGAGCAGCATAGTAAGATGACAGATTCGCAAAATTATCCATTCATAATAATTGCTATTACATTTACCAAGTATCCGTTATACAGTAGCCATTACCCATGATAAAGTCTAGGACTTCACTTACAACAGTAAAAGCATAATAATGATAATTATTTAAACCCATTATTGCAGAGGTTGAAAAGAGGATGTACTATAGACAGAAAATGCAACCATAAAAGACCGCAAAGGAAGATAATTTAAGAAAATATTCTGTTTGATGTTCATGCTGTGAGGAAGGCAAATTCTTAACCTTGACTTTAAGATTTTCATCTACCAGTCATTCACATGACAATTGGAAGCAAATTCCCCACAGATTGTTTGTAATGATTATATTCAAAGAAAAACCTTTGAGAAGACCTACCATAATTCTAAAAATAAAAAATAAATAAATACACTTTTCTTTTTTTTAATAAATATAACCCCTTCCCGCTGCAGCCATTTTTCAGATTTTCATTTTCGTTTTTTCCTCCCTACCTTCCAAAAGCCATAACTTTATTTATTTTTCCATTAATATAGTCCTATGAGGGCTTGATTTTTACAGGACGAGTTGTAGTTTTTCAGGGCACCATTTATTGTACTAGGAAAAGGGAAAAAATTATAAGTGCGGCAGAAAGAGAAAAAAACAGCGATTCCTCTATTGTTTTTTGCGATTCGTTTTTACAGAATTCACAGTGCAATTAATGACATGTTACATTTATTCTGCAGGTCAATACGATTACGGCATACCAAATTTAAATAGTATTTTCTATATTTTACTACTGTGAAAAATAAAATTTACTAGGATAAAAAACTGAAAAACGTATTTTGTGTTGCCAAATTCTGAGCCCTATAACTTATTTTTCCGTCGATTAAGCGGCATGAGGGCATATTTTTTTGCGGGATAAGCTGTAGTTTTTAATGGTACCATATTGGGGTACATGTGAGGTTTTGATTCCATTTTTTGTGGGAGATGGTGACCTAAAAACAGCGATTCTGGTGTTTTAATTTAAATAAATTTTTTTTTTACTGCGTACACTGTGTGGGTTAAAGAATTTTAAATATTATCCAAATGGCGCTCCTTCCCTTCTGAGCCCTGCCATGGGTCTAAACAGCAGTTTATTACCACATATTGCCGTAATCAGGAGAAATTGATTTACAAATGTTGGGGTGCTTTCTCTCCTTTTATTCCTTATAAAAATACTAAGTTTTTTCAGAAGTAGATTTTCATTTTTACAGACGAATTCAAATAAATTTAGCAAAAAACTGTTGGGTCAAAATACTAACTATAGACCCAGATACATTCCTTGAGGGGTGTCGTTTCCAAAATGGGGGGTTTCCACAGTTTTGGCACCACAAGACCTCTTTAAAGCTAACATGGTGCCTAAAATATGTTCTAAGAAAAAGGAGGCCCCAAAATCCACTAGATGCTCCTTTACTTCTGAGGCCTGCGCTTCAGTCCATTAGCGCACTAGGGCAACATGTGCGATATTTGTAAAAATTGCAGAATCTTGGCAATAAATATTGAGATTCGTTTCTCTGGTAAAACTTTGTGTTACGGAAAAAAAATGTATTACAAATGAATTTCAGCAAAAAAAAAATTAAAATTTGTAAATTTCACACCTACTTTGCTTTAAATCTTGTGGAACGCCTGAAGGGTTAAAAACACTTTCTGAATGCGGTTTTAAATACTTTGAGGGGTGCAGTTTTTTAAATGGGGTGGTCTATAAGGGTTTCAAATATATGGGCCCCTCAAAGCAACTTCAGAACTGAACGGATCCCTGAAAAAAGACTAGCCTTTTGAAATTTTCTTCAAAATGTGAGAAATTGCTGCTAAAGTTCTAAGCCTTGTTACATCCTAGAAAAAAAAGGACGTTGAAAAAACAATTCAAACATAAAGTAGACATAAAGTATATATGGGAAATGTTAATTAGTGACTTATGGGTGGTATTACTATCTGTTTTTCAAGTAGATACATTTCAATTTAGAAAAATCATAATTTTTGAACATTTTCTCTAGGTTTTGGTGTTTTTCACAAATAAGCAATGAATTTATCGACCACATTTGTAAAGCAATTTCTCCCGATTACGGCAATACCCCATATGTGGTTAGGGATGCACAATGCATCGAAACTTCGATACTGTTTCGATACCGTGCATCCCCAAACGGTTCGATAGCGTTATTGTATGTATTTCAATACAAAGCTGTGCGGCCGCACAGCTCAGTATTAGTAACACATGAATGTATGAGAGCGGGGCTGCGGCTGTGTAATATATGTGCAATACAGCCATTGCCCCGCTCCTGAGTCCTGACATGCGCGCGCCGTCAGGATGATGCGATGCGGCCAGCGCTGCACTACTGAGCCGCGGCCCTGAAGACAGAACATGGTGGGCGCACTGCAAAACACCCCCATGTTCTGTCCTCAGTGCCTGCATCGCCGCTCATTAGTGCAGCTCTGGCCGTATCCCCTCATGCTGACCACGCGCACACTTGTCAGGAGCGGGGCAATGGCTGTATTACACAGCCGCAGCCCCGCTCTATAACGGCGGAGATCAGAGAAACCTTTCATCTCTGCCACTATTCTCTGGAATGCTTCGATCAAAGCTGACTGCAGCATTCAGGGGAAAATGAGAAGGGGGGGATGCCCCTGGATCGCATCACAGGAATCCCTGTGACGCGATTGCGGGACATACCATATATGGGCAGACAGCCTAGGGTCCATTGAAGGACCCCAGGGCTGTCTTACCATATTTCCTGTTGTTAGGGCATACTTACATGTTCCAACAACTGCCTGTGTACTATCCGTACACAGGCTAATGTAATGGCATATAGATATATGCCAGTACATTAAAGTTTAAAAATAAAGTAAAAACAAAGTAATATTAAAGAGGCTCTGTCACCAGATTTTGCAGCCCCTATCTGCTATTGCAGCAGATAGGCGCTGCAATGTAGATTACAGTAACGTTTTTATTTTTAAAAAACGAGTATTTTTGGCCAAGTTATGACCATTTTTGTAGTTATGCAAATGAGGCTTGCAAAAGTCCAAGTGGGTGTGTTGAAAAGTAAAAGTCCAAGTGGGCGTGTATTATGTGCGTACATCGGGGCGTTTTTAATACTTTTACTAGCTGGCCGTTCTGATGAGAAGTATCATCCACTTCTCTTCAGAACGCCCAGCTTCTGGCAGTGCAGACACAGCGTGTTCTCGAGAGATCACGCTGTGACGTCACTCACAGGTCCTGCATCGTGTCAGACGAGCGAGGACACATCGGCACCAGAGGCTACAGATGATTCTGCAGCAGCATCGGCGTTTGCAGGTAAGTAGCTACATCGACTTACCTGCTAACGCCGATGCTGCTGCAGAATCAACTGAAGCCTCTGGTGCCGATGTATCCGACGCGATGCAGGACCTGTGAGTGACGTCACAGATCTGCACTGCCAGAAGCTGGGCATTCTGAAGAGAAGTGGATGATACTTCTCGTCAGAGCGCCCAGCTAGTAAAAGTATTAAAAACGCCCCGATGTACGCACATAATACACGCCCACTTGGACTTTTACTTTTAAACACACCCACTTGGACTTTTGCAAGCCTCATTTGCATAACTACAAAAATGGTCATAACTTGGCCAAAAATGCTCGTTTTTTAAAAATAAAAATGTTACTGTAATCTACATTGCAGCGCCTATCTGCTGCAATAGCAGATAGGGGTGGCAAAATCTGGTAACAGAGCCTCTTTAAATTAAAAAATATACACATACACCTTTTTTACAATAAACATTAAAATAAGTCTCAATACATAAAATAGACATATTCGGTATTTGCGCGGCCATAATAACCTGCACAACAATTTTTTTGCATTATTTATGATGTGTACGCTATAAAAAAATAAAATTAAAACTGCTTTCTTTCACTTATTGTGAGGCACGAGGTGGGATGAATTTAACCTTCATGTGCCTCACATTAATAGTAATTAACCCCATCATGTACCTCACACATTAACCCATTATGACTGAGAAACATGATGGGGTTAATTACTATGTGAGGCACATTCAAAATTCATCACAGCTCACGCCTCACCAGAAAATGGAAGAACTTTTTTTCTAATTTTTTTATTTCTGTTGGCAAAGTATCGTTTCGGTATCGAAATCGCAATACTACACGAAGTGTCGGTATCGAAGTCCAAATTCTGGTATCGTGACATCCCTATATGTGGTAATAAACTGCTGTTTAGACCCACGGCAGGGCTCAGAAGGACGGAGCGCCATTTGGATTTGAAGCGCAGATTTTGCTGGAATGGTTTTCGGTGCTATGTCGCGTTTGCAACGCGCTGGAGGAACCAACAGTGGAAACCCCCCCAAAAGTGACCCCATTTTGGAAACTACATGCCTCAAGAAATTTTTCTAAGGGTATTATGAGCATTTTGACCGCTCAGGTTTTTTTGCGGAATTGATTGGAGTTAGTCTGTGAAGATGAAAATCTACTTTTTTTTCTGAGAAAACATAGGACTTTTCAAATTTTTACAAGGAATAAAAGGGAAAAGGCACCCCAGCATTTGTATAGCAATTACTCCTGAGTATGGCAATACCCCATATGTGGTAACAAAACTTCTGTTTGGACAAACGGCAGGGCTCAGAATGGCAGGAGCACTACTTGGCATGAAGACTTTGCTTGATTTGTTTTTAGGTGCCATTGCAGAGCACCTGAGGTACCAGTACAGTAGAAACCCCTGAGAAGTGGCCCAATTTTGGAAACTACACCCCAGGGCATTCATCTAGGGGTGTAGTGAGAATTTTGACCCCACAGGTGTTTCAAAGATTTTATTAGACAGTGAAAATGAAAAATTACATTTTTTCCAAAAATATGTAGTTTTAGTTCCCATTTTTTTTTTTTTTCATAAGGGGTAATAGGAGAGAAAACACCACACAATTTGTTACTCAATTTCTCCCGGGTATGGCAATACCCCATGTGTGGCCCTAAACTGCTGTTTTAGAATTGAAGAGCACCATGCGCATTTGCGGCATTTTCGTGATTTTTACAGCATTGACCCAAAATTGAAGGACTCTGAGGTCAAGTAGTAAAACAAACCCCAAGTAGTGACCACTATTTTGGAAACTGCACCCCTCGAGGCATATTTTAAGGGGTGTAGAGAGCATTTTGACCCCAGTTTTTTTTTTTACTTATTAGAAATGAACGCTCAGGGGATGGTGCAAAGTGAAAATTGTAATTTACCAGGGATATGCAATTTTAGTGCCCAATTTGTTGTGCTCAGTTTGTGCAACTGCAGACAAATTTCTCAAACTTTTAAGCGGGTTCTCCTGGGTATGGGGATGCCATGTATGTGGACATTAACTGCTGTTTTGGAACACTAGGGCTCAGAAGGGAGGGAGCGCCATTTGGCTTTTGGAGCTCAGATTTTTCTTGGTAATAGTTCTGTTTGGGGTATGATGGTATTATAGTTTATAATGTGGGGGCATATGTAATCTGTGCGGAGTACATCAGGGCATAATAAGAGGGTATAATAATGAAGTAAATAAATAATAATCTGCAGATATGTGGCCGGTGTTGCACTGATAAATGGCGCCCAATCACCATATTCTGAGAGCCAGAACTTTTTTAATTTTTTTCTCCAGCGGAGCGGTGTGAGGGATTATTTGTTGCAGGAACAATCTGTAGTTTTCATTGGTACCATTTTGGGGTATTTTATCACTTTTTATTCCATTTGTTGGCAAGAAAGGGCAACAAAAACAAGCGATTCTGACAAAGTTTTTTATTCTTTTTATCTACAGCATTCACCGTGCGCTAGAAATTACATATTTACTTTATTCTGCGGGCTGATACGATTATACCGATACCATATTTATATAGTTTTTTTTATATATTTTACAGCGTTTGCACAATAAAATAACTTTTTTAAATAATTTTTTGTATCAGAATATTCTGAGAGCCATGTTTTTTATTTTTTCGTCAAAAAAGGCGTAAGAGGGCTTGTTTTTTGCGGGAAGGACTGTAGTTTTTATTGGTACAATTTTGGAACCATGCAACATTTTGATCACTTTTTATTCCAGGTTTTGGGAGGGGTGGTGAACAAAAAACAGCGATTCTGGAATTTGTTTTTTATTTTATTTAGTTATGGTGTTTACCATGCGGGGAAAAGAACGTAATATCTTTATAGTTTGGGTCGTTACGGACACGGCGATACCAACGGTGTACTTTTTTTTATGTTTTGAGTTTTTTCCTATAATAAAAGGCCTATTCTGGGAAAAAAAAGGCAGTTATTGATTTTTTTTATTTTAAACTTTTTTACATTTTAATTAACTTTCTTTTTTGTCCCACTAGGGGACTTGAGGGCATGAAGCCCTGATCGTTATTTTAATACACTGCACTACCTACATAGTGCAGTGTATTAAAGCGGTCAGATACTCACTGACAAAAAGCCTATTAGGCTTCGCCTGCGGGCGGGGACTAATAGGCTTTCATACTATGCAGACCATAGCAACCATCGGCACCTACGCGGGTGCAGATCGTTGCCATAGCAACAATTGGGTGCGATCTAACCAGCTAGATGCATCGATCTCTTTTGATCGCTGCATCTAAGGGGTTATTCGGCCGGATCGGAGGCTAGCTCTGGTCCTGGCCGTTACAGCAGGATATTAGCTGTAATATACAGCGGACACCCGCTTCTGAGCCATCTTCTTGCCCCTGATAGTAAGCCCGTTAGGCCCCACCGACAGGCGGGGCCTAAAAGGCTTCCGTGTTTGGCAGACCAGGAGGCCATTGTTAGGCCTCCGGTTGCTATAGCAACCACTGGCATCCCGGCGACCGCGACGCAGGGATGCCGACATCCTATAAACCACCTAGATGCAGCGATCGCTTGATCGCTGCATCTAATGGGTTAATCAGCAGGATCGGAGCCTTGCCGTTATAGCGGGATGTCACCCGCTCGTGATGACTCAGCCTCTGAGCCCGCTCCATCACAATCACGTAGTTTCGTTTTTACAGTGTTCTTCGTTCAGTAAAAACTGTGTGTTCTTTATTCTATGTGTTGATACGACTACGGCTATAGCAAATGTAAATATTTTTTTTGTACTTTTAAAAAAGAAAAAAAAATGGAATTTTACAGTTTTTTTTTAGAAGTTCCCCTAGGGACTTGAACCATCAATCGGTGGATCGCTTACATGATATACTGCAATGGTATTGTATTGCAGTATAACGTTATACTGACAGCCTCCTATGAATCCCTGCCGAAAAAGGTGTAGTATAGCAACTGGGCGTGGCTTAAAATCGCTGATGTACACCACGATTTGCACCAAAATTTTGGCCCAAAAAACGGTCATAAACTGAGCCAACCATAAAGTGGTATAAATAAGAGAAAAGTGTTTAACATGTCTAGCAAGATGTGCCAAATGTATCATAAAGCATGCGCCATTGCGATAAATTTTGCACATATTCTGACTTCCTGGTCTAAATTTACACGGTTTAGTAAATCTACATTTTGCTCTGGTTTTCTATGTTTATATATTGGTCTTGATTCTAGAGCCAAGTCTGGCCACAGACTTGAGACCGCTGTCAGTCTCGTCTGCCCAATTAACATGCATGTTCAGCCCATCCAAAGTACGTATTTTATTACAGGGGGGGGGCGCTGCTGCCTCTTATCTCCAGGGGAAACTAAGAAGATCACAGATAAAAATACAAGCGTTTCTGTAATGACGGGGTAGGGAGACTGACAGGTGAGCCCTAATCTACCCGCCACTCAGTCCCTGCCTACTTGCAACGGCCCGTCCTAGGCGACGGCGTACAACTGGGCGACGGTCCCTACGCTCAATAAGTGGACGACAGACAAACAGACAAGGGTACACAGAAGCTAAGGGAAATGGGGCAGTTGCCCACGGCAACACAGTGAGCAACAAGAGTAGTGAACCAGCCGAGTCAAACCAGGAGTGCACGAGGTACAAATCGCAGAGCAGGAGCGTAGTCAGTAAAGCCAGGGTCAAAAATGAAGCAAGGTCAATAATCATAGCAGGAGAAGCAGAGCCAGGAAACAGAAAAGAATCACAGGCAAAGGAGGAGCAGGAAATGCAGGTATAAATAGACAGAGAGCGGGAGCTAGCTCAGTCTGGTCAGGCTGTGATAGGCTCTCCCACTCCTCAGCCTCCCAGCCTGACTGGTAGAAGATCGTGTCACTCTCTCAGACTTAGGAGCAGGTGCAGACTGATTACCCACGGGCGTCGACACAGAAGCGGTGTCTGGCAGATCCTTTACAGTTTCACAGAAATCAAAGCAATGTAGAGGTGACATTTACAAATTTCTTTTTTTTGTTATTCAATTTCTTTCTGTAAAACAGAAGGTTTTACCAGGGAAACACAACTCAATATTTATTGCCCAGATTCTGAAGTTTTTAGAAATATCCCACATGTGGCCCTAGTGTGCTAATGCACAGGTCTCATAAGCAAAGAAGGACCTAGTGGATTTTGAAGCCTCCTTTTCATTAGGCACCATGTCCGGTTTGAAGAGGTCTTGTGGTTCCAAACCAGTGGAAACCCCCAAAAAGTGACTCTATTTGGCAAACTACACCCCTCAAGGAGCTCATAGAGAGGTAAAGTGAGCATTTAGACCCCACAGGTGTTTTTTTTGCTGCATTTTGTACCTTTTATTGGAAAAAAGTGCTTTTCAATTGCACATCCTAATTCCACAAATTTTTAATTTTTAACAAGGAATAAAGGACAAAAGGCACCCGATTACGGCAATACCCCATATGTGGTCATAAACTGCTGGTTGGACAAACGGCAGGGCCATGTCGCCATATCTCATTTGCAGAGCTTCTGAGGTACCAGTACAGGGGAAACCCGTTTTAAAGTGACCCTGTTTTGGAAACTAGACCCCTTGAGGAATTCATTGTAGTTTTCATGGGGTGCATGCGACTTTTTGATCAGTCTTTATTCTATTTTTTTTAAGAGGCGTGGTGACTAAAAAACAGCAATTCTACTATTGTTTTTTGATTCCTTTTTTTTTTTTTTTACAGCGTTCACTGTGCACTATGAGTCACATATTCACTTTATTCCATGGTGCGATACCATATGTTTATAGTTGTTTTTTTTAACGTCTTATGGCGTTTGCAAAATAAAATAATTTTTATAAAATATCATTTACTTTTTGTGTTGCCTTATTCTAAGAGCCATTACTTTTTATTTTTCCATCAATAAAGCCGTGTGAGGACTTGTTTTTTGCGTAACGAACTGTAGTTTCGATCAGTACAATTTTTAGGTACATGCAACTTTTTTATCTCTTCTATGTGGTTAATCAGCGTGGACACCGCGATCGATCACCGCTGAAAGAGCTGCGGCAACTGCCGTACGAGACAGTTGTCACAGCTCCTGTATGTGCCGGGACGACGGCCGATCCTCCCGTGACGTACTATTTGGTCATCGAGCTCAAACGATGCACTTATGACCTAATACGTCAAGGAGCAGGAAGGGATTAAATGCTTTCATTTCAAAAGATAGGGGTGGTCAAGAACTATACAAGTCATAAATGGAGGATACCTGCCAACCCATAGGGCATGGATTGAAAGCTGTCAATGCTAAGACAAATAAATTTCTTGATAGGAACGAATATCATGCTATAGACTACTAAATGTGAGACCTGTTGGATTAAGATTAGAGGACAGTAGCAATTTGTATTTCATATATTGAAATAAGTCTGCATTCAAAATTCACGGTCATTACACCAATTAATCTCATCCGGTACAAAGTTTACATTGGAATATTTTATCTTTTAGTGTGTGCGCCTCAGGAATACCGTATAGCATACAGATGCAGAAATTCATCTTCTGATGTGCTGCCAGCAAATCTGTAGTGAAAGATGATGGCAGTGGTCCATCATGCTGTTTAGGTACTGATAAAAAGCAGCAACACACTGATTAACAGGGAATAACAAAAAGCACACAGTATCTTTGCAATAACTATACAATGGGGTACATTTAGTTCAGAATAATTTAATAGCATTTCCACCGAAAACGTAGCCATAGATTAGTAAAACAGTTTTGTACGCTAAACAGGTGCTGGATTATAGGAGTTTTTTAAATAATCTTTATGGACTTTGTGTAAGGGAAAAATGGAAGAACAATACTTTATTTTTCGCTTCAATAAAATGGTAAACACAACTTAAGAAGAATGCAACTAACCCACATAAACATGACGACGAACAACTTGTGGTGCCGGAGGCAGCCGCCACAGCTAATCGGTGCAGACCCTCACCGGCCATACACTGATGACCTATCCTTTGGATAGGTCATCGGTATGAAAAACAGCTCCATGCCCAGACAAACCGTTTAAATCAGAATTAAAAAGGAACACTCCAGGCAAAACTGATGAACAGTTATGCCTACGGCAGGACTGGAGGGGCAGCGCATGACTTCTCTAATTAGTGTACTTTAAATCCATTAGTTACAGTGACTGTTTTGCTACAAAAAATTTTGCCAATACAAGTGGTAAAGAGAAGAAGATTATAAAAAGGAAAGACAAAACTTTTTAGATCAAACCGGTTTTAAAAAACAATACATGTGCAACTGACACCAAAAACGAAAAAGGAAAAAAAAAAGAAGTAGACTACCACTAAACAACGGCTTGTCACACTGTACATACTGCACCTTAGTAGTTATCTTATTATATGTATTGACGATAGATAGCTCTGTATAGTGTTGATATATGACATTCCTGGCGTAGTGACCTTTTCTGTTCATCAGTGTGGATACATTTTTATATATCTAGTTAAACTTTTAAGAAATTAAATAAAGTATTTATTTTTATTGAACTTATAGACTCTGTCTTGTATCGGTTTTCATCTATTCTGTAGGAGTACAGCTCTGTGATATATTGGGATTTAAAATGTCCAAATAATGGAATCAAATGCAGTGATTATAGGTTTGATTATTCAATAAATGTTTGCTCAGTGGGAATCCCACTTAAAGGGGTATTCAGAGACTTTTCTATTGATGGTTTATTCTTAGGGCTATCTGACTTCACGTACCCCCCACTGATCAGCTGACTGAAGGGGCCGCTGCGACAAATGCTGGGGCCTCTTCATAGATTACTAGGCACAGCACCGTACACACTTGTAGTGGCTGTGTCTGGGATTGCAGATCTCTTTAGCCCAGTCGCATTACAATGAATAAGAATGAGCTGCAATCCCAGGCACAGCCGCTACCATCTTCAGTCAGCTGATCTGTGTAGGTGTCGGGAGTCGGACTCCCTCCGATCTGATAGTGAGGACCTGTCCTAAGGATGGTCATCAATATAAAAGTCCTGGAAAACCCCTTTAAACCTACTAAACATGTTTTAAGTAAATAAGGTAGGGGAGGCAAATAACATTACATACTTATGCAATATACTCCTTACCTATTGTAATCACATCTTGAGAATTACATGAAGACTCTTCCTTGTAGTTCTCTTCACTCCCTATTGTAAGAATAGTTGGACACACAACATCCCGAATACAAGCTGGAGATTCAGGTCTGTCAGGAGATAGTGGTCTTCTCTGGACTTCCAGATCCCCATCATCATCAAGCACAGCTCCCATTTCCTTCACATCACGTGACATTGTTTCTCTAGATCCATTTTCATCACCTATGCGGTTTTCTTCCTTATTAATTTCAGTTTCTAACATATGATTTTCCCAAAGGATCTTAAATTCGGTTTTGAAAACTGAAGAGGAAACATAAAATCTAATAAATTCACAATAGAATAAAGTATTTAAATATTACTAAACAAAAACCGAAGTATTCATGTAAGGCTCTGTTCAGACTTGCCTTATGTCAGATTTTTGTTGCTCACGGACTGTCAGAATATCATAGCATGCTCCGGTATTCTACCCAGTAATTTGATGCTGACGGACCCATAACAAGTCAACGGGGTAAAAAGAAACAGATCTGTCAAACAGATCTTAACAGATGCTTATAGGGTTATTTCGGATTCTAGTACTCAAAGTTTAATAGATGGCTACCATCAAGGTAAACAACTTAGGCCAGAGTGTATGATCGTTTACCATGCACCGTATTCTCCCAGAAAAAGGACAATGTAACAGGACTTTAGACCAGATATGTTAATCACACTGCAGCAGTCTGGTTGTCTGGCTTCAGCAAATTAATATTTTATTTGTATGTTTGTTTAAAAGTTATACAATTTTTCAAAACACTTTCTCTATTAATTCCTCATGGTTTTCAATATCTCCGTTATTATTCAGTAGGAATTGTGATGTTTACTTCCAGGGATAAAATTCTGTCCATGGTCATGTGATGGACACACAAGGTAATGGGACTGTTAGAAGGCACATCCCTGATACACATACTGTAATGAGTTGTGCATCCAGATTGGAAAACTGTATAACTTTTAATCATACAAATAAAAGCAACATTATTTGCTGAAACTAGACAACCCCTTTAACCCCTTAAGGACGCAGCCTAGTTTTGGCCTTAAGGCTCAGAGCCCATTTTTCAAATCTGACATATTTCACTTTATGTGGTAATAACGTGGGAATGCTTAAACCTACCCAAGCGATTCTGAGATTGTTTTCTCTTGACACATTGGGCTTCATGTTAGTGGTAAAATTTGGTCGATATATTCAGTGTTTATTGGTGAAAAATTGCAAAATTTAGAGAAAATTTTGAAAAAATTGCATTTTTCAGAATTTAAATGCATCTGCTTGTAAAACAGACGGTTATACCACCCACAATAGTCACTAGTTCACATTTCCCATATGTCTACTTTAGATTGGCATAGTTTTTTGAACATTCTTTTATTTTTCTTGGACGTTACAAAGCTTAGAACATAAACAGCAATTTCTCATATTTTTAAGAAAATGTCAAATGCCTTTTATTTAAGGTACCTGTTCAGTTCTGAAGTGGCTTTGAGGGGCCTATGTATTAGAAACCCTGATAAAACAACCCATTTTAAAAACTAGACCCCTCAAAGTATTCAAAACAGCATTTAGAAAGTTTTTTAACCCTTCAGGCATTTCACAGGAATTAAAGCAAAGCGGAGGTGAACTTTGCAAATTTCATTTTTCTTGCGGAACTTCAATTTTATTCATTTTTTTTTCTGTAACACAGAAGGTTTTACCAGAGAAACACTACTAAATATGTATTGTCCAGATTCTGCAGTTTTTAGAAATGTCCCACATGTGGCCCTACTGCGCTCGTGGACTAAAACACAAGCCCTAGAAGCAAAGAAGCACCTAGTGCATTTTGAGTCCTCTTTTTTATTAGAATATATTTTAGGCAGCATGCCAGGTTTGAAGAGGTGTTGAGGTGCCAAAACAGTAGGAATCCCCCAATAGTGACCCCATTTTGGAAACTACACCCCTCAAGGAATCCATTTTGACCGCACAGTTTTTTCACAGCACGTATTTGAATTGGGCTGTGAAATGAAAAAAAATGTCATTTTTTCCAATAAAATGTCATTTGTGATCAAAATTTCTTATTTTCACAGGGAACAAAATACCCCATTTTGTTGCCCAATTTGTCCTGAGTGCGGCAATACCCCATTTGTGGTGATAAACTGCCGTTTGGGCCCATGGGAGGGCTCAGAAGGAAAGGAGCGCTATATGTTTGTTGGAGTCCAGATTTTGCTGGATTGGTTTTCGGGTGCCATGTCGCATTTGCAGAGCCTCAGGGGTATCAAAGCAATGGAAACCCACCAAAAGTTACCCCATTTTGGAAACTACACCCCTCAAGGAATTCATTTAATAAAATAATATTTTTTATCAAAATTTCTTATTTTCACAGGGAACAAAATGCTCAATTTTGTTGCCCAATTTCTCCTGAGTGCAGCAATACCCCATTTGTGGCAATAAACTGCCGTTTGGGGCCATGGGAGGCCTCAGAAGGAAAGGAGCGCTGTGTGTTCTTTGGAGTCCAGATTTTGCTGGATTGGTTTTCGGGTGCCATGTCGCATTTGCAGAGCCCCAGAGCTATCAAAGCAATAGAAACCAATCACAAATTACCCCATTTTGGAAACGACACCCCTCAAGGAATTCATTTATGGGTGTTGTGACTATTTTGACCCCATAGTTTTTTCACAGAACTAATTTGAATTGGGCTGGGAATGAAAACAAAATTATTTTTTTCAAATAATATGTAGTTTTGGCTGAAAATTTCTTATTTTCACAAGAAACAAAATACCCCATTCTGTTGCGCAATTTGTTCTGAGGGCCGCAATACCCCATTTGTTGTGATAAACTGCCGTTTGGGCCCATGGGAGGGCTCAGAAGGAAAGGACCACCATTTGGCCTACTGGGGACTTTCTAGTGCGAAGTCATGTATGCAGAAGCACCTGAGGTACCAGTACAGTTGAAACCCGCAAGAAGTGACCCCGTTTTAAAAACTACACCCTTAAGGCATTCATCTAGAGGTGTAGTGAGCATTTTGACCGGAGACCTACACCCCATAAACTGTAATGTGGGTTCTCCCGGGTATGGCAATACCCTACATGTGGCTGTTATCAGCTGCCTGGGCACACAGCAGGGCTCAGAGGTGAAAGACGAGGGGGGATAAGCTGTGCGGAGTGCATCAGGGTAAGTAAAATTGGGGTAAATTATAAACCAAGGAATGTATGATAAATTTTAAAACACTCTTTCATACAGAGCTCTGGTTATTCGGGACACGTGTCACATTGATATATTGTGTCATCCCTTATCGCCCTCTTATAGCAGACTTTGCACCTCTTTTGACTTTTTCCCTTCTTGCCAGTTTGGGGAACTTCCCCTGGAAAGTGTTGCCGCCCTGGTACGATGCGTGTGGCCCCGCTTCCAGAAGTACTGGGTGCCCCCCCTTCTTGGTCCCTAAAGATTAGGTTCTTGATAATCACCTCTTGAAATTCCAGGAAAGTTCCCGTCTGGCCTGCACATCGACGTAGCACGTACGCATTGTACAAAGTCATCTGTATGATGTGCACGGCCAGCTTCTTATACCACACCGCATAGCGCTGTAGGGCTTCAGGGCTTGATCTTACAAGTCCATCCCTCCCATGTACCTATTGTAGTCCAGGATGCAGTCTGGTTTGGGGGTAGCCTTTCCTTCATATATCCTAAACCTGTAGGTATACCCTGATGCACTCTCGCAGCTTATACATCTTCACGCCATACCTTGCCCTCTTACCCGGCAGGTACTCGCGGAATTGAACCCTCCCTTTAAAATGTACCAGGGACTCATCAATAGAAATACACTTCTCGGGGTGTATGCTGGGGAAAACCAGGCACTGGAACGGTCTAATAGGGGTCTCCGTTTATACAAACGGTCAAAACTGGGGTCATCTCGGGGTGGGCATGGCTCATTATCAGTATAATGTAAGAAGCGAAGTATTGCCTCATTTATTTTTTTAGGTTCCAGTTCAGTTCTGAAGTTGCTTTGAGGGGCCCATATATTAGAAACCCCTATGAAATACCCCATTTTAGAAACTAGACCCCTCAAAGTATTCACAACAGCATTTAGAAAGTTTATGAACCCTTTAGGTGTTTCACAAAAATTTAGAGCAAAGTAGAGGTGAAATTTACTTTTTTTTTTTGTCAGAAAATCCTCTTTATACAATTTTTTTTATAACACAAAAGGATTTATCAGTGAAACGCAAATTAATACTTATTGCCCAGATTCTGCAGTTTTTAGAAATATCCCACATGTGGCCCTCGGGCGGTAATGGACTGAAGCACCGGCCTCCGAAGCAAAGGAGCACCTAGTGGATTTTGAGGCCTCTTTTTTATTAGGCACCATGTCCGGTTTGAAGAGGTCTTGTGGTGCCAAAACATTGGGAACCCCCCAAAAGTGACCCCAATTTGGAAACTAGACCCCTTGAGGAATCCATTGTAGTTTTCTTGGGGTGCATGGGGCTTTTTGATCAGTTTTTATTCTATTTTTAGGTGGCGTGGTGACTAAAAAACAGCAATTCTACTATTGTTTTTTTATTCTTTTTTTTTTACAGCGTTCACCGTGCGCTATAAATAAAATATTCACTTTATTCTGCGGGGCGATACGATTACGGCGATACCAGATGTTTATAGTTTTTTTTTATGTCTTATGGCGTTTGCACAATAAAATACGTTTTGTAAACAATCATTCACTTTTTGTGTTACCTTATTCTAAGAGCCATAACGTTTTTATTTTTCAATCAATAAAGCCGTGCGAGGACTTATTTTTTGCGTAACGAACTGTAGTTTCGATCAGTACCATTTTTAGGTACATGCGACTTTTTGATCTCTTTTTATTCCATTTTTTGGGAGGTGAAGTGACCAAAGAATTGTGATTGTGGTACGGTTTATTATTATTTTATTTTACGGCGTTCATCGTGCGGGATAAATAACTAAATAATTTTGTAGTTCAGGCCGTTACGGACGCGGCGATACCAATTATGTATAGTTTATTTGTTTGTTTATATATTTTTATTAACAATAAAGGACTGATAAGGGAAAAGGGGGGATTTTTACTTTTATTACTTTTAAATCTTTTATTTTCTTATTTTTACACATCTTTTTTTAACTTTTTTTTTACTTTATTACTTTGTCCCACTAGGGGACTTGAGGGCAGGAGGCCCTGATCGCTATTCTAATACACTGCACTACATGCGTAGTGCAGTGTATTAGAACGGTCAGCTACTCACTGACAGCAAGCATAGTGGGTCCTGACGTTGTCAGGACCCACTAGGCTTCCGTCTATGGCATAGCCGGACGCCATTGTTTGGTGTCCGGTTGCCATAGTCACCATCGCCGGCCGCTATCGCGTAGCAGGCCGGCGATGGCATCATAACCCCTAAAAAGGCGCAATCTCTATAGAACGCGGCTTTTAAGGGGTTAATCAGCGGGGACACAGCGATCGGTCCCCGCTGTAGGAGCTGTGACAGCTGCTGAACAAGACAGCAGTGTCACAGCTCCTGTATGTGTCGGGAGGACGGCCGAAACGGCCGTTACTCCCGTGACGTGCTATTACGTCATGGAGCGCGAACGATACAGCTGCCATGACGTAATAGTACGTCAAGGAGCGGGAAGGGGTTAAAAGGTGGTCATACACATTAGATTTAGTGGACCTCCTAACTAATGTGTATGGGGGTGTCCCCACCCCTCTGGGATGGAACATGTCAGAGGAAAGAAGAATGGGGCATAATGGATTTCAACATGGATTTCGACCCTTCATTCTCGTTGCAAATAAACTGCTGCCAGGTGTCTGGCAGAAGTTTATTCCCCTAACCCGACTGAAATAAAGATGTATTCTCAGCTGAGTCGACCATACATATATGGGTGAGTCGAGAGGAATAGCGGTTAGAAGACCGGTATCTAAAGTGTATGGGCAGCTTTCCTTCTTTTAGGACCCTTAGGGTATGTTCACACGGCCTATATACGGACGTAAATCGGGCGTTTTTGCCCCGAAATACGCCCGAAAATAGCGCCTCAATAGCGCTGACAAACATCTGCCCATTGAAAGCAATGGGCAGACGTTTGTCTGTTCACACGAGGCGTATATTTACGCGCCGCTGTCAAATGACGGCGCGTAAATTGACGCCCGCGTAGAAGAAGTGACCTGTCACTTCTTTGGCCGTAATTGGAGCCGCTATTCATTGACTCCAATGAATAGCAGCGCTAATTACGGCCGTAATTGACGCGGCGTTCAAGCGCCTGCACATGCCGGTACGGCTGAAATTACGGGGATGTTTTCAGGATGAAACATCCCCGTAATTTCAGCCGTTACGGACCCCCGCCGTGTGAACATACCCTTATATTGTAAACATCACACTATTAGGGGGAGTTCACACTGAGTTTTTTTACGTGGAAAAAGCGCCGCAAAATGTGCCAAGAAACGTCCAAAAATGCCTCCCATTGATTTCAATGGGAGGCAGAGGCGTTTTTTTTTCCGCGAGATGACAAAAAGGCTGGCGGGAAAAAGAAGGAACATGCCCTATTTTCGGGCGTTTACGCCTCCGACCTCCAAATGACATCAATGGGAGGCAGAGAAAGCATATTTCGCGGCGTTTTATGCCCGCGGCGCTCAATGGCGTGCGTGCGGGAAGAGGAAAATCTGCCTCAAAATTCCAAACTGATTTTTGAGGCAGATTTTCCTCCTGCAAAAAACTGTGTGTGAACCCAGCCTTATAGTAAGACAGAATACGTTATTTTCAATCTGTTATACTCCTTACAAAACTCCTGGTTTTGCAGTATATTACTGTGTGACTATGCTGGTCAACACAGATCAGCTGATGGCTTTGGCCCTTATTGTTAGGTACAGTCTAGGGCTGGGCAATTAATCAAAATAAAACCGAAATTCAGCGCAAATAACAGTCATCTTGCGGAAATCTGGTTCTTCGATTACGTTTTTTACAGTTTCAGTTGTATGTGTGTCCTCAGGACGCAGATACAGTTGAAACCAATGGTAGAGCAGGGAGCCTTAAGGTCCCTGTTCTACCATACACTAAATATTAATTCAATGGTGTAGCATGCAAATAGGGGGCAAGGTATGTAAAAAGAGGTGTGGTCTAAATCGTTCATTAATCGTAAAGCGAGGTTACATGTTCAATTAATCGTCTCAAACTTATCATACGGCCATCATACAAGAGCAGCGCATGCAAAAGAAGAACTCACAAATTAATAATTTTGAACAGGAAAAAGAACTACATTAGGGGGATGTATTAAGACTATGCCAGTCTTGAGCAACCAAGAGTAACATGCGACAAGTTTATTAAAAGGCACCCATCCCATAGTCAAATTTTTTGTGACTGTTGGGCCGTATTTGACATTTCTATGCTAGAAAACTAGCGTAGAAAAGTTAACCGCCCCATGTGGTATGAAGACACTCAATGATAAGCAAGTAAACCCAACCAAAAATAACATAAAAAAAGGTACACCCAGATCCTTCAAATAAAAGAGTGATATTTCAGAAAACATTATTTTTAATCTCTTTATTAATGACCTTGTGGGTGGGATTGATAGCAAATGTGTCAGTTTTTGCTGATGATACAAAACTTTATGGGATATTTAAAACTCAGCTTGACTATAAAATATATTACAGAAAGACCTAGATAAGCTGGCAGCGTGGGCAAAAACATGGCAGATTAAATGTAATGTTGATTAGGCTTTATTCAGACGAACGGGAAAAACGTCCGCGCAACGCGCGTGATTTGCACGTGGTGCTTTTCTGTTTACATTCACCCTTTTGACAGCTCTTGCGCGAATCACGCAGTTCGCACGGAAGTGCTTCCGTGCGGCATTCGTGGTTTTCATGCACCCATTGACTTCAATGGGTGCGTGATGCGTGCAAAACATCCAAACGGAGTGTCTTCGAGATGAGCGAACCCGGACAACCGAACCAAACTTCACCGAGTTCGGCCGAACAAGTTTTGGCCGAACCGGGCAAAAAAATTTCCGGTACGCGACGTCAGGAGATAGTCACTGTCCATGGTGCTGAAAGAGTTAAACTGTTTCAGCACCCTGGACAGTGACTTCCGATCCCAATATACATGAACGTGTAAAAAAAAAAGAAGTTCTGACTTACCGATAACTCCCGGCTTCTTCCTCCAGTCTCACCTCCCGGGATGACAATTCAGTCCAAGTGACAGCTCCAGCCAATCACAGGCCAAGCACAGGCTGCAGCGGTCACATGGACTGTAGAGTCATCCAGGGAGGTGGGGCCAGATGTCAAGAGAGGCGCGTCACCAAGGACGCGTCACCAAGGCAACGGCCGGGAGGGAAGTTCTCGGCAAGTACGAACTTTTTCTTTTTTTTTTAACAGGTTTCTCGATATTGTGATCGGCATTCACTTTCGAGGGTGCTGAAAGAGTTAACTGCCGATCAGTTAACTCTTTCAGCACCCTGGACAGTGACTGACGTCGACTAGACTCATCTCTATGATGCTCTCTATGATGGCGGCTGCGTGAAAATCATGCAGCCGCGCATCATACACGGAGCTGTCAAGTGGTTTTTGCGCGCACAAAACGCTGTGTTTTTGCGTCCGCAAAAACGCCACGTTCGTGTGAATCACGCCTAAATGTAAAGTAATGCACCTAGGACGCAACAATAGCATTAATTCATAAGCATTAAATGGAATAAAACTTGGGATAATGGATCAAGAGGAGGACCTGGGTATTCTGGTAACAAATAAGCTAAGCAGCAGAACTCAATGTCAGACAGCAGCTGCAAAAGCAAGTAGGATTTTAGGGTTTATAAAAAAAAGAGAGATAAAAGCCTGTGATTCAAATGTAATATTCCTCTATAAATCCCTTGTAAGGCCACATCTTGAATATGGAATTCAGTTTTCAGATCCACATTTTAAAAAGGATATAGGAGAACTGGAGAAGGTTCAAAGGCAGGCAACGAGATTATTAACTGGGATGGTACAAATAGTACTAATTTCTACTATATTTGTGTAAAAAAACAGACCATAAAAAGAAAAAACAAAAACTACAAAAGGTAACAAAAAAGAAAAAAAACCAGAACAATCTTATACTACTTATTAAATTTACCCAATTCTCAACCTCGAAAGGCCCTACTGTGTGTAGTTAGAAACTCGAGTTCTGTAATTAGATGTAAATAGGCATCCTGCCATACCAGCACTAGGCAACATGTTCCACATGCAGTAATGACCATCCAGTAAAAGTACTATGCACAGAACTGGTTGCTTTTATTCTTTGGTACGTATTTACTCTAAGCAATGCATACAATACGAACACAATAAATAAATCATAGCCTTGTGCAGAATCACTTAGAGACAGCTACTTAGAATACTAGAAAAATGCATAATTTCTGTCAAACTACATTATAAAATATTACATGGGGCAAAATCCTTAAATCTTTCACATATAAAACATACAACTCCCCAATTATCTACAGAAAATCGAAGAGAAAAATCAACATATATGAAATGGGGTTGCCAAAAAACAATAAAAGATCCATTACTCACCGAATAGATTCCCTGGAATTCCAGCGCAGTGGTGCTCCCCGATGTTATTTGTTTAGAGTGCTGTAGCACCACGCTGTAGCCAATCACTTGCCTCATTGGTATATGGCACAAGACCGCTAAGGCCAGTTATCACGTGGGTATACGCAAACATCACTGTAAACAAAGATCAGCGCAGAGCACCGGAGTGGCTGCGGTGGTATACCAGGGGTTATAATAGGTGAGTAATGGGGCTTTTATAGTTTTATGGCTTTTCCCCCTTCCTTTCTTGCGATCTTGGAAAACCCCTATAACCCCTTAATGACCGGGCCTGAAAAGGTCTTAATGACCAACTACATTTTTCAATTTTTACCTTTCTGCATTTCAACAACATTTTTTGTACCCCTTGAAAAAGCTACCGCGAAACGTGCGTCGGGGCTCTTGCTGTGGAGCTCATTTTTGGCTTGACATGCAATACACGGGTTGGTATGGCTTCTGGGACCTACTCTGATTTTTGGTGATACCCTGGTCTCTATACCACTTTATTTACACTGAGATTTCAGTGTTAGCTACAAGTCTCTCGTGTATACTATTTTTTACAGGGTCTGTATTACATTGTTCTGTTTCAGCATGCTTTTTGGAGACACATTTTGTGGTGTCGGTTATCCTTGTACTGTACATTTATAGCATGACTGTCATAGTGACCCTGTCTGGTATTATTGAATGTTGAATATAGGCCATTCTGAGTAGCCTCATGTTCTCCACATTGTATATTTTAATTGTCTGTGGTTTTTAGGTCCTGATGGCCAACATGTTCTAATGTATATTGTAATAAAGAATTTATATTTTTTGCAAGTTACTTACTGTACTTGGTGTCATTATTTTTCCCTTTTGGGAGATTTGATTTGTCTTCACATACAGTTATAGGTATTTAATATATGAAATGGGGTTGCCAAAAAACAATAAAAGATCCATTACTCACCGAATAGATTCCCTGGAATTCCAGCGCAGTGGTGCTCCCCGATGTTATTTGTTTAGAGTGCTGTAGCACCACGCTGTAGCCAATCACTTGCCTCATTGGTATATGGCACAAGACCGCTAAGGCCAGTTATCACGTGGGTATACGCAAACATCACTGTAAACAAAGATCAGCGCAGAGCACCGGAGTGGCTGCGGTGGTATACCAGGGGTTATAATAGGTGAGTAATGGGGCTTTTATAGTTTTATGGCTTTTCCCCCTTCCTTTCTTGCGATCTTGGAAAACCCCTATAACCCCTTAATGACCGGGCCTGAAAAGGTCTTAATGACCAACTACATTTTTCAATTTTTACCTTTCTGCATTTCAACAACATTTTTTTTCTTATTTTTCATTGACGTGGCCGTATGAGGCCTTGTTTTATGCGGGAGAAATTGTATTATTTTTTTTTTCATGGTTTGGAGGTAGAAAAAATAATAATTTTTACAGCGTGAATATAAGAGAAAGCGATTCTCTGCATTTTTTTTGTTTATTTTTTATCCCGTTCATGTTTCATGCTAAATAACCCTTTAGATTAATTCTTCAGGTTATTACGGTAGTTTAGATACCTAATATGTGTAGCTTTTTTGTTTTTATTTAGTGTAGGGGCAATCAAATATATTCTATGCAAAATAATGATTTTTATTTATAAAATTTATTGTTACTTTAAAGGGATAACTTTATTTATAACTTTATTTTTTACTTGTAATGTATTAGCATATTCCTGTATGCTAATACATCATACTGTGTCACTGTGACACAGGCTGCTGTTAGGGCAGCACATAGTGTGCCCGAACAGCAGGCTTACGGAACAGACAGTCCTGGGGTCCTTTGTAGGTCCCTAGGGCTGACTGCAGAGGGATTCCCCGATGTTTCATGGAGTCACCGGGTTTCCAATGATGAGATCAAAGCGGGGAGTTCCCTTTGATCTTGCTGCTGTCATGGACCGCGGCGATCAAAGGGTTAAACAGCTGGGGTCCAAATATTTTACGACCCCAGCTGTATTCAGCAGGCTGTTCTAAGATCAGGAGCGGTTAGTTACAGCTCCTGGTTAGAGGATGAGCGCTCATCAGCCTCTTCTACAGCGATGCCAATAGACGTTGCTAGAGACTAAGGACATGCACCGCCTGCCGTGAAAAAGACGAGGGGCGGTCGTTAAGGAGTGAAGGTTACCGCGATTCTCACTCTTTGCATTGCGAAGGATTTAATGGAATCTGTAAACAGATAAGTGATCTATGTCTAAACGCTGGGGCCCCACCAATCATTTAAATAGTAGTACCGAGCACCTTATTCCTCCTCACTGCCCGATAGTCCTGAGAACTTCGAATGGAGCAGCAGACAAGCATTCCCAGTGCCGCACCATTCAAAGGTTCAGTACTCGGCTGTTTCCGTCAGCCCCATAGGCATTGAATGGAGCGGCAGGGCGCATGTTAGGCAGCCACTCCATTCAAGTGTCTCCTTACTGTGGGGGGTGCTGTAAAAGAGGAACGGGTGGCTCGGGACACCCATTCTAGCGATTGTGGAGGTCCCAGCAATCAGATATTTACCACCTAACCTGTGGTGATAAATGTTGATCTTGAAATAACTCCTTTAATAGTTTATTAGCACACAGCGCATAAGATAAAAGATAATTTTCCCCTGCATACTCGGTTTATGATAGCAAACATGGAAATGTTTAAACTTCTTTTCCCCGTCCCCATTTAGCAGTATTAAGAGTTTATGGGTGTCAAATCTGCTGACAGGTTCCCTTTAAATATGCAATAGAAATCAGTGACATACTGTATAGGGTTGCTGCAGATTTCAGGGATCGACATAGTGCTGGGCGATGACCTAAATCAAAATCACGATTAACTGAACATGTAACCTCGATTACGTTTAATAAAAGTTTTAGGTCACATCCCTTTTTACATGCCATGCTATTGAATTAATATAGATCCGCTGAGTTGCTGTATAGAATATACCCCGACACTGCCGCTCACACAGTATAGTGCCCCCATAGCTGCCCACACGCAGTATTATGCCCTTATAGCTTCTCCACGCAGTATAATGCCCCTACGCAGTCCCAATAGTGCCTAATAAAATACATACTCAACTAACCCCAATCCAATGACGAGTGGAGGAGATCCCTCTGCTTCTCTGGTCTGTGTGGCTCAGCACATATTTTTAGATGCTTTAATATAGCGGAAGATCAGGAAATCCTTTGGTCCGCAGTGTACTCAATGCCCGCCCCATTTACTTCTTGTTTAGCCTCAGTACCCACACGCCACGGCAGACAGGCAGTGCTTGTCCCAATAGTATATACACAGATGATGGGGGTTATATACAGGGTTGATGGTGGTTGTATACATGGATAATGGCGGGCTGGCGTATACAGGGATGATGGGGGGGGGTACCTGTATATTACCCCATCACCATATATAACCAGCCATCATCCCTGTATACAGAGTTAATGGGGGCTATATAAACACACACAAGAATGACAGGGGCTATATAAACAAGAATTATGGGGGCTATATACTGGGATGATGGAGGTTATATACAGGGATGATGGGGGTAATATGCAGGGACCCCCATCATCCCTGTTTATACCAGCCCACCATCATCCCGGTATATAACCCCTATCATCCATGTATATACCATTGGCGCGCACACTGTCCGCTTGCCATGGCGCGTGGGCCTTGAGGCTAAACAATAAGTAAATGAGGCGGGCTTTGGGGAGACCGTGGACAAATAAACTTCTTGAAACCCCGGTATATGAACTCTGAAAACATATGCGCTGAGCTGCTAATTGCTCAGAACAGACAAGTGCGAGGCAGTGAGGTCATCACGCCTGTCTGCGCTGAGTCATGAACGGCCGATGTCACACTAGGAATAGTAGAGCAGGGAACTGATGGTTCCATGAGCTGCCAAAGGATTCAGCTGTGTCTGCATCCTAAGAATGCAGATACAGTTGAAACTAAAAAAAAAACAAAAAACTAAATGCGCAAGATGACTTCGGGTTTTCTGCGCAAAATTTTAGTTGAGTATTTTTTTTACAATTAATTGCCCAGCCCTAGATCGACATATACTTTAAAGTAAAACTTTAACAGACATAGGACAGTCTGTCAAAGCTGAAAGAACAGGAACAATTGCACCCACTAAATTGCCCCCAAAATGTCAGTTGGGGACAGAAGTATGCCCTCATCTTTCCCTAACCAGATGTCAAGGACTGTGGCAGATTCAGAGTCCAGTGGCTGAAACGATTAGGCAGGAGTGTGCAAACTGCAAGAGTAATCAAGTAACAGTCCCGGTTCAATACACAGAAAAAACACCAATAGGTAGTTACGTTAAAGAGGCTCTGTCACCACATTATAAGTGGCCTATCTCCTACATAAGGAGATCGGCGCTATAATGTAGGTGACAGCAGGGTTTTTTATTTAAAAAAAACCTTTTTTCACCAATTAGCGATTTTAGATTTATGCTAATGAGTTTCTCAATGGACACCTGGGCGTGTTTTACTATTGACCAAGTGGGCGTTGTACAGAGGAGTGTATGACGCTGACCAATCAGCGTGATACACTTCTCTCTATTCATTTAGTCAGCGCATAGGGATCCTTTTAGATCGCTATGTGCTGTCTTATACTAACACATTAACGATACTGAAGTGTTTAGACAGAGAATAGACATTCCACGGGATGTCTATTCACAATCTCTGCACTTCGTTACTGTTTCTGTAGTAGTTACAGCAGAGCAAGCGTAATCTCGCTGTAAACTTCATTTACAGCGTAATCTCGCGAGATTACGCTTGCTCTTCTGTAACTACCACAGAAAGAGTAATGAAGTGCAGAGATTGTGAATAGACATCCCGTGGAATGTCTATTCACTGTCTAAACACTTCAGTATTGTTAATGTGTTAGTATAAGACAGCACATAGCGATCTAAAAGGATCCCTATGCGCTGCCTAAATGAATGGAGAGAAGTGCATGACGCTGATTGGTCACCGTCATACACTCCTCTGTACAACGCCCACTTGGTCAATAGTACAACACGCCCAGTTGTCCATTGAGAAAATTAGCATAAATCTAAAATCGCTAATAAAGTGGTGAAAATAGATTGTTTTTTTTAAATAAAAAGCATTACGGTCACCTACATTATAGCGCCGATCTCCTTATGTAGGAGATGGGGCACTTATAATGTGGTGACAGAGCCTCTTTAAGGAAGAGACGAGGTCAGTAAATAGTCCAAGTTCATCACACAGATAAACAGAAATTTGTAGTAACGTGAGGCAGAGTGGAACTAGACAACAAGCAGGAAGCTTAATAGTCTGGCAAGGAAATGCAAGGTCCAGACTTATACAGAAGCCAAAATGGTGAGACCAAATAGGCAATCACAGTAATGGAATCTAGAGAAGCAGGAAATAACTCCATGAGGACACGGCCAATTTTGGTCTTGAGGACAGAACAATTTTTAATTTCTTTCCACTTTGCATTCAGGCGCTCATAACTTTTTTATTAGATGTAGCTGTATGCGACCTTGTTTTTTGCGGGAGGAGTTGAACTTTATGTAGGGGCCATATTTTTGGTACATTTACCAATGTGTTTAATTTAAATACATTTTTATTTTGGAAAAACATACAGGAAAAATAAAGCAGTCCTGTTGCAGTTTATCATCGTTATTTTTACAGCATACACCGATCATAAATGGCGCTATATTTCTTGTGCAGGTTGTTACGGTCATGACTATACCAAATGTGTGTATATTTTGTGTTTTGGGACTTATACCTAATAATATTTATTATAAAAATAAAATGTAAATTCGTGTGAATTTTATTTACAGGGGTGTTTTTTTTTTTTTTTTAACATTACTGTTTTTTAATTAACTAACATCAATGCTCCTCATGATGCAGCAATGTCCAGCCACTCATTACTAGCATAAACGTCATGCGTCGGCAACAGATAAATAGAATCTAGACACTAAATACAGCACTGGAAATTCTCCAGAGTCAAAGATACATGGAAATGTGTTGTGTGATCCTCCTGTGCTATGATTGATAGTGGAGAGAGCACATTTCTCCAGCCTACTCTCTGTATCAGCTTTATTAAATTTGTAATCACAATTGTACAACTAAAATGAGTTAAATTGTTTACAAAGCAGCAATGCTATAAGTCAATGAAGATTGAATTAGTAATTTATTCAAGGATATAAATCATAATATTGCTAAAAAGAACAACAAAGATGGGATGTTTCAATAGTGCATATGGTTTCTCCATTGAAAGTGCTCAAGGAGACATTTCACATCTGCTGGGTAAATAACGCCAACAAAATCCTCTGCAGTCCTGCTCTTGGTTGGCGCTATTGAAGAGCTGGTGCGATATTACAGCACTGCAACGATCCATGAAACATTTAATACAATATAAATAGCGGAGCGGCAGTTTCATCAAATCTTTTACCTGGTTGTCCTACTGCATTCAGTCTGACCATGAGTTGCCTTTTATGCTGGATACGGAGATGGACGTCTGATAAGACTGTTTGCTGCCCCTGGTCTGCATGTTTTTGTTCCTGAATATTATGTGATGGCTGAATAGATAAATACATAATAAAAAAATTGCAACGTAACCATCACAATTATTTAAAGAGGATCTGTCACCACATAACACAGGGGACTGGATACAGGTCTTAGAAAATAAAAAATGAATATACAAGTTGCTGGGGCCCAAAACCATTCCTGTTGCTAATGAATTTTTATGTGTAAAGAAATACATTAGTGGCTGTGATTGTTTATTGTACAAGGTCGTGTGACAGATCTACAAAAACATACTGATCGGTAAATTGGCCATTGAGGAAAGGAATTGATGTAAGTGATGACAATCTTCCTTCAGTGCTTGGGATTAGGTTGGTACTAGAATAGCAACAGGAAATAAATAATACACAAAAGCATTAAAATACAATATTTTGTATTGCTGGCAGGCAAAAAGCTGGATATATAAATGTCACAGAGCCTTTATCCTCGTAACGGCTATGTTCACCACTCAGTTTTTTTAAATGTGTTTTAAAATGTGGATTAAAAATAAAAAAATAAGTGTGTGAAGGAGGCCTTAAAGGCTTTTCCCACCTTTCGAAAGTGATTTATTTTTATTTTTTTAAATAAAATGTGTATTAGTGTGTTTAGTGCAATTTTTAGTTTTTATTAAATTATTTGTACTTCTTGTGATACAGCTGCTTTGTATCCTGTATACAGAGTAGCTGTATCTTGGGCTGAAACCTGTATCAGTCAGTTCAGCAGGACTGACGTGTTAATAGGAAAGGTGTCACAAAATGTATATTTTTATTTATTTGAAGTGTTTTAAGTTATGGGCCTCTTTTTTTTAATTATTTTTATGTGCTCCTTTTATTAGCATCTGTGTATGTGTGTCTTCACGACGCATACACACGCATACCCATAGCATAGGAGACTAGGGACAGGATTCGACCCGATCTCCTATGCTGGTGCCCTTCTTAATGTGAACTGCGCATGCTCTATATTAAAGAGGGAAGAGGCACTATTTTACAGAAGAGCGAAAGCCCCTGCCGTCATTGCAGGAGCTGCTGCTAATTCAAATGAATTGCCAGGCCCCACCTGCTGTAAATGCAGGACTGCCCGGCAGTTCATGATTTGAAGGAACAGCGGCGCTAATACAATGCTGCACCCTTCAGACCATGCTCCTGTGTGAATAGCCGTGAAGTGGCGATTCACAGTATTAGGGTATGTGCACACGACCTCTTTTCAGACGTAATGGAGGCGTTTTACGCCTCGAATTACGCCTGAAAAGACGGCTCCAATACGTCTGCAAACATCTGCCCATTGCTTGCAATGGGTCCTACGGTGTTCTGTGCAGACGAGCTGTCATTTTACGCGTCGCTGTCAAAATACGGCGCGTAAAATGACGGCTCGTCAAAAGAAGTGCAGGACACTACTTGGGATGTTTTTGGAGCCGTTTTCTCATGGACTCGTAAAAAGAGCTCCAAAAACGGCCGTAAAAAACGCAGTGAAAAACACAGCGAAATACGCGAGTTGCTTAAAAAAGTCTGAAAATCAGGGGCTGTTTTCCCTTGTAAACAGCTCCGTATTTTGAGACGTTTTTGACTCTGCGTGTGAACATACCCTTACAGCCTTCTCCCATTCAAGTGAATTGGAGGCTTGTAATACTGTGAACCACCGCTACACGGCTATTCACAGTAGGAGCCGCTGATCAGCTGTTTTGAAGGAACAGCAGTGCTCCCACGCCACTGCTCCTTCATTCCTTGCTCGTACGCCACTGCTTCCCCTTCAGTCCCCGCGCCTACTGTGAATCGCCGTATAGCTAAACGGTGATTCACAGTAGAAGCAAGGAATGAAGGAGCAGCGGCATATTACTTACTAATTTTTTGGGGTTTTGCCGCTGGACCGCTTGGACTATGTCGCAAATTCGTCAGACCACGTCATGGATTAGTTGGACTACTTCGATGAGCTACGTTTTTTTAATTATTATTATTTAAAATAAAATGGTTAAAAAGGTGGAGTTTTTATTTCAATAAAAAAATATTTTCTTATGTCTGTTTCTTAATACTTTATTAGCGCCTTAGTAATGCCAGTTGTCTGTTTGACTAAGGAGGGACTTCGTGTTAGCCATTATTACTCAGGTACCCACCGCCACCAAGGGTACCGGGAAGATCCGGGTACGATCCAGTACCTGACCATCTGTAGTGATGGTCGGGTACTGGGATGGCCGTCGGCTGGTATTACCCTGGCAGTGCTAGGCTGCAGCTGCTTTATTGTATCTGACTGGTTATGAAAATGGGGGGGAGACACCACATTTATTTATTTTTAGAAAAGCAATATATAGGCGAAAACTACATGGGGTCCCCCCTCATTTTCATAACCAGCCAGATACAATAAAGAAGCCGCAGCCTAGCAATACTAGGGTAGGAATGGCCACGGTTTCGGCCCTTCCTAGCCTAACAATACCAGCCTGCGGCCGCCCCAATAGCCTGCCATCACTACTGATGGACAGGTACTGGATCGTACCCGGCTCTTCCCGATAGCGGTGGTTTCCCGGGGTAATAATGGGGGGGTTAGTGCTAGCCTTTTTACTAGCTCACACTAAGCCCCACCTTAAGAGGACGTCAAACAGACAACTGCCATTACTAAAGCGCTAATAAAAGTATTTAAAAACAGACATAACTCCCTGTTCAGTTTTTTGGTGGCGATTTTGGCACGGAAACCACGTCTCAATCGGCACTATAAAACCCCTGAAATCACCCCGCATTGATTTCAATGGGAGGCAGAGCCATTTTTTTCTCCGGGTGGCTTTCGGCCGCGCCCGGGGAAAAAAAAAAAGAGAGAGAGAGAGAGAGATGTGTCCTTTCTTGCCACGGCTTCCACCTCTGACCTTCCATTGAAATCAATGGGAGGCAGAAAAAACCTTAGGCTCTTGTTTCCAAGCATTTTTTGTTGCGTTTATATGCCCACAGTCCTTGTATTAGCTTCAATGGCCACGGGCAAAAACTGCAGCGGGAATAAAAAAATAAAAAAGTGAAGGCAGTGCAAAATCCTCATCAAAATTCTTAAAGGAATTCTGAGACAGATTACGTTTTTTGCAGGCAGAAAAACAGTGTGAACAGGGCCTAAGGGTGTATACACACAGTGCGGCTTTGCCGAGTGGCCGAAAAACACATGCGTTTTTAACACGCGGCAAAATTGCACTGTGTGAATACACCCTAAGAAAATATTTTTTTATTGAAATAAAAACTCCCCCACACAACCCTCATTAACCATTTTATTTAAACAAAAAACAAAACGTAGATCGAAGTAGTCCAACAAATCTACGACGTAGTCCAAACTGTCCAGCGGAACCTGCAAAACAAAAAAAGATTGATCACTTAATGGTAATCGTTTTTCCATACCCCTATGACAGAACCACTGGAGAGACATCCCATTCGCTGGACAGGAAGCCTGATGATATAAAAAAAGGACACACCTTTCCCAGTCTTTAGAAACAACTCAGTAGGAGAATTAGTTATCTTTTATTTATACACACACTTTTTTTTTTTTTGCACCACCTTAGTGAAAAGCTACCCCACACCATGAATATATATTTATATATATCCTATATACAAGATATACTAAGGAAGTTACTTAAAGTAGGGAAACCAGGGGGGTGCTGACCGGTAAGTAATCAATCTTTTAACCTTTCACCTATGACGGCACCCCTGGAGATGTCAAATAGAACCCTAGTTTTTAGGGTGGGACTACCGCTTGTAGAACTTTCCTGCCAAAAGCCAGGTCAGTGGCTGAATGCAACTGTAACCTATAAGGCCTAATAAAGGTGTGGGGTGAACCCCATGTAGCCGCCTTGCAAATCTGGTCTAGAGATGCATTACCTCATTCTGTCCAAGCAGTAGATACAGCTCTAGTGAAATGAGCTCCAAAGAATTCTGGGGGATTAATGTTTTGGCCCACGTAGAAAGTGTATGGCCTGTTTGCAGTGGTCACGTATGTAAACATTGGCAGCCTGCAACGGAGTTTAATGATGTCTCTCATGTCTGCCGGGACTTTAAGAGCCCCGGAATACACCCCCCACACTGTAGCTAGCACCACACACAACCCCCTGTAGATAGCACCACCTAAGTTCCCTCTAGAAGCAGAATCCCCGGCCAGCGCTCCTAGAGGGAGCCCCCGACGTCTCAACATCCCCGCTGTAAATAGTGCCACCCCCCCCCCTGTAGATAGCAATCCCCCTTCCCCCTGCAGTGCCACCTAAACTCCCACTAGGAGCAGAATCCCTGGTGTCAGGTCGCTCTGTGCTGGGGATTCCACTTAGAGAGCCCGACGTCACTGTCCACCGTCAGGGGCTCTCTCTAGGGACACCCTGGCTGACACTTCCGCTACTGGAGAAGCCCCTGGCATCACTTTCCATATATGGACAGAGACATCAGGTGCTCCCTCTAGGAGCGGAATCCCCAGCCAAAGGTATTTTGGTCCTACAGGGAGCTACCGTGGTGCTATCTACATGGGCACTGTGTGTGGCACTATCTACAGTGGGAACTGGCACCATCTACATGGGCACTGTGGCGTTTTCAGGTGGCTGGGACAAAAAAAAAAAACCCTAACAATTAAAATTCATTATTTTTTTTAACATCCATGAAAAACGGATGGCAAATGGCGGTGAAAAACAGTCAGACGGCCAGGAAATGGATTCAAATTTTGAGACACATTGATGCGAAACAGCCATGAAAAACTGACAGTTGATCCACTGTTAACTGCCCTTATTGGAAAAAAAATGAAAAGGGTTTTTTTTTTTCACATTTTTTGGGATTGGTCTGCTCATAATAAAAATTAATTGGAATGAATTAAACTAATCTAGAAAATCAAAAGCCCCATAAGCCTTGTACAAAAAAATAAATAAAAAATAGTTGTGATATTCAAAGCTGTTCCAAAAATAATATTGTTTAAAGAAGTGCATATCAGAAATTGAAAATTTGACCTGGACACAGGGTTCTCAATGATCCATGGGTCATGAAAACATTAATCCACCGTGCCATGGTCGGTCTGCTAGCTGCCGAACCTCTATTTTGATCCTGGAACTGAATAAAGAGATTCTCTGAAGACCTCCAGTCCTTTGTGACCTCCTCACAAATAAACAATTAAACTCCTGCTCCTTTCAATTTTTTTGGGGAGTCTCAGTAGGAGGGAAGTATAATTTCCTGGTCTTGATGAAATTCGGAAATTACCTTTGGCAGGAAACCTGGTAAGGTCTTCATAATTACCCTAGCCTTCAACACCAAAGTGTAAGGAGGGAAGGCGGAGAGGGCTTGAATTTCGCTTTCTCTCAGTGGTAACCGCTAGTGAAAAGGTCATCTTTAGAGTGAGAAATTTTATGGACAGGGAATCCAAAGGTTCGAAGGATGGACCCATCATGGCAATAAGGACTAAGTTTAAATCCCAGGGTGGTACTAAAGATCTTATCCTGGAGACCGCAATCAGGAACCTTCTAATCCAAGTGTGTTCTGTTAAGGCCCCATGCACACGACCGTGTTCGGTCCGTGACATACGGTCCGCATGTCGGCCGCATGTCCCGGACCGAATACAGTGCAGGGAGCCGGGCTCCTAGCATCATACTCATCTGTGACACTAGGTGTCACTGCCTGTCCGCGGAACTACTGTCACGTAATGGAATCATGTTTTCAGTGCGGGACAGTAGTTCCATGGATAGGCAGTGACACCTAGCGTCATAGATAAGTATGATGCTAGGAGCCTGGCTCCCTGCACGGTGTTCGGTTTCCGAGACATGTAGACCGTATATCACGGACCGAACACGGTCGTGTGCATGGGGCCTAACTTTGAATCATAGCAGGATCTTAGAGCAGAAATCCGTACCTTTAAAAAGGTACTAGGCTTGAGGTTCTTGTCTAGCCCTGCCTGGAGAAAGTCTAATATCAGGGGTATATCTAGATCTGTTAATGGATAATAGAAAAGGTAAGAAAGGCTTTCCAGACCCTCAAGTATATTTTAGTTTCCTACTTGCCAATAAAGTAGAGATACTGAAATATCTATTTTCCTGAGGATCATCCTCTTAGTCTCCATGCTGTAAGATACAGCCTGGTGATGTCGGGATGAACTACTGGGCTCTGGGACAGGAGATCTGGTCTGTCTGGAGGAATCCATGGTTGGGCTAAGGACGGCTTCCTCAACCATGTGAACCATGGTCTTTTTGGCCAAAATGGAGCAATTAGGATGACCGAGGACCTGTCTTCCCTGATCTTTTTTAATACTCTTGGAAGTAGACAATGGGGGGGGGGGGGGGGGGGAGGCATAACCCTGTTCCTGACTCCAACACTGGCAGAGAGCATCTACTGCTACCGGATATTCCCTGGGGTCTAGGGATAAGAATCTGGGCACTTTCCTGTTCTCCCTGGTAGCGAACAGATCTATGGAAGCATTCCCCCACCTGGCCACAATCATCCTGTAGACTTCCTGGTTTAGGGACCATTCCGATTGTAGCAATTGCCTTCTGCTCAAAAAGTCTGCTACCTGATTGTCCCTTCCCCTTAGATGGACAGCTGAAAGGGACAAAAGATTCAGCTCGGTTAGGGGGAAAAAAAAAATATATCTCTGTGGCTAAATTCATCAGAAGTCCTGATCTTCTACCTCCCTGATAATTCATGTTTGCCACTGTAGTCGTGTTATCTGAAAGAACCTTTACCCCTTTTTTCCTGAAAGTGTAGGAACGGTGCTTTTTATGGGCTGAAGTACTGCCTCCAGTTCCCTGTAGTTGGAAGATTTTATGGAGGTTTGAGGGTCCCACAAACCCTAAAAAGGTATAAGGATTTGCCATGGAATACCCACCCCCAAGGACTGGAAGAGAGAGAGAGAGACACAGAGAGAGAGAGAGAGAGAGAGAGAGACACACACACAGAGAGAGACTGGCTACCGAGGAAAGGTGTAGGGAGTGATCTAGGGAGAACTTGCTGTTGTCCCATTTCTCCAATATGTCCCTCTGTAGAGGTCTGGACCTGAACTGTGCCCACATTATGGCTGGGATACAGGAGGTTAGAAGACCTGGGACGGACATAGCCCTTCTGAAAGAAGTTAAATTATCCAAAAAGAGGTCTGAGACCGTCTCTATCAAAGGCTAGATCTTTCCCTGAGGGAGAAAAGACATTTGCTTGGATGAATCCAAGAGGATTCCCAAAATAATGCATCTGTTGGACGGTGTTAAATTCGAATTGTTTATATTCCACCCTAGATCTATTAAAGTAGATTGTGCGAAGAATGTCATTCGTTCGTATATATGAGGACCTTTCTGTTATAACTTTGGTAAAGACAGGAACATGGTAATAAGCATCCTCCAGATCTATTCATGCCATCATACAATTCCTGAAGAGGAGATTTACAGTAAAGGAGATACTCTCCATCAGAAATCTCTTGTTAATCAGGAAAAAGTCCAGCTGTTTTAGATTTATTATAACCCTGAATCTGCCTTCCGGTTTCTTTACTAGAAAAAGGGGGGGAATAGAAGCCCTTCCCCATCTCTGGTTTCGGTACTGGTACTAGAACCCCCCTTGCTGATAAGAGAAACAACCTCTGACTCTAGGGCCAGTGGTTTCTCTGAATCTTACTGCCTCTGTGAGGAGGAATCTGTCTGGAGGAGGGTCATGAATTTTAGTTTGTATACTGTCTTTATGAGATCTAGTATCCACAGGTTTGACGAGATCATTTATCCCTATTCTTCCAGGACTGGGAAAAGACCTCCTACCCCGCTCCTTCTGGCGTCATTGTAGGTGATCATTTTTTGGGGGATTATTCTGAGGCCTAAACAAGAAGCCCCTATTTTTCTTGGGAAATTTAGAGGATCTAAATTTCTGTCCCTTGGGATTGGGTTTTTTATTAAACTTCCTGGGACGAAAGGAGTCTGCTTTCCTCCTGTCAGATGCTTTTTCCAGGAGATCATCCAGTGGAGGACCAAACAAAAAAAAAATCTCATGAACAAGGGATAGAACAGTTTCCCTTTTGAGCCCGCATCTCCCTTCCATGTCTTCAGCCATATAGCACTTCAGGCTGAGGTGGAAAGGGCTGCAGATCTAGTGGACAGACAGACCGAGTCCACTGAGGCATCAGCCAAAAAGTCTGTGGCTTTAGACAAAACCGGGAGGGAAGCCAGTATCTAATCCCTAGGAGTTTTGTCTATGAGATGAAGCTCTAATCGGGCTATCCAGATTTTAAGAGACCTGGCTACACATGTGGCCGCAATACCAGGTTTAAAGGCCCCTGCAGAGGCTTCCCAGGTCCTCTTTAAGTAATAGCCCACCATCCTATCCATAGGATCAGGGAGGGAAACCAGATACTCAAAAGGTAAGGCATTCTTCCTGGATATTTTAGCCACTGGGGCATCTAGTCTGGGAAAACTATCCCAGTCCTTGCTTAACTCATCCTCAAAGGGATACTTTCTTTTCAAAATTTTGTGAATGCCTAACTTTCTATCAGGGTTCTTCCATTCCCTTTTAATGAGGCTGGACACAATGTTGTGAATAGGGAAGGTCCTCTGTTTCCTAGGACCCAGGCCATCAAACATAATGTCCTGGATTGACCGGGGTTCCTTAGGGTCATCAATATTCATAGTGGCCCTGACTGCTTTAAAAAGTTGGCCCACATCCTCAGCTGGAAATAGGTTTTTTCCCCCCTCCATCTTCGTCAGAGGAATATTCAGAGGAGCATAACTCCCCTTCTTCCTCAAATATCTCCTCTTCACTAAAAGAATTAGAAACCCCTAGGTTTTGACTTACCAGACAAAATGCTAGGAAGGTCATGTTTCTTTATAAGGGAATTCTTAACCTCTGTTCGCACCATATCTTTGATGCTAGTGGCAAAGATGGTGGATTCTCCTGCCAGAATCTTATCTAAACAGAACTGGCATAAATGTTTCCGATAAGAGGCTGCTAGCTTCCTACAACACATAGCACATTTTCTGTTGCGAGTCTTGTCCATTTTTTTCCTGGGACCCTCTCTAACCTAGAAAACATGTAATATACAAGGATGAATAAATGAAAAAAGGTTGGTTGGTCCTACCATGCTTCCTAAAAGATCCTAAAAGATCCCATGCCGTTCAAAGTACCGGACTGGAGGATCTTTCTGGGTCTAATCGCTCAGGTCGTTCTGCTGCTTCTCCTGGAGCTTCTATAGCTTGCTTAGTTGGAGGAGCCATCTTGGTTCAGGCCTAAAATAGGCCTAGGATTGGCTGGGGAGGTTCCCAACTGGGCCACCTGAACACCACTTACTGGGACATTAGCGCGTCACCTCCGCCGGAAATGATGTGCCCTGCGAACGGAAGTGGTCACTGCAGTGAGCCAGAAGTGGCCGAACGCTGGGCCATGAGTCCAGGCTCCCTTCTCTGTAAACTGGAGAAAGGCCTGACCCCAGGAGAAGCCTCTCCTCACAGAGGAAACCCCCACCCGCGGCAGGAGCTTACCACCCCCGTAAAGAGAAGCGGTGACTGGGAGAGGAGGGGGGGTACCAGCCCCAGACTTAAGGTTGCTCCCTAAGAGTCTTACACCTTCAAAATACCTCCGGGAACATAGGCGAGTACCTGCTGGAGGGCCTGCAATCCTGGGGAGAGTGGACAATCTCATCCAGAGGACAGGAAACCTGACTGGGTGTGTGGAGGGGGGTCCTTTTTTTATATCGTCAGGCGTCCTGTCCAGCGAATGGGAGGTCTCTTCAGGGGTGCTGTCATAGGTGAAAGGGTAAAATTAAGTTAGTAACGTTAAAAATGTATACTCACCTACAGCAGACTTCTGTCTTCTACCCTGCGCCACAATAGAAACCAGAGGTCAATAAAAAATAAATTCCCTTAGGGAATGTTTACACGGCGCCAAAAAAAACAAACGACGTATAAAACGTGTCAAATACACTAGCGCTTCTTGTAAAAAGCCTTTGAAAAAAAAGAGTTTCATTTATTCTATACATTTTAAGCGCGCTTTTTGGAGTGTAATTAGGACTTCAATTGACTATGGGAACATTTGGCGCATTTTACGTGCCAAATTATTGACCCAACGCCTTTTTTTTTCCAGAACGCATTTAAAACCGCTTGCGTAAAAAGGCGCATTTGTATGTACTGACGATGCGCTTTCCCATTGATGTAAATGGGAAGCATAATTAAGCGTTTGACGTGTTTTTAGGTTAAAATGCGCCAAAAAAACTTGTCAAATACACGCCGTGTAAACCGGTCAACTGAAAAGTCATTCACCACAGGGTCTACCCTCTTGACTTTTAGAATTCTCAGCCTTTTGGTGTGTCCTGTTGCTGCAGTGATCAGCACAATCTACCATTGTACAATCACTCCCAAAATGGAGCTGGACACTGCTTGGTAATTCAAAGACACCTCTTCCTGACTTGTAGCCAAAAATAGGGAGGGGAGAATCTCTCTCCCACATTTACAGCAGATGTGAGTCAGGTTGCTTTGCCTGATTTGTTCTGTCCTTGTGCCACATCTCATCACGTCCTGTCTCCCCACTATGTCTCTAGGTATGCTTAGATATTTCCACCATTAGATTTTGCTGCTATTGCTGCCATTGTGTTCATTTACCTTTATAGGCTTTATCATATATCTTTTTCTATTGACCTAGATACACTATGCAGCTGTTTTAGCGATATTTGGCTTGGCAGTTCCTATTTTGAACTTATATTACTCTCTAGTATAAATTATATATGGGGTTTACCATATACAGGACGTCATTTGTTGAGATGGGTTTGGTCTGTTAACCTCTTGGTATATGCATATATATATACACACCTGTTGCTGCTGCTCTCCATGTGACCATTTGTATTGTTATTATATATCTCATGTGATACCGTGTATTGTTTACTAATAAAGCTATGTTCTTTTACAATACGTGGCTGTTATTTGTGCTATATTATCTATTGGGGAGTTTGATCCCCTTGCTTTTGTGCTTTTAGGTTGTTGTTACCAGTTTTTGGGGATTCCCTATTTCTCTCTCTCTTGAGGCTGTTTTGTAGGTTTACTATGCTTTGCCTGATTCACCTTGCTGCAATTCTGGGAAGTGCTCCCTCTGGTGGCCAACATAGAAAAAATACGTCAAATTGTTATTTCATTTTTAATACTTTCCATCTTGTGGAAGAAAAAATAAAAAATAAAATTTGTGACATTCCCTTTAACCTGTTCTTGCACCACGACATAATAGCACGTCGTGGTGAAGGGGGTGATTTTTGGAGCAGGCTTACCCGCTGAGCCCTCTCCGTACGCAGCGGGCGTCAGCTGTGCATTACAGCCGACCCCCAAGACTAACGGCCAGGAGCAGCGATTGCACTGTTGCTGGCCGTGTGACCCCTTAAATGCTGTGATCAATCATGATCGCAGCATCTAAGACGTTAAAAAGAGGGGGCCCCCTCTGACAGCTCATCGCCCCCACGCCCGCGATCGGGGGGTGCCGATGGTGGTCATTGCAGCCCAGGATCCTAATGATGGCCCCCTGGACTGCCTTTCTTCATCTCCTTTTAAGCCCTGCCAGTGGCAGGTCTAACAGGAGCCTGTAGAAATGACAATATACAGCAATACATTAGTATTGCAGTGCATTGTACAAGCGATCCAATTGTCGCTGATTCAAGTCCACTAGTGGGGCAGATACAATGTGTAGGAAAGGTTTAATAAAGCTTTTATTAGTGTAAAAACGAAATTATTAAAGGTTTAGAAAAAAAAAAAAAAAAAGAATTAAAAAAAAAAAAAAAAAAAAGAAAACAATAAATTGGTATTAATGCTTTAGTAAATGTCAGAACTATTACAATATACCATTATTTAACCCGCACGGTAAATGCTGTAAGAAACAAAAAGATTTGAAAACGCCAGAATCTGTTTTTTTTTTCCACTTTAAGGCCTTGGCCACACGGAACGGAATTGCTGCAGAAAATTTCTGCAGAAACTAGCAGAAATCCCGCTGCAGAAAAAACGCACCATTTCCTGCGGTTTTTGCTGCGTTTTTCTCAATGCTGGGAGATTTTGATATTTCCTCTAAAAGACGCAGCAATTCAGTCCACTTTCCGCAGGAGGAATTTACATGCTGCGGTACAAAAAAGTATGTACCGCAGGTGAATTTTTGCAAGGAAATTATACGCAGCGGGAGGATGAGATTTGTTAAATCAAAGTAGAGGTGACATTTACAAATTTCATTTTTTTTTTTTTGCCGAATATCATTTGTTATACATTTATTTTTTTGTACCAAAGAAGATTTTACCCGAGAAATGCAACTCAATATTTATTGCCCAGATTCTGCAGTTTTTAGAAATAACCCACATGTGGCACTAGTGTGTTACATGACTGAACTACAGGCCTCAGGAGTAAAGGAGCCCCTGGTGGATTTTGGGGCTTCCGTTTTTTATTATATATGTTAGGCACCATGTCAGGTTTGAAGAGGTCTTGTGGTGGTAAAACAATGAAAACCCCACAAAAGTGACTCCATTTAGTAAACTACACTCCTCCAAAAATTTATCTAGGGGTATAATTAGCATTTTAACCGTACAGGTTTTTCGCTAAATTTATAGGAATTAGTCTGCAAACATGAAAATCAACTTTTTTTCTGAAAAAACGTAGAAATTAAATTTTACATGGAATAAAAGGAGGAAAAGGCACCTCAACATTTGTAAAGCAATTTCTCACGATTACGGTAATACCCCATATGTGGAAATAAACGGCTGTTTGGACCCACGGCAGGGCTCAGAAGGGAAGAAGCGCCATTTGGATTTTGGAGTGCATATTTTGCTGAAATGGTTTTCAGTGTAAGGTCGCATTCGCAACACGCTGGAGGGAACAAAACAGTGGGAACACCCCCACCCTAAGGCATCATTTACACGAGCGTAATATACGCGTGTGCTTTTCACGCGTGTCGAACGCACCTATATTACTCTATGGGGCAGTGCAGACAGTCCGTGAGTTTTGCGCAGCGTGAGTGCGCTGCGTAAAACTCACGACATGTTCTATATTTCAGCGTTTTTCGCGCATCACGCACCCGTTGAAGTCAATGGGTGCGTGAAAACCAAGCAGGTCGCACGGAAGCACTTCCGTGCGAACTGCGTGGTTCGCGCAACAGCTGTCAAACTCTGAATGTAAATAGAAAAGCACCACGTGCTTTTCTGTTTACAAACATTCCAACGGAGTGTCAAAATGATGGCGGCTGCGAGAAAATCTCGCAGCCGCGCATCATACACTGATGACACATGCAGCTTTTAAGTGCCTTTTGCGCACGCAAAACAAAGCGTTTTTTGCGTGCGCAAAATGCACACGCTTGTGTAAATCAGGCCTAAAAGTGACCACATTTTGAAAATTACACCCTCAAGGAATTTTTCTAGGGGTATAGTTAGCATTTTGACGCCACAGGTAAACATTTTTTCCATTAAAAAGTTTAATTTTTCCATTATTACAAGGGATAAACAGAAAAAGCACGCCAAAATCTGTAAAGCAATTTCTCCAGAGTACGGCAATACCCCACATGTGGTCAGAAACTGCTGTTTGAACACACGACAGGGCTCAGAAAGGTAGGAGCACTATTTGGCACCCAGGTTTTGCTACATTGGTTTTTGGGCACCATGTTGCATTTGCAAAACCCCTGAGCTACCAGAGTACAGTGGAAGCTCCCAAAAACTGACCTCGTTTTGGAAACTACACCCCTCAAGGCATCTGCCTGGACATATGACAGTGCTCAGACGTGAAGAGCACCATGCGAATATGAGGCCTATTTTGGGGATTTTCACAGCATTGACGCACAATTGCAGGGCTCTGAGGTCAAATAGTAAAACAAACCCCAAATCGTGACCCCTTTTTTTGGAAACATCACGCCTTATGGCATTTTAAGGGGTATAGTGAGCATTTTGATCCCACAGGTGTGTTTATTACAAACTAATTAACCCTTTCAGGACTAATCCATTTTTTGCTTTTTCATTTCTGTTTTTCACTCCCCACCTTCCAAGAGCCATAACTTTTGTATTTTTCCATCAATGGGGTGGCGTGAGGGCTTATTTTTTTGTGGGAAGAGTTGTAGCTTCTATAACCATATAACTCACTGGGAAATGGAAAACATTTTTTTTGCAGGCATGAATTGGACAAAAGCTGAGATTCCTCCATTGTTCTTTGGGTTTAGTTTTTACGGCTTTCACAATGTAGTAAAAACAACTTAGCTTTATTCTACGGCTCAATACGATCACGGCGATAACAAATTTATATGTTTTTTTAATATTTTACTACTTTTAGAAAGAAAAAACTGTTTTTAAAAAATAAAAATAAATTGTTGTTTCACCAAATCGATATAACTTTTAAAAAATTTTTGTCGATTGAGCAGTGTGAAGGCTTATTTTTCGCAGGGCGAGCTGTCGTTTTTTGGTACATACAACCTTTTGATCACTTTTTAATCACATTTTTTTTTAGAGTCAAGGTGACCAAAAAAAACAGCGATTTTGGCGTTTTAAATTCTTTATTTTTTACAGCATTCACCGTGCGAGTTAAATAATGGTATATTGTAATACTTCAGACTTTTACGGACGCAGCAATACCAATTCTGCTTATTATATTACTTTAAAAGGAAAAAGGTTTTTGTTTTTTAAAAATGTTTTCACTACTAATAATTTTATTTAACTTGTTTTTTATTTATTTATTTTTTTTACACATTTTATTAGTCCCCAAAGGAGATTTGAACCAGAGATCATTAGATCACTGGTACAATACTAATGTATTGAAGTATATTGTCAGTAGCATCCATGGTCGAGGGCCGTCGGGTTTACTCACCTCCTGACGCCCGCAGCCATGGGTCAGTGAGCGCTGGCTCGCATCTTCTTCCTATGAGACGGCAGCGCTCACTTCCGCTCCGGTCCGCTTTGTCCCGTGGTGTGCGTGCGCACGCTTGTGCCCGGTCTTAAAAGGGCCAGCGCGCGCACACATGTGAAACAATCTTTATGATCAACTACACGTGATTCGTGGACTATAGAAAGGGCCCTGCCCTTCTGATCCTTGCCTGACCATTATTAGTGTATCCCAAGTCTGTCTTGCAAATGGTCCCTTAGGGTTTTCCCGTTCCAGTTGTTACCCATATCCTGTGCTGCGTTCTCGTTTCTGAGCCACTTAGTGTTGGAGTCGTGCCCTACTGCACCTGATGTCGTTTGCCACGTCCAGTGTCGTCTGCCACTGTCTGGACTAGTTCAGGCACCCGTGTGTTACGAACTGTTATAGACTTCTGTAACAGCGCGGTCGCTGTTCCTGTCCGTTAGTGCCGGTGTCAGCTGTAACCACGTGAGCCCGCACTATACATCGAGCCCGCACCATACATCACCCTTGCACCATGACGTGCTATTAAGTCATGGTGCGCAAAGGGGTTAATGCGAAGTGGATGGTGCAAAGTGAAAATTGCAATTTTCCACTGATATGCCATTTTAGTGCATAATATGTTGGGCCCAGTTTGTGCCACTGAAGACAAATACCTCATAAAATGATAAGAGGGTTCTCCCGGGTATGGCTATGCCATTTATCTGGACATAGACTGCGGTTTAGTTCAGAAGGGAGGGAGCGGCATTTGGCTTTTGGAGTCCAGATTTTGCTTGGTAGGAGTTCTGTTTGATTTATTACTGGCATTTCAGTTTATGTGGGGGCATACGTAAGCTGTGCGGAGTACATCAGGGCATAATAATGCGGTAAATAAATAATAATCCGCAGATGTGTGTCCAGTGTCGCACTGATAAATGGTGCCCAATCTTATCCGCTTTTGGAATACTCTGCACATTTTGCGTCGCAATATTCTGAGAGCCTTAAAGGAAGGGTGTCGCGAAAAAACATTTTTTATATCAATTTGCTTTTAGTGTTTTATTAGAAAATGTTTTATTTATTTGTGTGTTTGTGTCATACTTTTTTTTATTTTTGCCATTTTTTTTTTCCATCTCTGTATGTGTCGATTAACGACACATACAGACATGGAATACGGCACATACAGCCCCAAAGAGAATGCGAACGGGAGCCGTTCCATTCACTATAGCGTACGCTGTCTGTGTGGGAACGGCGCATGCACCGCTCCCACACAGTCCAAATGGAAGGTTTTCGGCCGAGCGACGTCCGGCGCCATTTTCTTGTGGACCGGAAGCCGCGGCCGGACAGTAAGATTACTACTTCCGGTCGCGGCTTCCGGACTTGTGTTCTAATGCAAGCATTTGGAGCGGACGGACCGGAGGGAGCGGCGGCGGCAGGAGCAGGTAAGTTATTTCTGTGTATATACGTGTTTTAGTGTGTGATTACTACTGTATATAAAACTACTACACTGTGTGTTAGCTCAAAAAATGGCGACACAGTGTAGGAGGTTTGACCGTTCAATCCCCTCCTTTCTCCTGGCACTAGCCAGGATAAGGGAGGGGGGATTCTGTGAGCTCACTAGAGCGAGTGTGTCTTCTCAAATTTTGCAGCATAAAGCAATGTGGTTGCTTTACCACATGCCAATGCTGCAATTTTGGGAATTGCTCCATCTAGTGACCAGCACTGGGAGATGTTATAAATTAGAATCTAAATTTATAATAGTTCCTGACTCGTGAAAAAATGTAAAAAATGAGAACAATGTTTAATCATTTATACACTAACTGTTTAACTAAGAAAAAAAAATTTTTTTTCTAGCAACACATTACCTTTAACTGTTTTTTTTTCTCTAAGGGTCAATGTACACACTATGCGGATTTGCGTGCAGAAAATCTGCAGCGTAATACAGTACCAGCATAGTCAATGAGATTACAGGAAATCTCACGTACACGCTGCATTATTTTTCGGGACTGAAAATTGACATGTTGTGCGCTTTTTTAGAATCCGCAGCATGCCAATTTAGCTTTCGTGTCCGCTTGTGAATTCTATCCGTCTAGTGCAGAGGAAAGAAAAAAAAAACACACCCAAATCCGCAGCATCAAAAAAATGCATCAAAACTGAAAAACCGCACCGAAAAACGCAAAAAAACGTACCTTCGCGTGAGGTTTTTTCTGCGAATTTCTTGCGGTTTTGCTGCGTATTTTTTCACAGAAAAATACGCAACGTGTGCACGTAGCCTAACGGGGCTGTCTAACGGGGCTGTGTGAGGACTTATTTGTTGGAGGACAATCTGTAGTTTTTATTGGTACCATTTTGGGGTAAATGCGATTTTTTGTTCACCTTTTATTAAAAATGTTTTACAGTGTTCACGGTGCACTATAAATGACTTACTTTATTCTGCAGGTCGATACGATTGCGGTGATACCACATGTATATGTTTTTTATATGTTTTGCAGCATTTGCACAATAAAATCACTTTTTTTTAAATAATTAAAATTTTTGTGGCGCCATATTCTGAGATACATAACTTTCTATTTTCATTCATTGAGCTATAGGGCTTATTTTTTGCGGGGCAAGCTGTAGACTTTAAAGGAACTATTTTGGGGTACATATGACTTTTTGCTAACTTTTTCGATTTTTATTTTTTTTGGGAGCTAATGCGACAATTCTGGCGGTTTTAACCCCTTCCCAACATTTGACGAAAGTATAAGTCATGGAAAGCCCGTGGTCCCGCAAATTATCGTATACTTACGACAAATGAAGGGCACCAGCTCAGAAGATCGAAGAGTCGGTGCCATCATCCCCGGATTATCTTACAGCTGACATCCTGCTGTAATTGCGGGGACCAAAGTTGGCCATTAACCCCTTAAATGCAGCAGTCAAAAGTGATCGCTGCATTTAAAGAGGCTCTGTCACCAGATTTTGCAACCCCTATCTGCTATTGCAGCAGATAGGCGCTGCAATGCAGATTACAGTAACGTTTTTATTTTTAAAACACGAGCATTTTTGGCCAAGTTATGACCATTTTTGTATTTATGCAAATGAGGCTTTCTAAAGTACAACTGGGCGTGTTGAAAAGTAAAAGTACAACTGGGCGTGTATTATGTGCGTACATCGGGGTGTTTTTACTTCTTTTACTAGCTGGGCGTTCTGACGAGAAGCATCATCCACTTCTCTTCAGAACGCCCAGCTTCTGGCAGATTACGCTGTGACGTCACTTCCCCAGGTCCTGCATCATGTCGGCACCAGAGGCTACAGTTGATTCTGCAGCAGCATCAGCGTTTGCAGGTTAGGGTATGTTCACACGAGGGCGTCCGTTACGGCTGAAATTACGGGGATGTTTCAGCCTGAAAACATCCCCGTAATTTCAGCCGTACCGGCATGTGCAGGCGCTTGAACGCCGCGTCCATTACGGCCGTAATTAGCGCTGCTATTCATTGGAGTCAATGAATAACGGCTCCAATTACGGCCAAAGAAGTGACAGGTCACTTCTTTGACGCGGGCGTCTATTTACGCGCCGTCATTTGACAGCGGCGCGTAAATATACGCCTCGTGTGAACAGACAAACGTCTGCCCATTGCTTTCAATGGGCAGATGTTTGTCAGCGCTATTGAGGCGCTATTTTCAGACGTAATTCGGGGCAAAAACGCCCGAATTACGTCCGTAAATAGGCCGTGTGAACATACCCTAAGTAGCTACATCGACTTACCTGCAAACGCTGATGCTGCTGCAGAATCATCTGTAGCCTCTGGTGCCGATGTGTCCTCGCTCGTCTGACACGATGCAGGACCTGGGGAAGTGACGTCACAGCGTGATCTGCCAGAAGCTGGGCGTTCTGAAGAGAAGTGAACGCCCAGCTAGTAAAAGAAGTAAAAACGCCCGATGTACGCACATAATACACGCCCAGTTGTACTTTTACTTTTCAACACGCCCAGTTGTACTTTTGCAAGCCTCATTTGCATAAATACAAAAATGGTCATAACTTGGCCAAAAATGCTCGTTTTTTTAAAAATAAAAACGTTACTGTAATCTACATTGCAGCGCCTATCTGCTGCAATAGCAGATAGGGGTTGCAAAATCTGGTGACAGAGCCTCTTTAAGGTGTTTGCAGCTCATCGACACCCCAGCAATGAAATTGCTGGGGTGACGGTGGCTGCAATGGCAACAGGAGGCCTAATAGTGGCCTCCTTGTCTGCCTAGTACAGAAACCTCCCAGGCCCCGACCGAAGCTCCGATCCCTGCCATTAACTACTTAGATGCAGCGATCAAAAGCTAGCAACAGTGGCTGGCAACAGATCAGCAGCACTGCCCTGCAATCGCAGGGCTGCCGACTGCTGCTATGGCAACAGGAGGCCTAACAACGGCCTCCTGCTCTGCCATTACGGCAGTCGATTAGGCCCCGCAAGGAGGCGAAGCCTAATCGGCTTGCTGTCAGTGAATGATTGACAGATTTAATACATTGCACTACATGGGTAAAACAAATCTGACAGTTGGACCTTCAAGTCCCCTAGTGGGACTAAAGAAAAGTGGAAAAAAAAAATTTTGTAAAAAACTAACAGTTTCCAGTAATCACTATCGCCCTTTTCCCTTATCAAGTCCTTTATTATTGAAAAAAATAAATAAATCATACATATTTGGTAAATCGCCGCAACCAGAAAGGCCTGAACTATAAAAATATTGTTATTTATTCCACCCTGTGAACTTCACAAAAAAAAAAAAAAAAACAATGCCAGAATTTCAGTTTTTTTGGTCTACAAAAATTGAAATAAAAATTGATCATAAAAATCGTATGTATCCAAAAATGATACCTATAAAAACTATAGCTCATCTCGCAAAGAAACAAGCCCTCATATAACTCAGTCGACAAAAAAATGTAAAAGCTATGGTTCTCACAACATGGTGACAGAATTTTTTTTTTTTTTTTATAAAAGTAATTTTATTGTGCAAAAAAATTGTAAAACATAAAAAAGTGCTATAAATTTGGTATCGCCGGAATTGTAGTGACCCGCAAAGTAAAAGTAAGGCCCTATGACACGACCGTAAAAACTCCCGTAATTAGGGGCCGTAATTACGGGACCATAGACTTCTATTGGCCACGGGTACCTCCCCATATGCTTACGGAAAGATGCCCGGGCCGTTGAAAAAGATAGAACATGTCCTATTTCAGGCCGTAATTACGGCACGGGCAGCCCATAAAAGTCTATGGGGCTCCCGTAATTACGGGTGACTACGTGTGTGCACCCGTAATTACGGGAGCGTTGCTAGGCGACGTCAGTAAATAGTCACTGTCCAGGGTGCTGAAAGAGTTAAACGGTCGGCAGTAACTGTTTCAGCACCCTGGACAGTGACTACCGATAACAATATAGATAAAGCTGTTCCAAAAAAAAAAAAGACGTTCATACTTACCCAGAACTCCCTGCTTCTTCCTCCAGTCCGGCCTCCTGGGATGACGTTACAGCCCATGTGACCGCTGCAGCCAATCACAGGCCAATCACTAGCTGCAGCGGTCACATGGACTGCGCGTCATCCAGGGAGGTCGGGCTGGATGTCAAGAGAGGGACGCGTCACCAAGACAACGGCCGGGTAAGTATGAATTTCTTTTACTTTTATTACAGAAAGGGCTGTCCCTTCTCTCTATCCTTCACTGATAGAGAGAAGGGCTGCCGATTACAGCAGTGTAATTTTGCAGCCAAAAACGTGCCCGTAAATACGGGTCGAATACGTGTGACCAAGGACCCGTATTTACGCCAGTATTTACGGGTGGACAAAAATAAATAGGGTGCATGAGGCCTTAAAATGTAATTTCTAATGCATGGTAAACGCTGTTTTTTGGTCACCTTACCTCTCAAAAAAAAAAATAGGATAAAAAGTGATCAAAGTCACATGTACCCCAAAATGGTACCAATAACTATAGCTCGTCTTGCAAAAAAAAAAAAAACAGCCCTCATGCCACTACATCTATGAAAAAATTAAATTATTAACGCTCCAATAAGTGAGGAAATAAAAAATATGCAGTCGTGCAGACCCGAAGGGAACATTTCTTCTGTTTCAAGAGGAGATTTTTCAAGGTCCTAAAATTAGGGAACCAGGAAGGGGAGGGCCCAAACATATCTGCTGGAAGCGAGGGCGCCCACTTTACGCCAGTAAGATTCCCCAAACTGCAAAGGTGCGGAGTCTGGACCAAAAGGAGAATGAGTAAGGACGCAATTTATCAGTGCGACACTGGCCTGTGCAGAAAGGATTGCTTCACAGCATAAGGGCTTATTTACACGAACGTGTAATATGTCTGTGCAACGCACATGATTTTCATGCGCCTCGCAAGTACCTATGTTAGTCTATTGGGCCTTTCAGACAGTCCGTGATTTTCATGCAGCGTATGTCCGCTGCGTGAAACGCACCACATGTCCTATATTTGTGTGTTGCGTGCGTGCTTTTATGTTTACAAACATACTGAGTGTCATAATAATGGCGGCTGCGCGAAAATCACGTAGCCACGAATCATACGGGGGATGACACACAAAGCTGTTAAGTACCTTTTGCGCGGGCAAAAACGCACACGCTCGTGTAAATCCAGCCTACCAAACAATGGATTATTTTATTCTTTTCTTTAACCCATTATTGTACCACCTGACTATGCCCCTCAAGTACTCTGCCCAGCTTACATGTACCCCCACATTATAAACTGAAATACCATTAAATCTCCAAACAAAACCCCCGCTCCAAAAGTCAAATGGCACTCCCTCCCTTCTGAACCCTACAGCGTGCCCAAACAGCTGTTTACTTCCACATATGTGGCATCGCCATACCCGGGAGAACCCTTTTAACAATTTTTGTGACACAACATATTTGCCACTAAAAATGGCATATCTAGGGAAAAAAATAATTTTTACTTTGCACCATCCGCAGCGCAATCATTATTGGAAAATACCTATGAGGTGAAAATGCTCAATACACCCCTTAATAAATGTCTTGAGGAGTGCAGTTTCCAAAATGGGGTCACTTCTCAGGGGTTTCTTTTATTATTTCACATCAGAGCCTCTGCAATTGTGAACCAATACTTTGTAAATCGCCAAATTAGGCCTCAACTTCGCATGGTACTCTTTCACTCCTGAGCCTGGTCGAATGTCCAGGAAAAAGATTAGGGCCACACATAGGGTGTTTCTAAAACCAGGAAACACAGCATAATAATTAGAACGCTGTCTTGTTGTGGTGGCACAAGCTGGGCACCACATATCTAGGTATATCTATGGAAATAAAATCCCATCTTCACTCTGCAACATCGAGTGCACACTAATTTCTGCAAGGTTAACATGCCCACTACACCCCTAGGTGAATACATTGAGGGGTGTAGTTTCCAAAATGGGGTCACTTGTGGGGGGTTTCCACTGTTTTGTCCCTTCGGGGGCTTTGTAAATGAGACATGGCCTCCGCAAACCATCCCTGCTAAATTTGAGCTCCGAAAGCCAAATGACGCTCTTTCCATTCTAAGCTCTGCCATGTGCCCAAACAGCCGTTTATTACCACATGTGGGGTATTGTTTTACTCAGGAGAAATTTCTTTACAAATGTTGTGGTGCTTTTTCTCCTTTAGTCCCAGTGGAAATGAGAAAAAAATTAGCTAAACCTATATTTTCTTTGAAAAAAAATTTAGATTTTTCATTTTCACGGCCTACTTCCAATTATTTCTGCAATAAATGTGTAGGGTCAAAATGCTCAATATATCCCTAGATAATTTCCTCAAGGGGTGTAGTTTCCAAAATAGGGTCACGTTTGGGTGATTTCCACTGCTTTAGCACTGCAAGAGCCCTTCAAATCTGACATGGTGCCTAAAATATATTCTAAGGCCCAATAATCCACTAAGTATTCCTTTGCTTTTGAGGCCTGTCTACTAGCACACTGGGACCACATGTGGGATATTTCTAAAAACTGCATAATCTAGGCAATAAATATTGAGTTGCGTTTCTCTGGTAAAACTCTGTGATAAAAAACAAAAATGAATTTCTGCAAAAAAGAAATTTGTAAATTTCACCTCTACGTTGCTTTAATTCCTGTAAAACGTCTAAAGGGTTAATAAACTTTCTAAATGCTGTTTTGAATACTTTGAGAGGTGAAGTTTCGAAAATGGGGTGACTTATTAGGGGTTTCTAATATATAAGGCCCTAAAGGCCACGTCACAATTGAAAAAAATAGCCTTTTGAAATTTTCTTGAAAATGGGAGAAATTGCTGATAAAGTTCTAAGCCTCGTAACATCCTAGAAAAATAAAAGGATGTTAAAAAAAACGATCTAAAGTAGACATATGGGGGATGTTAATTAGCAATAAATTGTGTGTGGTATAACTGCCTGTCTTACAAGCAGAAACATTTAAATTTAGAAAAATGGTAATTTTTGCAATTTTTCGCTAAATTTTGGTGTTTTCACAATTAAATACTGAATGTATCAAGCAAATTTTGCCAGTAACAAAAAGTCCAATGTGTCACGAGAAAATAAATCTCAGAAATCGCTTGGATAGGTAAAAGCCTTCCGAAGTTATTACCACATAAAGTAACACGTCAGATTTGCAAAAAAAAAAAAAATCGGCTTCGTCCTAGAGGCCAAAATAGGCTCAGTCCTGAAGGGGTTAATCAGGGCGGGAAGCTTGTGCAGCTGTTAGGACTAAGGGAAATCAGATTAACGTTAGAAATCTACAATTCCCTTACGTCCTACCAGCAGCACAATAATGGGGAAATAGCAAGAAGTAAACCCATAGGGAGGGCCCTCTTGACTGGTGGAACTCAAAATTGTCCACTCATGAGCAGTCTCCTCGGAGAACCAAAAATGCAGCCTATAATGGTTTAGAAAAAAGTAAATTTTTGCAATTTTTCGCTAAATTTTGGTTTTTCACAATTAAATATTGAATGTATCGAGCAAATTTTGCCAGCATCCAACGTGTCACGAGAAAATAAATCTCAGAATCGCTTGGATAGGTAAAAGCATTCCGAAGTTATTACTACATAAAGTGAAACGTCAGATTTGCTAAATGAGGCGGTTAGGAAGGTCAAAAGTTGCCAATGCGGAAAGGGGTTAAAGGGATTTTCCAATACTTTTGTTTTTTTAACCACTGCAACGCTCCTCAATTCATCTATTAATGCCCCCTGAATATCGTTGTTAATTATTTTTTTTTAATTGATCATTATCAGGGGCATAGCTAAAGGCTCATGGTGCCCGATGCAAAACTTGGTGTCCCCCAAAACTTCTCAGGGCCGATGGCCCGCAGCTTTCAGCTGCATCGCTGGGTCTCCTAAGTGACCCAACAATGCGGCAATAGCAGCCAGGGGCGTCACTAAGGACTTAAAACATCAGGGGGAATAGCCCCAATACATATGTGCCCCCCACCCCAAAAAAAAATAATTGTGTGCGTGTATGAATATATGCATATAGAAATATATGAGACGGCATATCTATAGCACTACGACCCTAAAGCTATGGATAAGATTAGATACAGCGGCTCAGCAGACAGTAGTATCAGACATTATAGGATTAGATACAGTGGCTCAACAAACAGTATGAAGCCCCATGCACACGACAGCAAAAAACCTCCGTAATTGCGGTCCGCAAAAACGGAGCCATTCACTTTCATTGAACACCGACACCTTTCCGTAGCACTACAGAAGGGTGTCAGTGCCGTAGAAATGTTCCGGGAATTATGGAACATGTCCGTTCTTTCGCATTTTGCGGGCCGTGCTCCCATACTTTGTATGGGAGCACGGCCCGAAAATGCGGCTGTCAGTCAGCGGCCGGCCGTGCCCGCAATCGCGGGCCGTGATTGCGGGCACGGTCGTGTGCATGGGGCCTTACACATGATAGGTTTAGACACAGTGGCTCAGCAGACTGTATCATACATGATAGGCTTAGATATAGGGCCCAGCTCGCTGACATTACAGCTCCAGCGCTGGGCCCAGGAAATGTAAGAATAATTATTTTCCTTTTTGACGTGATACAAATTTTTTTTTGTGTGTTTGTTTTTTTACAAGTTCGGTTGTTGGACTACTTCAGATTCGAGGACTACTTCGATAACTGCGTTTTTTTTAATCTCAATAAAATGGATAACGAGGGTTGTGTGGAATTTTTATTTCAATAAAATATTTTATCTATGTCTTTGTATTGGTTTAAACTTTATAACTACCGCCCTAGTAATTGTCGCTGGCTGATGCAGAACGCCCATTACTAAGGGGGGGACTTAATGATAGACATGAAGAGGTTAACACTAATCCCCATTATTACCCTGGTACCCAGCGCCACCAGGGTATGATCTAGTACCCGACCATCTGTAGTGACAGAGGGGCACTGGGGCAGCCGCAGTCTCGTATTATTAGGTTGGGAAAGGCCAAAAACTGTGACCCTTCCCACACTGGTAATGCTAGGCTGCTGCTATGTTGTATCTGGCTGGTTATAAAAATGGGGGAACCCAACATCGTGCTGTCCAATTATTTATAAAAAAAAAATTATGTGAGGGTTCCCCCCCATTTTTCATAACCAGACAGATACAACACAACAGCAGCAGGCTATCATTACCAGGGTGGGAAGGGGCCACTGTTTTTGGCCTTTCCCTGCCAAATAATACCAGCCTGCGGTCACCCCAGTATCCGACCATCACTACAGATGGTCGGGAACTGGATTGTACCCAGCTCTTCCTGGCACCCCTGGTGGCGGTGGGTACCAGGGTAATAATGGGGGTTAGTGTCAATCTGTCAGCGGCCATTAGTAAGTTGGCAGCGATAAAGTTAAAAAAATAAATAAATAAATACAAAGACATAGACAAAATAGATTTATAATAAAACTCTCCCCACACAACCCTTATTAACCATTTTATTGAGAATAAAAAAAGCTGTCATTGAAGTAGTCCTCGAATCCGACGTAGTCCAACACCCAAACCTGTAAAAAAAACACAAAAAAACAAACAAAACAAAACACATTAGTAAGGGCCTGTTCACAACACCGCTGCCCTTCAGTTGATGGGTTCCGTCGGGTTAACCCCTCAACAAAAAGGCAAACTGAAACCTAAGCTTCAGTTTCCCTCACCATTGATCTCACCAGAAACGTTGCAAAAGATTTCCGTTTGTCACCGTTGTGGCAGGGTTCCGTTGTTTTGCATTGTCGACTGCGCTATTGATTTCCCCAAAAAAACAGAACCCGTTCACAACGGTGACAAACGGAAACCATTAGCAAAGTTTCCATCACCATTGAGATCAATGGTGATGCAAACGGAAGCTAAGGTTTCCATTTGCCTTTACGTGGAGGGGTTAACCAGACGGAACCTCTCAACGGAAGGGCAGTGGTGATGTGAACAGGGCCTTAGATACAGGGCCCATGTGCATGTGTGATACTGTTTGTTGGATCCTGTATCTAAGCCTAATGTAGGCTTAGATACAGGGTGCAGCAGACAGTATTCTTATTTAGTATAAGCTGGGGCCCTGTATCTAAGCCTAACACACGGTAGGCTTTAAAGGCTGTCCAGTCCCTAAACATTGATGGCCTATCTTCAGTATAGCCCATCAATAGCTGATGGGTTGGGGTCAGACCAATCAGCTGTTTTGAAGGGGTTGAAGCCGCTCGTACGAGTGCTGCCTCTGCTTCATTTCCCTCACTTGCTCACACTGTGAATCGCTGACACGGCCGGGTCGGCGATTCAGTGTGAGAAAGTGACCGGTATGAAGGGGAAGTAGCACTCGTACGAGCGGCTGCAACCCCTTCAAAACAGCCGATTAGCGGGGGTCCCGGGTGTCTGACCCCAACCCATCAGCAAGACATTAAACTTACCTCCTCTTCGGCCGCAGGTCCTTACTCCATCAAGTGTCGGGATGCTGTGCGCAGCGCATAGCATCGTGACGTTATGCGCTGCGCACAGCGCCGTGACGTCAGAACCTCCAATGTGCTCCAGGAAGAGGAGGGGTAAGTACGGTCAGTTACTATATTAACAGTGGCCCGTGTAGTTTATTACATATGCCCCAGTTACTTTAGTAACTTTTCATTGATGTGGTGTGGGGGGGGGGGGTGCAGGCCCCCCTGGCTTCTGGGCCCGGTCGTAATTGCGACCGCTGCGACCCCTATAGCTACGCCACTGATCATTATTCTCTTTTGTTTACATTGAGAGGTTTGTTTACTTCAGTGTGTTCGTTGTCTTGCTCTTCCAGTCATACAGTTCCTGGCATGCACCGCTTGTGTCTCAGCATGCAGCATGCAGCGACTCATCACGCCTACTATACCCAGCTATAAACAATTTCCAACATCCGTTGCCATTTTACTGCTCTCATTAGATCAGTGAGAGCGAACGATGAATGTGCAATGTACAGTGATGTACCAAACAACACTCTTACATAATGGTAAAAAAATAAAAATAATAATAATTTGAGCCCAGAAGTCCCAGAGCAGAGCGCTAATATAGGCTTTGCGCCGTGACTCTGTGGAATCCCCTAACATCACTGTCGATATATGGACAGTGTGGTCAGGGGCTTCCCCAGAGCCCTGGGCAGAGCAGTAGTATATGTTCTACTCCAGGACTCTGTGGAATCCCGTAATGTCACGGTCCATATATGGACAGCGTTGTCAGGGGATTCCCTAGAGCCGGCGTCCCAGGCAGAGCGCTAGGATCTGCTCCGGGACTCTGTGGAATCCCCTAATCCCAGCGTCAAAGTCCTTCTCAGAGCGCAACCAGAAACTAGCTACTGGCTCCTGACATTTCTTCTGATAGTTTCCGGTCCGCTGCTAGGGGGGAGAAAATGACACGCAGGCGCTGTGATAGTGCAGGAGTGGGCATGCGTGGCAAACACTGCTAGTGTAATAACCACGCACGCCCAGAGACTAGAAGTGCTTACCACGCATGCCCACTGCTGCGCTATCACAGCCCCTGCGTGTCATTCTCTCTCCCCTAGCACCACACTGGAAACTATCAGAAGAAAGGGAGCATCTGGTCCACCACTTCCCTCAGTGTACAGTGACGTCAGGAATGACATACCCGTACATTGAGCCAGCCGGAAAACGGAACTCAGATCATACATGGGCTAGCGCTGGAAGTAAGGATTTTGATACTGGAGACGCATCACGTGACCGGCGCTGGAATCGGGTGTTAGAAGATGAAATCAAGACGTAAGTATATTACAAATTACATTATTTTTAGATGTGCAGTGAAATATAAATTAGTTAATTGGTTCAAGAAAACCTCTTTAATTGTATTGGTTTTTTTTTTTACACATTCGCCGTGCAGGTTAAATAACATTATATTGTAATAGCGCTGACTTTTACGGACATGGCGATACCAGTTATGTTAATTTTTAACAGTAAAAGTTGTTTTTTTTCACTTTTAATATTCTTTTGTTTAGCACATTAAAAAAAAAAACTTTTATTGTTATAATTCCCCTGCTTGCACTATATACTGAAATACTAGTGTATTGCAGTAGGTTATGATCTTAACAGGCTTCTATTAAGCCCTGCCTCAGGGCTTAAAGAGGCTCTGTCACCAGATTTTGCAGCCCCTATCTGCTATTGCAGCAGATAGGCACTGCAATGTAGATTACAGTAACGTTTTTATTTTTAAAAAACGAGCATTTTTGGCCAAGTTATGACCATTTTTGTAGTTATGCAAATGAGGCTTGCAAAAGTCCAAGTGGGTGTGTTTAAAAGTAAAAGTCCAAGTGGGCGTGTATTACGTGTGTACATCGGGGCGTTTTTAATACTTTTACTAGCTGGGCGCTCTGATGAGAAGTAACATCCTCTTCTCTTCAGAACGCCCAGCTTCTGACAGTGCAGATCTGTGACGTCACTCACAGGTCCTGCATCGTGACGGCCACATCGGCACCAGAGGCTACAGTTGATTCTGCAGCAGCATCAGCGTTTGCAGGTAAGATCGACTTACCTGCAAACGCTGATGCTGCTGCAGAATCAACTGTAGCCTCTGGTGCCGATGTGGCCGTCACGATGCAGGACCTGTGAGTGACGTCACAGATCTGCACTGTCAGATGCTGGGCGTTCTGAAGAGAAGAGGATGTTACTTCTCATCAGAGCGCCCAGCTAGTAAAAGTATTAAAAACGCCCCGATGTACGCACATAATACACGCCCACTTGGACTTTTACTTTAAACACACCCACTTGGACTTTTGCAAGCCTCATTTGCATAACTACAAAAATGGTCATAACTTGGCCAAAAATGCTCGTTTTTTTAAAAATAAAAACGTTACTGTAATCTACATTGCAGCGCCTATCTGCTGCAATAGCAGATAGGGGTTGCAAAATCTGGTGACAGAGCCTCTTTAATAAGAGCACAAAGACAGCAGATCTTCATTAGGGGTGCAGGGGTGCTGATGGGATATCGGAGGGGGCAGCGGCATCTAAGGGGGTTAACACGCGGAATCAAATTGATCTTGGATTCCTTCCATGGCAATGAGGTCTCGGCTTGAGCACACAGCCGACATCTCCTCAGTACGGAACGCGCTCAGCCGGGACATCAGTTGACAGTACCAGTGGTGTTGCTAGTACCGGGCATCCGGGGCAAAAGCCCCAGATACCTGGCAACTGCAACATTCAATTGTATCTGCATCCTGTGGACGCAGAAACAATTGAATACTATTGTGGAGCAGGGAGCTATCAGCTACACCACACACTAGGCTAAATTTCACATCAGGCCTGCAGGCTATAAAGACCCTGGGACAGGATCCCTGCACCGTACCGGCCTACACAAGGGCCCCGTCTCGGCATTGCATAGGCTGCAGGTTTAACGTGGTTGAGGAAGCCTGTAGAGCAGATCCATTTGCCGTGGGATCGGGGCTAGGTAAGTACAAGTCTTTATTTGTCTGGGGGGCACCGTGGCATTATCTAAAAGGGGCATGGCCTACAGGGGGCACTGCGTGGCAACTATCTACATAGGGCACTATGTGTGGCACTATCTACAGGGGGAACGGTGTGTCACTTTCTACAGGGGGCAGATAGGCAGACAAGCCTATGACAAATCCAACCTGTATGGATATAGCCTTACCGTTGGTGCTCTGCTCGGACCTTCACCTGACAGGAGACCAAGGTAAATGGACTATCGTGTCCTGCTCTGGGTAATGGAAGTCATAGGAAAAATTCCACCCAGCCAGATGACGTTGCTAACAAATAGTGACATTCCAACTGATTCAGACTAATGGAAACTTGTTCCATCAGTCCCAAGCATTAGAAATAAGTGGTATTTATAATACACTGTATGTATGACATAAAGGGTATTTAATAGAATTGATTCCCATGAATGTACAGGCTAGCACGAAACTATAGGGGAAAGCAGTTCTTGGATACATCTGTCACGCTTTATATCACGGAACAGAACACCAATCTCCTGGCTGCTGTCAGCGCGCAGACACCGGGCTCCATAGCTCCACACAAGACAGCAGCAGCGCCGTCAAGCAGGAAGGGGTTAACCCACTCACCCGAAGTATCGGCACCCGGGAAGAGACCCCCGGCACACGCTGACCAGATACGGCGCGCTGCGATGACGTCATGGTGACGCGCTGAAGCCAGTAGAACCGTACATGGAAGAAGAGGTTATTTATAGGGAAGGCGCTGCTGCTGCTCCTGTGTAATCTGTGAGCGACGCAGAATTCTGGACGTATTATTATTTATAAACAAATGATAATCATGAAATTATTATAAAGTTCTCACGTGTGGCAATTTATTACTTTATGACCCAAATTTTAGAGGGGAATTCCAATTAAGTGGATGATATATGGTAAGAATATATACTATGTACGCCACTTGCATGGTCAGAGCACTATCTGGTAGAAGGAACATCTCTAGTAATTGTCACACCCTCTCACATTATACCCTCCAAGTCTACTGAATTTAGTTGTAGTGAATTTGTTTGGTCTGTACTGAGATATATATATATATGTATGTTGTGGCTATTTTAAAGGGGTTTTCCAGTCCCTAGAAATGGATGGACTATGCTCAGAATAGGCCATCAATAGCTGATCGATTAGGGTCCGACCCCCACCAATCAGCTATTTTGGAGGGGCTGCTTCCCCTTCATTCCGGTCACTGCTCATACTATGAATTGCTGACACAGCAGTAGCGGCAGTTCACAGTATTACAACCTTCCATTCACTTCAATGAGAGAAGGTTATAAAACTGTATGTCGCCGCTACTGCTGTGTCGGCGATTCACAATACGAGCAGTGACCGGAATGAAGGAGAAGCAGCCCCTTCTCAACAGCTGATCGGCGGGGGTCTTGGCAGTCGGACCCCGAGCGATAAGATATTGATGGCCTATCCAGAAGAAAGGTCATCAATTTTTAGGGACTGGAAAACCCCTTTAATGCTGTATGTCAGGTGCTAAGAAGCACGACACAAGAAGTAAGCACGGGCTGGGCTATGGCAAACATGTATGTGGTAGAAAACCTTTGCTCCAGGGGGCAACCAATTCCCTGTTTTCAAATCATGGAGGGTACATTACGTGTATTTTGGTACCTTTTCACGAAGTGAGCCGCCTAGCCTATGGGGCCCTGGTCGTAAGGGTCACCTTAATGGGAACCTGTCACTGATGTGTAGACAACTTTCCATTGTAATTAATAAATCTATGAAGTACTTGTGCCTTTATGCCAATGTGACCCTGGATCAAGTGTGTAATTGACATCCCGTTTTGTTTTTTCACAACATTCTTTTATGTGAAAACTAAAAATTATAATTTGTTCCTAAAAAAAGATCATTTTTGATTGCCGAGGATCCCTTCAGTCTATATCCAAGTAGACGTCAGTGCTCTCGGGAGTGCCGGGGTCCCCTCAACAATAGTCAAATAACGTAACAATGTGGGTAAAAAATTAACACCTCATCTCTAAGTGATTGGTGCGCAAGTTTAGGGCCATCAGCATTGGCCTTCCATTCGGTTTTCCTTTTATCTGTTCCAACAGAGGAACAGATGAACAAAAAGACAAACGGAAAGTAGCATTTCCGTTTGTAAGATCATTGATTTCAATGGTATTTTTTTTGTTTCAGATTGTTCCAATTCCTGTCTGTTCCGCTAGGTTTCCGTTTTGTCCATGGAAACAATAGCGTGTGCTGCGCTATTGTTTACGTGAAAAAAATGGAAACTTAGCGGAACAGAGGCAAACTGGAATAAACTAAAACAAAAAAATACCATTGAAATCAATGTTAATGCAAACAGAAACAATACTTTCCGTTTATCTGTTCCTCTGACTGAACGTAAAGCCGAACAGAAGGCCAACGCTGACGTGAACAGGCCCTTATACATTCACCGTAAGCCACTTTTTTAATGTAAATAATGGCAGAAATTGTGTGCATGTGATTTATTAGGTATTTATGAAAAAAAATACTATTTTTGACACTTTGTGATTTCATTTTAGCCAAGAAAAAGAGGACCCAGGTATCTGGTGGGCTGAGGTACACACAAAAACACATCAATATCGCCAAAGGCAAAAAGATTAGCCCTTGTTTTCATTTTAGCCAAGTGGGCATGGTTTTTGGCGGAGTTACTTTTTAGCTATATTTATGAAAAGCAGCTTTTTAAAAAGTTGCATCCGGACACCACCAGCAGGCTGGCATAAACTGTAAGCCACAAAACTAAACCAAAAGCTTCATATCTTCTCCAGTATAAAACGCGACAAATTTAAAGTGTAGCAAAATGTTTGACAAACTTCTGACATGAAAGAAAAAAGCGGAAGCCTCCACCTCACCTTGTATGCAGACTTGCACTGCTAGTCGCGCTCGGGTCCTCGTGTCGGCACACGATCAGGAAGTAGAAGCAGAGAACAGAAATTGGATCCAGCGCTCATAAGGGTAAAAAGGAAACTTTTTCCAAGTTTTATTTGATCATTTAAGGGTATGTTCACACGCTGAGCCAAAAACGTCTGAAAATACGGAGCTGTTTTCAAGGGAAAACAGCACCTGATTTTCAGACGTTTTTTGAGCAACTCACGTTTTTCGCGCCGTTTTCGCGCCATTTTTTCGGCCGTTTTTGGAGCTGTTTTCAATAAGTCTATGAGAAAACGGCTCCAAAAACGTCCCAAGAAGTGTCCTGCACTTCTTTTGACGAGGCTGTAATTTTAGGTGTCGTCTTTTGACAGCTGTCAAACGGCGACGCGTAAATTACAGGTCGTCGGCACAGTACGTCGGCAAACCCATTCAAATGAATGGGCAGATGTTTGCCGACGTATTGGAGCCGTATTTTCAGGCGTAAATCGAGGCATAATACGCCTTGTTTACGCCTGAAAATAGGTCGTGTGAACCCAGCCTAAAAGCAAAATCGGCAGGATAATATCCTAGTACAAAGGGAGGTTCAATGGTGTAGATAGCCTACGCGTTTCAGACGCCTCCTGCGTCCTCACTCATGGCTTATGCTAAAATACTGACAAGTGTTGCTGGGCTTTGTATCCGGTCCAACATGTGTTTCCTGATTGCGTTCCAGGTAGGGGAGATCCCTTGGAACGCAAGCAGAAGCTGAGATACGAAAGTGAGTTCTACCGTTTAGATGTGGGGACCCTGGGTTCATGAGAGGGTAAGTTTATTTTCCCCCATACTCTAAACTAACTAGAGAGTTCCCTTAATTTAGTTTGTGATTACATTGTTTTGTGTCATATTTCTGGAAATAAATGTAGCGGTGTACGGACTCAATAGAAAAAGCCGAACAGACACGAAGCGGCTGAGCACTCACACGAGCGCTTCAGCTGCTTCGTTTTAGCGATTGGTGGGGGTCTCCGTGCTCGGACCCCCACCAATCCAAACTTCTGACATGTCACTATGACATGTCAGAAGTTTGTCAAATGTTTAGCTACACTTTAAGGCCGGATTTACACGAGCGTATGCGTTTTGCGCACGCAAAAAACGCTGTGTTTTGCGTGCGCAAAAGGCACTTAACCCCTTCCCGACATTTGCCGTACATGTACGTCATGGAAAGTACTGACTTCCCGCATCTTGCCGTACATGTACGCCAAATGTTTGGGACCGGCTCAGAAGCTGAGCCGGTGCCATCATCACCGGATCTCAGCTGTATCTTACAGCTGACATCCGGCTGTAACGGCGGGGACCGAAATTAGCTTCGATCCCCGCCATTAACCCCTTAAGTGCAGCGCTCAAACGCGATCGCTGCACTTAAGGTGTTTGCAGCTCATCGGAACCCCAGTAATGAAATTGCCGGGGTTCCGGTGGCTGCAATGGCAACCGGAGGCCTAATACTGGCCTCCCGGTCTGCCTAGCACCGAAGCCGGTCAAGATCGGCTTCCGTAGCTGCCGGCAAGATGGCGCCGGGTCAGGAGCTGATCCGGCGTCATCAGCGGTGGAAGTCAGCTGTACTGTACAGCTGACATCCACCTGTAACGGCAGGAACCGGAGCTAGCTCCGATCCCTGCCATTAACCCCTTCGATGCAGCAATCGAAAGCGATTGCTGCACGGAAGCAGGTTACTAGCATATCGCCAGCCCTGAGAGGCAATCGGGACCGGCGACTGCTGTTATGGCAACAGGAGACACAATGGTCTCCTGCTCTGCCATTACGGAAGCCGATTTAGGCCCCGCCGGGAGGCGAAGCCTAATCGGCTTGCTGTCAGTGAATGACTGACAGATCTAATACATTGCACTACATAGGTAGTGCAATGTATTAGAAAAAAAAAAATCTGACCGTTGGAACTTCAAGTCCCCTAGTGGGACTTGAGAAAAAGTGTAAAAAAAGTATAAAAAAGTGTAAAAAAAAGTGCAAAAAATAAAAGTTTGAAAACAATAAAAGTTTCAAGTAATCAAATAAAACACAATCCCCCTTTTACTCTTATCAAGTCCTTTATTATTGAAAAATAATAATAAACCATATGTATTTGGTATCGCCACGACCGTAACGACCGGAGGTATCAAAATATTATATTATTTATTGCACGCGGTGAACAGCGTAAAAAAAACCGTAAAAAACGTTACCAGAGTTTCTGTTTTTTGGTCACTTTGCCCTACAAATATTAGAATAAAAAGTGATCAAAAAGTCGCACGTATCCAAAAATGGTACCTATAAAAACTATAGCTCGTCCCGCAAAAAACAAGCCCTCATACACCTCCGTCGACAAAAAAATTAAAAAGTTATGGTTCTCACAACTTGGCGACAGAAAAAATATATTCTTTTTACAAAAGTAATTTTATTGTGCAAAAAGTTGTAAAACATAAAAAAGTGCTATAAATTCAGTATCGCCGGAATCATACTGACCCACAGAATAAAGTTAACATGTAATTTATAACGCATGGTGAACGCTGTATAAAAAAAAAACGAAAAAAGCTGTGCCAGAATTGCGTTTTTTTGTTTACCTGGCATCCCAAAAAATAGGATAAAAGGTGATCAAAAAGTCGCATGTACCCCAAAATGGTACCAATAATAACTACAGCTCGTCCCGCAACAAACCAGTCCTCATACCGCTACGTCTATGAAAAATAAAATTAGTTATGGCTCCAATAAGTCAGGAAATAAAAAAATATGCAGTTGTGCCCGAGGGGAACATTTCTTCTGTTTGAAGAGGCGATTTTTCAAGGACCTAAAATTAGGGAACCATGAAGGGTAGGGCCCAAACATATCCGCTGGAAGCGACGGTGCCCGTATTATACCAGGACAACACTTTCCCAGCAAAATTCCCCAAACTACAAAGGCGCGGAGTGTGGACCAAAAGGGGGATAAGAAATGACACCATTTATCAGTGCGACACCGGCCTGTGCGGAAAGGATTGCTTCACAGCGTAACACACATCTATGGATCATTTTATTGTTTTTTTTTACCCCATTATTATACCACCTGACTATGCCCCTTATATACTCCGCCCGGCTTACATATGCCCTACATTATAAACGGAAACACCAGTAAGACTCCAAACAAAACTACTACCAAGCAAAATCCACGCTCCAAAAGCCAAATGGCATTTCCTCCGCTCTGAACCCTACAGCGTGCCCAAACAGCAGTTTCCTTCCACATATATGGCATCGTCATACCCGGGAGAACCCTTTTAGCAATTTTTGGGGTGTGTGTCTCCAGTGGCATAAGCTGGGCACGACATATTTGCCACTGAATGGCATATCTAGGGAAAAATATAAATTTTTAATTTGCACCATCCACAGCGCATTTATTAATGGAAAAGACCTGTGGGGTGAAAATGCTCTCTACACCCCTTAATAAATGCCTTGAGGGGTGCAGTTTCCATAGTGGGGTCACTTCCCAGGGGTTTATTTTTATTATTTCACATCTGAGCCTCTGCAGTTGTGAACCAATACTTTGTAAATCGCCAAATTAGGCCTCAATTTTACATGGTACCCTTTCACTCCTGAGCCTGGTCGACTGTCCAGGCAAGAGATTAGGGCCACATGTAGGGTGTTTCTAAAACCAGGAAACCCAGCATAATAATTAGAGAGCTGTCTCGTTATGGTGGCACAAGCCGGGCACCACATATTGTCCACATATCTGTGGAAAAAATCCCATTTTCACTCTGCAACATCGAGTTCACACTAATTTCTACAAAACACCTGCAGGGTTAACATGCTCACTACACCCGTAGGTAAATGCATTGAGGGGTGTAGTTTCCAAAATGGGGTCACTTCTGGGGGGTTTCCACTGTTTTGGGCCCACAGGCGCCCAGAAACCAATCCAGAAACATCTGCACTCCAAATGGCGGTCCTTCCCTTCTGAGCCCTGCCGTGTGCCCAAACAGCAGTTTATGACCACATATGGGGTATTGCCGTACTCGGTAGAAATTGCTTTACAAATGTTGGGTTCTTTTTTTCCTTTATTTGTTGCGAAAATGAAAAAATTTGCGCTAAAGCTACGTCTTATTGAAGAAAAAGGATTGTTTTTATTTTCACTGCCCAATTCTAATAAATTCTATGAAACATCTGTGGGGTCAAAATGCTCACTACGCCCCTAGATGAATTCCTCAAGAGGTGTAGTTTCCTAAATGGTGTCACTTTTTGGGCGTTTTCATTGTTTTTTCCCCCCAGGGGCTTTGCAAATGTGACATGGCCGCCGCAAACCATTCCTGCTCAATGTTATCTCCAAAAGCCAAATAGCGCTCTTTCCCTTCTAAGCCAAGCCGTGTCTCCAAACAGCCGTTTATTACCACATGTGGGGCATTGTTTTACTCGGGAGAAATTGCTTTACAAATTTTGTGGTGCTTTTTCTCCTTCAGTCCTTGTGGAAATGAGAAAAAATAAGCTAAACCTACATTTTCTTTGAAAAAATGTTGATTTTTATTTTCAGGGCCTACTTCCAATAATTTCTGCTAAAAACCTGTGGGGTCAAAGAGCTCACTATACCCCTAGATAATTTCCTCAATGGGTGTAGTCTCCAAAATGGGGTCACTTGTGGGGGGTTTCCACTGTTTTGTCTCCTCAGGGGCTTTGTAAATGTGACATGGCCTCCGCAAACCATTCCTGCTAAACTTGAGCTCCAAAAGCCAAATAGCGCTCTTTCCCTTCTCAGCCCTGCCGTGTCTCCAAACAACCGTTTATTACCACATGTGGGGCATTGTTTTACTCGGGAGAGATTGGTTTACAAATTTTACGGTGCTTTTTCTCCTTCAGTCCTTGTGGAAATGAGAAAAAATTAGCTAAACCTACATTTTCTTTGAAGAAATGTTGATTTTAATTTTCACGGCCTACTTCTAATAATTTCTGTAAAAAAGCTGTGCGGTCAAAATGCTCACTGTACCCCTAGATAATTTCCTTGAGGTGTGTAGTTTCCCAGATGGGGTCACTTTTGGGGGATTTTGACTGTTTTGGCACCGCAAGAGCCCTTCAAACCTGACATGGTGCCTAAAATTTATTCTAACAAAAATAAGGCCCCAAAATCCACTAGGTGCTCCTTTGCTTCTGAGGCCGGTGCTTCATTCCAGTAGCACGCTACGGCCACATGTGGGATATTTCCTAAAACTGCAGAAACTGGGCAACAAATATTGAGTTGCATTTCTCTGGTAAAACCTTCTGTGTTATAAAAAAAATTGTACAAAAAATTTATTTCTGCAAAAAAATATGAAATTTGTAAAATTCACCTCTACATTGCTTTAATTCCTGTGACATGTGTAAAGGGTTAAGACATTTTCTAAATGCTGTTTTGAATACTTTGAGGGGTGAAGTTTTTAAAATGGGGTGACTTTTTGGGGGTTTCTAATATATAAGGCCCTCAAAGCCACTTCACAACTGAACTGGCCCCTGTAAAAATGGCCTTTTGAAATTTTCTTGAAAATGTGAGAAATTGCTGCTAAAGTTCTAAGCCTTGTGAGGTCATAGAAAAATAAAAGGATGTTCAAAAAACGATGCCAATCTAAAGTAGACATATGGGTGATGTTAATTAGCAACAATTTTGGGTGGTATAACTGCCTGTCTTACAAGCAGATACATTTAAATTGAGAAAAATGCAAATTTTTGCAATTTTTCGCTAAATTTTGGTGTTTTTCACAATTAAATACTGAACATATCGAGCAAATTTTGCCAGTAACATAAAGTCCAATGTGTCACGAGAAAACAATCTCAGAATCGCTTGGATAGGTAAAAGCATTCCGGAGTTATTACCACATAAAGTGACACATGTCAGATTTGAAAAATGAGGCTCGGTCAGGAAGGTCAAAAGTGGCTAAAGAGGGAAGGGGTTAACAGCTCCGTGTGTCATTATGACACTGTATGTTTGTAAACAGAAAAGCACGTGGTGCTTTTCTGTTTTCATTCATACTTTTTACTGCTCTTGCGCGAATCACGGGCGTCCCACGGAAGTGGTTCCGTGTGGTGCGCATGATTTTCACGCACCCATTGACTTCATTGGGTGCGTGATGCGCGAGAAACGCAGAAATATAGGACATGTCGTGAGTTTTACGCAGCGGACACCTGCTGCGTAAAAATCACGGACTGTCTGCACGGCCCCATAGACTAATATAGGTCCGTGCGAGGCGCGTGAAAATCACGCGCGTTGCACGGACGTATATCACGTTCGTGTAAATCCGCCCTAAGACTGTTAGGGTATGTTCACAAGCCCTATTAACGGACGTAGTTCAGGCGTTTTACGCCTCGAATTACGCCCGAAAAAACTTCTCCAAACCATCTGCAAACATCTGCCCATTGAATTCAATGGGTCTTACGGTGTTCCGTACAGACAGGCTTTTTTTTTTACGCGCCGCTGTCAAAAGATGTGCATGTCAAAAGAAGTGCATGTCACTTCTTGGGACGTAATTGGAGCCGTTTTTCATTGACGCCATTGAAAAACAGCTCCAATTACGTCCGTAATGGAAGCCGCGAAAAACGCGTGCACTTGTCAAAACGTCTGAAATTCAGGAGCTCTTTTCGCCTGAAAACAGCTCCGTAATTTTAGACGTATTTGGCGTTGCCGTATGAACATAACGTAAGATTTGTCTTCTGAAAACAAGCTGCGACCTCCAGACATCTACACCCTATAAACTGCAGTGAGCGGTGTTTGTAATAACCCTTAGGGTATGTCCACACGACCTCTTTTCAGACGTAATGGAGGCGTTTTACGCCTCGAATTACGCCTGAAAATACGGCTCCAATACGTCGGCAAACATCTTCCCATTACTTGCAATTGGTCTTACGATGTTCTGTGCAGACGAGCTGTCATTTTACGCGTCGCTGTCAAAATACGGTGCGTAAAATGACGGCTCGTCAAAAGAAGTGCAGGACACTTCTTGGGACAAAACGTCCCAAGAAGTCTCCTGCACTTCTTTTGACGAGCCGTCATTTTACGCCGTTTTCTCATAAACTCCAATGAAAACAGCTCCAAAAACGGCCGTAAAAAACGCTGCGAAAGACACGAGTTGCTCAAAAAACGTCTGAGAATCAGGAGCTGTTTTCCCTTGAAAACAGCTCCGTATTTCCAGACGTATTTTGTTAATCGTGTGAACATACCCTTAGAATGCAGGCATACGTGGCGTACTTGCTTTGTATTTTCTCAGTGAAAAAATACGCTGGGAAAATTATTCTGCATCTCAGAATTCTCTTGTTCTTGTGTTGCGGAATATTTTTCCCATAGGCATAGTTTTCCAAAGCATATGTTTACGTCGCCGAAATACACAGCAAATACGCCATGTGTGAGCGCACCCTTAGGCTGGGTTCACACAGAGTTTTTTGCAGGTGGAAAATTTTGCTCTGCCTGCACGCCGATTTTCGCTGCATTTTTCGCCTGCGGCCATTGAGCGCTGCTTGCAAAAAATGCAGCGAAATACGCTTTCTCTGCTATCTGACATCAATGGGAGGTCAGAGGCGTAAACGCCCGAAGATAGGGCATGTAATTTTTCCTGTGAGATGTTTTTTCCCCTCAGGGGAAAAAAACGCCTCCGCCTTCCATTGAAATCAATGGGAGGCATTTTCGGACGTTTTTTGGCATGTTTTCTGACGCGGTTTCCGCGTCAAAAACTCTATGTGAACTCCCACTTAGGCCTGTTTAACATGGGTGTATTTTAGTCAGTATTTGGCATCAATATTTTTAAGCCAAAACCAGGCATGGAACATAAATTGAGAAAAAAATATAAGGAAAGATTTGTACCTCTTCCATGTTTTTTACTCACTCCTGGTTTTGGCTTGTAAATACTGATGCAAAATTCTGATTAAGGCCCCATGCGACCTCCAGATATCCCGTTATTGCGGATCAAAATACTGATCCATTAATTTCTATGGCCCACGGATACCTTCCCGTATATTTATGGGAAGGTGTCCGGGCAGTAGAAATGATCCGAAAGAAATAGGACATGTCCTATTTTTTTTATTTTACAGACCGTTCTCCCATCCTTTATAATGGAAGCATGGCCCGCAAATGCAGATGATTGTCTGCGGCCGGCCGTGCCCGTAATCTTAATTTGGAAACGCCCTTTAAAGGTACAGTTCAAACAATGTTTTTCTATTTTTAGCCAAAAGTAATAGTGGCTAAAGGAGAGAACCGTGATTACGGCTACGGCCGTGTGCAGGGGACCTAATATGCTGCCGTTTGAAAGTGGCCTTAGGCCCAGTCCACACTTTGCAATCTGATGCAGTTTTCTGTAGTCAAAACTGCGTATAAATCCAAAAAAGAAAATGCTCCAACTTATAATTCTCTCCTTTAGCCACTACTCCTTCTTTTGGCTAAAAATAGAAAAACTTTGTTTGAACTGTACCTTAAAGGGCGTTTCCAAATTAAGATTTAATCTGGGTACTTTTATGTAATCTCTCCCCCACAGCAACCTTGTAATTAACTTACTATTTCCAAATTTCCCTGTTTCTCAGCTCTCGCCGTGCGGCACGTGATCTCTGACGTCACTATTTCCTCCAGGCTCTAGTGACATGCCGTTTACCGATCACATGGGCTAGTAGCCCAGTATACAGCACGTCACTGGTGACGTGTCATTCCTAGGACGTGTATTTTCATAGCGGGGGACTGCTCATTCGCGTACCCCACTGTACTCTCTATGTACCAGGGCTTGGCCTGCTTGCAAATAGAGATTTATTAGCGCATGCGCTGATCTGTGTAGTCAGTGTAGGCGTCAGGCAAGTAAAGCAGTAAGCCTAAGAAAACAAACACACCTAACAACATGTCAACAAACAGCGCAAAACGAGAATGCGATTGACGATAAATAACAATAGAATGGAAAAGTATTTTTATATGTTTTATTTTATTGCGGGTTCTTTAAACCCTTAACGACCAGGCCTATTTTGGCCTTAATAACCAAGCATTCTGTTTTTTATTTTTCTCATCTTCACATTTTAAGTTATAACTTTTTTTTATTTTTCCCTTGACATAGGCATATAAGGGCTTGTTTTTTTGCGGGACGAGTTGTGTTTTTCAATGGCACCATTTTTTGGTACATATATTACATTGATTAACTTTTATTAACTTTTTTGGGGGGAGGGAATAGAAAAAAAACGGTATTCCTTCATTGTTTTTCGTGGTTTAAATTTACGGCGTTCACTAAGCGGCATAAATAACATGTTGCCTTGATTCTATGGGTTGATACGATTACGACGATAACACATAAGTTAAGGTTTTTTATGTCTTACTATGTTTGCACAGTAAGAAACCATTTAAACAAAAATAATATATTTTTGCATAACTGCATTCCAAGAGCCGTAACTTTATTATTTTTCCGTTGATATTGCTATATGAAGGCTTGTTTTTTGCGGCACAAGGTGTAGTTTTCATCACTACTATTTTGAAGGTGCATGGGACTTATTGATTAACTTTTATTATATATTTTTTGGTGGGGGAATGCAGATTGTGCTGTTTTTTTGTACGGTGTTAAATGAAATTACTGTGTTAACTTTATACTTAGTGTCATTACGATCGCAGCGATACCATATATGTGTACTTTAAATGTTTTTTTACACTTTTAGTAAATAAAACCACTTTTTATGGCAAAAAAATGTTTTTATTTTTTTTTGGGGGTTTTTTCAAAAACTTTATTTTACTGTTTTTAATTATTTTTTTAGGGGACTTCACCATGCGATCCTATGATCGCAGATATAATGCTTTGGTATACTTAGTGTCGTGGAAGTCAATGGCTCAAAATATATTAGACGAGTGTTCCAACAGACACTCACGCCAGGCACTTTATCCAGCTTCCTAATCAGTATATTTCATACCGATATATATCGAGAGAGGAGAAAAAACACACAGACGCTGCTGATATGCTCAAAATACTCCTCTGGGGGTTTATTTCCAAACTCAATTACAATACTATCATTCAGAAGGGGTGCAGACCATAAGAATATTTCAAATACATAATTCTAATTCTTCATTAAAATGCTAACATCAGGTAACACCTGGAGACAAACATATAATGGGCAGTTGTTAGTGATTTGTTCTCATGGGGGAGAAATAGTTGCACTTTATGTCTGGGCGTTCAGCCAACCCGCTACAATGGGGTATGAAGGCCACACGTTTAACACATGGAGATAAGATGTTTCTTTGAATTATATAGAGGAAAGTTTATTACAAAATGGAGAATACTTATTTTAGTAATTCGGCATCCTGCTTGATAATTCATAATGTAATTTCATACAGAGAAGATGAGCAAATAATCCATCCTTCACATTAGTATACCAAAGCATTGTTGCCTGTCATTAGGCACAGCCTAATAGGCATACAGCCAGGGCAGGCCTGGGGGTCTTTGAAAGACCTCCGCCTGCCATGGCAAACCGTCGGCGGCCGGCGATCTCATTCGCGGGCCAACGATGGGTGACAGAGGGAGCTCCCTCCCTCTGTTGAAAGATTTAAATGCCGCTGTCGCTATTGACTGCGGCATTTAATGGGTTAAACGGCTTAGATTGAAGGTTTCTTTAATCTCAGCCGTTGCAGCGGGAGCCCGGCTGTCAGTGATTGCCATCACGTACATGCACGTGGCAATGCGCGAATAGGCTGCATTCCCCGAGGTGCAACGGAACGCCGTTTTTCCTATTGAAATCAATGGGCAGATGTTTGTAGGCTTTCTGCTTACGATTTTAGGCTGTTTACGCCTGAAAAACGTCCGAAAACACTCTGTGTGAACATACGCTTAAAGAGAACCTCTCAGTAGCCCATACATGTGCAGCTGAGTGCACCATGTTATAGGCACTGCTGCACAGACCCTGGGGCACTTTAGGGTATGTTCACACGTACAAAGAAGTGGCTGAAATTTACGGAGCCTCTGATTTCAAGGTTTTGGTTTTTTTTTAGCTGAAAATGAAGCTTTTTTTTTTTTTTTTTCATTTGAGGCTTCCTTTGAGGCGTTTTTTCATAGTGTATGGAAAAATCAGCGTACAAATACACCTCATGTCAACAGCGCAGTGTTAGCAATATTTCCCATTGAATTCAATTGGAATCTGTTTGTAGGCTTTTTGCTAGTGTTTTTCCAGGCGTATTTCAAAGCGTTTATGCCCAGAAATACGCCTGAAAACACTAAATGTGAACATACCCTTAAACTACCTGTTTAGCCCCCTCCGTTTTTGAGATATCGGTGCCATTATTATTGGTGCCCGATATGTAAATTACCCCCTGTACTGTCAGTGGGGCGTTTCCTTTCATGGATAGGGCAGGGAGGCGTGATACTTAGGGCGGATTCAGACGAACGTGAGCGCTTTGCGCGCGTGGCATCAGCATGTCTGCTCTGTGTGTCCTGTTCATATGGATGCGCGGCTGCGTGCTTTTCGCGCAGCCACCATCATTATGACACTCCGTTTGGATGTTTGTAAACAGAAAAGCACGTGGTGCTTTTCTGTTTACATTCATTCTTTTACTGCTGTTGCGCGAATAACGCTTGTCCCATGGAAGTGCTTCCGTGGGGCATGCGTGATTTTCACGCACCCATTGACTTCAATGGGTGCGTGATGCGTGAAAAACGCCTAAATATAGAACATGTCGTGAGTTTTACGCAGCGGACTCACGCTGCGCAAAACTCACGGACTGTCTGCACTGCCCCATAGACTTGTTTAGGTCTGTGCGACCCGCGTGAATACCACGCAGGCTGCACGGACGAAAATCACGTTCGTCTGAATCCGCCCTTAGCGTGCTGATACTGATACTGTCCAATCAGCTACGGAGAGTGTCAGCTTGTGCTGTGTGATCACTCTCGTGAAAAAATGGTCGCTTGTCAGAAGCACGTCTCCCTTTGTATACAGCGGATGTACAGACAAGATGCCGACAAGATGAAGAATGTATTGGGACAAACAACTGTAAGGCTGGATTCACACGACCATGTTACGTCCGTAATGGACGGAACGTATTTCGGCCGCTAATCCCGGACCGAACACAGTGCAAGGAGCCAGGCTTCTAGTATCATAGTTATGTACGATGCTAGGAGTCCCTGCCTCGCTGCAGGACAACTGTCCCGTACTGTAATTAGGCAGGGACTCCTAGCATCGTACATAACTATGATACTAGGAGCCCGGCTCCCTGCACTGTGTTCGGTCCGGGATTAGCGGCCGAAATACGTTCCGTCCATTACGGACGTAACATTGTCGTGTGAATCCAGCCTATTAACGATCGTTCATCTCCATTCTTTCAATCATTGCTACATTTAAATGTAGACTATCTGCCCGTGTTTAACCCCTTAAGGACGCAGCCTAGTTTTGGCCTTAAGGCTCAGAGCCCATTTTTCAAATCTGACATGTGTCACTTTTTGCGGTAATAACTCTGGAATGCTTATACCTATCCAAGGATTCGGAGATTGTTTTCTCGTGACACATTGGGCTTTATGTTAGTGGTAAAATTTGGTCGATATATTCAGTGTTTATTTGTGAAAAATAGCAAAAGTTAGAGAACATTTTGAAAAATAGAATTTTTCTGAAGTTAAATGTATCTGCTTGAAGACAGATAGTAATACCACACAAAATAGTGACTAGTTCACATTTCCTATATTTCGAATATATGTTGGCATCATTTTTTCAACACTCTTTTATTTTTCTAGGCTTTTACATGGCTTAGAACATAAGCAGCAATTTCTCACATTTTGAAGAAAATTTCAAGAGCCCCCTTTTTTTAGGTACCAGTTCAGTTCTGAAGTGGCTTTGAGCGCCTTCTATATTAGAAACCCCCATGAAACACCCCATTTTAAAAACTAGACCCCCTCAAAGTATTCAAAACAGCATTTAGAAAGTTTTTTTAACCCTTTAGGCGTTACACAGGAATTATAAGCAAAGTAGAGGTGAAAATTACAAATTTCTTTTTTTGTCAGAAAATCCTTTTTATTAATTTTTTTTTCTGTTAAACAGAAGGTTTTACCAGAGAATCACATCTCAATATTTATTGCCCAGATTCTGCAGGTTTTAGAAATATCCCACATGTGGCCCTAGTGTGGTAATGGACTGAAACACAGGCCTCTGAAGCAAAAGAACACCTACAGGATTTTGAGGCCACCTTTCTATTAAGCACCATGTCAGGTTTGAAGAGGTCTTGTGGTGCCAAAACAGTGGAAACCACCCAAAAGTGACCCTCAAGGAACTTATCGAGGGGTAAAGTGAGCATTTAGACCCCATAGGTTTTTTGCTGCATTTTGTGGAATTAGGCTGTGAAATGGAAAAACTAATTTTTCTGATAAAAGGTACAAATTTTTATTTTTTACAAGGAATAAAAGAGAAAAAGCACCCCAACATTTGTAAAGCAATTTCTCCAGATTACGGCAATAACCCATATGTGGTAATAAACTGCTGGTTGGACAAATGGCAGGGCTCAGAAAGGCGGGAGCGCTATTTTGCATGTAGATTTTGCTGGATTGGTTTCTGGACGCCATGTCCCATTTGCAGAGCTTCTAAGGTACCAGTACAGGGAAAACCCCTTAAAAGTGACCCCATTTTGGAAACTAGACCCCTTGAGGAATTCATTGTAGTTTTTATGGGGTGCATGCAACTTTTCGATCAGTTTTTATTCTATTTTTTAAGAGGTGTGGTGACTAAAAAACAGCAATTCTACTATTGTTTTGTATTCCTTTTTTTTTAGCAACTTTCACCGTGCACTATAAGGCCTGATTCACACGCTGCGGGACGGGATTTCGCACATCCATCATATTTGAGAATCTATGGAGTGATGCGTGAAAAAATAGGACATGTCCTATTTTCGCACAGACCCTTCACGCGGTCCGTTGAAAAAACGGCTATGTGAACGGCCACATTGAATTACATAGGTACGTGGGATGGCCGCTGTTTCAACGGCCGTCCCACGGATGTTTAACACGTTCGTGTGAATTAGGCCTAAATTACATATTCACTTTATTCAGCGGGGCGATACGATTACGCCGATACCATATGTTTAAAGTTTTTTTTATGTCTTATGGCATTTGCATAATAAAATACTTTTTATAAAAAATCATTTACTTTTTGTGTTGCCTTATTCTAAGAGCCAGAACTTTTTTATTTTTTCATCAAGAAAGCTGTGCGAAGGCTTGTTTTTTGCGTAAGGAAGTTACATTACGAAGAAACTACGTAATGTAGTTTCGATCAGTACCATTTTTGGGTACATGTGACTTTTTGATCACTTTTTATTCCAGTTTTTTGCGAGGTGAAGTGACCAAAATATTGTGATTATGGTACGGTCTATCATTATTTTCTTTTATGGCGTTCACCGCACGGGATAAATAATGAAATACTTTTGTAAAAATCGGGCAGGACGCTTCTTTTTCCACCGCAAAAATTCTGCCGTGTGAACTGGAAATCACACATGCCGTTTTTGAGCCAAAGACAGGAGTGGGTCCAAGAGAAGGAAAAGTATGAGTGAAATACTGATATTTCTCCTTTCATTTGTATGTGTTTAGCTAAAAAAAAACTGCATCAAAAACGGAATGCGTGATTCCAGTCTTATGCAGTCTCCTGAGTGTTGATACCAAGGAGACACACAATTGGAGGAGACAGGCTACTAATTTTGGATGTGTTGGTTTATATTACACGTATTGACCCCACTATACACTATTGACAACTCTAAGGCTATGTTCACACAGAGTATTTTGCCGAGTTTTTTGACGCGGAAACCGCGTCGCAAAACTCGGCAAAAACGGCCCGAAAACGCCTCCCATTGATTTCAATGGGAGGCGTCGGCGTCTTTTTCCCGCGAGCAGTAAAACTGCCACACGGGAAAAAGAAGCGACATGCCCTATCTTCGGGCGCTTCCGCCTCTGACCTCCCATTGACTTCAATGGGAGGCAGAGAAAGCGTATTTCGCGCTGTTTTATGCTCGCGGCGCTCAATGGCCGCAGCCGAAAAACGGCGCGAAAATCGGCGTGCAGGGAGAGGAATATCTGCCTCAAACTTCCAAACGGAATTTTGAGGCAGATATTCCTCCTGCAAAATACCCCGTGTAAACATAGCCTTAGGCTATGTTCACACAGAGTTTTGTGCAGGCAGAATTTCTGCCTCAAAATTCCGTTTGTAATTTGGAGGCATTTTCGGGTCGTTTTTGACGAGTTTTGCAGCGCGGAGTGTGAACGTAGCCTAAGGGCATGCCCCCACGTGGCGGATTTCCTCCGCAACTGTCCGCATCAATGCCGCACAGAATCTGCGTTGCAGATTCTGCGGCGGATCTGCCCAAAATGTGCAGTAAATTGATGCGGACTAGCTGCTGCGGACTGCGGGAAAAGTGCTTCCCTTCTCTCTATCAGTGCAGGATAGAGAGAAGGGACAGCACTTTCCCTAGTGAAAGTAAACGAATTTCATACTTACCGGCCATTGTCTTGGTGACGCGTCCCTCTTTCGCCATCCAGCCCGACCTCCCTGGATGACGCGGCAGTCCATGTGACCGCTGCAGCCTGTGATTGGCTGCAGCCGTCACTTAGACTGAAACGTCATCCTGGGAAGCCGGACTGGAGACAGAAGCAGGGAGTTCTCGGTAAGTATGAATTTCTATTTTTTTGACAGGTTGCTGTATATTGGGATCGGTAGTCACTGTCCAGGGTGCAGAAACAGTTACTGCCGATCGCTTAACTCTTTCAGCACCCTGGACAGTGACTATTTACTGACGTCTCCTAGCAACGCTCCCGTAATTACGGGAGCCCCATTGACTTCCTCAGTCTGGCTGTAGACCTAGAAATACATAGGTCCAGCCAGAATGAAGAAATGTCATGTCAAAAAAGCAAGACGCATCCGCAGCACACATAACATGTGCATGACAGCTGCGGACTTCATTGCGGAATTTAGAATCTCCATTGAAGTCAATGGAGAAATTCCGCCATGAGTCCGCAACCAGTCCGCCACAACTCCGCAACAGCCCTAGCATGCTGCGGACACCAAATTCCGCTCCGCAGCCTATGCTCCGCAGCGGAATTTTACGCATCGTCTAAACGAACACTGCTAAATAAAAGTGGAAGTCAATGGACAAACGGCTCCGCTGCGGATTAACGCTGCGGAGTGTCCGCTGCGGAATTCAAGAGGAATTCCGCCACGTGTGGCTTTGGCCTAAGGTCGGATTTACACACGCGTGTACGTTTTGCGCACGCAAAAAACTTGGCGTTTTGCGTGCGCAAAAGGCACTTAACAGCTCCGTGTGTCATCACATAGGATGTGCGGCTGCGTGATTTTCGCGCAGCCGCCATTATTATGACACTCTGTTTGGATGTTTGTAAACAGAAAAGCACGTGGTGCTTTTCTGTTTCCAAACATACTTTTGACTTCTGTTGCGCAAATCACGCGCGTCCCACGGAAGTGCTTCCGCGTGGTGCGCGTGATTTTCACGCACCCATTGACTTCAATTGGTGCGTGATGCACGAGAAACGCAGAAATATAGAACCTGTCATGAGTTTTACGCAGCAGACTCACGCTGCACAAAAATCACTGACAGTCTGCACTGCCCCATAGACTAGCATAGGTCCGTGCGACGCGCGTGAAAAGCACGCGCGTTACACGCACGTATTACACGTTCGTGTAAATCCGCCCTAAGGGTATGTTCACACGCTTTCAAGGGAAAACAGCTCCTGATTTTCAGACATTTTTGAAGCCACTCGCGATTTTCGCTGCGTTTTTCGCTGCATTTTTTACGACCGTTTTTGGAGCTTTTTTCAATAGAGTCTATGAAAAACAGCTCCAAAAACGCACCAAGAAGTGTCCTGCACTTCTTTTTCGCGGCCGCTTCTTTACGCGTAAAAAAACGTCGCAAAAAACGCTGCTTCAGATTTTTCGCCCGTTTTTCATCCGTTTACGGGCTGAAAAACGACCGAAAATAGGCCGTGTGAACATACCCTTACAGTACAGGTGATGTTCTCATCAGAATTTGTTATGTTATGTTGCTTTAGTAAAATCTTACTAGATGTAAATGTAACTTTATACATGCGAGGAAGCCGAAAAGAGAGGGCATTAAGGCTGTGCCCCATAGGCAGCAATCAGGACAAGCCATGACCAAACAGGACTGCCAAGCTAAGTTCCCTATTATCCGACTCCCACTACAAACAGACTTATCAATGAAGCTGGTAGAACAACTTGCAGGTGTCAATCACCATAGTACAGCAGTATGTGAACCAAGTCTTTAGGGTATGTGCACACGAGAACTGTCTTTTACGTCTGAAAAGACAGACTGTTTTCAGGAGAAAACAGCTGCCTCGTTTTAGACGTAAATGCTCCTCTTCGCATTTTGCGAGGCTTCTCTGACAGCCGTAAATTTTGAGCTGCTCTTCATTGAGTTCAATGAAGAACGGCTCAAATTACGTCTGAAAGAAGTGTCCTGCACTTCTTTTGCCGAGGCTGTATTTTTACGCGTCGTCGTTTGACAGCTGAATGGGCAGATGTTTGCCGACGTATTGTAGCCCTCTTTTCAGACGTAAAACGAGGCATCATACGCCTCGTTTACGTCTGAAAATAGGTTGTGTGAACCTAGCCAAACATTACAATCTAAACTTACATTCCTAAATTATTACGATATCAGGAATCTCATGGGTCACTCTGATGTCATGGTGTCATTATGTCATGGTGACCGTGTTTTCTTGGACCCAAAGATTTCATGATGGATAACACAAGATTGGTATTTTTATTTTAATTATGTAACTTGTAGTAAAACACTGCATGACAAGTGTATACAGTTATTTGTTATATTGTTTCTATTATTCCTTTTTTTTGTTGTAGCGAAGACTTTTGGGATTTGAATATCTGTCATCTCGCTCCACTGAAATACCAAATATAACTCTAGTCAAACTGACAGATCTAGTTGAATACATTTGATGTGGTTCTCTGGCATAAGCTAATATAATTGTGCAATCGGCAGAATTGCTGTGAACAAACAATACTCAGTGAGAATTGAATAGTTATGGATTGGAGCTTCTACATTAGAAGTTTTTCTTTCGGTTTGGTCTTATATGGTTATTTCCTGCAGACTGTCGCTGTGTAGCTTATCTATTATGTTTTCATCTTCACGTTTCCATATATAATTTTTTTTCTCGAAAACAGCATTGATATTTACTCAGTGAATTATTTACACCATATCTATGAAGGCACACTGAAATAACTTCAATATATCAACAGTTACATATAGGGCTTACTCAGAAATCTAATGTATGTAAAGCGTAATGTAAGTAAAGAGAATAAATGACATTTTTTTTTACTTAAAGTGAAAGTGTTCAAATGTATTTATTTTGCTGAAGTACACAGAACAGACGGGTACTATGACTATTTCCCTTAGCTTTGTGTGCCCTTGTCTGTTTGTCTCGTGCACTTACTGAGCGTAGGGACCGCCGCCCAGTTGTACCCCGTCGCCTAGGGCGGGTCGTTGCAAGTAGGCAGGGACAGAGTGGCGGGTAGATTAGGGCTCACTTGTCCGTTTCCCTACCCCCATCATTACACCACGTGCTTTTCTGTTTACAAACATCCAAACGGAGTGTCAGGGCAGATTCAGACGAACGTTGCGTTTTTGCGCACGCAAACAACGCAGCGTTTTGCGCGAGCAAAAACCATTTGACAGCTGCGTGTGTCATCCGTGTATGATGCGCGGCTGCATCATAGAGATGGGGCTAGTCGACACCCGTCACTGTCCAAGGTGCTGAAAGAGCTAACTGATCGGCAGTAACTCTTTCAGCACCCTCGACAGTGAATGCCGAACACAATATACAGCAACCTGTTAAAAAAAAAGAAAACGTTCGTACTTACCGAGAACTTCCCGGCTGTTGCCTTGGTGACGCGTCCTTGGTGATGCGTCCTTGGTGACGCGCCTCTCTTGACATCGGGCCCCACCTCCCTGGATGCCGCGGCATCCTGTGCTTGGCCTGTGATTGGCTGGAGCTGTCACTTGGACTGAATTGTCATCCTGGGAGGTCAGACTGGATGAAGAAGCCGGGAGTTATCGGTAAGTCAGAACTTAGTTTTTTTTTACAGGTTCATGTTTATTGGGATCGGTAGTCACTGTCCATGGTGCTGAAACAGTTTAACTCTTTCAGCACCCTGGACAGTGACTATCTCCTGACGTCGCGTACCGGAATTTTTTTTGCCGGGTTCAGCCAAAACGAGTTCGGCCGAACCCGGTGAAGTTCGGTTCGATTGTCCGGGTTCGCTCATCTCAAAGACACTCCATTTGGATGTTTGGAAACAGAAAAGCACGTGGTGCTTTTCTGGTTACATTCATCCTTTTGACAGCTGGTGCGCTGTTTCAGTCGGCTCGCACGGAAGTGCTTCCGTGCGACCTGCGTGGTTTTCACGCACCCATTGACTTCAATGGGTGCGTGATGCGCGAAATACGCTGAGATATTGAACCTGTCGCGTTTTGTACGCAGTGAACAAACGCTGCGCACAAATCACGCACTGTTTGAACTGCCCCATTGACTTCTATAGGGCTGTGCGTGGCGCGCGAAAAATACGCGGCCTGCACGCACGAAAATCACGCTCTTGTGAAACCCCCCTCATAATGATGGTGGCTGCGCGAAAATCACGCAGCCGCACATCCTATCTGATGACACACGGAGCTGTTAAGTGCCTTTTGCGCACGCAAAACGCCGCGTTTTTTGCGGTGGGCAAAACGCACACGCTCGTGCAATTCCCCCTTATGGTGATCAGTGGGGATCAGACTCCTACCGGTCAAACATTAATGGTCCTGAGGACAGGCCGTAAATGTTTTAGTCCTCAAAAACCCCTTTAATTAGTGATAAATATTACATATATCGTACAACCTCTCGGTTGCTCCCTCTGCAGGAGCAATGTTGCAGTGGCAGTAGCTGCCATGCGGTGCTGCAACCGATGGAGTAGGGACCCACTTTGAAAGAGGTCGCCGTGAAGTGTATGTTACAGCTGACATCCTTCTGTAACGGAAGGGAACGAAGCTAGCGATCACGGCATCTTAGTAGTTTCCAGGCATCGCTGCGATGTGGTCGCACGGATGCCGATCATTACTATGGGAACTGGAGGCCAACAGTGGCTTCCTGGTCTGCCACGTACGGAAGCCTATTAGGCCCCCGCCCGGAGCCTAATAGGCTTGCTGTCAGTGAATAGCTGACAGCTCTAATGCATTGCATTACATGGGTAGTGCAATGTATTAGAATAAAGATGAGAGGTGCAGGTCTTCAAGTCCCCTAGTGGGACAAAAAAAAGTTAGAAAAAAATTCAAAGTTAAAAAATTAAAAACTGCCTTTTTTTCCTATAATAAGTCTTTCATTATAGGAAAAAAAATGAAAAAGTAAAAAAAAGTACACATATTTGGTATCACCGCATTCGTAACAACCCAAACTATAAAACTATAATGTTATTTTTCCCGCCCGGTGAACACCGCAAAAAAAATAAAAATAAAAACAATGCCAGAATCGCTATTTTTTTGGTCACCATCTCTTCTAAAGTATAGAATAAAAAGTGATCAAAAAGTCGCACGTACTTCAAAATAGTACCAATAAAAACTGCAATCCCGCAAAAAACAAGTCCTTACACAGCCTTGTCAACGCAAAAATAAAAACGTTAAAAAAAGGGATTTTTCTTTTGTGCAAACGCTGTAAAACAGAAAAAAACAATATACATATGGTATTGTCGTAATCATATCAACCCACAGAATAAAGTAAAATTAATGTATAGCGCACGGTGAACACTAAAAAAAACATAAAAATTAATTTTCAGAATGGCTGATTTTTGGTCACCTCGCTTACCAAAAACATTTAATAAAAAGTGATAAAAAAAATTGCGTGTACCCCAAAATGGTACCAATGAAAACTACAGATTGTCCCGCAACAAATAAGTCCTCACACAGCTCCAGTGGAGAAAAAATAAAAATGTTCTGGCTCTCAGAATATGGCGACGAAAATTATGCAGAGGGTTCCAAATGCAGATAAGATTGGGCACCATTTATCAGTGCGACACTGGCCACACATATGCCGGTTATTATTTATTTACCGCATTATTATACCCTTTTATTATGCCCTGATGTACCTCGCACAGATTACATATGCCCCCACATTGTAAACGGAAATACCAACAAAAACCCAAACAGAACAACTACCAAGCAAAATCTGCGCTCCAAAAGCCAAATGTCGCTCCCTCCTTTCTGAACCCTGCAGAGTGCCTAAACACCAGTTTATGTCCAAATGCATTGCCCAGGAGAACCCGCTTAACAGTTTATGAGATATTTGTCTTCAGTGGCACAAACTGGGCACAACACATTGTGCACTAAATTGGCATATTAGTGGAAAATTGCAATTTTCACTTTGCACCATCCGCTGGGCACTAATTTCTAATGTAGAATCACCTGTGGGGTCAAAATGCTCACTACACCCCTTAAAATCCCCTAAGGGATGAAGTTTCCAATATGGGGGTCACTACTTGGGGGTTTGTTTTACTATTTGAATTCCGAGCCCTGCAATTGTGGGCTAATGCTGTGAAAATCACCAAAATAGACCTCAAATGTGCATGGTGGGCATACTCATTTGTCCAGGCAAAGGATAAATGCCTTGAGGAGTGCAGTTTCCAAAATGGGGTCACTTCTTGGGGCTTCCACTGTACTCTGATACCTCAGGGGTTTTGCATATGCGACATGGTGGCCAAAAACCAATACAGCAAAATCTGCATGCCAAATAGCGCTCCTTCCCTTTAGAGCTTTGCTGGGTGTCCAAATAGAAGTTTATGACCACATGTGGGGTATTACCGTAATCGGGAGAAATTGCTTTACAAATTTTGATGTGCTTTTTCTCCAGTCTCCCTTGTGAAAATGAAGACATTCTACAATTTAGTGGAACAAAATGTAGATTTTCATTTTCACGGCCTAATTACAATAAATTCTGCAAAAGACCTTTGGGGTCTAAATGCTCACTATACCCCTAGATAGATTGCTTGCGGGGTGTAGTTCCCTAATGGGGTACTTTTGGGGGGTTTCCACTGTTTTGGCCTCTCATGGGCTTTCCAAATGAAACATGGCACCTGAAAAGCAATCAAGCAAAATTTGAGCTCCAAAAGCCAAATGGCGCTCCTTCCCTTCTGAGCCCTGCCGTGGATCCAAACAACAATTAATTACCACATATGGCGTATTGCCGTACTCAGAAGAGTTTGCTTTACAAATGTTGGGGTTCTCTTTCTCCTTTATCTATTGTGAAAAAGGAAAAATCTGAGCTAAAACGACATTTTATTAGAAAACCGTAGATGCCAAATGGTGTTTTTTTTGGGCTGTTTTTTTGTTTTGTTTTGGCCCCACAAGACCTCTTCAAACCTGACATGGTGCCTAAAATAAACTCTAATAAAAATAAGGCCCCAAAATCCTCTAGCTACTCCTTTGCTTCTGAGGCCTGTGTTTCCGTCCAGTAGCACGCTAGGGCCACATGTGGGATATTTCTAAAAACTGCAGAATCTGGGCAATACATATTTAGTTGTGTTTCTCTGGTTAAACCTTCTGTGTTACAGAAAAAAATGGATTAAAACTGAGTTTCTGCAAAAAAAATGACATTTGTAAATTTCACCTTTAATTTGCTTTAATTCTTGTGAAACGTCTAAAGGGTTAAGTATTTTTCTAAATGTTGTTTTGAATACTTTGAAGGGTCCAGTTTTTAAAATGGGGTGACTTATAGGGGGTTTATAGTATATAAGGCCCTCAAATCCAGTTCAGAACGGAACCGGTCCCTAAAATAAGGCTTTTGAAATTTTCTTGGAAATGTGAGAAATTGCTGCTAAAGTTCTAAGCCTTGTAACGTCCTATAAAAATAAAAGGACGATGCCAACATAAAGTAGACATATGGGAAATGTGAAATAGTAGCTATTTTGTGTGGTATTACTACCTGTCTTACAAGCAGATACATTTAAAAAAAAATGCAAATTTTTGCAATTTTTCTAAAAATTTTGTTGTTTTTCATAAATAAACACTGAATGTGTCGACCAAATTTTACCACTAACTTAAAGTCCAATGTGTCACGAGAAAACAAACTCAGAATCACTTGAAAAAATAAAAGCATTTCAAAGTTATTACCACTTCAAGTGATACATGTCAGATTTGAAAAAAATGGTCTGTTCCTTAACCCCTTAAGGACACAGCCTGTTTTGTTTTTTATTTAGGAAATAGGAAGAAGGGAAAAGAATTGTGGTTCCTATAGGAAAATGAAAATAATAAACTTTATTAATATATTATAGTTAAAATAATTCTATATTTTTCAATGTAGGTCAGAATTGATTGCGGTGCAGATGACCCCTTGTCCTGCACTTAGAGAACAAAATTTGTCTTGTATATAATTTATTATCAATTGCTACTATCACACAACACCAAGGTTAGACTTTATTGTTTGCTGAGACAAATAAAAATCTGATCACAATGGTACATTGTGTGCGCTGAATGAATCAGCATTGCTGTCAGTCATTGAACATTGTATCAGTTTTTTTGTGTGCACTGACAGTTTCAGTATTTTCTGTTAGTAAATAGACATTGTATTCTGTTAGACGCTGCAGGGTGAAATCCCTGACAGTGCTTACTAAGCCAGCTGACGTACACCGGCTGGTTAATCAAACTATCACATCGTGCTGCTATTCACTGCCTTTCCCGTGACTACGGGGATAATAAACAGCAAGCAGCCCACAAATTGAGCACAGTACATAGTGCAATTCTATCTGAGAAGGCGAATTACATCACTGCAGATCCTAAATACGAGGATCGGCGGTGTATGCCATTTGCATAGGCGGAAAAGCGCTGCTCCCTGAAGGAGAGCGGTGCATATACCCTTCACAGCGCTCATTAAGCCCGCTGACACATACAGGCTGGTTGGCCAGACTCTTTCATCGTGCTGCTATTCACTGCCTTTCCAGTGAAAGCGGTGATAACTGTCAGCAAGCAGCCCACAAATAGAGCACAATACATAGTGCAACTCTATCTGCAAACAGCAAGTTGCATTGCTGCTGATCCTAATAACGAGGATCGGCGGTGTATGCCATTTGCATAGGTGGAACACACAAGCCATTTAGCCTGAATACCGTATAAGTGCCGTTGCTCACAGTCTCTCACAAACCTACGGTGAGAACTGACAATGAGCACTTAACAATTAGAACTCCCTGTAGTGCCTATTCACACAGGTTACCGCATCGTTGCTATTTCTGATAGAAGTGGCTAGCGTGGTATAACAACACATAGTGGACTGTTGTATTAATAATAGACATATATAGAAAATAAAATTTAAATCCCAGCACGATATTACAATTCATCTTAATGATTATGGAGTGACAGCAAGTGCTGATATACTCAGTGTGCACAAGAGAACTTGAAAGAACTGACAATATCTATGGACTAGCAAGCTAATATTGATACATTCAGTGCACAGCACAGAATCACAAGGATTTGATACAATGTCTATTTAGTAACAGAAAATACTGAAACTGTCAGTGCACACAAAAAAACTGATACAATGTTCAATGACTGACAGCAATGCTGATTCATTCAGCGCACACAATGTACCATTGTGATCAGATTTTTATTTGTCTCAGCAAACAATAAAGTCTAACCTTGGTGTTGTGTGATAGTAGCAATTGATAATAAATTATATACAAGACAAATTTTGTTCTCTAAGTGCAGGACAAGGGGTCATCTGCACCCCAATCAATTCTGACCTACATTGAAAAATATAGAATTATTTTAACTATAATATATTAATAAAGTTTATTATTTTCATTTTACTATAGGAACCACAATTCTTTTCCCTTCTTCCTATTTCCTAAATAAAAAATAGCATTAACTGGTGGTATACACCTTTGTGGTTCCCCAAAACTCACTTTATATATAATAAATAAGTGAGGGTATCAGCAAAATCCCTATTTTTCACAGCCTGTTTTGGCCTTCAGGACACAGCCAATTTTTTCAAATCTGACATGTTTCACTTTATGTGGTAATAACTTCAGAATGCTTTTACCTATCCAAGCGATTCTGAGATTGTTTTCTCGTGACACATTGGACTTTATGTTACTGGCAAAATTTGCTCGATACATTAAGTATTTAATTGTGAAAAACACCACAATTTTGCATAAAATTGCAAAAATTTGCATTTTTCAAAATTTATATGTATCTGCTTGTAAGGGCAGATTCACACGAACGTTGCGTTTTTGCGCGCGCAAACAACGCGGCGTTTTGCGAGCGCAAAAAACATTTGACAGCTGCGTGTCCAAGGTGCTGAAAGAGCTAAATCTTTCAGCACCCTCGACAGTGAATGCCGAACACAACAGCGAAAAACCTGTAAAAAAAAAAGATAAAGTTCCTACTTACCGAGAACTTTCCGGCCGTTGCCTTGGTGACGCATCCTTGGTGACGCGTCCTTGGTGACGCGCCTCTCTTGACATCGGGCCCCACCTCCCTGGATGACGCGGCAGTCCAAGTGACCGCTGCAGCCTGTGATTGGCTGCAGCCTGTGCTTGGCCTGTGATTGGCTGGAGCTGTCACTTGAACTGAAGTGTCATCCCGGGAGGTCGGACTGCAGGAAGGAGACAGGAGTAATCGGTAAGTTAGAACTTCGTTTTTTTTTACAGGTTCATGTATTTTGGGATCGCAAGTCACTGTCCATGGTGCTGAAACAGTTTAACTCTTTCAGCACCATGCACAGTGAATGTCTCCCGACGTCGCGGACCGGAAATTTTTTTGCCGGGTTCGGCCAAAACGAGTTTGGCCGAACCCGGTGAAGTTAGCTTCGGTTGTCGGGGTTCGCTCCTCGCAAAGACACTCCGTTTGGATGCTTGGAAACTCCATTCATCCTTTTGACAGCTCGTGCGCTGTTTCAGTCTGTTCGCACGGAAGTGCTTCCGTGCGACCTGCCTGGTTTTCACGCACCCATTGACTTCAATGGGTGCGTGATGCGTGAAATACGCAGAGTTATTGAACCTGTCGCGTATTTTGCGCAGCGAACAAACGCTGCGCAAAATACACGGACTGTGTGTACTGCCCCATAGACTTCTAAAGGGCATTGCGTGCCGCGCGAAAACCACGCGGCCTACACGCTGCCAAATCACGCTCGTGTGAATCCCCCCTAAGACAGATAGTAATACCACACAAAATTGTTGCTAATTAACATCACCCATATGTCTACTTTAGATTGGCATTGTTTTTAGAATATATTTTATTTTTCTATGACATCACAAGGCTTAGAACTTTAACAGCAATTTCTCCCATTTTCAAGAAAATGACAAAAGGCTATTTTTACAGGAACCAGTTCAGTTGGGAAGTGGATTTTAGGGCCTTATATATTAGAAACCCTCGATAAGTCACCCCATTTTAAAAACTTCACCCCTCAAAGTATTCAAAACAGCATTTAGAAAGTTTCTTAACCCTTTAGATGTTTCACAGGAATTAAGGCAAAGTAGATGTGAAATTTTCAAATTTCTTTTTTTTTTGCAGAAATTCATTTTTCATCTATTTTTTTTGTAACACAGAAAGTTTTACCAGAGAAACACACCTCAATATCTATTGCCCAGATTCTGCCATTTTTATAAATACCCCACATGTGGCCCTAGTGCACTTATTGACTGAAGCACAGGCCTCAGAAACAAAGGAACACCTAGAGGATTTTGGGGCCTTATTTTTATTAGAAAATATTTTAGGCACCATGTCGGGTCTGAAAGGCTCTTGTGGCGCCAAAACAGTGGAAATCCCCCAAAAGTTACCCCATTTTGGAAACTATACCCCTTGAGGAAATTATCTAGGGGTATAGTGAGCATTTTGACCTTGCAGGTTTTTTTGCAGAAATTATTGGAAGTAGGCCGTGAAAATGAAAATCTACATTCTTTCAAAGAAAATGTAGGTTTAGCTAATTTTTTCTTATTTCCACAAGGACTAAAAGGAGAAAATGCACCACTACTTTTGTAAAGCATTTTCTCCCGAGTAAAACAATACCCCACATGTGGTCATAAATGGCTGTTTTGACACACGGCAGGGCTTAGAAGGGAAAGAGCGCCATTTGGTTTTTGGAGCTCAAATTTAGCAGGAATGGTTTGCGGAGACCACGTCGCATTTGCAAAGCCCCTAAGGAACCAAAACAGTGAATTCACCAAAAAAGTGACTCCATTTAGGAAACTAAACCCCTTGAAGAATCCATCTAGGGGTGTAGTGAGCATTTTGAACCCACAGGGGTTTCATAGATTTTATTAGAATTGGGCAGTGAAGATAAAAAAAATCATTTTTTTCCAATAAGACGTAGCTTTAGCTCAAAATTTTTAATTTTCTCAACAAATAAAGGAATAAAAGAACCCCAACATTTGTAACGCAACTTCTCTGGAGTACGGCAATGCCCCATTTGTGGTCATAAAATGCTGTTTTGGCACACGGCAAGGATCAGAAGAGAAGGAGCGCCATTTGGCTTTTGGAGCACAGATTTTGCTGAATGGGTTTCTTGACACCATGTCACTTTTGCAAAGCTCCTAAGGTACCAGTACAGTGGAAACTCCCCAAAAGTGACTCGATTCACGAAACTACACCCCTTGAGGAATTCATCTAAGGGTGTAGTAAGCATTTTGACCCCACAGATGTTTCATAGATTTTATTAGAATTGGGCAGTGAAAATAAAAAAAATCCTTTTTCTTCAATAAGACGTAGATTTAGCTGAAAATGTTTCATTTTCTCAACAAATAAAGGGAAAAAAAGCCCCCCAACACTTGTAAAGCAACTTCTCCTGTGTACCGCAATACCACATATGTGGTCATAAACTGCTGTTTGGGCACAGAGTAGGGCTCAGAAGGGAAGGAGCGCCATTTGGCTTTTGGAGTACAGATTTTGCTGGATTGGTTTCTGGGCGCTATGTCGCATTTGCAAAGTCCCTGGAAACTACACCCCTCAAGGTATTCACCTAGGCGTGTAATGTGCATATTAACCCCACAGGTGATTGGCAGAAATTGGTGTGCACTTGATGTTGCAGAGTGAAAATGGGATTTTTTTTCCATAGATATGCCAATATGTGGCACCCAGCTTGTGCCACTGGAGACACACACCCCAAAAATTGTTGAAAGGGTTCTCCCAGGTATGCCGATGCCATATATGTGGAAGTAAACTTCTGTTTGGGCACACTGTTGGGTTCAGAAGGGAGGAAGCGCCATTTGGCTTTTGGAGCGTGGATATTGCTTGTAGTAGTTTTGTTTAGAGTCTTACTGGTGTTTCCGTTTATAATGTGGGGGGTACATGTAAGCCGGGCGGAGTATATAAGGGGCATAGTCAGGTGGTATAATAATGATGTAAAACAAAACAATAAAATGATCCATAGATGTGTGTTACGCTGTGACACAATCCTTTCTGCACAGGCCGGTGTCGCACTAATAAATGGTCTTTACTTATTCCCCTTTTGGTCCACACTCGGGATCTTTGCAGTTTTAGGAATTTTGCTGGGAAGTGTTGTCCTGGTATAATACAGGCACCCTCGCTTCCAGCAGATATGTTTGGGCCCTCACCTTCCTGGTTCACTAATTTTAGGGGCCTTGATAATTCGCCACTTGAAACAGAAGAAACGTTCCCCTCAAGCTGGCACAACTACATATTTTTATTTCCTGGCTTATTGGAGCCTTAACTAATTTTATTTTTTCATAGACGTAGTGGAATGACGGCTGTTTTTTTTGTGGGACGAGCTATAGTTTTCATTGGTACCATTTTGGGGTACATGTGACTTTTTGATCAGTTATCCTTTTTGTTTTGGGAGGCAAGGTGACCAAAAAACAGCAATTCTGGCATGTTTTTTTAATTCTTTTTATACAGCGTTCACCATGCGTTATAAATTACATGTTACCTTTATTCTGCGGGTAAGTCAGATTCCGGCGATACCTAATTTATAGCACTTTTTATGTTTTACAACTTTTTGCACAATAAAATAACTTTTGTAAAGAGAATGGATTTTTTCTGTCGCCAAGTTGTGAGAGCCATAACGGTTTTAATTTTTTCGTCGACGGAGCTGTATGAGGGCTTGATTTTAGGGAGACGAGTTATAGTTTTTATAGACACAATTTTTGGGTACATGCGACTTTTTGATCACTTTTTATTTCAATTTTTGGAAGACAAGGTGACCAAAAAATAGCAATTATGTCAGTATTTTTTAGTTTTTTTTTTACGGCGTTCACTGTGCGGAATAAATAACATAATATTTTTATAGTTAAGGTCGTTATGGTCGCAGCGATACCAAATATGTATGGCTTTATTATTTTTTTCAATAATAAATGACTTGATAAGTTAAAAAGGGCGATTGTGTTTTGTGTTATTATTTGAAACTTTTATTGTATTTTTTACACTTTTCTTTGGTCCCACTAGGGGACTTGAAGGTCCCACTGTTTGTTTGATGTTCTAATACATTGCACTACCTATGTAGTGCAATGTATTAGAACTGTCAGTTGTTCACTGACAGTAAGCCGATCAGGCTCCGCCTCCGGGCGGGGCCTAATCAGCTTCCGTAATGGCAGATAGGAAGCCATTGTTAGGCATCCTGTTGCCATAGTAACAGTCGATTTCATACAAACCACTTTGATGCAGCGATTGCATTGAATCGCTGCATTGAAGGGGTTAATGGCTGGAATCTGAGCTAGCTCCGGTTCCTGCCGATAGATCGGGGTGTCCGCTGTAACATACAGCGGACACCCACTGCTGATGACGCCGGCTCAGCTTCTGAGCCGGAAGCTGAGCCGGCGCCATCTTGCCGATGGTACCGGAAGCCTCCTGGGCCCCGCCGACGACGGGGCATAGGAGGATTCCGTTACTGGCAGACCGGGAGGTAAGTATTAGCCCTCAGATTGCCTTTGCAGCCACCGGCAACCCAGCGATCACGTTGCTGGGGTGTCGGTGGCTATAAACTCCTCACATGCTGCGATCTTTATTGAACGCAGCATGTGAGCGGTTAATCGGTCGGATCGGAGGCTAGCTCCGGTCCTGGCCGATACCTCAGGGTGCCAGCTGTAACATACACCGGTCACCCGGCGGTGATGTCGCTGGCTCAGCTCCTGAGCCAGCTCCATCTGTTTCACGTACAGTTACGTGGAGTTGCGGCACAAGACCATCTCCCATCACGTAACTGTAAGTGAAATGGCGGGAAGGGGTTAAGGCCAAAACCGGCTTAGTCACTAAGGGGTTAAAATTCAAGTAATGCTGTAAAAAGAATTAGGGTATGTGCACACGGCAGCATCCAATATACGTCTGAAATTACGGAGCTGTTTTCAGGAGAAAACAGCTCCGTAATTTCAGACGTAATTGCTCGTCCTCGCATTTTGCGAGGCGTCATTGACGGCCGTAATTTAGAGCTGTTCTTCATTGAATTCAATGAAAAACGTCTCAAATTACGTCCAAAGTAGTGTCCTGCACTTCTTTGACGAGGCAGTAATTTTACGCGTAGTCGTTTGACAGCTGTCAAACGACGACGCGTAAATTACAGGTCGTCGGCACAGTACGTCGGCAAACCCATTCAAATGAATGGGCAGATGTTTGCCGACATATTGGAGCCGTATTTTCAGGCGTAAATCGAGGCATAATACGCCTCGTTTACGTCTGAAAATAGGTCGTGTGAACCCAGCCTTACTCTCATTATTTTTATATGTTATTGGAGTACAAGCGGTAAGGGGCATATTGATAGTGTGCAAATGCTGTATGCCTGCTATGCAGCAGGGATAGATAGATAGACAGACAGAAGAAATGTCAGGCACTTTTAATAAGTATTAATTTTTCTTTTAGAACATTAATGGCTTATTTAGACGTATGTGATATATGTTCGTGCAATGCGCGTGATATTCATGCGCCTCGCACGGACCTATGTTAGTCTATGGGGCCGTGCAGACTGTTCGTGAGTTTCACGCAGCATGTGTCCGCTGCGTAAAACTCACGACATGTCCTATATTTGTGCATTGTTCGCATATCACGCACCCATTGAATTGAATGTGTGCGTGAAAATCACGCGCAGCACACGGAAGCATTTCCGCGTGACGTGCGTGATTCGCGCAACAGCAGTAAAAATTATGAATGAAAATAGAAAAGTACCAGGTGCTTTTCTGTTTACAAACATACAAACAGAGTGTCATAATGATGGCGGCTGCGCGAAAATCATGCAACCACGCATCATACGCGGCTGACACATGGAGCTGTTAAGTACTTTTTGCGTGCGCAAATGCCGCATTTTTTGTGGCCGCAAAACGCACACGCTCGTGTAAATCCGGCCTAAATGTGAGAGGGAAAAAAAACAAAACACTTAAATTATGGAGCTTATATATGGCAAGGGAAGTGGTTTAACATATGCAATAACATGCAGATTAAGCATATATGTTAGTATTCATACTATAATAGATCTGTAAATCTACCTTAGTTCTGGTGCCTGCACAAGGTGTCATACTAGGTCATCAGTTTTATTCTTGGATAACTAAATCACACATTTTACTTTTTCACATGAATAGTCATTTTTATAATAGTATATGTGCTGTTATTTTTAACATTTTTACTTTATGGTTGCTGACAAAGTATGAACTGGATGTTTTGTACGACCATGTTATGGTGAATTATTTATGTTCCTTGGTCCAAAATATGCTTTCATGGCCACTAGAAGTGTATTGTAGAATCCCACATCAGAAGAGTCAGGTTCAACAGGCTGCTTCATTTAAGTAAGGCTTCATTCACATCTTGGTCAGGGCTCCGTTCTGTCTGAGCTTTCCGCTGGAGCCCTGACTGACAAAAACTGAAACCGTAGGTTTCTGTTTCCATCACCATTGATTTCTTTTTTTTTTTTCTTTATCAAAGATTTTTATTTTGAAAATATAAAAAACATAACAGCATACACATGGTTTCATAAATTTGCAAAATTCACACGCAGTGCAATATAACCACTTCAATATCGCATAAAATATACAAAGACATAGAAACAACAGTAGGAGGTAGCCTCCCAATCAGTAAGCAAAAACTAAATAAGAATGCAATGAGAATAACAGTACCCTAAGTGCAGCAAAGATAGTGCATTATTTAGGGAAGCCAGTCCCCACAATTGGATAAGAATTGTCGCATATAAGTGCACATTATACTTTAGACTAACACAGACACAAGACAACAAGGGGAAAAGTAAGTATATTCTCTTACCTGAGGATGCAGAATCCTCCACACGTCAATCAGTTGCATGGAATGCATCACAGTTTTCAAGGTTCCCAAGTGGGACTTCGGAACCGCAGACCTGCCCGAGGAGGTGTCAAGCCTGGAATCGAACGTCAGGTTAAAATCACCGCCCACAATCAAAACTCCCTCCGTGAACTCCTCCAATTTCCGCAAATACCCGCAGCACACTCGAGCCTGATCCTGATTGGGTAGGTACACATTAGCCAAGGTGAACAGCTTATTCCGAATGGACAGTTTAAGAAACACATACCGACCGCCCGGGTCAACCAGGACGTCTACTAGTTTATGCGAGAGTGACTTGTGAATACATATACTAGCGCCCTTGGACTTGGATTCCGGGTTGGCACTGTGGAACCAGACTGGATAATAACGATTTGTAAACTGTGGAGTGTGGCCCACCTGAAAATGAGTCTCCTGTAAAAACAGGATATCTACACGCTCTTTGTGCATGTTGTACAATATCTGCAAGCGTTTTTCCGGGACATTAAGCCCTCTAGCATTAAAGGTACAGACTTTCAACTGTGCCATCTCCAACGCACGTAGGTCTAGCAAGTCAAGAAATGTGCTACAACAATGAAGAGAAGGACAAGACAGACAAGGAAGGGAGACACGACAACAAGGACAAACAAGCGGGTGAAACAAGCACCCACTCCTTGATCTAATCAAGGAGAAACAATTCAATATACACCGGATATAACCAGTGAGTCCCTAAGAGGAGAAGTTTCAGGACAAGGTCTAGCCAGCGCCCCGCACCCCCCAACCCAGCAAATTTTATATAGCAAATAACGATATAACAGAAAAGAAAGGAAAACAAAGGCACTTAGTATGATACCCAAAATAATTAAATAAGAGTATACATTGTTAGTAGGGACCTAAAGAAACCCCAGCAGAGAACACCCCTTAATACATTCATTGTCAGCATAAATGTACAGACAGGTTAGCAATAAAGAAAAATAATAAAAATAAACATTCACGATTGTGGCATATTAACAGCCACCAGGTCTCCAACAGCAATCACCTAGAACATAATGCAGACCCACACAGCAATGACCACATGAAACTCCGAATATAATTGCCTCAGCTGATAAACACAATAACCATTGCAATTAGGCTCTGACAGCAGGCTGCAATTAGGAGACATTAAAAGGGCATCACATCGGCTCCGCAGGACGACCATCATGACGCCTCATAGGAGAAGCAGGAGAACGACCTCACCTGCGTGATGGTGGACGCGGTGGCGGGATGGGAACATAAGGCCAATCAGGAAGAGAGACTCTAGGCAAACGGAGAGCAGCGCAGAAGTCCGGAACATCCCCCGGGTCACGAACACTCAGCAGCGCCCCGTCCCTGCGAACCTGCAACTGAAAGGGGTGACCCCAGGAATAGGAGATCTCATGTTCTCTCAAGACATCCAGCAAATGACGTAGCACTCGGCGCTTGTCCAGAGTCATCCTGGACAAATCAGACAGCAGCTGGATCTTGACTCCCTGTAATAAGACCTCGCCTTTATCTCGGGCCTTCCTCATGATCTGCTCCTTAAGAGAAAAGAAATGGACACGGCATAGCACATCTCTAGGCCTATCAGGATCCGGGTTACGCGGGCCTAGAGTCCTGTGAGCTCTATCCAGCTCCAGTGGATCATCAGCAGTGCGCCCTAGTAATGAATTAAACAGAGACTGTAGAGCAGGAATGAGTTGACCCGGAGAGATATCCTCAGGGATGCCGCGAAGCCGAATATTATTACGGCGATTCCGATTCTCATGATCCTCAGCAAGGTTAAATAATGCGTGAATCTGATGAGAGTGTTGATCCAATCGGTCGGCGTGAGAAACTTGTTGCTGTGTAATAACGGAAACATCGCTTTCCATCCGCTGTACTTGATCGGACAATTGAGATAGATTGGTAGTAAGAGATTGTATCTCTGATTTATACGTCGTCTCAAGACGGTTTACATAACGTTCCATGTCCTGTTTAGTGGGCAATGCTGATAACTGTTGTCTCAAGCCCTGTAAATCATCCCCTAGGACAGCAGAACCACCTATATGAGAGGAGGGATGAACAGCCATATCTCTGGGAGAGGTAGAAGGCAGCATTGCAGGCCCCAGCACATGAGGGGAGGATAAGGGAGAAACCTGGCCGCCATGACAGGCACCACGTGGCGAGCAGTCCCGCGCAGGCAGCGCCATCACAGCCCCAGAAGAGCTCGGCTTCATCCCATTCAGGGAGGGAAACTGCCCCTGAGAACCCGATATCGAGGGGAAGGTACTAGCGGTACCTGATGCAGCAGGGCCAGCCGCAGATGATAGCCCCTCTGGAAGCGAAGTCCCGGCGCCATCACATCTCCCCTCCAGCGGCGCCATTTTAGATGATGTTCCAGCAGCGTCGGTCAGAAATCGCTGGATGGAGCCGGCTGAAGACATCTGCCGTGTACAGTAAGGAGTCCCCGTGAAGGCCTTGGATTTCCTGACCATCAGGTTGATAAAATGTTGCTTATTAATATGCTTATGATCGGGTTAGGGAAGTGCAGGAACGGAGCTCTCAAGCAGCACGTCTGGTCAGCGCCATGTCCAAGCCACGCCCCCATCACCATTGATTTCAATGGTGACACATCCTGTTCCAGTGGTTTCAGTTTGTCTCCATTGTGCAAGGGTTCCGTAGTTTTGACTGGATGAATACCGCAGTTGACTCCGGTATTCATCCAGTCAAAATGACGGAACCCTTACACAACGGAGACAAAATGAAACCATTGGCACCAGATCCGTCACCATTGAATTCAATGGTGATGGAAACGGAAACCTAAGGTTTTAGTTTGTGTCAGTCAGGGCTCCGTTCCGGTGGAAAGCTCAGACGGAACGGAGCCCTGACGCAGATGTGAATAAAGCATAAAGGATTTATTGCGGACAGTAACATGGTAACACAAACCCCAACACAGAAACAACATAACACAAATAAAAACACAGACCACTTTAACTTTGGAAAATATAGGCCGCAATGTTTATTAAGGGTTACCAAAGAATAAATAATTAAATACCACATAACCATAAAATTATTGAAAATTCATGAATCAATCATCGTAAAAATATTTTACAAAGTCCCCCCAGCATTAGCTGGGAGACTAAACCCCCACAAGCCATGAATCAGCGATACATGGCCCCCCCCCCAAAACATCGCAGCCATTTTTCAATGATATTTTGTAATCCGAGATTTAAAATGTCAATCCCTACCTCAGACAGGTGCACCCCATCTGACCTATAAAGGCCAGAAGCAAAACCTTCCAGATCAATATGTCTGTATGAAAACCACCTAGAGAGGGCATAAACTTCTCCATAGATCGATTGACTCTCCTCCATATTTTCTCCATAAATTAACATACATTATCTGTCCAAACTAATCTAGGAACCAGCTCAGAAAAAAATAGAACAGAACTGGGAAACATACATTTTATCACAGCAAAATCCCTTCTCATTTCCCACAATAAATCTAAAGTCTTCACTTTCCCAATGTCATTCCCACCGCTATGAATTATTAACACGTCCGGACATGGCCAAGACAAATTCAGTTTCTTCAATTCAGCCACAATTCTTTTCCACTGGATTCCTCTTAAACCCCACCAAAAAATATTTAAAACATTCGGATCGAATGATAGGTTCTCCGAAAAACTTCATTTAGCTGCTCTCTTCTGAGCCCAGAAGATAAAAGAGTGGCCAATTATCCAGACCACTAACTTTTTACCAAAAGAAAATAATAATTAATCCATAATCAACAATTCAGGCCTAACGTATAGCTTAAATCTATTTGACTCCCATCTACCTATACGTAATTACTGCCTCATCTAAACCTAATCTAGCTGCCTCCGTGGCAGCACCTATTCTAAAAGGAGTGAGAAGAAAGTCTAGTATCTCCTAAACCTAATAAAACTAAACATTTATTGTGAATCGAAATAAATTGGAACCTAGTTAAAGGAGACGTGTTACTATGCAACAAAAATGCACCCTGGACCGGAGGTCTAATTTTCAACTATTCCTGTACATTACGGACTGGGCAGATTTCAGAACCTTGAAAAATATTCAGCCTCAACCAGAAACCACGACCAGACTGATCTGTTTTAGACTTCCTCAAGAAAATAGATACAAAAGAAACTCTTAAAACAACATCGTTAACATCCAAACCAGAACTAACCTTTTTATTAACAGATACTAATTCACCTATTCTTAAAGCCGCAAAAAAGGCAACCACCACGCTGTACGAAACAAACATAACTCGAAACTATCAACACAAACTTGAGCTAACACAAACCATAACTTACCTAACAGATCAACAGAAATAGGTCTCCTACTATCCTTACCAGGGAAGTTCCTACGATAACCTTTTAACAACTGCTAAGGAATTGATCACTGACTGTAAATCCGTTAGTTTCATAAAAAATGAGATTCCTGCTAAGATTTTTGAAATGTAAGATGCAGAATACTCTTTCTGAATTAACTCACAGATAAACAATAAAAACAAACAAACATCATTCTGCAAACAATCCAACTCAAGGCTTAAACAAAAATAAATCCAGTCCCTCCATGCGGCCGAATAATCAGCCCATGTTCTTGGTGCTAAAGAATTTTTAATATTAGATGATATTAATCCCAAATCAAGTCCCATAAATGGGTTGGGCTTGAGATCCCCTCTTCCTCTGCCAACTCCCGAAATTTCTGCCACTGACAATGAGACAGAGAATCAGCTAAATTATTATTTCTTCCTTCAACATAACTTGCTTTCAACCATATATTAAAGGGTAAACAACACAATACCAGATGCCTTAATAATTTAGTGGTAAAATCACATTTCGACGACAAGGTATTGATGGCAAACACAACCCCTTTGTTGTCCGTGTGTAAAAGAATCCTTCTATTTCTGAATTCATGACCCCAAATTACAATTGCAACAATCACCGGAAAAAGTTAGAGTAACACTATATTCTTATTAACTTTATTCACTAACCAAGAGTCCGGCCAAACTTCTACCGACCAACTACCATTCCAATACGCTCCATAACCGATGCTTCCAGCTGCATCCGTGAACAAGCAAAGGGAATCTGAATCTTGAAATTCCTGTTGCCAGCAACTATGACCATTGAATTTACTCAAAAATTCCAACCAAATCCCTAAATCATCATTTAATGGTCTAGTTAATCTAATATAGGAGTTTTTAATAGGAGACTTTAATCCCCGAGTAGCAAAATAAAGTCTTTTAGAAAAAACACGTCTCATTGGGATGACTCTAGTTGCAAAATTCAATACACCAAGTAGAGATTGCATTTCTTGTAAAGTAGTTTTCTTTTTAGCTAATAAATCAATTAATAGAACTCAAATTTTTTATAACTTATCAACTGGCAATCTAAATTCCATTTTAACCGAATCTATAATAATACCAAGAAACTCAATAAAAACAGTGACAAGGTGAAACCGTTTTCTCTCTAGCAAGGGGAACTCCAAACCAACCAGCTACTTCTACAAATCTCTCTAACAACTCAAAACATAAACCCGAATCCGCATGACCAATAAATAAAAAGTTGTCTAAATAATGTAACAGACCTCCATTCAGCAGTTGATCTTTAACTACCCAATGAAGAAAAGTAGAGAAGGCCTCAAAATAATAACAGGATAAGGAAAAACCCATAGGGAGGCACTTATCAAAATAAAATTCATCTTCAAATTGAAAGCCTAGAGAGTTAAAACTCATAGACTTAACCGGCAGAAGCCTGAAAGCTGATTTTATGTCGGCCTTGGCTAATAAAGCCTTGTGCCCAAATTGTCGTAATAAAGCTACCGCAGGATCAAATGAGGAGTATACGACTGACGCTGTTTCTTTAATAACTTCATCATTTAAAGATGACTTTACTGGATAAGAAAGATGATGAATTAAACGAAATGAGCCAGCTTCCTTCTTGGGCACTATACCCAGGGGAGATAATCTAAAGTTAATAAATGGAGGAGTCTTAAATGGGTCAGCGATCCTACCTAACTCTAATTCTTTCAACAATTTATCTTTAACAATTACTTTATGAATAGCAACTGATTTCAAATTATCAACCCAGCAGCAGCCCTGGCCATTATACATTGGAATTTCAAACCCTTCATTAAAACCATTAAAAATTAGCTCCGCTTTCTCCCTGTTTGGGTAACGCTCGAGCCATGGTAAAAAAAAATCCGGAATCACTGGCATCCATGTTTTTTGATAGCAACTCCTTGGTGCTGGGCAGCTGCTGCGGTGATTGACTCGCTCTCTTGAAACATCTACACATGTGGTGAGCGCCCCCACAAAAGGAACACTCGTGCTTATACTTACAGTTATTAAACCATTTGCAAGTTGATTCATTAAAAGCGAAACAGACTCCTTTCCTAAGGCCATTTTGAGCAGCATTCTGCTGCTTAACTGGAGCAGATCTTTGCGGTAACATTAAATTAAGCCAAAGTCCCACATCTTTAACCCCCCATTTAAGGGATGGGTAAATTGCCAACTTTTGTCTAAACTTTTCGTCATAATTGTACCATGCCATACCGCCAAAATTGCGATATGCCTCAAGTACGATGTCTACATGCTGAAATAACCCGCAACAATTATATGGGTATTTTTCACTTAAAACTGCGGTATAAATGCAAAAAGCCTGTAGCCAATTATAAAAAGACCTAGGTATACTACGCTTCCTGTCATCATAATTTTTCTCCATCTTTTTTTATCACTACGAACAATATGCTCTTTAGCTGAAGGCAATAATGATAATATCTCTATAAATTCATTACGCCAAATGCGTTCTTTCAAATTTTTCTGTAAATGAAAGCCTAACGGAGACACTTCACAAAAAATTACTTCTTTAACACATCTCTACAAGTCCTGTACTTTTCTCTAATAAAGGAACATTTACTACAGTGTTAGCGTTCACCTGTGGCAAAACTACAGAAGTATTAAAACTACTCTCTGTCATATTGCTAGCTGAACTTCTTGGTTCCACCCATACTCCAGCTGCTGAAGCAGGAGCTGAAGCTTTACTAATAAAATCTGAAATTAAATTCATAAAGTTAACAAGAGGGACATTAGTGGGGATAGAATGCATCTCACCCCTCGGCGACTCCATTTGGTCCTCCTCTGGCCCTAGTACCGCGGCTGGAGCTAGGCCCTGTTCCTGATGCTGCGCTCCTTCTCCTGAACGTGCAGCCCGTCCTGTGTGGTAAGCCGCCCGACGCTGCTGCTGTGGCGTACTTGTCTGTTCTTCCGACTCCAAAGCACGAACCTGGAACCGTTGCCTTGAAGGTGTCACCGACCGCTCTCCTGATGCCGCATGCCTCCGCTGTCTCCGCTCAGCTGACTGGAAAGTCTTTGCCCCTTGGCTGGGTGCCTGAACGCTGCTTCGGTTGCTGTGCGGCGGAGGTGAATAAACAACTCGGCTCCTCCTTGCTCTTTTAGTCGGCCTCCTGTCACTCACTGCAATATCCTCTGCTGGCACCGCCTCACACTGCTCCATCACATCCTGCCACAAGTTCTCCTCCTGTTCCGGCGGTAACTCTGACACGCTGAGGCATCTTCTTAGCCAGTCTTTGCCGCCTGCCGACTCCGCTCTTCTCAACAGCTGCTGAAGAAGGTCCTCCATGGCTTTACTTCAAAATCTTCTGAAAATGGCCCCAACCGCCACTGAACACCGGAATATAAAGGGGTATTCTTCCCGCCGTTGCCACTCAATACCCAATCAGGAGAAAGCGTGGGCTTCACAAGTTCAAGCTGGAAGATTCCAGAACCTGCTTGTATGTTCCATACAGCTGACCGACAGTTGACCCCAGCAGGTAAGTACCAACTGTAAATAATAAGAATGGGAGGAAGGAAGAAACCAAACAAACAAACAAACAAACAAACAAACAAACAAACAAAACAACCTCTTTTAAATTAAATTAAATTCTATGTGGGGCTGTGATACCATGTGTCCCCCAAGCGAATTGCTAAGGGGGCCCTGGCATTCTCTTCAAGGTGATTGAGTGAAAGAAACATTGATGTATGAAAAATCTTAAATTGCCAATGTTTCACTCAACTCTACATTGCACTTATTTGTGAAATGTTAGAAATAGTCAGTTCATTGAGCATCATTGTTATTTCCCTGAGAACATTTCCTGGTATAAATGTTCTACATCTTTTACTGGCATGGGATGTTTCAGAAGTCCTATCCTCGTCAAGTGCCGTGCTGTGCTGTAGTCATGCTGTGCTTTATTCTACGCCTGCGCCTTTCCTGCTACTCCACGCCTGATGTCTACCCGTTGCCTAGTCCCAGCCGAGCCTGCCTTGCTACTGTCCGAGCTGCCACAGGTACCTTATACGAACTATAGACTGTGACCTGCGCCCTGTTGGCCAAGGCAGTACGGCCCAGTGGTTCCACGAACCCTTCGTGACAGTGCCTATTAGCAGGTCCTAATAGTTTGCCTGTCAGTAAACTCTTAGGCCTTATGCACACAAGCGTATTTCATGTCCGTGTACTGTCCGTTTAGATAATGGACAGTACACTGACCAATGCATTTAAATGGACTATTCACACATCTGTGTTTTTTCACGGAGCGTGTGTCCGTTGAGTGAAACTCACCGCATGTACTTTTCTGGTTTGCTTTTGCGTATCAGGTCAAAAGTGGCCAAAAAAGGGAAAAAACATTTTAAAGTTTATATGAAAAAAAGAAAATAAGTTTGCATATATCACATTTAGTATACTCGATTAAAGTTGACATTTTTAAATGTTTTCCTTTAATTGAACTATCTGATAAAGATATGTGTAATCAAAACATGATGCAGTTTATATAAAAAAAAAAAAGAAGAAAAATCAGTTTGCACATATCACATTAACTATACTGCTCAATGTTAATGTTTAAAGTGTAGCTAAACGTTCGACAAACTTCTGACATGTCATAGTGACATGTCAGAAGTTTGGATTGGTGGGGGATCCGAGCACTGAGACCCCCACCAATTGCTAGAACGAAGCAGCTGAAGCGCTCATGTGAGCGCTCAGCTGCTTCGTGTCTGTTCGGCTATTTCCGGCAATAAATGTATCGGTGTACGGACTCAATAGAAAGTCTATGAGCCCGTACTCCGATACATCGGCTTTCCGGAAAAAGCCGAACAGAAACTAAGCAGCTGAGCGCTCACACGAACGCTTCAGCTGCTTCTTTCTAGTGATCGGTGGGGGTCTCTGTGCTCGGACCCCCACCAATACAAACTTCTGACATGTCACTATGACATGTCAGAAGTTTGTCGAACATTTAGCTACACTTTAACTTAAAGTTGCAATTTTTTTTATGTTTTCCTTCAATTGAACTACCTGATAAAGATCAATTAATGATTATGCAAAGGAAAAGATTGTTCTCCACAGCAGGTGTGAAGAACAGATTCTAATGGAATGTGGACGAATAAGGAAGGTAAACCAGTAGAGCCCAAGGCACGCTTGTTGGCACTTGCATTGATAGTATGGCCTCACATATGCCTCCAAGACTGCAAAGATCAATTTGGTAAGATCTAATTGGTATGCCCCAGATTTTACAGCTGTTGCTGCTAAACTCTGTTAGAGCTGTTTGATATGCCTACAGAACACCAGTGCCAACCTTACCAGCAAACCTATCTCCCTAAAAAATAAAAATATGGCTTTAGTAAATTTTCAGATAAAAAATATATAGTATCTTTAAATATTTCTGTGGGGAGAGGCTGTCATGGGTATCAGCTCAGGTCAAAGAACCACCTTACAAGTTAGGGCATGCCCTCACGTGGCGGTTTTCCTCCGCAGCTGTCCGTATCAATGCCGCACAGAATCTGCGTTGCAGATTCTGTGGCGGATCTGCCTAAAATGTGCAGTAAATTGATGCGGATTAGCTGCTGCGTACTGCGGTAAAAGTGCTTCCCTTCTCTCTATCAGTGCAGGATAGAGAGAAGGGACAGCACTTTCCCTAGTGAAAGTAAACGAATTTCATACTTACCGGCCGTTGGCCTGGTGACGCGTCCCTCTTTCGGCATCCAGCCCGACCTCCCTGGATGACGCGGCAGTCTATGTGACCGCTGCAGCCTGTGATTGGCTGCAGCCGTCACTGAGACTGAAACGTCATCCTGGGAAGCCGGACTGGAGACAGAAGCAGGGAGTTCTCGGTAAGTATGAACTTCTATTTTTTTTACAGGTTGCTGTATATTGGGATCGGTAGTCACTGTCCAGGGTGCAGAAACAGTTACTGCCGATCGCTTAACTCTTTCAGAACCCTGGACAGTGACAATTTACTGACGTCTCCTAGCAATGCTCCCGTAATTACGGGAGCCCCATTGACTTCCTCAGTCTGGCTGTAGACCTAGAAATACATAGGTCCAGCCAGAATGAAGAAATGTCATGTCAAAAAAGCAAGACGCATCCGCAGCACACATAACATGTGCATGACAGCTGCGGACTTCATTGCGGAATTTAGAATCTCCATTGAAGTCAATGGAGAACTTCCGCAATGAGTCCGCAACCAGTCCGCCACTGGTCCGCAACATCCATTGTATGCTGCGGACACCAAATTCCGCACCGCAGCCTATGCTCCGCAGCGGAATTTTCAGCCTCATCTAAACGAAGCCTACTAAAAAGAAGTGGAAGGCAATGGAGAAACGGCTCCGCTGCGGAATTCAAGAGCAATTCCGCCACGTGTGGCTTTGCCCTTATTGACCACACAAAGAATGCGTACTAATTACACATCATTTTATGTACCAGCTTTATATTGTCTGAATATCATGTCTGTCTCCAGTAAACTTGGCAGTCTTATATCAGAACAGCTTTAACCGCTTCCCGACCGCCCACTGTATATTCACGTCAGCACTTGCTGGGCTCTGTGCAGTGCCGACGTGAATTCACGGTGGGTGTTAAAAGCGCGATCCGGGTGTCTCAGAGTAGCGCTGACACCCGGATCGCGCTGTTATCACCTGCCTCTGGTCCCGGAGATATGATCGGGACCTGATTAGTTCAGGTCCCGGTCATGTGATCGCAGGGAAAGTGTGTTGTAGCAACGAACTGGAAAGTTTGTTTCTATAACAAACTGGAAAGTTTGTTGCTACAACAAACTTTCCCGGGGACCGATTGCTGGTGCTGCAGTCGGTTACAAGGCAGAACCGGGGGCCATATAACGGCCCCCGGGTCTGCCATGCACAGCAGCCTATGAGAACCAGCCGGATGCTGGTCCTCATAAGCTTCCTGTCAGTGTGACTCTCAGCGTCACACTGACAGTTTATAATACGTTACACTAATTAGGTAGTGTAATGTATTGTAGCAGCGATCAGTGCTGCCAGGCTTCAAGTAAAAAGTAAAAAATAAAGTAATAAAAAAGTTTTATAAAAGTGTAAAAACAAGTTATAAAAGTTACAAAAACAAAAAATGCTTTTTTTCCTATAATAAGTCTTTTATTATAGGAAAAAAATGAAAATGTAAAAAAAAGTACACATATTTGGTATCACCACGTTCGTAACGACCCAAACTATAAAACCATAATATTATTTTTCCCGCACGGTGAACACCGCAAAAAAAAGAATTAAAAAACAATGTCAGAATCACTTTTTTTTGGTCATCAACCCTCCCAAAATATAGAATAAAAAGTGATCAAAAAGTCGCATGTACCCTAAAATAGTACCAATAAAAACGACAACCCGTCCCGTAAAAAACAAGCCCTTACACCGCTTTTTTGACGGAAAAATAAAAACGTTATGGCTCTCAGAATATGGTGACACAGAAAATAAATAATTTTATCAAAGTGATTTTATTGCGCAATCGCCACAAAACATAAAAAACCTATATACATATGGTATCGCCGTAATCGTACCGAACTGCAGAATAAAGTAAAATGTCATTTATACCGCACGGTGAATACTGTAAAAAAAAAATACAAAAAACATTGTCAGAATTTATGTTTCTTTGTCACTTTGCTTCCAAAAAAATCTAATAAAAAGTGATTAAAAAAAATCGCATGTACCCTAAAATGGTACCAATGAAAAGTACAGATTGTCCCGCAACAAATAAGCCCTCACACGGCTCCGTTGGAGAAAAAATAAAAAAGTTCTGGCTCTCAGAATATGGCGATGCAAAATGTGCAGAGTGTTCCAAAAGCAGATGAGATCGGGCGCCATTTATCAGTGCGACACCGGCCACATATCTGCGAATTATTATTTATGTACCCCATTATTATACCCTCTTATTATGCCCTGATGTACTCCGCACAGATTACATATACCCCCACATCATAACTGAAATACCAGCAAAACCCCAAACAGAACAGTTACCAAGCAAAATCTGCGCTCCAAAAGCCAAATGGCGTTCCCTCCCTTCTAAGCCCCACAGCGTGCCCAAACAGCAGCTTACGTCCACATATATGACATTTTATATCCGGGAGAACCCGCTCAACATTGTATGAGGTATTTGTCTTCAGTGGCACAAACTGGGCACAATATATTGTGCATTAAAATGGCACATCAGTGGAAAATGTTAATTTTCACTTTGCACCATCCGCTGCGCATTAACGCCTTGGCGCACCACGACTTAATAGCATGTCATGGTGCGAGGGGTTATTTATGGAGCTGGCTCATGCGCTGTGCACGCTCCATATTCTGCAGGTGTCCGCTGTGCATTACAGCTGAAACCCGGGACTAACGGACAGGAACAGTGATCGCGCTGTTACAGGAGCCTGTAAAATGACATTATACTGCAATACATTAGTATTGCAGTGTATTGTACCAGCAACCTAATGATCGCTCGTTCCAGTCCCCTAAAGGGACTTTTGGGAGGTTTCCACTGTTTTGGTACCTTGGGGGCTTTGCATATGCGACATGACACCCGAAAACCATTCCAGCTAAATTTGAGCTCCAAAAGCCAAATATTGTTCCTTCCCTCCTGAGTCCTGCCGTGGGTCCAAACAGCAGTTTATTACCACATATGGTGTATTGCTGTAATCAGGACAAATTGCTTTACAAATTTTGGGGTGATTTTTCTCCTTTAATTCATTGTAAAAATTAAACATTTCTATGTTTTTTCAGAAAAAAGTAGATTTTCATTTTCACGGCCTAATTCCACTAAATTCAGCAAAAAAACTGTGGGGTCAAAATGCTAACTATACCCTAGAACAATTCCTTGAGGGGTGTAGTCTTCAAAATGGGGTCAGTTTTGGGGGGTTTCCACTGTTTTGCTTACTCCAGGACGTTGCAAACGCGACATGGAACTGAAAACCAATCCAGCAAAGTCTGCGCTTCAAAATCCAAATGGCGCTCCTTCCCTGCCCTGCCGTGGGTCCAAACAGCAGTTTAGTACCACATATGGGGTATTGGCGTAATCGGGAGAAGTAGCTTTACAAGTTCTGGGGTGCTTTTTAATCTTGATTCCTTGCAAATATTATTTTTTTTTTATATTTTTTCTGAAAAAAAGTAGATTTTCACTTTCACAGACAAACTCCAATAAATATAGCAAAATACCTGTGGGGTCAAGATGCTAACTATACCCCTAGATAAATTCCTTGAGGTGTGTAGTTTCCAAAACCGTCTCACTTTTGGGGGATTTCCACTGTTTTGGCACCACAAGACCTCTTCAAACCTGACATGGTGCCTAAAATATATTCTAAAAAAAGGAGGCCCCAAAATCCACTAGGTGCTGCTTTGCTTCGGAGGCCGGTATTTCAGTCCATTATCACACTAGGGCCACATGTGGGATATTTCTAAAAACTGCAGAATCTGGGCAATAAATATTGAGTTGCATTTCTCGGGTAAAACCTTCTGTGTTACAGAAAAAAATGTATTACAAATGAATTTCAGCAAAAAAAATAAAATTTGTCAATTTCACCTCTACTTTGCTTTAATTCCTGTGAAGCGCCTAATGGGTTAAGAAACTTTCTGAATGCTATTTTGAATACTTTGAGGGGTGCAGTTTTTAATATGGGGTGATTTATGGGGTCTATCTAGTACATAAAGCCCTCAAAGCCACTTCAGAACTGAACTGGTCCCTGTAAAAATGGCCTTTTGAAATTTTCTTGAAAATGTGAGAAATTGCTGCTAAAGTTCTAAACTTTGTAACGTCCTAGAAAAATAAAATAATGTTCAAAAAACTATGCAAATATAAAGTAGACATATGGAATATATAAAATAGTAACTATTTTGTGTGGTATTACTATCTGTTTTACAAGCAGATACATTTAAAATGAGAAAAATCATAATTTTTGCAAATTTTCTCTACATTTTGGTGTTTTTCACAAATAAGCAATGAATTTATTGACCAAATTTTTCAACTAACATAAAGTACAATATGTCACGAGAAAACTATCTCAGAATCGCTTGGATAGGCAAAAGCATTCCGGAGTTATTACCACATAAAGAGACACATGTCAGATTTGAGAAAATGGGGCTGGTCATGAAGGTCAAAATGTGCTCGGTCTTGAAAGGGTTAAATAAGTAGGCCAACAGTCTGATAGTCAGAGAATACGGTTTTAGAACAAAACTTCGCGAGCAAGATTACATAAAGTACATTTCAAAAGCAAAGTATACATAGCCAGAGTATAGATATATGTAGCATAAGCATATAATAATGGCAATTGATTATTAGCAAAGCTATACTGATTATTTTTATTTATCAGTAAATATACAGTACTGTACCTATGCTAAAGTGCAATATATGCTATTTATGCACACTGTGCTGTTAACATTTGCTGTGTTGCTGCCTCTTATGTTGTTTCATCTCTTTAGGTGACGTCCTCAAAGAGGAGAGGCCTTTCTGGTCTATTGAATTAATGTGGCCAGTCCGGCCTGTGTATATTATGTTGTGCTGCTGTTCATGTTCTTGCTTTAGAACATTGGTACCATTTATTTTGTAAAGGCAAATGAGGGTTGACTTGCTGATTGTCTAAATTTCTTGGCACCGGGACGTACGTCCCTGGTGCCATTTTGAATGCATTTTCCACACCATAAGTGGGTGATGACATCAGAGTGTGGCTACAGTGTGTTATCATGCTGGAGGTGGCACTGATGCTACAGAACCGCAGTGTTCCTGACAAATCTTGTTCAGTGTTGGAGTGGAAGACTGGGAGTAAACCTGGGCTGTGCTAGAGAGCTACATGGAGAGAAAGAGGCTGAACCACTGTAGAGCTGCTGCATAGCGTGGATTGTGGATAGCTGTGACAAGATCCAAGTGAGTGACATCATTTTCGTTAGGCCTTAGAGTCTGTGGTCCTGGAGCGAGTTGCGGTTGACGGTCAGGAGCCTCCCCATGTACGTGTGCATGAGTCATGGGAGCAGTGGTGTGTGCGGGCAGGAGTCTCTCAACAGTACAGCAATCAAGCAGCAAGCAGTCAGCTATTTGCTGACTGCTAGGTCTTACATTGTCAAACCAACCCCTGCATCAGAGAATGGCACTCTTGGCCCTTTCCACGGCAGACAAGCAAGTCAACCATCATCTGCTTGCCTGAGGTGTGCCTAAGACCGTTGCCTTGAATCTTCTTGCTTGGCCATATGTACTATTTTCACCTTTCGAATAAAGATTTGTTTGCCTTTACCTGCCTTTACCTACATTGGGCTCTTACACTACCACCACCTAGGGGCCTCCACCTCACCTGAGTAGGAAAGAGAAAAATCGTTTGTAGTGATGCTGGCAGATGAATCACGAAAGAAGATCCAAGGTACATAAAATGAAGATATGGTCTTTAATTTTAATTTGCAAGTGATGCATTTCGGCCTCGTGCTTGTGCCTTCATTAGTCTTAAGGCTGATGAAGGCACCAGTCCGGTGACTGAAACATGTTACTTTTCGGCAGTACCAATATTTACCTTCTGTGTTCAACAGAGATGTGCCGGGATTTTGTAAAACGCATAGAGTATATCTCACCATTTTCCTCTTCCATTCCTTGTAGTGCCCTTTGTTTTTTTTAATATTTTTATGGTTTTGAGTATAAGTGCTTCAAAGACAAAGCCTTGCCATATCCCTTAAACCTACTGTACTAAACTACACTGCACGCTAGTTTGGATGAACATCTAGGGAGCCTCAGGCTGTTGGAATTTCCAAATGATAGCTGGGCCCCATTACCAATAGCATCCTTAATTGCTTTCACAATAAATCTAGTAAACTATGGGTTGACGTGAAAGAGGCAGTATCAAATGGCCATTCAAAGTCCTCCACTGAATTAAATTCAATGTCCAAGTTATTAAGTCTTTTCCATTCTGTCCACACAGATGACATGCCCCAGAAGAAGCCAGTAGGGTGAAACCCAGGGTCGAGCAGGAGTTTTGGAGTGCCGCATGCTTTTATCTATTGATATTCTTGAATGTTTTATATTTTGTAAGTATGGAATAAAACAGTGTAGAGTGAAACATCCCATAAGTGTTGCATTATACGATTATATTCATCTTCAAGGTATAGAACTCCAATTCTGTGGGACCATTGGAGAAGTTAGTGTCGGGGAACCCATACTTCCTCTGTAAAACTACAGGATCCAGGAGAACCGAGCACACGCACCTTTGGGAGTTTGATTGTCTACCGCATATGTGCTGAGGGAAGTGATATCCTCTGAAGATAAATTTTGGACCTCTGTCAATAACCATCTGAGCGGTAAAACCCGTCTTTTATTGTGTTCATTTTGTCTGTTTGGATCTCAACCTTTTTACCTGCTCCAGTCTTGACATTTGGGAGGTGTGCAGAAGGACACTTGTATTTTTTCTGTAAAATGTTATGTTAACAACTTGATAACATTTGGCCTATCTGCCTTCACTGACACCCCTCACCCTGGTCTTCCATGAACCACACTGTCCTCTTGGTCTGCAATGAGCCATTAACTACCCTTCCTGTTGCTGGTGATTTAAAGAGGCTCTGTCACCACATTATAAGTGCTATATCTCCTATATAAGAAGATCGGCGCTATAATGTAGGTGACAGTAACGCTTTTTATTTAGAAAAACTATCTATTTTAAACCACTTCATGAGCGATTTTTAGCTTTATGCTAATGAGTTTCTTAATGCCCAAGTGGGCGTGTTTTACTTTAGACCAAGTGGGCGTTGTACAGAGGAGTGTATGACGCTAACCAATCAGCGTCATACACTTCTCTCCATTCATTTACACTTCACTAGCGATATAGTAATATCGATATGTGCAGCTACATACACAAACACTAACATTACTGCAGTGTCCTGATAATGAATATACATCACTACCAGCCTGGACGTGATGTTTATTCAGAATCCTGACACTTCTGAATCTTTTCTGTGCGATTCCAGCAAGGCAAGCGTAATCTCTATTGAAATGACAGGTTACATCGAAATCTCGCGAGATTACGCTTGCCTTGCTGGAATCTCACAGAAAAGATTTAGAAGTGTCAGGATTTTGCTTGTGTATGTAGCTGCACATAACGATATAAATATATCGCTAGTGCAGTGTAAATGAATGGAGAGAAGTGTATAACGCTGATTAGACCAAGTGGGCGTTGTACAAAGGAGTGTATGTCGCTGACCAAAGTAAAAACACACCCACTTGGGCATTAAGAAACTCATTAGCATAAATCTAAAAATCGCTCATAAAGTGGTTTAAAATAGATCGTTTTTCAAAATAAAAAGCATTACTGTGATCTACATTACAGCGCCTATCTCCTTATGTAGGAAATAGAGCACTTATAATGTGGTGACAGAGTCTCTTTAAACAAGAAGTTGGTATTTTTATTTTTTTGTGGCTTAGCCTGTCATCCTCAAGCATTGGAAACTAGCTACTAGCTACTATTGGTGCTTCAGAACAGCTTCATATTTTCAATGACCTCAATCCTCCAGCTAAAGAGCTTTCTTTTGAGTGTTTTTTTTTCTAGATTTTTACTCTGTTTATTTTATATATGTGTATAACCTAATTGTGCCCCCTCCCAATTAGTCACAGCCAGCTCTATTAATTGTCCCTCATAATTGTGTTTTTTGCCATGCCTCTAATTATTTTATTGTCCTTCTTTGCATTCAGCTCCTGAGCATAATTAAGATAGTTTTATTTTTATAATTAACTTGTGACTTTTATTAATAATTCTTACCACTATTAGAATATTTTATCTTTTTTTTTTTGCTTAATAACTAATTATATTAAATTAAAATGATAATTAGTTTTATACTATGAAAATGATGTGCTGTCTATTTTCTTTAATGTAGCATTTCATAAATTGAACAAACGAACTCTTAACTTGCTCCATTAACTCATACTGTGTTAATCTGTTGAATAAAGTATAGTGTAGGTTTTTAAACAGAATTTTAAAGTACAGTTTAATGAGTTTTGAGGCTGAGGAGTATTACATCTTTCCTGATCAACAATTGTGAATATTTGATTTTTCCCTTATTGCTAGCTTTGTTTTTCTCCCAGATTATGTATTAGTCTCAGACTGTGACTCAAATTGTTTATTGGACTATTGTAATAAATTATTAATTTATTGCATTTTGTAAGCTCTTTTTAAAATAGCAGTTGCAGATTTCAATGCTACAGTTTTCGAATATATGAAAATATATTCAGATAGTTGAATGCAAATCGACAAATCAATATGAGACAAACATAGAGAAATTATCTATGTAAAATTAGACATGGATTAGAATTAGTTGTGAATATGAAATTCAGGATATGCAAAATAGTCTATGGGAAACAGTTGTTTAGACTTGTAGAAAAGTATGTTTGGTTAAAAGAGTAAAAGAATTAGGGTATGTTCACACGGCCTATTTACGGACGTAAATCGGGCGTTTTTGCCCCGAATTACGTCCGAAAATAGCGCCTCAATAGCGCTGACAAACATCTGCCCATTGAAAGCAATGGGCAGACGTTTGTCTGTTCACACGAGGCGTAATTTACGCGCCGCTGTCAAATGACGGCGCGTAAATAGACGCCCGCGTCAAAGAAGTGACCTGTCACTTCTTTGGCCGTATTTGGAGCCGTTATTCATTGACTCCAATGAATAGCAGCGCCAATTACGTCCGTAATTGACGCAGCGTTCAAGCGCCTGCACATGCCGTGACGGCTGAAATTACGGGGATGTTTTCAGGCTGAAACATCCCCGTAATTTCAGCCGTTACGGACGCCCTCGTGTGAACATACCCTCAGATGTCTTCTCTGCTCCTTACCCTGGATGCGGAGAAGGCATTCGACCGTGTCTACTGGGTGTTTCCACGGGAGGTGTTGGGGAAGTTTGGGATTCAGAGTTCCTTCTTGTCTGCTATTATGGCTCTATATACCTTTTCTTTCTGCCCAGGTGTATAGTACGTGAGCGTTGTCAACTCCTTTCTCCATAACGAATGGCACAAGACAGGGATGCCCTTTATCGCCCATGATATTTACTTTGGCTATGGAGCCATTTGCTATGGCAGTCAAAATGTCGCCTCATATTAGAGGAGTTTCCCTAGGTCATACTGAACATCGTATAGGTCTTTTTGTGGATGATGTCATATTGTGTCTATCCTCCCCTGGTGATACCTTGCCTCACGTACTCCGGCTCATTCAGGAATTTGGGGAGATTAGTTACTGCAAAGTTAATACATCAAAATCTTTAATTCTAAATATGGGTATTCCTAAACTTACACAGTTACAACTACAAAGGGAGTTTCCTTTTAAATGAGCTGAAGGAGCAATTCCTTAATTAGGTGTCTCTCTTACCTATACTTGTAGTAAGTTGGTGTCGGTCAATTATAATACTCTGATGCAGACTTTAAACGAGGACACTATATCCTACTCCAGGTTTCCTTTGTCCTGGATGGGTCGTATTTCTGCCTCTAAAATGTTACTACTTCCAAAGGTGTTGTATTATATTCGAAACCTTCCCATCCCAGTTCCCAAATCAATTTTGAGGCATATTCAAACAGTGTTTACAAGGTTTATCTGGAATGGTAAGAGGGTGTGGTTTGCAGCGAAAATATTGCATTTGCCTGTAGCCAGGGGAGGTTTGGGATATCCGAATATTGCTGCTTATTATAATGCAGCCATTTTGGACCAATTAAAACAATGGTGGTTATATGATACAACTAAGTGTTGGGTGGAGGTGGAAGCGCATATATTACATAGCTCAGACTTGAAGGTTGTGTTGGGCTCTTCCATGATGGGGGAATGCATACTGGGAAAATTATCTCCTACAATTAAAGCGTCTATTCAGTAATGGAACGGCGTGTCTAATAATGCATCTATTCTCCCTCTTAGGCATAGCATTGCTTCTTTAGCTATGGTGCAACGTTGTATATCTAATTCTAATTTCTCTGACTGGATTACCAAAGGTATTGTGTCATTGTAAGTATTATATGACAATAATCTGCTGCTACCCTATTCTATAACATCTTCCAAATATGGTTTAAGTCCTAGAGACTTTTATAAGTATCTTCAGTTGAGGCATTTCCTTTCCTAGGTTAAATTTACAGCCACTGGCCCTGTTTCCAGTTATGAACAATTCTTTTATAATCCTAAACTAACTTCTAAAGGTATATCTAAAGCTTATGAGGCGATCCACAAGCATGAATCTTCTCTGTTTACCCTTAATTTCATACAAAAGTGGGAAGTGGAATTGGGGAGTTCATTTAGTGCTGGGCAGTGGGAGGCGGCGTTTCAAATTTGTTCCCGGGTCATCTCACTGTGTAAATCATTTAGAAGCTTCCCGGAAGTTGCTCTACAGATGGTATATGACACCATACTGCCTATCTAAATAGTTTCCTAATGTGTCTCATAACTGTTGGCGATGTCAAGCCTCCATTGGTACTCTATTACATGTCTGGTGGAGATGTGATCTCATAGTTCCCTTCTGGGCATAGATACAATTGTTGACTAGTATAATTGGCTTCCCTGTTCCTTGGGAAACGGAGGTAGCGCTGCTTTCCTTGACCCTGGATGATATAGGTACTGAGAACAGCGCGATTGTGGCTCATTTGTTGACTGTAGCAAGAACAAGTATTGCTCAGAGATGGAAGAGTGCTTCTATTCCGACTAAAGCAGAAATTATGCGTAAGGTTCAGTATAACTGTGTTATGGAACATTTAATCTCCACACGACTACATAGGCCACAGGTATTTACTTATAAATGGTCCTAATGGCTCGCTTTTAATGGCTTCCTTCATAGATAGATAGATTGTGACCTTCTAGAAGCTCATTAGGTTGCACTTGTACATTTCTAAATCCTAGAGCACGGATTGTATGTTTGTTCTGTTTTATTTGTTAAAACAATGTTCTTGTTTTTGATACATCTTTTTGAGTATTGGATGTCTGTAAGCCGGCGTAATTAAGTCCTTGGAGGTTATGCTTTTTGACTCTGTGACTTCACTACTCTGGTTACATTACCATATACAGATACTATGCTTATTTAATTCTGTATCCAGTGTGCTTTTAATGCATGTATGTGTACATTGATTTTGCATTCCTATGCTTTTGTGATCTCCTACTTCTGTAAAATTCAATAATCTTTTTTATTTTTGTATAACCTTGAAAACTTTCAATAAAAAAATTGTCTTAAAAAAAAAAAGAGTAAAAGAATTCTGGCTAGAGGCATTCACATATCCATGAAAAACAAGTCTGTAATGTCAACTATACACCGTGTCAGAACTATATACACAGTGTCAGCCCCATTCACACCATATACAGTGTAAGCTTCAGTCCCCCTCATATATGGGGTCATCTTAAGGCCCTACAAACTTGCTTGTCAATGCTTCTGCTTCTCCTACCCCCACTAAGCAAATTAAAGCATTACTCAAATGCAAAAGTGTTACACTGTAACGCTGCCCCTTGTTGGCCGCATTACATAGTTACATAGTGGATAAGGTTGAAAAAAGACACATGTTCATTAACCTATAATCCTATCAAGTCTAACCTATAATCCTACCGTGTTAATCAAGAGGAAGGCAAACAAACGCATGAGGTTGATGCCAATTGCCTCATTAGGAGAAAAATTCCTCCCTGACACCAAATATGGAAATCAGAATAAATCCCTGAATCAACGTCCCATCTCCAGAATCTGGTACTCATAACATGTGATATTATATTTTTCAAGAAAGGCATCAAGGCCCTTCTTGAACTTGTTCAAAGAATCAACCACCACAACATCCTGTGGCAGAAAGTTCCATAGTCTCACTGCTCTCACAGTAAAGAATCCCCGTCTGTGACAGTGGTGAAACCTTTTTCCTCTAGACGTAGAGGATGCCCCCTTGTCATGGTTGCAAGCCTAGGTGTAAAAAGATAATTAGAAAGTTCTCTGTACTGTCCAGTTATATATTTGTACATTGTAATTAGATCGCCCATAAGCCGTATTGTTCTTTTTTCAAAATTGTTTTTATTAACATTTTTCAATAAGTGATACAAAAAGTAAAGAGGGGATGGGGAATGAGAAGCATAAAAGCTAATGATAAAGATAAAATAAAAGAATAAAAAAACAAAAAAAAACAAAAACAAAAAAAAACCATAACAGTCATAACTATAACTATTAAGCTCACTATATCAATAGATTCAATAGGTCAGGTGAGGGGATATACATATTAAATAAATTACTGACTCTCCCTCCCTCGCATGGTCTTCAACACTAGTGTGAATGAAAGCATGGGTAGGGAACCAGCCAACTACCCTGCGCCAGTCCCACAGATATGTCATCCAAGAGTTTTCCCCGGGGAAGGAGATCGCCATTAGACAGATCAGAGGCACGACCCCCGCAGGCACCATGAGAATCCAAATCCCCGACAACTCATCAATTTATAGTAAACACACATTACAATATAAGTGTATTCCCCATGAGCAACTGTTCTTGAAACCATATAGTGGAATCAAAGCAGTGTTTTATTTTCATTTGCACATTCCGCGGGAGGAGTGAAATAAAGGATTCCCAGGTATCTAAAAATTGCTTGACCTTTGCTCTTTATGGAGAGATGTTTCCATCCAATCCATCTTCAACAGGTAAGAGAGTTTGTCAAGAAACATTTTGAAAGGTGGGGCCTGATCGTGAAGCCAGGTTTGCAGGATAGCCTTTACCCCTGATGCTGTGTACCCCGGAGGAACAGTGATGTGTATCAGGGTCCAGGTATCCAAAGATTGCCCATAACGCTGTATTTGGAACAAAATTTGTGCGATGTTCAGAGGTCAATAATTGTATTCTGGACCAAAAGGTCTGGATGTTGGGGCAGGACCATAGACAATGGTAAAGATTAGCCTCCGGTGTATGACATTTGAAGCAGTGTGAGGTGTGATAGATGCCGATTTTGTGCCCTATGTGCGGCGTTACATATGACCTTTGATAGACTTTCAATCTCATCTCCAGGAAACGTGCCGAAGAGAGAAATTTATGTGCCTGTGTCAAGACCGCTAAAATGGTTGTGTAAGTGAGCATTTGCTCATCTGTTTGCCATTCGATTAGGGGGGTTTAGGTTTGGGAGTAATCTAAGGAAACATGGATAATGTAATGACGGGGTAGGGAGACAGACAGGTGAGCCCTAATCTACCCGCCACTCAGTCCCTGCCTACTTGCAACGACCCGTCCTAGGCGACGGGGTACAACTGGGCGACGGTCCCTACGCTCAGTAAGTGCACGACAGACAAACAGACAAGGGTACACAGAAGCTAGGGAAACGGGGCAGCTGCCCACGGAGACACCGTGAGCAACGAGAGTATTGAACGAGCCGAGTCAAACCAGGAGTACACGAGGTACAAAACGCTGAGCAGGAGAGTGGTCAGAAAGCCAAGGTCAATAACAAGCAGAGGATCAGTAGTTCAAGCAGCAGCAGAGCCAGGAAACAAGCAGAGCAGAATCACAGGCAAAGGAGGAACAGGAAAGGCAGGTATAAATAGACAGTGGGCGGAAGCTAGCTCCGTCTGGCCAGGTTGTGATAGGCTCTCCCACTCCTAAGCCTGCCATCCTGAGTGGTGGAAGATGGAGTCAGTCTCACAGACATAGGAGCAGGTGCAGACTGATTACCCACGGCGTCGACACAGAAGCTGTGTCTGGCAGATCCTTTACAGATAAGTTGATACTTACAAGTTATTTGTCCCCTGAGGTAGTTATGTTTTGAAAAGTTATGTAGTAAGTATGGGTTCCATTCCTGATCAGGTAATTGTGGTAATATCTTTGTTAAGTAACTATTAACTTGCAAATAGCTAAAGAGATTAATCAAGAGATCTGGGAATTTAGAACATAACTCCGTAAAGGAAAACATCCTACGCTCTTCTATAGTCACAAATTGCCCCACAGAAGTAAGCCCCAGTCTGTAACATCTATGAAAGATAGCATCAGGATTACCATTCTGAAAGTTAGGGTTGCACACTAAGGACATATGAAGAGATAGCAGAGGAGAAAGATGAAAAAGAGATCTTATCCTCTGCCATGCCTTCCAAGTAGTAAAAAGTAAAGGGCCTTGTTTCCATTGTCAAGCTCCCATAAGGAAGATGCAAGAGTCCCGATAGAGCACTTCCCATGAACAACAAGAGGTGAGGAGGTGTATACGGAGGTGTTGTGGATCCAATCAGAGATATACCGAAATAATGCTGCTAGATTGTAGTGCTTAATATTGGGAAAGTTAATACCCCCATTGCCCCTGGGCTGTTGTAGGATTATATAGGCTATTTGGGATCTTTTCCCGCCCCAGATAAAGGTTCTGTAAAGATAGTTAATTTTGCGCTCATCTTTGGGGGTGAGGTAAATTGGGAGGGTGTGAAAAAGATATAAAAGGCGTGGGGATTCCGTCATTTTGAGTAGATTAGCCCTGCCCAGATAAGAAAGCTTAAAGTGTTTCCAGGAAAGGAGTGTCTTTTCCAGTTCAGTTATGTAGTGCGATATATTGGTTCTATAGAGTGAGGACAGGCGTTTTGTGATTCGAACTCCTAGATATGTGAGGGCCTGAGAGTTCCATTTAAATGGGAATTTCTGTGACCACCAGGGTCATAGGATTGGGCTCTAGAAGGGTCTTTATTTGGTTTTGGCAAGAGAACTGTGCGAGACTCCGTGAATTGGTCAATGGGCATTTGGCGTATGAAGGTGTTGTTGAATAAATTAGTTAGAGTGGGGATTATTTGGGGAGCCAGGATTTTATAATATTCCGCAGGGAAGCCGTCTGGACCCGGTGTTTTGCCATTGGACATCAGAGAGATAGCTCGTCTCACTTCCTCCTCCTGTATGTCCGAATTCAACAAGGATTGTTGAGCTTCAGATAATGAGGGTAAATTTATTGTGTCCATGAAGGCATTGATATCTGGGAGAGAGCTGGTGTAGCTCTATAAAGATCTTCATAATATTCAGAGAAAATCTGTGGTATATCAGAGGAATTGGTGACGATAGCACCTGTGGTAGGGTGCTGTAGGGATAAAATGGGTTTAAATGGATGTTGTTGTTTAGTTAGGATGGCGAGTAATTTTCCAGTTCTATTCCCCCACCTATAAAAATTTTTATCCGTGTGTTTTACCTGCCAATGGGATTCATCATGTACAAAGGTGTCTAGCCGTCTGATAAACATTTTGGTTATATGCAGAGGAATCTACTGCGTACGTACGCTGAGCTGTCAGTAAAGCCTTATGTAAGGCGTCAAAAAGCCGACTTTTTCTAAACTGAATAGCCCCAAGTTTGATAACCTTTCTTGGTACTGCAATCCGCCTCTTCCCTTAATTACGTTCGTCTCCCTTCTTGTCACCCGTTCTAGTTCAGCTATGTCCTTTTTATACACTGGTGCCCAAAATTGTATTCAATATTCCATATGTGGTCTGACTAGTGATTTGTATAAAGGCAAAACAATATTCTTGTCATGTTCATCTATTCCTCTTTTGATGCATCCCATGATTTTATTTGACTTGGCAGCAGCTGCCTGCTTAATCATGTATCATCCACTGGCAGGTTAGAAAAATCTATTTTGGACTTTATAACCCTTTAGAACCAGTAGAAAAATCAGTTCTATGTCTCTAGTGTCATTTAATATAGCCACCAGTCTGTAGAAGCAGTTGCTGTAGAAACTGTGATGTCATTTGTGATGTAGATTTCCTGCTTCGCGGGTTATGCTGAGAAAACATGTAAAAATAAACAAATGAAGTGACTACTAATTGAATACGAATCTCCATTTTTTTTTGTGTCCACAGTGCAGGCCTATCAGGTAAATTGGATGGAAAGGGTCCTCAAAATTTTTTAGAAATATATTGATGAGAAGCCACACCAGGTGTACACCACCAGTAATTTAATGATAATTGATAAGGAAGGGGAAAGGTTGTAAATATGACCATGATAAAAAATACTTTATTAGTTTTTTTATATGTTTTTTTTGTGTAGATTAAAAAAATTGTTCTGCAATGGAGGGAAAAATTATGCCCTATATATAGATGTGTGCCTAACCTTGCTAAACTGTATCTGGATCTGGCATCCGTGTATCGTGCTGATGCTCTTGACCAGTAAATTGTAAATAGGACTGTCTCCCTGTAATGTATGGTGCCTATATCGCTATGCTTATACACCCTATGTGTCTCCGTAGTAACAGACTCAAACAAACCCTGCCTAGTCTGATTCTGCAGTCATTCTGCCATCAATAAGTCCCCTATTTCATGCTAACCTGAATATAAGGCCTTGCATAAAAATAAAAAATAAAATCACGTGCAAACGTGTCAAATACGCTAGCAGTTTTGTAAAGCGCATTTTTGATGCATTTGTGATATTTTTTTTATGCGTTTTGCATGCGCCTTCTGTGCATTTTTTTAGCACGTAATTAGGACTCCCATTGTCTACTGGAATTAGGTGCGTTTTCGGCACATTTTACGTGCCAAAGTATTGACGTGACACTGCTTTTTTACACGTGAGTGTTTAAAAAACGCGTCGTATTCTCCAACGTCACGTTTTCCCATTGATGCCAATGGGAAGCCTAAATCATGTGTTTTACATGCTGAAAAAGGCGTCAAATAAACACCGTGTGAACAGTGCCTAAGTTAGCAACAAGTAGTGGACAGATGGATGGAAATAACTATACAGAATTTCTTTGTAATCTACAACCATTTTAAAAAGGAACTAAAATAGTCACATTTTGAGAGCTGTATTCCAAAAGCTCAAATTTGATTGTGGTCACATAGGCACAAGAGATTCCTGATCATGTTAGGGTTAATACTGTTTTATTTTTTTCATAATATTTATTATTGAGACACAATATATATGATATCAATCCCAAATATCTAAATAACAAAATATTATGGTACAAACCCACCTTGACACCCCCGAGAGAGAAAAATAAAAAGGGAGAGGGAAAAAAGAGAGCGAAAAAAATGGGACCTTCACATTAACATGACCCTGTTCACCTTGCTTTTCCACCACCCAAAGAAAAGTAAAATAAACAACCACAAGTGTCACTAGCCGGATTGAAGAGAACATTTGTAATATCAATTTGAATTGCATGACCTGACATCTATCTCTGGCTATCAGATCGTTTCCCAGTATGCATAAAGCAAAATTATTTCACTGTTATATTTCATTGTTTCTAGCCAGCAATTTCTAACTTTGGGTAGTTCCAAAGGAGGTGGGCAAGGTCTGTATCTGATATTAAACACTTCCAACAATTTGGAGAGTGTAGCGTCCATGGCCGTCGGGTTTACTCAACTCCCGACGCCCGCAGCCGTGGATCTGTGAGCGCTGGTCCCCATCTCCTTCCTAGGAGACGCCAGCGCTCACTTCCGCTCCGGTCCGCTGTGTCCCGTAGGGTGCGCGCTCCTGCCCGCTCTCAAAGGGCCAGCGTACACACATGAAAACAATCATCATCATCAACCCACATGATTTCCTGGTCTATAAGAAGGCCTCAGCCCTTCTGATCTTTGCCTGAGCGTTGTTAGTATATCCCAAGTCTGTCTTGCAAATGGTCCCTTAGTGTTTCCCGTTCCAGTTGTTACCCGTGCCCTGTTACCTGTTCCTGTATCCCGTGCTGTGTTCTTGTTCCTGTGCCTACTAGTGTTGGAGTCGGGTCCTACTGCACCTGCTGTCGTTTGCCACGCACAGTGTCTTCTGCCACGTCCAATGTCTTCTGCCACGTCCAGTGTCTTCTGCCACATCTTGTACTGCCCGCCACGTCTGGCGTAACCGGCTGCACCGACCTCCATCCGTGCTGAAGGCACAGCCGCTGTCTGGACTAGTTCAGGTACCCGAGTGTTACTGCTATAGACTAAGACCTGGTCAGCTGCCTCTCCGCTACAACAGAACGGCCTATTGGGTCCACATACCCTGTGATCGTGACAGAGAGTCTCTAAGTTTAAGGCTATGTTCACACAGGGCGGATACGCTGTGTAAAAGCACACAGTGTATTCGCCCTTGGCACCAAAATGGACGAAATGTCCGCTGCGGAAAGCTGCACATAAGAAAATAAAAAAGTTTCATACGTAGCCATGGCGTAAGGCTTGCTGTCCTGCAGGTCAGCCTCCTGGGATGACGTTTTATCCCATGTGACCACTGCAGGTCACATAGGATGAAACGTCATCCCAGGAGTCTGGCCTGCATGAAGAAACACAGAATTATGGGTAATATAAGATTTTTTTTCTGAGTTACGTTTTTTTGCGGCGGAATCGCTGCTTTCCCGCCGCAAAACTATGAAACATCTGCTATTTGTTGCAGGTTTTACCTCAACATTGAATTCAATGGGGAAAGCCCGCAACACAATAGCAGCGATTGCACAAATACAATTGACATGTTGCGGATTTAAAAAAAACGCACCGTAGGTTAAAATCTCATCCACTTTGCTGCTACTGTATTATGCAGTGGAAAATTCACAGTATTTGTGCTATGTGTAAACTTATACTTATAAAAAGATAATTATTTTAGAGGGAGATGAGATTAAATCTATGATCATATTATTTCGCCCTACTTAGTCTTAAAGGGTATATTTTCCAGTGTATTAAACACTTATACAATTAGGGCTCGCCACACGTAGCGTAATTGCTGCATATTTTCCGTCAGGAATTCCGGATGGAAAATACACAGCAGAATACAGTAGCAGCATAGTGGGTGAGATTTAACAAATCTCATCCACACGCTGCATAATTTTTCGGACCACAGCATGTCAATTCCTGCTGCAGAAAGTGGACTAAATTGCTGCGTTTTTCAGAGGAGATGTCACCATCTCCTAGCATTGTGAGAAACGCAGAGAAATACAAACCATGTTCTGCAGTAAAAAACGCAGGAAATGGTGCATTTTTGCCGCAGCGGAAAGTCTGCTACTTTCAACGGAATTGCTGCAGAAATTTTCTGCAGCAATTCCATTACGTGTGGGCAAGCCCTTAAAGTTGTTCTCTTCTCCAAGGATAAAAGCTGTATCCATGGATACCTTTTTATATAAAATGTATGCTGCGCTGATTTATTAAAAAAAGTGAGATTTCTCAAATATCATGACTCTGTTCACATGCCGTTTCAACTCTTCAATGTGAGGTGTAATATTCGAACTCCAGTGACGGAGTATCATTAGCAGGACCAAAAGGAGCATTTGTAGTAACAATTTGAGTTGCATGTCCCAACACACTCTCTCTCTTTCGCGTTCTCTCTCAATATCAGGTCATCTCCCAATATGCATAGAGCAGGGTTATAAGAAACTACAATCAAAAATATTTTACTGATATATTTCATTGTCTTGGTCCAGTATCTTCGCAGCCTTGGGTAGTTCCAAAGGAGGTGAACAGGGTCTAGCAATGAACACTTCAAACAATTTGAGGAGTCTCTAATTTTACACTTATATAGAAACTTGGGAGAGAGATAAAGTCTGCAATTGATCATCAATTGAGAGATACAATGGGTATGGTTCAAGGAAATCCAATTCACAGCTATAGATATTTTCCTCTATTCATAATCAGTCATCTCTCTCAAGTTCCCTTCCCAATTAGCTTTACTAATTTTTATTATGTTTAAACCTCTTTAAGACTTCACAGGTGTAATAGTAAAGATGGGTTTCTGTTGTACTCCATGTGCTAAAAGAGTCATTAACCCCTTAAGGACTGAGTGTCACGACACGGCGTGTGGACCCACTGGGCCGTACCGCGTAGCGGGCTAGCCAACAAGGTACAAAACAATGTCTATAGTTCAGAACTGGTACCTGAGACAATGTAGACAGTGGCAGGGACACGACTTGGCTTTCAAAGCAGGTGACGCCACGGTTGCAGCGGGAAGACACGACTTGGCTTTCACAGCAGGTGACGCCGCGGATGCAGCGGGAAGACACGACTTGGCTTTCACAGCAGGTAACGATAGCACGGGATACAGGGTACAGGCAGCAGGAACGGGTAACGCTGGGAACTGAAAAACACTGGGAGACCATTAGCAAGAAAACTAGGGTATACAATAATGCTCAGGCAAGGAACCAGTGGGCAGAGCCCCTTTTTACAGTCCAGCAGCCATTTGGGCTGATAACTGATTTTTGACAGCTGGATGCGTACTGGCCCTTTAAGGCCGTGCAGGCGCGCGCGCCCTGCGGGAAACAGCACGAGGACCCGGAAGAGAGTGCCGGCTTCTGCAAGGAGGAGGACGCCGAGCAGAGAGATGTCCATGGCTGGGATCGTCAGGGGGTGAGTTAGAACGGCGATCCCCAGCCATGGACGTAACACTGAGCCTGTTTTGGCATTCAGGACCAATCCAGATTTTTAAAACCAGGGATGTGTGAACATTTTTCAAAATAACTCTGTAATGCCTTTGTATATCCAAGTGATTCTGACATTACTTTTTTGGGACATATTGTAAAAGTAGGCCGATACGATTTGTATTTTCTTATTAAAATTCAAAAATCTAAGAATTTCGGAAAAAATCATTTATTTAGTATTTTAAATCTAACATCTCACTTATTTATGCACATGCTGTACTAATGTGTTATAAAATGTATATTTCCATATGTCTACTTTATTTTAACAGCAATGTATTTAAAATATTTTCCTTTTTTATATGTATTATAAAGCTTAAAAATGTAAAGGTGATTTTGAAAATTCTAGAATACTTTGTTTTCATGCACCAAGCAAGGTTAGCAGAGGCTTAGAGGTGCCAGAACATAAGGAACCCCGCAAAAACTACACAATTTTAAAAACTACACCCCAAGGTGTTAAATGGGAGGTGTATTGTGTTTTTTTAATTCATTGTTTTTGTGCAAGAATTAATGTAAAGTAGGTGTAAAAAAGAAAAAAAATTGTTTATTTCCACAAATGCGTCATTTATAGGACATATGTATTGTACATAGTACATGAAACTGAGGAAACGCACCCCAACATATATTGCCCAGTTTCTCTTGTGTTCAGAAATACCCCCACTTAGGCCGTAATCTGCTGCATGCCCACGCAGTGTTGACCCAAAGCAAAGGAGCACCCTTTGGCTTTTCAGGAAATCATTTTAGCTTGAATGACTTATAGGCCCCACTCCATGCCTGCAATGGATTTGAGCAGGCAGAATGATGTGACCCCCCCAGAAGTGACCCCATTTTGAAAACTACACCCCTAAGGTATTAATCAAGGGATATAGTGAGTTGTTTGGGCCCACAGGTTGTTGCTGAAATTAACGCAATACCGCTGTAAAAAAGAATATATTTTCATGTTTTTTCACAGATGCGTCAGTTATAGGACATATTTTTCGTACATAGTACATGAAACTGAGGAAATTTACCCCAACATTTATTGCCCAGTTTCTCCTGTGTTCAGGCCGATTTCACCAAAAGTAATAGGAATTGTTATAACAGCTTTATATGGCAGGACATGCGGCACAAGGCATATTGTGGCCTAATTTTTGCTTTCACTATTTTGAGGATCCGCTTTGTGTTTGCACGGTATTCATCTAGGGGTGCAATGAGAATTTTTAGCTTTGTTTAGGGGTTTTACTAGATTGCCAATTGAAACGCTGGAAATATGGTAAGAAGTAAAAATGGGAACTAAATTATTAAATAAAGTAATTTTTGACTTAACCATTGGTAATAAAAAGAATAATGATAAAAAAAAGTTATTCCAGGGGGTATTTGAAAAAATGACACAAGGGAGGGCAGGTTAGTTGAAGTCAACTAAGGTGTGGTAAAGTTCAAAACAGTTTTGTATGCAAAGACCGGGCTTTGAGGGGCAGGTCTCACAACGGTGTGTAGTGTCTCTCCGAATTCCATTCTTGGAGCAGACCCGACATCTTTTTTGAGGGCTCCTCCTTGTCTCGGTCGGGGGAACTATTCCAGGGAAATACTGCCCTGGAATTATTCTGCCCTAGCTTCCTGAGGCCCTGCTCCCCAATCCTACCTGTTTCCCAAATATAAAGGCCTTTATTATTTTTTCTTGAAATTGCAGGAATTTCCCCGTTTCCTACGCTTTTGGAGATGACAAAATAATTATAAAGGGCTATTTGGGTCAGGTGAAGCGCCAGTTATTTAAACCACGCCCGAGTCTTGCGAATGGCGCTGTATGGCTGTAGCACCTGGTCTGACAAATCCACCCCTCCCATAAACTTATTATAGTCCTGGATACATAGAGGTTTGGGGACCGGCTCTATGTTTCCACCTACTGTGAAGGGGCTGGATCTGTCAGAATCTATGGTGGTCAGTACAAGAACGACAAGCTTGTCCTTGTACTTGACAAGCCTCATGTTGCCAGTGTACACAGCCCTACTTTCCCCCGCTTGCATCCTTTGCTCAATGAAACTTTTAGGCAAGTCGCTTTGGTTTCGCCTGATAGTTCCACAGACAACAGTACCTCTTGAAAACAGGCATTTCAGTAGCGGGACGCTTGTATAAAAACTGTTTAGATACAAATTGTACCCTTGATCTAGCACTGGGTGAAGCAGATCCCATACAATTTTTCCAGTTATTTTCAGGACAGGGGGGTAGTCTGGGGGCACTATTTTGGCATCCTTCGCTTTGTAGACTCTGAACTTATGTGTATGGCCAGATGTACTCTCACATAATTTGTAAAGTTTTACGCCATACCTGGCCCCGTTTGTTGGGCAGGTATTGGCGAAAACTTAATCATCTATGGCTACATGTTTGTGGGGGTGTATATCTGGGAATTTTAAATAAGCCATCATATGCAGGGTCATAGGGAGTAGGCAATGTGCATTGTTATAATGCAGAAATTTTAGTAACAATTTAACTCGAGCCCTGGGCATGACGTTGCGGTACAGTGGAGTGTCGTATAAAAGGTTATTACTCCAATATGACCTTATTGAGGGCTCCTTTATTATTCCCATATTTAGGACAAGACCCTAACATTTTTTCATCTCCACTGAGTTGGTAGGAGTCCAGTGACGGGGGCCTTGCATAATAGGAGTTTGGGTTGGCAGCTAAAAACAGCTGGGCATAAATATTGGTTTGCTCCACTATCATCCCTATTAACTCTTCTGTGAAAAAAAGGTGAAAGAAATCTACTTCCTTGAACCCTGCAGTGTTCACACGAATTCCTGCAGTGGCTGTAAAGTCTGACACTTGGGATATAAAATTACTAGCGTTTCTTAACCCTTTAGACGTTTCACAGGAATTAATGCAAAGTAGAGGTGAAATTTTCAAATTTTCATTTTTTTTGTTTTAGAAATTCCTTTAAATACATTCTTTTTGTAACACAGAAAGTTCCACCAGAGAAATACAACTCAATATTTATTTCCCAGGTTGTACAGAATTAGGAAATATCCCACATGTGGCCCTAGTGTGGTGATGTACTGAAGCACAGGCCTCAGAAGCAAAGGAGTACCTAGTGGATTTTGGGCTTTCTTTTTATTAGAATATATTTTAGGCACCATGTCAGGTTTGAAGGGCTCTTGTGGTGCCAAAACAGTTGAAATCCCCCAAAAGTGACCCCATTTGGGAAACTACACCCCTCGAGGAAATTATCTAGGGGTAAAGTGAGCATTTTGACCCCACAGGTTTATTGCAGAAATTATTGGAAGTAGGCTGTGAAAATTAAAATCTAAATTTTTTCAAAGAAAATGTAGGTGTAGCAAATTTTTTCTCAAGGACTAAAATCACTGCTACATTTTCTGTAGTCAGAAATGGCTGTTTGGACACACGGCAGGGCTTAGAAGGGAAAGAGCGCTTTTTGGCTTTTGGAGCCCAAATTTAGCAGGACTAGTTTGCGGAGGCCATGTCGCATTTGCAAAGCCCCCGAGGGGACAAAACCGTGGAAACCCCCACAAGTGACCCCATTTTGAAATCTATACCGCTTGAGGAAATTATCTAAGGGTATAGTGAGCATTTTGACCCCGCAGGTGTTTCATTGATTTTATTAGAATTTGTCAGTGAAAATAAAAACAATCCTTTTTCTTCAAAAAGACATAGCTTTAGCTCAAAATTTTTCATTTTCTCAACAAATAAAGGAAAAAAAGAACCACAACATTTGTAAAAGAATTTCTTCCGAGTACGGCAATACCCCATATGTGGTCATAAACTGCTGTTTGGGCACACAGTACTGCTCAGATGGGAAGGAGCGCCATTTGGCTTTTGGAGGTGTGTTATAATGTGGGGGTACATGTAAGCTGGGCACCGGCGATCCAGCTTGCAACCTGCCGAGATGGAGGACGCCTACGAAGACCGGTCGCGGCAGCATCGTAAGTCGAGGACCTATTTAAAGAGAGCACAACATAGATTCAAGGAGATGGAGCGCGCTTAGCGTTCCTATGCCTGACCATTAGGCCGAAACCGTTGGTGCAGATAATTTGGGACACCGCAACGACAACCTCGACAATCCGGGTTAACTGCTCTGACCGGCGGCCCAGCTCGCAAAGTGCCCAGGAGGATGCCTACAAAGACCGGTCGCGGCAGCATCGTAAGTCGAGGACCTGTGGAGAGAGGTCAACCAAGAGACCCGCCCACGGGGAACCGAGGCCGCTTTCCCGGCTTAGCGGCTCCAAATGGGATGGGGCCGTCCCCCTCCGGAGAGGGGGGGAGTTAAGCCACCATGGAGCCGCCTGTGGCTTTGATGCGGGCGCCACGCTGACACTTCCAGCCTCCGGCGAGGTGGAAGACGGCCTTTGACTGCTTGGGAGAAACAACCGTGCCCCATGCGCGGGTGCACCTGGGAGCACCTCGGCAAGAGAGACCCTTGCGAGCAGCGGACAAACGGGGGCGGTCACTGCCTCCCCGTCGCTTAAAGCTTTCTCTCGCGCCTCGGGCTCCGACGACACCAGTGCGCTCTCGGAAGCCTTTAGAGTGATCGAAGCAGCACTGAGCAAACGCACCTCGCGGGAGCGAGAGGTACCGGCGCCCGCCTTAGCAGGACCGCCGGGCTTTTTGGGACACCGGCCGTAGGTGGCCGGGGGCGAAACAGACCCGGGCGGTGTGGGAGGAAGACGCGCTCACCGTAACCGACAGGGCTCC